>NC_090926.1:1102589572-1103240197 GCF_040938575.1 Ambystoma mexicanum
AATCGCATAGGAAATGGCCCACCAAAAATGGAGTCGAAAACCAGGAAAAAAAATCTGCTACTAATTGGAAACTCCTATGGAAATGCTGGGGATAAATGAACATAGTCAATACAGGTCAAAATAACCTAACAAAGTCAAAATAGAGAAAGATTTACAAATAAATCTGCTTAACAATGAGCTAATTTAAGACTAAAATTGAACGGAATGGACTTGGAATATATAGGCTTCCAATGGTGGTCTAAAGGACCACAGGTTTGTTGCAAAACTAACATCTACAAGAAAGGAAATCTGCAACAGGCATACTGGAGCAGAAAATACTGCCATGGATAACTTGGAATCTTTAAAATCATGTATGTCCAATGTCCTCATATCGTGAGTACTTTTAGTCCTCCCCCTGCCACTACTCCATCCCGCTCCCCACCTCAACGCCTGGTAGGTGCTGTGGTTGCTCATTGCAAGTACCTTGAAATCTATTCATCTTAAACTGAATTAGAAGTGCTCAGAGAAGGCAGGAAAGAGTAGGGGTGTTGTGATCGATTGATTGTGCAACTACCATCAGCTGAGCAGCAGTTGGAAGACGGGTGTAAAGGAGATAAACAATGACGCTTAGGTGAAGGTCCAAATTCAATGTTTCTTTGCTTGTATTATCTTTTTTCATTGATACCCAGATGTTTCATGTATGTTTTAAATGAATGGTAAATTGTCTTGTTCTACTCAGTATAGGATGTACCATTGCTGCTCCGGGCAACCCCGGTAGATGCCTAGTTTTGATTTGACCTAGACCAGACCCCAGCGAGGCCTTTGCTTATCATGGACTTTACTATGAATGCAGATGGCTTCTGGGTCTCCGTGAACAACACATCCTGTGTCTACTTGATTGGGAAACACACGTGCAATGGTGTTTAAATAACCTGAAGACATCACGAAGAATGATGAATTTTGCATGAGAGGGAGGTGGGGTGGAAGGTAGCTGCCTAACTCACTGACGCCATTTCATATGCATTTGCTGAACAGTCATTTCACTGCATTTTCCTGCAGTATATTTAGTCGGGTTGTGGGGTAAGCATATATTTTAGAGAGGGGGACAACGTATTTTTGAAAAGGTACTATCTGGAAGCTTACCCCATTAAAAAATGTTGCAGACAATACAGAGAAATGCCCACTGCAATGGGTTGTGCCAGACTGTTAGTCGGAAAAGTATATGAATTTAAGTATAATGTTTGCAGCTTGTGGGATATTTTCAGCATTGGAAAATTAACAGAAAGGCCAGGTTAGGACCTACTACAAAATACATTCTTCTCTGGGAAAGGCACACTGGCCGAATCAGCCATGGTGCCTATCGAATTAAAATACATGTACTTCTGCAGTTGTAACAAGAGATATGTGAAAGGTGAAGCCAGATTGGAGAGAGGCATTGAAAATGCACATTGTGAATGACAAAAAGAACAGCACTGTTTCACTTTCATTTTCCCAATTGAAAAACAAATGCTGTGTGCAAGAAAAACGGATTCAAATGGGTCTTGCATGTGCATTTCGCATGGGGAAATAAAGACATGGAGAAAATGTTCCCTTTGATAACATGAACATATCATTGAGAAGGGCCAGTGATAGTGAGATGCAAGTTATTAAAAATAAATAAATGGCTTCAGATCAGAACCAAATGCAACAGATGGAAAAGGCTATCTTCGAGCAGATGCAATATTACATGGGCCTAAGGGCCCCAGGAAAGACATGACTGTACGTTTCTGTTCAGAACACTCAAGTGACATCCACCATTACACATCTGCTTGGCTCTTTAGCTGGCGGTCAGATCGCTTTGAGGCTATAGCAGATAGATTTTATCGGGAGGTTGCTAGCCGACTAGGTCAACAGACATCCAGCCCTTAAATGGGGTGAGCTCTGAACAATTCTTAAAAATACAAGATTTAAAATTCAAATTGTGGTCAGCTCACAGATACCAATCGCATGCTTGTTCCCAGGAGAATTTCCGCTGATCATGGTGGTGGGACATCTGCTCTGCTCTTTGAGATAAGCAGAACTATGGCCTGATCTTTGACCTTCCAAGAATCCTAATCAACTTCATGGCAGGAATACTAACCATGTGGTCAGACCACAGATTAGCAGACAGATTACATGATTATTCATTAATCGTGTCAATAATATAAAAAAGGTAATATCTTAAAAACCCTGCAGTAGTTCTAGAGTAGCATTCAGTCTACCTTGCCGCATCTCACTTTATTGTTAGAATTGTTCTTTTGTTCTCTTGTTTTTTGTTTTTTCCAAGTATTTGTGTTACTTTGATTATAAGTATTGTCCTGGAACATTGGTTTTAGGATTTTTATTTGTTGAAAAAGAAAAATTGTACCATTCATTTTTGTATTAAACAATCATTATATACTCTAAAACACTCTCTGTGCACAAATAAATAAATTGCTGAAAAAATAAGCATAAAATGGTGACAACACATTGCGTTGTCATGAGTGTGGGCCTTTCTCTTTGTTTAATATTGTATTGTTCCCCCACTTCACGCTCACTCACAGAGGCAGCCCTATGTTCTTTAACACAGACCATTAATTAAAGCTCGAAGAGATGTAATGTGAACATTGAAATATGCATGGGATAGGTTTGATATAGAGTTGTTTTGTATAACCACATTTTATTCATTTTCTTAGGAATCATCAGTGCCACCCTAATAATTCAGGTATCACCAAAAGGCTGTTGAACAGGCCCACTTATTGATGCAATTCTGAAACAATTGCGAATTTGGTCATTCCAATTACACCTTGAAACGTGTTTCTAGCTTCCCTGAGCATGTTCTGAATCCAAATGTTGTGGAGCTGATGGCGTATTAAATTAGATATCTGGGTAGAACATTTCACATTTATAACTATTACGATGGTTGTGTAAAAGGCGGAAATCCACAGTTTGGACACGCAATGTCCTGCCAAAATGGAAAAGGTGTTCATAGGTCCACCAAGAGTAGAGGAATACAGATATATATATATATAGGTTGTAACGTTTATTTGTAAATTGCTAAATGTTGTCAATGTAGTGACTTTTTAAGTGAAAAATCTGAAAAGTATAAGTGGTAAATGCAAGTAGCTGTGTACCTCTGTCGCATCTATTCAACTTCAGAACTCCCAGAGACTATCGGCAGGAGAGTGGATGGATGCTGGGGGAGCAAAAAGGTGATGAACCAGTAAACTTGCACCTCCTCATTTTTGTATTTGGAGGTGTGATTTATAGGGTAAAAAGCCCTCGCTCTATGGTGGAGGGGAGAGCTGCCTAGAAATCTTGAAGTAGACTTGCCTTAAGACCACCTGGGTGAATCCTGACAGAGCTGCCTAGTACTACCTTGGTAGGAAAGGACCAAATATTGTTCAGGATTATTTTACCTAGGAGACAGCAACTGGGGAAGCCTAAATACGGACTGGCACTATTATTGAGGAGTTCCATATGAGGGTTGGATGCTGGTGGCTATCTTTGACTGAAGTGGTTGACAAGATCCATGTGCCGTCCATGTAAGAGGCACCCTGCTGACTTTCCTGAGTGCCAACAAAGGAGATTTCCAATGTAAGTAGATTAATCTAAACAAAACCAAGTGTCTGGGGGATCTGCCTGCCTTAATATTTTCCCATAATAGTAGGTGGGGGGCATACTGTGCAGACCCTTATCATATTTTACTAAATATCAATTTAATTAACACCCAAATTGATTGACACAGGGGAAGCTTGTGGGAGTACAAAATCTCTGCCCTCTTTCCAAGCGGGAAGTTAATTTATAGTCATTTAACGTAATTGGGTACATCTATTGTTCATGTTAACCCCAGACTTCTTTAAAGAAAAGGGGTGTCAGTGTCCAAAACGAAATTCCAAACTGTCCCCACTCCTCAGACCTTCCCTTTTTGGAGCTGGGGAGAGAAGTGCTTTGCCAAGTGAAACCAAGTGTAATTCTCCAATGAAGAATGCACACACTTTCCTGAGAGTGAGTATGTGACCCTGATAGCAGAAAGACTTTGTTTTTCTTTTGGATGAAGAAGGAAGAAGGGTTATATCAATCAAAAGTATTCTCAAAAGTCTGTGTGATTTCAAAACTGCTAGCATTTTTAAGTGCACAGGGAAACTAAAATATGCATGTGCTGAATGTGTAATTTGACTTTGAAAACCAAAACTGTGCAGGCGGCTGTTTTAAATCTAAATCTTATCAAGGTATTACTTAATTTTGACTTCAAAGGGGCTCCTGGGACAAGAGTGTTGTTGACCTGTTTATTTGGCCTGTCTTCCCTGTACATAAGACAACAGTAAAACTCAAAGGAAAAATGTGTTTTGTATTGAAGGTTTGTTCTGTGCCACAGAGAAAGTGGTGTGTGTAATCATTTAGTGAAAAGATTCATTGAACCTATAATTTAAAGAAATATATATTCTTCTGTACACCAGCCTGGTTCTTGGCTCATAATCGGCACACGGGAAGGGATCTGCGTGGCTCTGTATGAGTCAAAGATACGTGAGTAGGGGGTGTATTACTTTATTTCATCGCAATAGGGATAAAGATAAACTAGCGGTACCGCCCCACTCTCCAAATGGTGTGACACGAGACTGAACCTGTGCTGTCCATGCACGAGTTATCATGGAGTGCTATTCAGAATAGCGCCGTTCCCATACGATATAATGCAGGTGCCTGACTTTTATTTTTAGGCAGCTAAAAATCTCCCTGCACAATCCGATCTTTGCACCCATACCTATAGATCAGTTTCTTACCCCTGCTCCATTTCCCACAGCCCTGTGTCATTTTAGGGAGGCTGGTAGGCCTCCTGACCTTACTAGCATCCATTTTTGTTGTGCAGTGGCAGCAGCAGATGCTGCAAGATGTCCATCACTAGCAGAGGTCTTGGTGCTAAAGAACAATATGGGCTCTAACAAATGTGAGGATCACCACTGTAGAGTATCAAACCCTTCCAATGCCAATAGGGAATGAACAAGGCGTTTCCAATAGGAACAGCTGTGGCTGTCACAGGAATTAAACAAGACAGAGACATATGCAATGGGAAGGCATGTAATTGTAAAATGAAGAATGCAACAGACTAGACTGTCAGCCCATACAGTGTCAAACCCTTGCAAAGGCAAGCATTTTAGGTGGCATGGACCACCATTTGCTATTGATCATGTTGCTCTCCATTTAGAGATGGGTTCCGTTGAATCAAATCGGGTAAGGTCTTGGCGAATAATTTGTTTAGGAATGTATCAACAGAAAAGGTACTCTTGGCAATCTCTCACTTCATTTTAAGTGTCACAAAAGCAATTGTCATGTCAGCAGAATTGTATCATGCACATGTCTTACTTTTTTCTGTTTGAAGTGCCCCCATGGTATAGCAAGTTTCACCTTGAAGCATCACTTCACATTTCTACCACATGGATTCACATGCTTGCATGGCAGGAAGAGTTTAACTGTAATTGTAAATACTGCCTGCCATATGCCTATGGAAGGCACCATCCACAATGGATCCCTATGGAGTCTGCCTGCATTATGCTGGTGCATAAAGCCGACGGGCTCCAGAGGGATCCCCAGCATTTGTGCCGCCATGAAAAACCATGATGGTGCAAATGCTGGGGTATTTGCATGGTGGAACAGAAGGGAGGCGGCATAAAGGCAGGTTGCGTTCCAACCCTCCTCTCTGCCATACATATGAATTAAATGCACACATTTATACTCAAGTTTGTCAGGCTACTCCCCAACGTAAATTAGCTCCTCTGAAAAAAAATAACTGGATATTTGACAGAGCCAAAGGAACTTAATGGTGTAGTTAAGATGCACAGTTCCATCCCGGGTGATCAATGTTTTGCTTAACTCCCTTAACTGCAAAAAGTAGTCCTTGTCTTGCAGGTTAAGGGCTCCAACTCCTAGCATGTTTTCCAGTGGTGTGATTTCAGGTACAATGGTCCTTTCGTATCCTTTGCCTGTGATTGGCAGCAGCTGTGGCTTACCTGGTCCACCTTGTTACCATAGATGTTCATTCAGTATTTGTACTCATGTGCACACAGTATATGTGACAACATATTATTCCATACCTTTTTACTTATTAAGCAATTAGGATGCAATTTCTGACATATTTCAGAGGCATTTCCCTGAGAAAGGTGCTTCCAAAATATATAATGGTTGCCTGAATAAGAGCTAACCAGGTAGTGGAACATAGTGTAATGAGACATCGAGCAGGGACATTGACTAAGTAACTGACATACAATAAGGGCCTAGTGACCGACTCTACAGAGGAATTCAATTCCATTCAATTCAGCCCCGTTTCTTTTTTTATTAGCACTGGACCCATGACAAATGTTTGGGTAACATTGAGCCCTTTGTTCCTGGACTATATATATGCACTCTGGAAGTTACAGTATTACCCAAATTGATCATTTCTAATTGGCCAAATAGTCCAATTGGCCGAATTCAGCCAGTACTGTTTGGTCGTTTCGAAAAAATGTGGGTAATCACTACCAAACATGGGGAGTGGGGGTTGTGGGGATGTCCCCCGCTTCCCATGTTTGGTAGTGATTGCCTCTGGGCGTAGCGAGGGTGTCCCCCGCTTCCAGAGGTATGGAGACGGGGGACACAAAAAAAATTAAGAAAAGCTGTCCCTGCGGTGTCGGACCCAACCCACATAGGAGGGACGATCCGACTCCAGAGGGTGATAAAAGGCCCAGGCAGTGACAAGGTAAGTAAGGGGTCGATGGGGGGGCATGTGGAGATGGGTGGGGGGGTTTATACAGGGCAGTTTTGGCCGTGGCAAAATTGGTTTTGCCGCTGATTGGACCACAGTCAATTCGGCAATCATGAGCTCACTGCCCCCCTCCCCTTTAGAGGCAAGAACTCCCAAGTGAGTACATTTGTAACAACAATGTACACAAGGTTGATGGGTACCTGGGACTGATATCAGTGTTAAAGAAAAGTGACCTTTAACTATGCTTGGTTTGGCTGATGAACCCTCTCTTATGAAAAAACTCTCAAATCATGATCTGTAAGTCCCAGCTTTGTTCGCACCTGGCATTTTGCAGTTCTGTACATCTTATAGTTACATGACTACAAGTGCCCGAATATCGTATGCTGGCATAGACATTCAGCTTGATTTTATGCATAGCATGTGGTACATAAGATTCTCTGTGCCACAAAAAAGTCTAAAATATTATGTGTGCAGAAAGCACGGGCGGATAATTTAGGAGCAACATGCTTGCCTTGGAAACAAGAGAACATGGAGCAACACAGGTTCGATCCCCGGGTCCGCCCTTACCGCCCTTAGAAACCTCTGGGTATTAAATGCGTTATAAATAACCACTCATATAAATCATATCAAAGACGTTGGCATCCTTATCAGATGTCAGGAACAAAGCACAACACTGCCCAGCTGTGGCCAGAATGGCAGGTTAAGGCCTGTGAAAATGAGGGTGGTCTGTTCTCCTCATGTCACACCCTTCCTATGCTGATGCCCCTTTATAGCCCACAATTGCTGTGATGATATAACTTAGCAGGTCAAAATAAACGAAATCCTGAGACTTGTATAGATGCTTAATGGTTGACTCTCTCAATCCCAGCTGAAATCCTCTCTTACCAAAATATTATAGACTCATTTCTGAAACAAAGTACAATTTGATATGCTCATTTTCTGTGCAATACCTTTTGCAAAGTAATTTCTAAACTGATTGCCACTAAACAGATAGGCTTTATGGAAGAGAGTCTTGCTTCTGATAATACTGATCTATTTTGCAATATGCTGATCTGGAAATCTGCACTCTCTTTTGATGTCAACATGACGAGATACCTTATGGTTGTTATGCTGATATAGGCTTGGCTCGTGACGTCTCTGTATACCTGCCTTATGTGCTGGATTTATGTACATGGTTGCTTCTAGCAATCTCGACAGGTTTGACCACAGTCCCCAAACCTTTTAATGTTAGCACTAGAACATTGCTGATGAATGTTAGTGCCTCAGATAACAACCAATTCATCCCAAATGGTTAGAAGCAGGTCAAGCTATCCATTTATGTGGATGATATTTTAGGTGGCCTCACAAACCATTAATTTTCCTTTTCCCCATTGTTGATGACAATTAACTGACACTCCAAATATGAGTTTACTGGGTAAATTAGAAAACAAATACATAGGGCCTCATTACGAGTATGGAAGTAATGAAAAAAGGAAGGCGCAAAGGCATTACCGGCATCGTTAATGGGTCCGGACCATTACGACCCGACAACCCGCCAATACCGCCACCGCCCATACCGCCATACCGCGCCCGTTCTTACCGGCATGCGTGCGTACACGCGCCCCTTCATGGTGCCAATACCAGGATGCCGCTAACAGTAGGACATCACAAGTTACACGGGCATGCACTTCCCGGCATCCCGAAGGCGGTAATTAGGACCTGCAAGACGGCAGCAATACAGGCATCGCGGACCACCTGCAAATAGCAACCTGCAGTGCAGGCAACTGCCACAGGTGTACACAATCACCACAGGGGGAGCCAAAGGAGCCTGCCCCAGTACAAAAGGACTACACCCACACACCACACCCCTTCCTACACCAAAATGATCCTACTAGCTGTTGCAATCATGGGGCTGGAGGACATGCCTGTACAGCTACAACTACAGCAACAACAACAACAACTACAGCTACAACAACAGGTAGCACAGAAGAGACGCAGGAGGAGAAGGAGGGTGAGACAGGCCCAGCAAGTTCCACCAGTGCATCCAGTGGTACCACGTAGGCAGCCATCAATCCCTCGCATCAGACCCAGTCCATTCAATCTAAGCCCTGAGCAGATCCACACCCTGTACCGGTTGGACCGGGACACCATCACTGCCATAGTGGACATGATACACGACAATATCATCAGCCTGATAGAAATCCCCCTCTACTAAAGGTGGCGTCTGTGCTCCACTTCATGGCCACAGGCACCTACCAGCACACAGTAGGGCAGCTGCATGGCATATCACAACCACTCTTGCCCCGCATGCTGACCCAAGTGCTTGATGCCCTCCTGAAGCACGCAAGCATCCGCATTTACCTACCACGGGCTGGCCAGGAGCTCACTGACACCAAAGTAGGCTTCCATGCACTGACAGGCATGCCCAATTGCATTGGTGCCCTCGACTGCACCCATGTAGAATTGGTGGCCCCTCATTCCAATAAGGTGGTGTACCGCAATCGCAAGCAATACCACTCCATCAATGTGCAGATAGTATGTGACTCCAGCAAGATCATCACACATTGTTGCGCCCGATATCCCGGATCTACACATGATGCCCTGGTGCTGGTAACTCCACGCTATCCTGTTACATGGAGCGACATGCTGGACGGCGTGCCTGGCTGCTCGGTAAGCTGCCTGACTAGACCATGGCAGTGCATCGGGGTAGGCAGGTGGGGGGGTGCAAACTCCACCTGGGTTGGATGGGGGGGCTGCATACGCCACCTGGGTGGGATGGTGGGATGCATACTCCACCTGGGTTGGATGGGGGGATGCATACTCCACTTGGGTGCGATGGGGCGGTGAGTGAACAATGTACTCAGAGTGAAACACTGTTGTCCTGAACATCCCAACCTGAACATGACACATCAATGCCATACATAAGACCAATGAGTACATCAATGACAACATACAAGACGCACAAGCAGGCCACCATGGGTATGCCAAGCGATGAATGACTAAACATGATTACAACTGTGCCAATGCCGCTAATGTGATTAGGTACAGAGTAGCATACACTGCAATTATGGGTGGCAAGACATTGTTCCGTATCCACAGTACATCCACATCAGCATGCAAGTGAACACCCTGCATCATCTGTACAATGCAATCCACACTAGCAGACCATATTGCAGTACACAATGCATCAAATTAATCTGTGTGCATACATACAGGGACATGTGCATGTCAACACCAAATAGCTGCGGCCATGGCCGTGAATCCTAAAGGTGCCAGCTTAGATTGATTCACACATACCTCTTTGTGCTCCCATGCAGGTAATGGAGGCTATCCCTTGAAGCCGTGGCTACTTACCTTGTGCGGAACCCGCGTAACAGGCACAAAAAGGAGTACAATCGGGTACATACCCGTACTCGTGTCGTGATTGAGCAGACCTTTGGTCTGTTGAAGGCATGGTTCCGCTGCCTAAGCAGGTCTGGTGGAGCACTCCTTTATGGGCCTGAGAAGCTGGCAAAGATCACCATGGTCGGTGCCATGCTGCACATGTGCATCCAGAGAAATGTACCACTGCCACCTGACATTGAAAGGCATGCACCGGGTGAGGATGATGAGGATGATGATGGAGGAGAAGCAGCACCCCTGCCAGTACATGATGCACAAGATGGCCGTGCTGTATGCCAATCACTGATTGACGATTACTTCTGAACCACAGGGACGTTGATGGTTATGTGTCAGTGCTACACTGAACACTGGGACCGTGTGGACATGGACATAGGGTGTGTGGGGAGTTGGGCACTGTGCACTGTCATGAATTGAATGGACACACACAAAATGAACAATGTCCAGGCATTAAATGATATTGAACACAACGGGTGTATTAAGAAAAATTACAAAATAGTGCTTACTCCATCCACCACTCACACACCCAAACACCCCCCCAAAACACCCAAACCCCCCATGCACCCAATAAACACCCCATACCCCCAATAAACACCCCATGCCCCCAATAAACAACCCCTTAATCCCCTCTAAACCACAAAAACCACCTCCCCCCTCACCCATTGTCATCCCACACTATTTCCAGGCTTTTTTTGTGTCCGGGGGCAGCATTTCTGACTGCCTTGCACTGCGCCTTGTCACCCGCACAGGACTGAAGGGTGCAGAGCTTGCAGGTGTGGACGATGGGGTGGATGCAGATGGGAATTGCACCGCCGGTGAAGGTTGTTGGCGCTGCATGTGGTTGGAGTATGCTGGTTAGGACCTGTGTGATGGCCCCCAAACTGTGACGGATCATGATTGCACTTGAATTTATGGCCGCAATGGTCCCAGCATTGGCCTCACGGATCTCTCGGCCTGTTTCCTCACCATCAGCCACATATTGAAGCACTAGCTCCATCATCGAGTCTTGCCGGGCCTCTGCCCTTGGCAGGCGTGCCTCGATATCAGTGGGGGCTGTGAAGGTAGAGGGTGCTGTGGCTGGGTGGGCCATTGCAGGGCTGGCCTCCAAGGTGGTTGTGAGATCTGGACTGTGCAGTAGAACCGCAGAATCCAGCATGGGCTGGACAGTTTGCCCTGAGTGGTGTGTTGGGGGTGGATGGGGGGCTTGGGGTGCGGGGACATTCCACATGGATTGTGCCATCAGGGTCCTCGTACTCCTCTTCTTCCACATCCACATAATTGAGTGGGGCTGTGGCTGCCTCACCCACTGAACTTGTGGCAGCCTCCCCATCAGCTGTTGCTGGCAGCTCAGTAGTCACAGTCTCGTCCTCTGCTGTGGTTTCCTCATGAACCTGCCTGGCAGTGCACGTTCCTTGGGTTGCACTGTGGGCCGCGGTGCTGCCCCGGAGGTGGGAATGGTCAGTGCCCTGTGGTCTGGCCCTGGATGTAGATGGCCTTGGGGCAGTGTCCTGACTTTCACCTTCTGCATCAGTGCCTGTGGAGGAAGAAGCGATGCAGGGTATCAGTGATGGTGTTAAATGTAAGATGCATGAGTTGGTGCTGTACAGTATTTCATTTCTCATGCATTGCAATCTTATAGGTGTGTCACACAGGGTAGTTTCAGGGGGGGGCATATTGGCATAAGCCGTGGTGTCTCCATCCGGCACAGATGCGTACCAGGTGGCATGCCATTGTATTGAGGTTTGTGTGATGTATGACATGCAAATGGTCCCTGCTTGTTGTGTGTCTGTTGGTAATGGGATTGGCACACAGAATGCATTTCATTGTGGCAGGGTTTGGGCCTCCATCTGGACATGGATCTGTATATGTGTGTATGATGGGTCATCCATTGCCTTGGCTTGGTTCACTTTCACATCAGTTGTACTACGTCATGGTTTGGCCTACTGGGGTTTGCAGGGTCACTCACCTCCATCTCCTGATATCGTGGCACCCGTCACCATTTCGCCGAAGCCCTCTATGGACTCCATTTGGATGGTCGTGCTGCAGGTTTCTTCCCAGCGCATCAGTTTCACTGGTGAGTGGGCACCCCCACCTGTGGCCATGGCCTCCCACCCGATTGCTGGACAGGCTGTTCCGGACCCTGAGACGGAGGTCGTCCCATCCTTTTTTACAGTCTTTGTGCGGAGGGTGCCAACCACTGACACCTTGCGCGCAACCTCCTCCCAGATTTCTTTCTTGCACATCTGAACTTCCCTTTTGAGGTTGTTAGCAAAAATCTCTTCTGCATGGGCTGCAAGGGTATCAGCCAGCATGTTTAGCTCCTCATCGGAGAAGCGCTTCTTGCGCAGGCGGAGGGTTGTCTTACGGGTAGCCTTCGACATGCTGGGTGGTATGGCACTGCTCTCTCCTCTGTAGCACTGTCGGATTGGGAGGTTGGCAATGGATTGTGTTTTTATTGATGGCCACTGGTGCATTTTCCATTCCGACGCAATGACGGTACTTCCTGGTCCGATATTACGAGCCCGGTATTAGCATGATGTTATTATCGGGTCGTTATTAAGGGGTTGCTCCTTGGCGGAGGCAGTATCGGCGGGTCCCGTGATGCCGCTATCTGGGAGTTGGAAGGCCTTTAGCGGCATGGGGGTTCGGGCATGCTCGCGCACTCGTAATCAGCTGCTATTAGCGGCGTCAAGGGAGCACGGACCCGCTACTACCCCCATGCCGCTAATGACTCTGTTTTTAGCGGGATTGTCTTAATGAGGCCCATAGTCTTCTTTATCAAATCATATATGTTTCTTATGTTCAAACAATTAAATCCCACTTCACTCTGGAACTCTACCTCCCTTGATGCTTGAGGCATGCATAATGCATCTCACGCCTAACAACTACTAACAAACACAAGGACAAACCAAACAGATTCATAAAGATTGCCTGAAGCGCACTTACCTATTAAAGGACTATCAGAATATAGGCTTTTCTGCAGAGACCACAAGGAACAGCAGACATGTTTCAGCCTTTTTGGATGTCATCAGAGAGGTGTAGCTGGATCTCTAGGCAAAGCAGGTTTGAGCTCACATCTGGCATACCGATCCCTCTTGTGCTGACAAATGCAACACTGAAGGTTGATAGCTAGACATTTATGAACGTCACTTACCACTGGAAATTGCTCTGGGCAACACGCCAGGTTGAAAGTTCACTTAATCCTTGCTTCACCATTGGCCTTTCATGATCCATACATAGTTCTTCAGCCAGTGTCTCAAGACGTTTGCACACTTTCTCATGATGTCACTAGCTCTTCTTCTTCACTCTTTTTCATATTCCTTCAGGGAGCTCCTCCCTCAGGTTATCTTCCCTTCGGGGGTACGCTTGATAGGGCTCTCTTAATGGGTATCTTCTACCAAACACTCACTGTGGTATTGGCATAATGGCTGGTGTCAAACACAGTACGGTCTCATGTCTTGAATATAGGGGAGGAAGGGGGCAGGGTTTCCTGCAGAAGTGTACAGCTGCTCCTCTACATTCCCCCAGCTGGTCGAGTCCTCGACCACCTCCTCAAGTCTTTCTATGTCCTGCTACTTTCTCTTGAAGAAGTGTTTCTTGGGTGTCCATATTTTCATCAGCCTCCTCAAGGTACCTGCCGATTTAATGTGTTCATCCACACTCCAGGTCAAGTAATTACATTGTCCATTTGGAATACAATAGACCCAATGGCCCATTTGTTTTTAATGATCCTCTGGATACCAGAACTTCGTTCCTTCAGGGGCTACAATGCTAGCCTTTATGTATTCTCCGATAGCTTAATCAGTCAGCTCCTTGGCTCTGATTCGTCCCTGGCACCAATCATGACATTCATTCTTACTGCCTTTTGTGCTGTTTTCTGACATTTTGCAATTATTATCTGACTCACACAGAATCCAAACATGATCAACATCAGTATTGCTCCAATGATTTTCAATACATTTGCCATCCAATGAGGAATCCATGAGAAAAGGAATGCAAATCCAACTGTCATCTTCAATGCCATCTGTTTCTTCCACCACCTTTGTATGCAAGTCTGTCAACATTGATATGACCTTGGTCAGGGTCTCATTTTCTCCATCATGAGATGGCATGAATGTACAACATGATGACCCGATTTTGGCGAAAATGCCTCCTTACATAGCTGTGATCATATAGAGGACATAACTGTTTTGGAGGGTCATCAGTCTTATGGCCCCCAAATCTTCTTTTATTGCGTTAAATCCTTTTATAGGAGCATTGATTGTCTGGAGAAGCTCCCACCTAGTGTTCTGTAGTCATTTGGCATTCACTGCTGTTTGATGTCAAGAAATAAATATAGATGTTGTTTTCATAGCAGTCTTACTGAACAATTTGTGTTCATCAGGAATAGCTTCATAAGCCTTTATTGATTTGGATGATAAATCATTCTCCCTTTTCATTCATCGAAGTTCAAGTGATGTTTTTTTTCTCAAATGGTCATCCACCTTTGGGTACTTATCAATTTTTAGATCGCTTTGAGGAATCACCAATGCCGGACCATTGACAAACACCAGGGAACACACTTCACATATGCTCCAGATCCACAGTCCCAATATTGATCCATCAGAACAGCTGTCCCTTTTCGCATTCGGTGAACATCAATTGTGTTTTTGCACCCTTTATTCTGTCCAATGTAATTCTTTCCATGACCCCTGAAACACATTGTTGCATTAACCAATGGAACTACGGTCACTGGGCCTGATTTGTCTACCACACTTGTCAATAATTTGGAGCATTTAGCCCAAGACCTCATCATTCACCTTCTGTATTCCTTGTACTGCTTCCTTCCCCAGCAAATGAGCTGTGCAGGACATCATTCCATCTTCCCATCCTTTGCTTGTACTAACCTGCCCATAGATCAACAGCTGTGATCGTTCCCAGCATCCAGGCATCCAAGCTTTTTCTGTCATATCAGAACAGTTCATCCTCTTCATTTCTTCGATGATAACCTTATCTTGTGCTGCAGCAGGATACACAAGCATCTTATTTGTCCATCCAGATTCCTTCTCCATCTGAATAGTCTTAATATAGTCATCTTGTAAGGGAATGACTGCCTTGCTCTCCTTCTCAGGGTTGCCCCATTCCCTTGGACTATTCGCTGCGCAGTACATGCTGCAAAATGGCTAAGGCATTTGGCATCAGATGTTGACACTTCCTGTATTCATGGCATAGGGGATGAAGAAAGCAGACAAAGCAATTCTCATTGGATGCTCTTCCCCCCCTTTTTCATGTGCTGATACCACATATTATCCCCAGGTTAGTTGAATTATCGTCTTCTGTGTCCCGTTAGTGTTGTCTAACATACCCATAGAGATCAAAGAAATTGTAGTCATTAGTGTCATAGAAGGGAAAATCAGAGAAGCTCTTTCTTCAATGGGACCATTGGGATAATAGAGGCTCTCAAATGTAAGGTACAGGAAGATAAAGAGAATACACATACATATGTATATTATGAATAGAAGTCTGGGGAACCATTTGATATGCCATCCTAACGCTTTCTGAGTTAATGCTCTCTCTATAACCACATTGCCCTCCTCATGAATCATCTTTAATACAAATAGCTAATTCCTTCACATTTGTAACTGCACAATCAGTTCAAATATAGCAAGAAGGAATGTTGTTATCACTGGACCGTTTTTGGGATCCCATAAAAAAGTCTGGATATTAACATCCTTTCTGACAAGAGAAGGATACGACTGAAATATAAACACAAAAATAGCAACCACAAACCGATGTGTGTCACTGTTGGCAAGTATCATGTATTTTATCAATTTAGAACAAATATGCTCCACAAAATGTATCTGGATACTGATTCCTTTTAGAATTTCTAATCAAGAACTGACATTTAGGCATGATGTCAATTCAATGTTAATTTCTTCAAAAATATTCTAAAAGTTTGTTTCAACCTCTGGAATTCCTCTGCAAGTCTTTTTAGCACTCCCTGCTAAAACATTTAAGGAGTGTCCATTGAATTCCAGTCCAAAAGAAATATGGGCTAATCACTTCCAGCTTTATTGTTGCAGGATTAGGAACTAAAGGAAACTCTGCGTCTACAATCTGGTTAAGAGGTCGCAAATCCTGGATTAATCTCCACAACCCCCCTTAGATTGTTCAATTGGATACACCGCAGTATTACATGATGACTCTGATGGTACTAGAATACCATGATTCTTCATATTGTTTTGCTCGAGGTAAAATTGATCCTGATTTAAACTTCATTTGATCCTGCCTTATTCCCATAAATAAACCTACATTATGGGGACCTGTGGTCCCTAGGACACTTGGCACCTTTTCGAGGTCTTCCTGTAAAAATGAGGGCCTTTGCTTCATTATTGGCATTTGCTGTGGAATTTCTCTCTTCTTGATCCTTATCCAGTATGAAATACTTATAAAGAACACCACTTCATCATCAATAACCTCTTCTCTGAACATGTCATTGATATTGATATTTTATTTCTATCGCGCTCGTACACATGTGTTTCAGAGCGTGACAAGGCAAGGGAGGGCAACCGGGGAGAACAAAACAGCGATCTTACTAGGCCCAGTGACATTGAGAACGCGCAAGTACATGGGAGAGGGGGAGGGGAAAAGTGCATGGAAGGGGGGAGAAGTGGAAAGTGCGAAGCAGAGGAGAAAGAGATAAATAACAATAAATAAATAATAAAGGCAACAAACAGTAGTAGTGCAGCCAGCAATTTGCAAGTGCTAGGTTTAAGGCAGCAGACAGGGTAGGTCTGATAAGTGCAGGAAGAAAAAGGGGGGGCTGTATGGGTATGGCGGGGTGAGCAGATACCTGGGCCCGGAAGACAGAGTGTGGCCAGGTGCACGGTGCCAAGAGAGAACAGATCAGCAGGGGAGAGGGGGAGCGAAGGCAGAAGAAAAGAGGTGCTTCCGGAACTGGAGATGGTTCTCCTCAAGTTTTAGAGTGGACGGGAGGCTGTTCCAGAGGGAGGCCCCAGCTCGTTTCTTTGAAATACGACTAACCCTGAGGGAGTTGGAGGTAGAGGAGCAAAGAGCTTGAGAGGGGAGGTATTTGCAGAGGGATAGCTGAAGGTATTTTGGACCCAGGCCCCAGAAAGCCTTGTGGACAATGCAGAGGGTTTTGAATTTAATCCTTGCATCCACTGGGAGCCAATGGAGAGATTTTCAGAGCTGGAGAGATACAATCCCAGGGCTTGAGGCCAAGGACAAGTCTTGCAGTCCTGTTCTGGATTAGTTGCAGAGGGCGGCGAGTAGAGGCAGGTAGATTTAGAAAGAGGCTGGTACAATAGTCCAACCTAGAGAGAACCAGAGCTTGGGATACCATGAGCTTCTGGGGGAAGGAGAGGAAAGGCAGAGTACCTCTGAGAAGGTGCAGTAGGAAGTTTGACTTTTTAGAGACCTCAGAGATGTGGGCGGCGAAGGAAAGGGTGGAGTCAAAGATGACTCTGAGGTTCTTAGCCTCGCAGGCAGGGGTAGGAGGAGGGCCAAGGGAGGCCTGCCAGAAAGGGAGGGTAAGGATGGTGAAGGTGTGCCGATGAGGAGGATCTCTGTCTTGCTGGCATTCAGACCAAGATCGTTGGTGGCACACCAATATTGAATGGCAGTTAGGCAATCAGAGATGAGAGAGGGAGAGGAGGTGGCAGAGTGCAGCCTGAAAATGAGTTGAGTGTCATCAGCGCAGCACTGGATATTTGAACAGAAAGTGGCAATGCAGTGGGAGGGAGTTGCCAGGTATTGGTTGAAAAGCCAGGGCGAGAGGTTAGACCCCTGGGGAACACCACAGGTAGAAAGGAAGATACATGAAAGGAAGGACCCATGTTGGACCTGGTGTCATGATGCCTACCCCCGGGGAACCAGACCAGGTCCAGCAACCCCGGAAGCAGGCATCACATTATTTTGAGCAAGCCCAAAAACCCCTGCTAGGGGCTGTTTGGGTGCGGTCCTGGTGCATATGGAGAGTCAGGCTCATAGAGTAGAACTTACCTGATGCAGAGCATGCTGCAAGCTTACCAGATGCAGACCATGCTGCAGAGCTCCAAGCAAATGAGGCTTGGAAGGGACTATTTTACCTAGGGACTATTTTTTACTCGGGTGGGGCTAGGGAGGAATAAGAGGAATAAGTACCTGGGACTACTTTGGAGGCTATTTAAACCACGCCCGAAGAGCAGCACACGCTTCACGTTATTCTGCATCCAGCAGCGTAACGCTCACCGTGTCTGCAAGCCTGCATCCAGTCTTCTGCCATACCCGCCTCGAGTCAGCAGCTCCTAGAAAAAGGGAGGAACAGAAGGAGAAGAGGTTAGAATAAGAGCAAAACCTTCGATCCTTACCTGAATTCCGGATCCACCACGCCTTCGAGCTGGAAGAAAGAAGCATTTTACGCGTGCCACCTTGCCTGCTGCAGCGCCGCGCTGAACTCACCGGCCTTTGCAGCATCCTCACGATCCACTGCATCCTTCTGCACGTTCCCGCCGCACTCTGGCACCTAAGGGGAACACAAGAACAGCAAAGGTGAGCCAAGGGAATAAACAGAGGCAATAGTAACTACCCCCATAGACTTACCTGATTACCGCCAGGGGTACTATCCTCTTCACGCGTCGGCGCAGTCTCCATTGCATCCTCGCCGTACCCCGGCCCCTAAGGGGAACAAAAGGACAACAAGGTGAGACTAAGGGACAAACAAGGGGAACTCTTCTCACACAATAGACTTACCTAATTTTACCGCCAGAGGCATTATTCCCCGAACTTCATATTTTCTCTCCGCACCTGAATAGGGGAGCAAGCAACAGGTTACCATCTGGCCTTATTTTATTGAACTGTGTAGGATAAGCCAAATCCTTACCTGAATTTCGTCAGCTACCACGAGGAACTCTTCGCTGGGGTCAAGCTGCAAACTGCAAGGAATTGGACAAGAGTGAAAGTCAGACATGTGAACTCTTACGAACTACATACTTTTCGGAGTCAATATTGTTCTGGAACTCACCAATTCCTTCGAGCCAGTGAAGCAACTGGTTATTAACGTGCCCCTGTGCTCAATGCAGGATGGAGAGCTCATCTTTTCAAACCATCAGATGAGACTATAAGAGGGGACATCAAAGGTGATCTGTGGGGAGTACAGCAGGGGTGGGGGGATTTACGCTCAACTCCACAGGTGGTTAATCCCCTTTCTCCATTTGCAGAAGAATATTCCTATGGGCCAAGCAAACGAAGCTAGGTGGGCCAGTCCAGTCCATCATCTCGGCCCTATGCATCACATTGGTGGAGACCGGAGCTGTCCAGTTCAGATCAACGCCTCTGTGGGAGCCAGGTGAGCGTAACAGAACGCGAAGCCTACCCACAAATTCTCACCCGGGCGTTATGGATACCTCAGAGGCTGACCAATTTGCACAATTACTAGGGAAACTGAGGACTGAAGTGCATTCCACCCGTCAAGAAACCAATGCTCTTAGGAGAGAACTGATTTTGTCAAAGGAGCGAACTGATGACCTTGCTAGGCAGCTATTACAAAGCCAGGCTGGACAAGCACCCCTACCTTGTTCCGGGGGAAATCCAGCTCCTGTGTTATCGAGTAACCCTGTGCAAATAAACCTACCAGGAAATATTCCATTAGCTCCACCTGAACGCTTTGCCGGAGATCCCAAAAGGTTTGTCGTGTTTATGAACCAATGCCGCTTGCACTTTTTATGCAGACCTGGAGCCTTCCCAAACGATCAAACCAAGGTAGCCTTTGTAGTGTCATATCTCAGTGGCAGTGCAGCTGATTGGTCAATTCCACTAGTTACTCACGATGACCCAATTCTTCGGGATTTTCAGGGCTTTCAAACTAGCATGGAAAGCCTATTTGCCCGGCACTCCCAAGGACAGGCCCTGGATAACGAACTTTTGTACCTATGACAGGGTAACCAGGACCTTTTATCCTACATCGCGACCTTTAATAGGTTGATAGTGGAAACTGGATGGCCTGAGGTAAAATGAATCATGTTATTTCATCGAGGGCTTCGAGGAGAACTCAAGGATGTCTTGTCTCAAGACGTGAACCCACCTCAAGACTGCGCTGAATATATAGACTTAGTGATCCAGTTAGATCACAGACTTCAGAACAGAAAAGCTGATCGACCCAAGTTTGAGAATCAGTGTTGGTTAAAACCCACGCTAACCCCAAAGGAGCAGATGCTTCAGAACCCATGCAAATCGGAGGGGTTAAAGGACCCTTAACCTAGAAGGAAAGAGAAAGGAGGCGGCAAATGCAATTGTGTCTATATTGTGGAACTTCTGGGCATTTTCTATGGGATTGCCCTGTAAAACCACCCAAGAAGGTGGTAGGAGCTGCTGATAAAAGCCATATGGAGTCAGACTCGGGAAACAACCATGCCGGACAAGTGTAGGGGTCCGCTTGCCGAGCTTGAAGAAGGATACTCAGACCTCGCATTTCATCATACCAATGGTCCTCGTAGATCCAGGGCAGCCATCGGGTATGCACGAAGTAAGGGCATACATTGATAGCGGGGCCATAGGAAACTATGTGGACTATGAATTGGCTTCCAGGATGAATCTACCTCTCTGCCGAAAAACCACCTCAGATGTCATCACCACAGTCGATGGAACTGAAATTGCCTCTGGGCCTGTAACTCATTCCACCGCAGAGATGACACTATTGTGTCAGGATGGACATCGAGAGACTATTGTGTTTGATCTAATCAAAGCCCCACAGTTCCAAATAATACCGGGGATACCTTGGTTGGAAACACATAATCCTTGTATTGATTGGTGAGAGAAGAGAATAACCTTCCCAGATTGTGCACAAACCTGTTACCCAAAGAAAAATCAGAATGCAGGCCTGGCCACAGTAACCACAGCAGTCATGCAACTACCTCCAGAATACCAAGAATTCCAGGATGTCTTCCCAAAGGAACAGGCAAACACCTTACCTCCTCACAGATCGTACGATTGTCAAATTGATCTCATACCCGGTGCACAACCCCCTTGTAGCAGGATCTATGCCCTTATGGAACCTGAGAACCTTCACCTACGACAATACTTAGACCAGTACCTTGCCAATGGCTTTATTCGCCGATCCAAGTCCCCTGCATCTTCAGCTTTGTTCTTCGTGCCCAAAAAGGAATATTACCTCAGAACGTGCATAGACTACTGCGCATTGAACCAGATAACTGTTAAGAACCGATACCCATTGCCTCTGATCCCTGAACTACTAGACCAAGTGAAGGACGCTTGTATATACACTAAATTAGATCTACGGGGGGCATACCATCTGGTACGTGTAAAAGAGGGCTACGAATGGAAGACTGCTTTCTGCACTAAGTATGGGTTATGCGAATACCAGGTGATGCCTTTTCGGGTTGTGCAATGCACCAGCAGCTTTCCAATACTTCATGAACAATGTCCTTCGTGAACTCATTGACGTTTGTGTTTTTGTGTATATCGATGATATTCTGGTATACTCCTCTTCAGAATCTGACCATGTGAAGCACTTTCGAGCAGTCCTTGAGAAATTGCGCCAGCAAAAACTATATGCAAAACTAGAAAAATGCGTTTTTCATGCCACAGAAGTGAATTCCTTGGGTTTATCCTGACCCCAAAGGGAGTCCGAATGGACTCACGAAAGGTGGACGCAATCCTTAAGTGGCCATCAGCAAGTTCAATTAAAGGAGTACAAAGCATGCTCGGCTTTGCCCATTTCTACCGCAGATTCATCCTAGATTTTTCACGTCGTACATCCCATCACAGCACCCTTACGAAAAAATAAACGTTTTATGTGGACTGAAGAAGCTGAAAAAGCCTTCCAAGAGCTGAAAGTGAAATTCACGTCTGCACCTGTGTTAAAGCACCCGCGCCCTGAACTTCCATACATAGTGGAAACTGATGCATCCAGTCTAGCCATGGGAGCTGTCCTGTCTCAAAAGGACCCTGAAACTGGCCAGCTTCACCCAGTAGCATTTTGGTCCAGAAAGTTCTCGGCACCCGAGTTAAGCTATACGGTTACCGACAAGGAGTTATTAGCCATTAAATCCGCCTTCAAGGCTTGGCGGCATTATCTTCTCGGTGCCAGGCATACCATTACTGTGATCACTGATCACTGGAACTTACAGTATTTAAAAACAGCCAAGGCCCAATCGTCACGTCAACTTCGATGGGCATTGTTCTTTACCGAGTTTGATTTCGTGATAACCTATCAACCAGGTTGTAAGAATGGTAAAGCAGACGCCTTATCCCGAATAGGGATGGGAGAGGCAGAAGTGAACCCAGAACCAGTACCTATAATTTCCGAACAAAGGATTTTTGGCATGACTACTCTACAGACACTAGAGGACTTTCAGGTAAAGATCCAGCAACTCTTTGATCCTACAGCCCTGCAGGACTGGGTAAAGAAAAGCCCGGACTACTCTGTCACCAAAGATCTGCCCTATTACCAAGGGCGGCTATTTCTGCCACACAAGGAACTACAAGAGCTAGTCATTTCCCGTTATCATGATACCCTAATGGAGGGGCACCCAGGTATTGCAAAAACTGAAGCTAAAATGAAAAGACAATTCTGGTGGCCTACCTGGCGAAAGGATATTAAATCATTTGTGATGTCTTGTGGCATTTGCGCCCAAAACAAAAGTCAAAAGAAAAAATCAGCTGGACTCTTACAACCTTTAGACATTCCGCCTACACCATGGCACACCTTATCGTTAGACTTTATTACCGATCTACCTCCTTGTAATGGGTTTAGCACCATCCTAGTTATTGTGGATCTTTTTTCCAAGATGGCCCACTTTATTCCTTTAAAAGGACTACCTTCAGCTTCAATCCTGGCCAAAGAATTCCTCAAAAACATTGTTTGCATACATGGATTTCCGTCCGTATTGGTCTCTGACCGGGGCAGTCAATTCCTTTCGCATTTTTGGAAGAAATGTTGTCAATTGGCGCAAATTGACGTGAGATTATCAACCAGTCACCACCCCCAGACCGATGGTCGAACGGAAAGGACCAAAAAGACTCTTGAACAATACCTGCGTTGTATGTTACATCAGACTCAGAGTAATTGGAAGGACATTCTTTGGATCGCCGAATATGCATACAATAATTCAGTACATTCTGGAACTGAGCAAAGCCCCTTTTATACCCTATATGGGCACCACCCTCGAACCTCAGACCTTGACTCACCCCAACACTTAGAAATGCCCGCAGTGGACCATCTACACGCTACGATTACACAAGCCTTTAAGGAGGCAACTGCACATTTAAAACAGCCGAAGGAGAAATGTAAGAAAGATGCTGATCGGCATAGAAGTGATACTCCACAGTACCAGATAGGGGAACAAGTATGGTTGGCCACAAAACACATATCACGGACCTTTAACCCTAGATATTTGGGACCTTACTCTATTAAGGCCATTATCAACCCGGTGGCCGTCAAGTTGGAATTACCTGCTAATATGCGGATTCACCCCGTCTTTCATGAGTCACTTTTGAAGCCAGTGCAACCAGGGACAAGACTAACCAAGCCACCAGACCCCATCCTCATAGACGGGGAACCCGAATTTGAAGTTAAGAACATCCTGGAGTCCAAGATGGTGAAGTCAAAACTTTTGTATTTAATCGACTGGAAAGGTTACGGACAACAGGAAAGGTCTTGGGAACCTAGTGACAACGTGCATGCACCTCGATTGGTGAAAAGAGTCCACCGAAAGTCCCCAGACAAACCAAAACCACGGAGAAGAACGACTTTAGGAGGGGCCTTGGGGGGAGAGCTGTCATGATGCCTACCCCCGGGGAACCAGACCAGGTCCAGCAACCCCGGAAGCAGGCATCACGTTATTTTGAGCAAGCCCAAAAAACCCTGTTAGTGGCTGTTTGGGTGCGGTTGTGGCGCCTATGGCACCAGGCTCATATGGAGAGTCAGTCCTGGCGCCTATGGCACCAGGCTCATAGAGTAGAACTTACCTGATGCAGACCATGCTGCAAGCTTACCAGATGCAGACCATGCTGCAGAGATCCAAGCCAAATGAGGCTTGGAAGGGACTATTTTTTACTCGGGTGGGGCTGGGGAGGAATACTTACCTGGGACTACTTTGGGGGCTATTTAAACCACGCCCGAAGAGCAGCACACGCTTCGCGTTATTCTGCATCCAGCAGCGTGAAGCTCACTGTGTCTGCAAGCCTGCACCCAGTCTTCTGCCACGCCAGCCTTGAGTCAGCAGCTCCTAGAAAAAGTGAGGAACAGAAGGAAAAGAGGTTAGAATAAGAGCAAAACCTTCGATCCTTACCTGAATTCCGGATCCACCGCTCCTTCGAGCTGGAAGAAAGAAGCATTTTACACGCGCCGCCTCGCCTGCTGCAGCACCGCGCTGAACTCACCGGCCTTCGCAGCATCCTCACGATCCACCGCCTCCTTCTGCACGTTCCTGCCGCACTCTGGCCCCTAAGGGGAACACAAGAACAAAGGTGAGCCAAGGGAATAAACAGAGGCAATAGTAACAACCCCCTCAGGCTTACCTGATTACCGCCGGGGGTACTATTCCTCTTCACGGGTCAGCGCCGTCTCCATTGCATCCTCGCCGTACCCCGGCCCCTAAGGGGAACAAAAGGACAACAAGGTGAGACAAAGGGACGAACAAGGAGAACTCTTCTCAGCACAATAGACTTACCTCATTTTACCACCGGAGGCATTATTTCCCGAACTTCATATTTTCTCTCCGCACCTGAATAGGGGAGCAAGCAACAGGTTACATTCTGGCCTTATTTTATTGAACTGTGTAGGATAAGCCAAATCCTTACCTGAACTTCGTCAGCTACCACAAGGAACTCTTCGCTGGGGTCAAGCTGCAAACTGCAAGGAATCGGACAAGAGTGAAAGTCAGACATGTGAACTCTTACGAACTACATACTTTTCGGAGTCAATATTGTTCTGGAACTCACCTATTTCTTCAAGCCAGTGAAGCATCTGGTTATTAACGTGCCCCTGCGCTCAATGCAGGATGGAGAGCTCATCTTTTTAAACCATCAGGTGAGACTATAAGAGGGGACATCAAAGCTGATCTGTGGGGAGAACAGCGGGGGTGGGGGGATTTACGCTCAACTCCACGGGTGGTTAATCCCCTTTCTCCATTTGTAGAAGTATATTCCTAGGGGCCAAGCAAACAAAGCTAGGTGGGCCAGTCCAGTCCGTCATCTCGGCCCTACGCGTCACATTGGTGGAGACCGCAGCTGTCCATTTCAGATCGACGCCTCTTTGGGAGCCAGGTGAGCGTAACACCTGGGAGGGTCAATCTGAGAGGAAAGAGGTCAGCCTGGCCAGAGCCTGATCAGTGATACCTAGGTTTTCGTAGAGACGGTTAAGCAGGATGGTATGGTTGACTGTGTCGAAGGCAGAAGAGAGATCAAGGAGGATGAGCACAGAGGGAATGTTAGAGTCAAGTTTGGAGAGCAGATCTTCACAGATGTTCAGGAGAGCAGTTTCCATGCTCAGTTATCTCAGTCAATCTGTACCTCTCTTCGAGAGATATCACCGTTCTCCATGATCTGCCTTCGTCATCTACCCCTTTAAGCATAGCCATCTCTCCTCGTACTATAGCTGCTTCCAACTAGGAATAGACTGTCTGTCTTCCTCGTCCATAGGTGTTTGTGGTCTAAAAAAAAATTCATCAGGTAGCCTCACAATCTTTCCTACCAGACCAGGTAGCCATGTCAATAAAATGCTTACTCCATATAAGAAGACTTCCAGATCTACCTGGATGCCTCACAGTGCCACTTGCCCTGTGAACACCAGTATGATCTCTACCACATTCAAATAGTGTATTCCTGGAGTGGAGCCCACTATTCCTTGATCTTTAAATGAAATCGTCATGTTAAGCTTTGTCATTAAATCGATTCCTGAAATGTTAACTAGTGTCTGTTGTGAATATAACAAAGGAACACACATTTCACATTTCCCTATGGAGCCCGGTAATTTATCAGTAAAAGGAACTAAATTTGTAGCTCCAGAGAACCCTTGCACATTCATGGCAATTCCCGAAATTTGATATTTTCCCTCCCGTATGCACGGATGAGTTGCCCCAGTGTCTACAAGAAAAGAAAAGGATTTGCCCCCTATCATTACAACGACCCTTGGTTACTCTTGGGGGTCTGGTGTCACAGATACTACTGAACACATCAAGTCATGCTGTGCGCTGTTATATTGAGAGTATAAGCTCATTACTGTCTCTGTGAAAGGCTTTCCTCCTACCACAGTGACACCTCCTATTCTAGGTGTCAATACTTGTCCTCTATTCGCACATTGTTGTGTCTGCATAGGTTCTTGTTGTGACTGCCCTTGCGTTGGGTGCATTTTTACTTGTCCCTGCTGCTGTACCTTCTGGACTTGCGGCCATTGTGCCTGATAGGATGTGTGATCTTGGGCAAGCCCTCTCTTGTTTGTGTGCTGTATGGCAGTGAATAAGCTGTCCCCCCTCTTGAAAACTGGCCATTTTGTACACGCACAATAAGCCTTGTTGTTCCACAGTTCCAAAACACTGGGGGTGTCCCTCTGACAAACCCTCCTTGGTTATATCCTCCCTGAGCACTCTGCTTTTCATTATGTGTGTTCTGAAATCCACCTTGGTTATTCTGAAATCTCCCTCTTCCTCTAAAACCCATATCTCTGCCTCATGGCGCAAACCCATACCCACCTTGATTGACCAGGCGTGAATTATTCGCCTGCGATGAACCTGTCGCTTCCTGTAGTCCTATTCCTTCTCTGCTTGTCAATACTGCCGCTTCTGTGGCAAATGTTGACAATTTTCTCTGAACTAATTTATCTTCCTCAATTTTTCTATTTTCCCCCTTCTTTTTGTTCTTCTTTTGTAACAACCAACAGTGGTGTACTATATTCAAGTGTATCTCAGCCCATGTCTTCGCTTCCATCCCCACTCTCATCTGCTTTTGTACTGGTTCTGGTAAACTCTGACATAAAATATGATACAATAGTGCCACTGTCTTTTCCCATGGCTCGTGAGTTTCAAGCTGCCATTTCTGCAGAATATCCTTAATATAAGCAATAGGGTCTTCATCTTCCTTCATTTTATGCATCATAATTGCGCCCATATCTGATGTATCAGGATACTGTACCCTGAGAGCCCTCCAAACATCTGCCCTAGAATTACGAAATGCCACTTCATCTCGCGCTGGGTTTTTCGCAGCTCTCTCCAAGAATGGCTGCTAGGAGACCTTTTAATTCTCCTATGGCCACGTGTTTCCTCCTGTCATTTTCTTTAATTTGTATATCCATTTCCCAGCCCCCAAAGTCAAACTAGGGAGTTTGCATCTTAAGTTATCCTTAACCATCTGTGGCCATGGAATATATTGCGGTCTTGCTCCCCCTTCTCGAGCAAGAAGAATTGTATGAAACCCATCTCATTGTCGGATCCCACTATTAGTCTATCGATGGCAGGGGTAATCATCCCTGTCCGTCTTCTTGCTGATAGCAACCTTGAACTGCTTACATATGGTGGAGAATCTCCCTTCTCATTATGTAATTGTCTTCGGGTAAGCTCAGGATATGCGGTGGGATCTGGCGTCCTTTCTTTAGGATGTTCCAGGTCCGAACATCTTACTTCTTTATCCATCTGTTGGCTTCCCAGGGGGAAGCGAGCACCCTCGCCTTCTGTCTCATGACCTGACTCTCTGTCCCGTCTGACATTTCTAGACCCCGTCTAGTGTTACTATCATCCTCTTCTCAGTCTAAATCTAGTCCACTTAAGGACTTTGCTCGGTGTTCATTAGTGAGCATATTTTCCTTTTCAATTCATGGTTGCGGTATCTGGGATCCATTACTGCTCCCTCGAGTTCCATGCTCGCAATCTCATCTTTATTGTTAATAGACCTTATTGATGCTATCTCCAATGCCTTCTGCATCATATCTTTCTTCTTCTGGCGCTAGTCTGGGTGTTTTGCATTACTTCCTTTATTGGGAGAATCTCTCTCACTCTATCCCATCATATTTCTGTGCTCATCCTCATTTTTTCCTTGACGACGAGAGTGGCATCCAGACCTTTCTACCTCCTATTCTGTTCTTCATCTACTTTCCTTCGCTGTCTTGCATCCTTTCTAGCTTTTTCTTCCTACTGCCGTCGTTCTTCACTCCTTACTCTCCTTACTCCTTGTCTTTGTTCCTCTTCTTCTCTCCTTCTTCGTTCCTCTTCTTCTCTCCTTAACTGTAACCTTTTGTCCTTCACTCTTTGTGTCCTCTTCTCTCTTTCTTTCCTTCCTGTCCCTTTCTTCTATCACTCTTGGCCTATTGTCTTAAATTCTTTGTTCTTCGGGTTGTTTTTCTCTTTCTCTTGTTCCTCCCTGTATAACTGTTCCCGTTGATCCCTGCTTTTTCTTCCCTGCTCATCTTCCCTCAATCTCATTTCTCGTTCCCTGTGCTTCGTTTCTTGTTCGTCCTTATCTTCCTTCTGCCTAACTTCCTCAATACTTTTCCCATCTAACTTGAGTAATATGTGCCCTTCCCTCCATTCATTCTGTACTAGTGTTACCTCATCCACACTGTCCTTTTCTCATTTCCATCGCTTAATTTCTCAATCTATGTCTGTTGACAAATTCGACCTGTCACCTCTTTCTTCCTTATCTCGTATAAACTTACAAGCGTCTTCCTTCCTTTTACTCTCTTTTGGACTGTCGTCACTACTATAAGCGGGGGGTTCATATGTCGGGTTACCATACCCTGCTGCTGCTTTCAACTCCATTAAAGGATAAACTGCTATCTCTTCTGTATTTGCACTTTTAATTTTGGGCAAGGTAAGAGGAGCTGTGAGCTCAATACCCTCTCCGTTTTGCTGATTAAGCATCCACTGCTCTCGTGGTGGATCCTCCTTCTCCTCTGGATACATCTTCCAAAGTTCTAAAATTGCCAGCCTTTTCTCTAATTTCTTCCCTGTGTACGCAGCGTGCATATATGTGGTAATGTGTACTAGTATCGCTTTTCACAATGATCCCACTTGTGGCCATGGCATGAAAATGGTATCCACTGTGCCCTTTACCCATTCTGCACTGTACTGTTTGAGCTTGGGTACATGTTTTGGCAGGGTCTTACAAAGATGCATGAGAGGAGTGTCCTCCATAATATCAAGTCTCAATTGACTGTCGATACTGACCAGATCATTAAATAAACTTTGAAATTCAACTCAAATCAGCACATTTAGCTTATTTTCTTTTAAAATAACAAATATGAGCAAGCACCATCAATCGCTGTTCAATCCTTTTCTGCTTCACTAACCTATCTGTATTTTGATTTCCACCAATCGCTCACTACACTTTTACTTCAAACACTATTACTTCCAATGTTTCACAGTTGTGTATTTTCTTAATACTTCACACAAGAAACACATCTTAAAATATTCACACGTTACAAATTAATAACCCTGTGATCACATTACCTGCATTATTAATCATCTAGAATAAGGGGTCTACTTCTCTACTTATTTTACCCTGCACAGGGTTTAAGACATCACCTTTTCCGGTCCTGACCGTGCATTTTCTCGATTATCACTACTCCCGCTGGAGTTTGAAATGTCTTTTTCTAATTCCCTTGAACTAGAATTTCTAGGTGCTATCTTTATCTACACAAAATGTTCTGTTACTCAAAAAATCACAATCCCGATCCTTTATAGTGCCATTTCCCTTAGTCTCCTTACATTCATTAATCGACTTGAGGCCTTCCGTATTGACTCCTCCTTCAAACCGACCACTTTGCCTTGCGTCCGCAGAGCGCCCGTGGAAACAGAGCAGGGATTTTTTCAAAGAGGGACCTGCCCACCATCTCGATTTTTCTTGCAAGTTTATTTCTATCGGCCCCTCTCCACAGGAAAAAAAATACTGGATTAGAACTAGTCTGGATTTTTAAACCATCCGCACGGCTACCACGTGAGCATATGGCCCTTCAGGAACGTTCATATAGTAAGTGATTTCAACCCAGCACCACATCTAAGTCAATGCCTAGCGTGTGATGCCCAGCTGGAACCCTTAATTATATATTTGTGTCTATAAGTTATTTTATTTCTGAATGATGTACCCTTATATCACGCCTCTCTCTTTGAATCCCCCCCGGTCTCACTGAACCAAGAAGAAGGTTGTTTTGCAAAGTTAAAAGATTTATTTGATGGATATGAACAAGATATATATCACACTTTTATGAATTTAAAAAATATCTAGATATCACACTATTAATATTTATACAATGATCACCAACGGGTGATATAACAATCAACAACCTTTTTAATCAGTAGGAGTATGGATGAGAAGAATAATAGAATAATGTATTATAGAATAAAACTTAGTGTGGGTTCAGTCAAATGCAATGATAGGAAATTAATGCAGCACAGAAATAATACTTCTGTGTGTTCAATCAAATGCAACGTAATCACTCTTTCCCCCTGATACTACCCCCCTAATATGCAATATAGAGATGGAAGGGGAGAAAATAGGTTTCAGGAATATACAATCTCAACCAATACAGTTTCAGTCCCCATTCTCCCAGCAAGCAGAGAGAAACAGGAATGATTTCAAAACAGATCGAATGCTTTTGAATGTGGTTTTGTAATGAATGGGAAAAATACTGAAAAATGAATTTCATTCTCTAAATGGGATTCAAAACTAGTGGGAGCTGTTTTTGGAAAGTTTCAGGTAAACACTAGCAATGATGATTGAATAACTAGCATATTGGAAACTGAATTCTGAGGTCATATACAAAGAATAGCTATTTTGCACGTGTTGAAATTGAGCCAAATGCAAATCCGCTGCAAACTTTTCAGCGCGCGAGAAACTCGATTACAGAAAAACTATAAGGAATGCTTTGGAACTGGGTCTTCTGCTTTCAGAGTTCTGGAGTCTTGGATCTGGGTTCTCCTGATGAGCGCTTCGGCTGTAAATCAGTTGATGGGTGAATGTGTGTGTGTGTCTAGGTCCTGAACAGTCCCTATTTATGTATTTCCCAAAGGGTTGGGTAGGGTGATTATACTAAGCCCAACCTCTAGGAATCCGATTGGTCAGAGTATTTCCCCTCTCCTGATTTGAGAAGGAAATCTAGTGTCATAGTGATGCTGCAATTTACAATCCAGGGAAAAAACTCCCCTTTGTTTCTACACAGAAAATCTCTTTTTCATATAAAACATATTTACAATACCAACTTGCTAATAATACATACTCACATCACAGATTTATTAAAGCACGTATCTGTCCAAGTCCCATCTTCTTGAGAGTTTCAGTTCAAAACTGACAGTTTTTTGCGCTTTTGGTTGGTTACCCGGTGTCAGATCTGTACACATTTTTCCACATAGATGCGCATGACATCTGGGCATAATCCTGTAAACTTTCATATTCCTAGCCTTATCACAATTGCTACAATATCAACATTTTAGTGGTCCTGTCTCTGAATATCGCACAGGGTTCAGAGCAGTTTCAAACTGTGAACAGCATTTTCATATTAACAACCTATAAATTACAGATTTTTCCAAGTTTGGAACAATATTCTATGAGTCTTTTTCCAAAAAGATATTTCCTTGGAGTTTAAGATACACATATCAGTCTAGTCCCACCTCCAAGGTTTGGCTGGGCCAGAGCAACCTGAGCCTCTCTTCCTTTGGCAGTTGGTTTCTGTTGACACACAAATTTGCATTTCCTTTCAGTCAAGGGAGTCTTTTGTCTCTACTCAGAGCAACAGGCAAAAATCCCCTCCCACCTCCATTAGCAACTCAATGCCAGTTCCTGAGCAGAGAGCAGGAGGAAGATTCCTTTGTTTGGGAGAAGCTGTGGAATGTCTTTGAAGTCCAGTGTGACTGGCATTAGTTCACTTTTAAAACACTGTTTAAAATGGTCTTTTCTAAAATACAATTCACATTTTCAACAAATATACACACAAATCTCTTCATTCCAGCCTTTTTAAAACATAGAGAATGAATTGTAACAACCTATATGGCTTTTGATGGCAAGTCTTTTCTTTTCCACAATATGATTTTAAGACACAAGTTTTAAACTGACAGTATAAGTAATGACAGCTTGGACACAGGCGAGCGGCGGTACTAAGCCCATATCTGACATATTTTTCCCAGGCAAGCACCTTTTGAACGTGGATTTTTTTATGATGAAAGGTGTTTCTCCTGACATTGTGCTTATGGGGATTCCTTAAATAAGGTGATGGTGAACACCCCACAAGGATGTTGGCTCTTCTCTGCTGTTTGGGAACCATGATTTTGCACTTTCAACGGCCAAGGAAAAATGGATTTTAAAGCACTTCTGGGATTTCCTTGGAATGTAGCCCTGCCTTTTCAAGTAGTTTCATTTCACTCTGCGGGCAACCCAATGATAGGTTTTGGCAGTGTGGTCTCCTGTTTACCACTGACATAGGCAAAAATAGATTTGGCAGCCTATTTTTCAGGTTTCCCTGCGCACTTCTCAGAGATTTTTAGCGCATATAAGGCTTTTCAGCGGCCATTCTGTTGTTTTTGATGAAAACAGCACACAGTGAAGTTGTGGGGCACAGCCTACTGGGTCAGAACATCCCACAATATGTAATGGATGAGATCACAGCAGAATAATTCTGAGTCCAAATAACGGAACCATACTGTTTTATTAACAATTATCTATAACAGGGAGGTTACAATGAACATCAATGGCTGTACATTCAGTCTCTCAATGATCTATACACAGATTATTGTTTTTATGTGAAAAACACATCACGTCAGAGTGACGTCACACTAAACGGTAATAGTGAAAAAACCTATCAAGAGTCAGAATTGGTAAAGGGAGACATCTAAGTATTCTTTTCTGTAGGAGCTAGGATTTTTATTGGTTGTTCATTATCAGGTGAACAACTTATTCCTACCTCGAAGAACATGTAATTTCAGAAACATTAGCTACACAGTTTCTCATTGGTCTTCAAACTATAAGGTCCTTCATTATATGGACTAATACAATTGTTTAGCATGCTTGTGCCATGCCTGGAACATTTGGTTCATTTAGCAACACGTAAGCCCAGACCCAGTTGCAAGCAGATAGGACATGTAGCTACCTCACCACCCAATTAGCCCAGCATCTCTCATCGCCCATGCCTCCTGCCATAAAATTGTCTTTGTACTTGGCGTTGCAGAGTATCTTTGCCTTTGAGAATGCATGGGAGAGAGGGCACTCGCTATCGTGTCTGGAACACCATGTTCAAACTCTATTTTCATCCTTGGTTCACGTGACAGGAGACCACGATTTGGTCCATTTTGCAACTTTCAAATGCTTTAAATGAATTAATGCTTGGCATCCCTTGTATTTTTCGTGCACCTTAACGTGAGAAGGTTCATCCACTGCATACTTGTTCTTCTTCAGAGTAGCTAAATGACTTTGGTTGTTTCAGTCTTGAATTCAGGCCAGACAGCCTTGCCATGTAACTCCATGACCCTATTATTCTTGCTGCGACACAGTTTTCCATTCCCACTTCATGGGCTCTGGCTTACTAAATTCATGATACCAGTGTCCAGTTTCTGTGCAATAGCAGCTTTGCCTGCATTCTATTCACTACTTATAGCTAGCTTCTATGATGACTTAATCTACCTAGCGTTTCAGCATCTGTCATTTATTGAATGGTTATTTTCTGTTATGCTTCATGCGCATGTAATCTTCTTCATTATACTTGAAAGTTCAATTAATACTTACTTCACTACTCGCCTTTCACAATCCGTACATTGTTCTTCATCCAGTATCTTGAAACATGTTGCACACTTTCTCATGACATCACTAGATATTCTTCTTTAATCTTTTTCATATTCCTTCAAGGAAGGTGGTGGGGTCTCCTGCCGTGGTGTGCAGCTGCTCCTCTACAGATTTATATATTGTCAATGGGACTTTGGGACCCTTGGACAGGTCCTTCTCTTCCTCCTTTTTGTACCTCATTTCCATGTGACAGAGTTCACACACCTCCATAGATTTCCCTTTGCAATTCTTCTCCTTCACTGATAGCATCAAGTGTGTCCTTAAAGGCTTTTGAATGCCCATATAATGAAAACGGTTCACTTTCAACTCATTCATAACCTCCTCACCCTCTTTTCCTTTAGGTGCAACCCCACTCATATCAACACACATGCTACCATCCACTTCCTTCTCACTACCATTCTTCTGTGTGCTTGTAGCCATGCCCACCCTTGGCATCCCCACCACGTATTCCTGCCCCAAACCTACCTATATTGCCTACACTCTCCTTCTCCACACCTACAACTACATAAACCTGGACCTGTTCCCCCATCTGTGCCCCTATTGACCAAATACCACCTTCTCCCTCCATAGCTGCCCTTCATCTTTTATCCACACAGTCAACTGCCCATCTCCATCTTCATCTATAGATAAATGCAATAACACCTCTTCTCTCTTCTGCCATCTTCACCTGGGCCTAGACCTAGCTGACTACTCTTTTTTCCAGTGGTGGGCTATGGACTCTCGTTTCAGTTCCTGGCCTTCTATCTGATGCCAAAACTATTTACCTCACTCTTTCCCCATTCATGCCCAGAATGCGCAGCCTCTGAAGTGCTGAAATCACACTGTGACAAACGCCAACTTTCCTCACGCGCCCACGTGTGGCTGACCTCTTTAAGGCTAACCAATTTCAGATATCCTATGCCCTGCTGAGGATGAGAAAAGTGCTACTCGGTTACTCATCTGACACCATTCAAACTATGGCTGACACCTGGTGGACCTCAGCTCTCGCCTTACAATGGGCTTGCGACAGCTGGGCACGAGCCATAATACACCTCACCAACGGCCTACAAGCACATGGGGAACCCTCACTGCCCTAACTAACTGCTGGATCAAACACTTCTGGTGAGCCATATCCTACGTTCTGAGCAGGACTCCCTATAACCACCAGCAGAGGATGCATCCACGCCGAAGACCCGATGGTGCCTCTCGCAGCCATGACCCACCTGGAACAAATCACCCAGGGAAACGGATGGGGACTCCAGAATAGAATTCCACTTGAAAGACCAAAACACCTGCCCAACAATGGAGGCCCATCATGCGTCGTGTGCAGCACCACTCTCCTAAACTGCCTCAGGGGGAATCAGATGACACAAACTCCAAGGAGACCTCAGTGAAAGTAGGCAATCTCCCAAGCCATCCTAATTCCTGAATTGCCATCCTAATTCCTGAATTAAAGTATGCGTTCATAGCAAACAAAGATTTATAGTGATCAACACCACTCATACATAAGTAAATGCGAGGGTGAAGAGACATGAAAAAAATAAAGTGGCCCAAAATCTTCATCTGGACCTTGTAATATAATACATGTTTTCATACTAAAGTACAACTCCTTGGTCTACCAGAAACACATAAGTTACGGCACTTGAGGACTGGTGTTGCATGAAAGGCAGTTCACTCCAATGTACAAGAGACATGTACATGTGCACATGCAAAGTTCTGCTCAAAACTCCTCTCTCTGTTTCTTGGTGTGGGCAATCTTCTGCTTACTGTCTTACCTATGGTGTACTCCATTAGGGGTCCCTTAGGTCTAAGGTTCCTTACTCTTAGGTTGCTTACTCTTTTCTCTGTTTACTATCCCCACTTGCTTCTATAATTTCTACCTTTGGACTTCCTTTCTTTGTGTGGCTGACTCCCAGATCTTCCTATCCTTTTCTTCATTCACCCCGTTACTGCAATCTACCCTTTCTTCATGTCTCCTTGCTAACCAAGGTTGGGTGTCTGCTCACTACCTTCATCTGAATCTGTCAAAACCGGGATTATCTTCTTCCCTGCCTCTGCTACTCCTCCTCCCATTACTCCTCCTTTCATCCCTTTCCCTCCATTCTCTGCTGCCCATAATTTGGTTACCTTTGACTCTTCCTGATCTCTTTCTGCTTACATCTCCACTTTATCTAGATCCTGTAGCTTTCAGCTTTATGAAATTAGCAGGTCTCGCCTATTTCTTACCACCCAATCTACTTATTTCACATCTCTTCAATTGTTCTACTGTTACTCTTGGCCTATCCCCACCCCACACTCTCTAAACCCACTCTCCTTCTCTAACCACACCAACTGTGCAACTTCACCCTCTATCCCAACCCACCCACCCTCCCTACCCCCACACCCGCTAACCCCACTCTTGCTAACCAAAACCACCCATCCTATCCCCACTCCTTCTACCCCCACTCTTTCTACCCCCACCCACTCTACCCACATTTTCTCTACAACCACCCACTTATCCCTACTTTACTTCATACCACTAGCTACCCACTCATCCCCCATGCTCTATACACCACACACCCTACTCCCTTACCCTCTACCCAATCACATCCACCCTATCCCTACTCTCTCTACACCCACCCACCGTACCCCTACTCCATCTCTCCCACCCACCCAGCATCCACCCATACCACCCCCACTGTCTCCCCCACCCATGCACCCATTCCCTACTCTCTCTACTCCCACTAACCCACCTTACCCCTGCTCTCTCTACCCCACCCACCATAGCCCCACTCACTCTCCCCCCCCTCAGCCTAACCCTGCTCTCTCTACCTCTACCCACCCAGCTTAAACCCATGCCCTCTACCCCCACCCATCCTACATCCACTTGCACTAACCCCCACCCACTCTACCTCCACTGTCTCTAACCCCATCTACCCTATCCCCACTTTTCCTACACATAGCTACTCACCCTTTTCCCACTCTTTCTAACCATCACCCACCCAACCCTCACACACTCTAACCCCGTCCACCCTATCCCACTCTCTACCATCACCCACCCACCCTAACACTGCTCTCTCTACCTCCACCAATGCACCCAACCCCCACTCTCTCTAGAACATCCTGCCTTACCCCCTCTTTCTCCACCCCAACCACTGACCCTCCCCAACTCTCTCTACCTAACCCACCATTGCCCCACTCTCTCTACCCCCCAACCAGCCTGCCCACACTCTCTACCACACCCAACCACCATATCCCCACTCTATCTACCCCCACGCACCCTACCCCCACTGTATCTACAGCAAACCTGCCTACCCTGCTCTCTCTACAACCACCCACCCTACCCCACCCCCTCTACCCCATGCCACCCACACTTCCTCTGTCAGCCTGTAAAAACCAAATCCCTAACCATCGTGTTGCCCCCCTCTGGTCTATGTGCACTGTGTTTATTCCTAAATTACTTCTAACAACAGAATAACAAATAACATGAGACACAACACAAAGATAACACATGAATCGATTCAATTATAACAATGGGATACATTTATTTATACACACACAGCTAAGCATAATGCATGACAATGCAGGCAGTTCTAATGCTATGACTAATTTTCACCTTTTATACTTCTGGTGCAAAGCTATCATGCAATGACTATAAGCCTTTTAGGTTTCTAATGCAAGCCTGTGCTGCAAGTGTGTGGTTCTAATGCAATCTAATGCAAGCACTAGCATCCATCACCTCTATGGACAAATCCCTACGACCAATCCACACCATCCTTCCCACTCTCACTCTACAAATCCCTGTCTGGTTTCCCCTTCTCCCCTTATGTGAGTGTCTGTCCTAATCAATCAATTTAGTGTAGGCCAAAACCATACTTCCCATTCTGTTTCCAGCTCTGTCTTTGCCAGGCCTCAAGATCTGGTAACTGCCAACTGCCAAGCTCTCTCAAGCTCTCTCTCTGCCTCATCGATCTCATCAAGGCCCATCAGTCTGCTGCACCAAGCACCATCTCCAGCCAACTCTCTGCCTCTCTCGATCTCTAGTGCAGTCTCCTCTCCCCACTCGGTTATACTCTTCAATTGACGCACATATCTCTATGGTTACTCTACTAAGAATGTATCTCTCTGTGTCAGCATATAGCTATGCCTGCCTGTCTGTGTTATGTGTTCCTGTCGTGTTCTTGTCGCGGGTACTTTCACGGCATGTTCTGTGTCAAAGCAACATCGTATCTCTCCCATGGCCATCTGAGTCTGGTGCGAAAAACACCATCTATTTTCCCATTCATACCCCATTCTCTCCACTGTAGGCTCTGTGGGCATCACGAAATGCTCTTTTAGGCCCCGTACGAATACTTTCTCAGTGTAATTCATAACAATTCTCCGCACTGAGCCCAGTGCGCTTCTGTCTCTCTCCATCAGAAAATGGCTCTTGAATGCCAGCCTAATGCTTTCTATCGTTTACACTATTCTCGCAATGCAAGCACTAACAAATTGCAGACTCATTCTAAGTACATACTCAACATACATACATACGTGTCAGTCTCTAAATGTGTCTCTACAAAGCATACATATGTGTCATTCTAAATGTCTCTACGTGCATTTCCAAATATGACACTGTGGGCCTCATTACACGGTAGGCGGTAAGGGTTTACCGGTACCGGTATTTTACCGGTACCGGTAAATCCTTACCGCCTTACTACTAGGTCCCTTTGCGGGTTGGGAATTTTAACGCCTGCTTTTTGCAGGCGTTAAAAACCAACCCGCAAAGGGACCCAGGGAGCTAATTATGGTACCACAATTTCCGGTGCTGTAATTAGCGCCTTCCCCATTCCCATTATGCCCTATGGGGCAAAAATGGGAATGGGGAAGGGCAATGGTGGAAGGAGGAATTACCGCCCCTCCAACCTTGGAATGGGGCGGTAATTCCCCTTTCCACCAAGGCGGTGCCGGTATTTTACCGGCATGAACCATGGCGCTAATTGCGCCATGGTTCACCGCCTATCGTGTAATGAGGCCCTGTGTGTGTCATTCCAGGCCTCATTCGTTCTGCTCTAGTTTCTCTCACAGCCTAAGCGCTATTTCTAATGCAAAAATAGATGCATAGCATATCACGGTGCAAATATACCGTGTCTCTAAAGCATAATCATGCCACTTGAAATATATGCAAGTGTCATTCTATTTCAAATGGCAAAGTGCAAAGTGGCAGCATGTTTCTCATCATTCTAAATGGCAAGCACTATATGCATACAATATGATTCTAAAAGCATATTGCAAATGCATACAAAGGTGACAGTCTAATATGTGGATGGTGTCTGCTTCAATAATGTACTAAATAGAACTAAACAGAATGCAATAATGGATAGCAATTCCATAGCAAAGAGTAACAATGTAGGCAATGGTAATTCTAATGATTCTCTAACAGTGAGTCTTATAATGGGTAATGGTTCTCTACAGATAGTACTTATGATTCTAATAATGGGTGTTATGATTCTCCTAATGATAACAATTCCAGGCTCCTCATTTCACCCAATTCCACACCTCCACTCTATCTACCTCCGACACCCACCCTACCTGCATGCTCTTTACCCCCACACTCCCTATCCTCAACCACCCACCCTACCCCCATGCTCCGTGCCCCTTATCATCCACCCTAACATAACTCTCTCTAGCGCGACCTACCCGCCCACTCTGTCAACCCCTAACAACCCACCATACCTCCACTCTAACACCACCAACCCTTGCCCCTCGCTCTAGTCAGAGCCAGCCCTACTCTCTCTAACCCCACCCACCATAACACATCTCTCTACCCCTCTCATCCTTCCTCTCACACTCTCGCTTTATTTCTTGCCCTCTCACTCTCAACTTTTCTGGCTCATATTTCCTCTTTCTCCACATCATTGGCAGCCTCTATCAATGGCTTCCGCCCTTGCTCTATTCCCCTTCTCATTCTCTTGCACACCTGTATCCCCTCTCACATTCCTCTTTCAAACTCTGCACTCTTCTCCTTGCACCCTGGGGCTTGTCAATGCAAAATGCAAAGAACAGCAGTGAACACCAAAACGACTGGCTTTGTCAATGGTTGTTCTCAATTCTTCCCACTATAATTTCTTTTTCCATCGCCCAATTGCACCTCACATTCATCTCTGCAATTGATGAGGCCGGCATTAGTCCTTGTTGTACGGTTTGACGTCATCAGCACCGAACGGGAGGTACTTATCCGAGCAATCGATATGTGGATCAATGGCCTTGCACACGCTCTGGCTTCCAGACAATTATTTAGTTCTCCAATGCATCAATATTTATAGACCGCTGATTGTCAAATGCTGAAGACCCCTCATTCCAAATGACTGCAGTCCAGCTGAGTGCATATTACGAAGATCTGACACACTTACCTGCATCTTCAGTTGGCTGTCAGAACATGTGAGTTTGGTAATTGGAATATTGTTTAAATAGAAAAGAAAGACATCTCAAGAAGTTCAGTTACTACATCAGACCTTGGAATGCATATGGAATACATTGTTAGCCTTTGAATAGACCAACTTGTCAACATTAACACGGTTCCACCACAACTGATGGAGTGCCCCTACTGTCTCACTCACACATATTATTGTATGGCATGGGGGAGGGAGAGGGAGGGAGTTAAGGCAACATTACCTTTCCAGAGTTAATGTTTTCATGTGTTTTAGAATTATGAAAATACGGGCGTCCTGTATAACATAAACATGGGTCTGCAACCTTCGACTCTCCAGATGTTTTGCACCATATTTACCATCCACTCTATCCTGTATAGCCAACCGTGAGGGATCAAGGAACTCATAGTCCAAAACATCGGAAGAACCGCAGGTTTCAGACCCCTGTATTAAAGCATTGGCCACTCCTAAGTAGATAAATCACTATTACCAAGGGTACAGAGAGTGTACCTGTAAACCTCCAACCCAAACTTTGTGATTGGAATGTGTGCATCATGCCTGTAAGCTGCTGCCATATATCTATAGAGCTGAATTTCATTGCTTCTGTTGAGCTCTGCTATATTGGATGTGAGAAATAAACAACTATCTGTGAAACATGTGTGTATTTTTTAATCTCTCGTCATCAGTGAGCCCTATGGCTCCTACATAGAATGTGGTATATGTATTATTTGGGAGCATCCGCTCGAAGGAAGCAGGGACGTCATTTGGGGGTAACCAGGGGTCACAGTTGCGACCCCTGATGTCTTCCTTGCTACCCCTGTGGTCTCCATTGCTACCCCTAGAAAAAAAAGATTTTTTAAAAAAACTTTTTTGTTTAACTTTTTTTAATGTAAACTCATGGGTTGTGGCCAGTGGCATCCTTGTTCAGGCCTCTCAACAAAAAAAAACGGGGTTCCACAAGTGTGCCATTTAGAGCAGTGATGCTAAATAAGGGAGAATAGGAATAACACATAATTTGTCTTTCTGGATTTCTATCCAATAATTGGCAGATTCATTAAGGTTTATTTCAGGCACATTTCAGGTGGTGAGTCACTGATCTAGCCTGTTCATAAACACCTCAACTCAGCCTTTCATCCTTCTGAGGTCGATAAATGAGAACCAACACAGGTTGGGTGATTTTGAATGTATAAGCGCTTAAGCGTAAGTGCTATATAATAACATATCATTATCATTTCGCCTTGAACGTCTGCTTGCATTCACAATAATTTGGTAATATGGTCCTATACACACTGATATTAATGATACATATGGTGATCCATTCTTCTATGAAATGTACATAACATTATAGTGATATTGCAACCATATTTCTCGTAGTGTACTTAGGGACAATAAGTGATGTCCCTTCCTGTTTTGTCAAGGGGTGAAAGGTAGTGTTCCATCGCTTCTCGTGATGCCACTTCGAGATGTGGGGGGGTATCACTTCGAGGTGTGTGTGTGGGGTAAATTACATTACTTCCTGTGATGTCATCAGAGGCCAAAGGTCATGTGATGTCACTTCCGCTACCCCTGGCATTTGGGTGAAATGACGTCCCTGGAAGGAAGGGTGGGTCCCGCTGGCCCTCCGCCTGGCGTGGATGCTACGTGGTCTCCGGACATGATGGTGGTGCTCTAGTAGCACTGTACCGCTTCAGTGATGGAGGGGGGGATCTACCCTCTACCCTCCTATTAGTTTTACTGTTGCTTGGGTGTAGCACCTCGTCACCAATGTAAGACTTTGCCTCACCTGCTCCGAGGCCCTCACTATTCAAATAAAATGCACACACGACGACCGGTGGAAACTTGTTTCTTTATTGCACACCGTCATTGCGATAACTAACTTTCCTTTTCACCCCCACCCCCTCGCTAGCCAACGTCATTTCCTTTGTCCCGGCCCAAACATGGGCCTTCCCACATAATGATGTGAGAGGGTGCTTAGCCCATATTCTCAACATGACACATACAAATATTGATTCAGTAGTCAAAGTTATTCTACATCCTCTCGGTTGTTGCATGTACATTTACAGTGATGTCTTCCTCTCATCTTTTAATAATTCTGATTGGAGGGTTCACTGAAATGGAATCATGTTTACCTCCTTCAAAGTGCACTTTGCTGCATGTGCGGTTCTATTGCCACTGGGCTCTGACCTCTTTCAATCCGCAGACAGGCAATTTTCAGTTTGGCGATTCATGGGCACTTAGGAAGCAAAAGCCAAGTGGCCTTGATAATTTAGGTGTCCAGACTTAATTCACTGATTCCTGTGCTCCTCCAAGGGACCCTTATTAAGGACCATGTTCTTTCTTCGTGCAGGAGTACTCTCTGTGGTGGCCCGCCTCCGGTCACCGGGGCGGGCCACTGATGCTGTCGGGATCACCCGACAGGGTAGGCACGCTGGGGGCACCCAGCAGTCCAAGAGTAGGGAACATCCTACCAGGCCCGGCCGGGATCATCGGGCCGGATCTCCACGGTCTGGGGATCACCCCACGTGTCTGCAGTCGCGGCTCCAAGAGCACTTGGGCCGCGATGCAGCACCAGGCCACGATCACGTGGCACCCAAGCCCACCAACCACTGACACAGACACGAGTTGCCGCTTCCTGGGGCTCTGCTGCACTGCCTCCCACGTGCCAACAGAGCCCCTTTTATTAAAGGGGATGACGCTCACGCACCAAAATCACTAGACCAACACACAACACTCTCCAGTATTCTAGTACTGAACAGTAGTTAAAATGATGAGCTCCAGGCTGAGGTCGCTTTGCCATTGGGAACATCATCTATTAAAACACGGAAGGGAAGTGCACCCACAGAACAGGGTCATTAAAGGAATGGTTCGCCCAAAAAATGTTATTTCAAAAATAGATAGGCAACATAAAAAAAAAAAGATTGGCGTTTTTTTTTTTCGAAGTCCCTATGTAAAATTTGACATAGGGACTTCGGGCTCCTCCAGCCCGGAAAACGAGATGCAGCTGCAGCTTTTCTGCCTGTAGTCTCCGGTCCCCGTGCTCCGCGTACAGCACCAATGAAGGAAAAGCCACCCAGTGGTAGCTTTTGTTTACTACAGCTGGCTGGCTTTTCCTTCATTAGTGCCGCAAAAGCCAAAGCGAGCACAGCGTCGGGCCTCGATTTCACAAAATGGATGCCCCCATGTGCTATCTTTGAGCTTGAATTGCTCAAAATTTTACATAGGGACTTCGAAAAAAAAAACGCCAATCGTTTTTTTTTAATGTTGCCGATCTATTTTTGAAATACAAATTTTTGGGCGAACCATTCCTTTCCTTTAAGGATCAAGACACGTGCATACTGAAGAGTGCTCTTTATTTGCTTTGCAGACCATTTAAATTCCGTGTGAGATCATTGAAGCATTTCACAGGAAAGCTGACATCTCCACTGTCCTCACTCCATGGGGTGACATTAGCAGTGGAGTAACATCGTGTGCTCGGCAAACTCTTGGTTAGAAATGGTGCAATGCAGTGTAAGTCAGACTTTGTTATGCATTGGCAGATAATGGTGCTGTACACTGCAGTACAGCACAGTAGAGCATTTTCGTTGCGTATTTTTCCATGACAGAAACATTTTAAATTTGTATTGAATATTTATAAGGCACAATGCACTGGGTGGCAGACGGCTCGTTGAGAAACAGGGCATTGCATTAAAGCAAACTGCACATTCTGTATCACCAGCAATTACAGAAGACCAAGTGAACTGGCGCCGTAGCTCTAACATGAGTGGGGACTTTGGTTTTGTTCAGTTCTACTGTGCACCATTGTTGTCTTTTTGGGATGCCCCCCGGGGTCCCTTATGATCTGTGACTTAAACAGTAGCAGGCAGTTCATCCAACAAGACAGGTGAGGATATTTTAGACATGCTAGTTAGCCATTAAATATCCATCACACTTGAACATTTCAACAGGTCGGCATTTCCAACCCTGCCCTGCAGGTATATCTTTCTTTTCATGCTAAAAAACTTCTAAAGACCTCTTTAATCTTCTATCATCTGGACTGCTGTTCTGCACTTCTGATGGGTCACCCAGTTTCATATCCTACTATTATTCCCTAGTTCTACAACTCGGCTATTTGTCTTCTTTTCTCTTTGCCTGGATGCTCCTCTATTTCTTCCTCTCTTCTGTCACTTTTTACTATCCTTTGACTCTTGTCTTCTCTTTCACTATCTATGTAAAGGGTATACTATCCATGGTGTCGCTCACTCTTACCTCTCCTCCCTGGTTACTTTACATTCGCTGCAGAGCCATCTTTACTCTCAATCTCTGCATCTTTTATCCGTTGCTAAACCACCCTGCTGTTCATGTCCTTGAAATGCGTAATTTGTTGGTGGGAACCGTGGTGTGTTGACATACGCATAGGAGGCAAACCCCTGCCATATATTGGTAATTTGCACAGTGGAGTTAAATAGTGCAGGGCAAAAGGTGGTGTACACGTGAGAATACCACCTTTTGCCTTGCACTCTTGCACTCTGCCTGAAAATGTGAGTAAACGCTACCTGGCATGCTTGCATGCCAGGCAGCGTTTACTTTTAATTGTGAGCACTGCTTGCCATGCAGGCATGGCACGCTGCACTCACAATTACAATTAAACGCTGCCCGCCATTCTCACATGTTGGACAGAGTTCAATTTTCATTGTGAACAATGTTTACCAATGCGTGCATGGCAAACAGTGGTTACAATCACAAATATAAGCTGCCCGACACAGTGTTTAATTGTAATTGTACACACAGCCTGCCATGTGGCATGGTAACATTCACAATGGTTCCCTATGGGGTCTTAGATAAAGATACGGGTGAAGGCCATCTGTTTTTGTTATCAGGTGGCCTGACTCGTGAGTGACTAATCAAACGGAACAGGATACAAGTGAGTGCAGGCCTCCCCACCCCTTAACACAATAAGCTACAGGTAGGAACCAACAACGAGAGAGAAGTATTAATCACTCTATTTTGGCGGAAGTTACTAAAGAAATGTGTGCAGGGCAATTGCCATGATAAAAAAACATGAATTTAGTAGTTATGAAATATTGGTCTATAACACACATGTGATGCTTGTGAATGTGTTGTACCTGGCCACCACTCTGCTATTGACGTGGTCACAACAACTACTGTGATATATTTGAACTGCAGAGATTTCATTCTCATCCTTTTTAACCAATTCTTTTTTAATGTTTAATTTTATTTTATTGTGCACTGCGTTATTATAAAACAACTTTTGGCACATAAGTCACATAAAACCACATGTATAAAAAGTGATTACAAATACAAATATAAGATCAATGTTGCTAAATTTCATCACTATAAAATATATAAAACAATCAGCTTGTATTTACATTACTATTCCGTGTTCTTCTTAGTTTTCAAGTTTGGTCAATTTTCCTCGATAAATCCTTCCATACTGCATATGCTGCAGCAGTAATTACTACATATTTGGCTCCAAGGATAGTCGACCAAAATTGACACCAGACAAATCCTCGATTTTAGAAACAAATCTCGAATATCCTTTCATATAGCTAGACATCAACACTTGGTAAGCCGACAGTAAATGACGACTATTCTCAACTTGAACCCTACACAGTCGACAGTAACATTCAGACAATGGAGAATTTTCCCAAGGTCTTGTCACCGCTTTTGTTGGGAGAAAATTTAGCTGCAAAAGCAAAATAAAACGCTTTATCCCAATAAAGCAGTGCTTAATCAAATAGCTGTGCATGATAAAAAAGGGGAAACTCTTATATGAGAATTCCCTGTAATTATTTTTGTCATGAAGCCTATCAACATTCTTGGCTCGGTCCCAACGCTTCGACTTGTTTTAAATTTTGTATTCATGATTGGGTCCAAAGTCGAATATATTGGGCTCGTAGTCCAATGTAGTTAAATGTGCCAGCACAGTGGATTGTAATTCAGTGAAGAGCACATTTTTGCTCCTACCTCCATCGTCATGCCCACCCAAGGTTTTATATAATTCCTTTGAGTTATTTGTTTTTAGGCATTTGGCATATAATAATGTTCTGCGTATTAGGCATGTTGTTATTAGTGACATTAAGCCACACTCCAGTCTTAATGCTTCCACTGGGACTGCATTTGGTAAATTCATTACAGAGCGAAGTAATTTGCCTTCAAATGTGTCCAGCTAGCGTGCATATGCATATGAAAAGGGCCTCAATATTGTCAGAACTATGCTAATACGATAGATTTCAAGCAAATCCTCGATGTTATGACCCCCATAATGTGCTACATAATTTTTCAAGGCCAACCATTTTTTCCAAATTTTTTCCATGATGATTTCTGCATAATACAGTTTTGATGGGTTTATTTTTACAGGAAAATCCCAGGTATGTAAAAGCATTGGTGCTCCCCAATTCGCTATTCTGTAATTTCCATACAAACAGGTTTTTTCCTAATGTACTGTTACTCAGACACATGGTCATCATTTTTGTGATGTTGATGGTCATCCACTTTTCTTTGCGTATTCTACCAAGGTGTCTATCGTCCTCTGAAGCCCAATTGGTGTTTGATCAAAAGTATTGTGTCATCTGCCTACAATAGGCACAAAATTTGTTCGCCATTCATTTTGGCACGGACGTTTTTGGCCTGTTGCAATTCTTGCTCCAGGTCAGCTGTGTAAAGGTTATATAGGATCGGGCCCCGGACACATCCTTGTTTTAAGCCTCTGTTGGCTTGAAAGTGGTCAGTATGGTCGCCAGTTGAATTCAGATGTATTTGTATACAAATACTTTATATAATATATATGGTATATATATTACATGGCCGCGTTAGCGGCCATGTAGTTATGGTTAAGTTGGTGTTTCCATAGGAAGAGCAATTTTTGGGCGGCTTATAACTTCGCTCCCCCTGGACGAATCCTCACCAAACTTTGCAAAAAAAGTATATGGCCCACTCTGAATTGTTTTGCAAAGTTTGGTGAGGATTCATCCAGGGGGGGAAAAGATATAGGGGGGGTCCCAAAACTTTTTTTTTCCTATAAAAATTGAATGGGAAAAAACTTTGCGCACGGCTACAGCCCGAACCGCTGGACGGATTTACACCAAATTTGTGGCAGGAGCGGCGGCCTGGTCCCAAAAGCGTGCTTTTGCAAATTTAGTGTAAATCCGTCCAGTAGTTTTTAAAAAAATGACCAAAATGTAAGGCAAAAAAATTAGTGATATCTGTGTTTTTCGTGGACGGACTTCCCTGTTCGCTCCGCGGACAGCACCCCGATTGACCCATGGCCTTGCGTCATGTCCGCGGACATGTGACGTGTTCGCTGATTGGACAGCGAGGGGTGTGGAGCGCGTCAGATTTTCTGTGGCGCCGCCATCTTGTATTCGCTGTCGACCGCGTACAGCGCGGTGAAACGTGGATAAAAAATTGTATTTAGTGCCCTGTGTGTGTGTGTAAGAGTGTTTGGGGAGAGTGGGGGAGTATGAGATAGGTTCAATGTTTTGTTTTTTTATGTGATAGACGTTTTTTTTGCGTTCGATTTGTCCGCGGAGAACATGGCTGTTCTGACATTTTGTAAATAAACTAAATGGTGGGGTGTTTAGAGGACGGAGTATGTGTCATTTTTGTTCGTGTTCGCAAGGAAGGTAAAAATGAGCTACGAACACTTGCGGTGTACTTAATTGTTCGTAAATACACAAACTGGGGGTGTCCTCAGGACGCTGTCCGTATTGTAATCTGTCTAGTTGAATGTGTTCTAAGAACACTCGCGGTGTCCCGAAATGGTTGCAATTACACAAAATGGGGGTGTTCTGAGAACGTTGTTTGTATTGTTCGTTGTCAGGGTGAAAGTGTTTTAAGACCACTCCTTTTGTCCGCTAATAGTACAATTTCCTATGGGCGTCAACCGACTTTTTGTCCACTAAAGAAACGATAAATCCGGCTGGTGTGCGCCAACATTATGTGATAATCCTATGACTGGCGCTATTAACCTGGCTGACTTGCTTTTGCGACACTAAATCATATCTCCCGCCCCTAAGCCTGATATTACCAAAGCATTCATAATCCCCACCTCTCTCCGTGACGTTACAGGGTGTGTCATCGAACGCGCCCAGTCCTCTCCAGTCCTAAGTGACTTTACACTGAACCCGGAAGACAACACACATTATGTCACAACACAGCGCGACACAATTCGGAATATGAAACAGTGATTTAAAAGCAAACAGCAAGATTGGGAATTTTGTAAAGTACATTTATTTGACATCAAATGTTTAGAGAATATTCAGCAATTTGCATTTGTCTTTGTTGTCGATCCGCAAAAGTTCATGTTGAGGCACGCGATGTTCCTTTGCAGTACAGAGGGTGTTAGATCAGCTTACAACTCAGTGCGCCACAATTTGGAATATGAAACTGTGGTTTAAAAGTAAACAGCAGGATTGTACATTTGGTAAAGTACATTTATTTCACATGAAATGTTTAGTGAATATTTAGCGATTTGCTATTGTCTCTGCTGTCGATCAGCAAAAGTTTATTTGGAGCCACGCGTTGTTCCTTTGCGGTAGATAGGCTGTTGGTTTATGAGAAAAGCAGTAAATGGTCGCTCTGATAATCGGAAGGTTGCTCCAACAACGAGCCATTAGACCACCCTATTGGTTGGTATGTTGTTTGTAGCCGCTAGTTCTGCGTAAGGGCATATTGGTCCTTGGCGATTGTCCCATAAAATGGTGAGGGTCATGAAGGCGCATATTTGGACCTGCACACCCCATCCGCTGGAGTCTGTAAATCGTGCCATAGGCAAAATGGGGCCACATATCTGTTTTAAAAAACATAAATTAGTCTCACCAGCCGATCTTCATTAAAAATCATCATTTTATTTATTAGGGCGTGAAACTATTTGCTATCGAAGATAGTGCAACGGAGTATGTTAGTAATAAAATAATAATATTTTCCCATTCATATAGCGCTAGGAACTGTGAGGTATCTAAGCAGTGCTTATTATTAACCACGGTGTGTGGTGCTCATTTATTGACCACGGAAGGATGAAAGGCTGAGTTTGGTCATGCCGGGATTCGAACTTGCGTTAGCAAGCTGTGCACGGATGTCAAAGCGAGCGTTGTACTCGCTGTGCCACTTGACAGGCTACAGTGAAGTGGCACAGCGAGTAGAGCGCTTGACCGCCTATAGACCAGTTAAATTATTTATATTAACCCACCCTGTGTCGTCTGCCTTTTTCAGAGCCCTCTAAATGACAGGGGATCAATTCGGCGGTGATAGTGCGCGGTAGAAAACATTATGCCACTTTCAACGAACAAGTTCAACTTGAGCAGTCTTTAATGCTACGCTATTGTAATTATATTTGGTATAAAATAATCTAAAGGGTTGCTTTCAGTAAAATTGCAATTTCCATTGTCTACGAGTGGTGCAGACCCAAAGTATGACTCTGCGTGTGCCAACGATCTTTCACATAGTGATATAATATATAAAAGTGGTTTCGTTTCAGAAATTTCATACTTATCTTCTCTTACGTTTTAGCAACACTACTTCAAGAGAAGTCTTTCATCAAAATCTCTGTCTGTCAAGGTCAAAACACAATACAATCTTATAGTCCGCTTCGTGAGCCTCTCCGGGGCCCGAGAAAAAAATGGTAGCAGCGGACCTTCACTGTGAACGAGCATAAATTCTTACTTTGCAACATTCTGTGTAAAGCCACCTGTAGAAGTTGGTTTTTGCACGGCATGTTTGTATATTGGTTGCGTGATATTAAAAAAAGTTTGTTTAAAGGACTTTATGGTTCTAAGTACATCCGAAAGACCCCTGAAAATAGCAAGTTATGGTAAGCTATGAAAAATAACTCGCGCCACCACCGTGCACTGCTAAGACTAACACCCAGGACATCAAAGATGACATCGCAAATGGTATTGATGAAATCACTGATGACATCACATGTGTATGTACTTTTCATGGAATTTGTGTACTAGGGATTTTTATTATAATGTTCCGAAAAAAGTGTCAAGGATATTGCAATAAATATCATTCCGTTATTAGTGCTTTGAACGATGCATTGATATAAATAGCATTGTATTATGGGATTCTATCTAGTATACTGAGCTACTAATGGAGAAAGATAGCATTGTGTGCAGAGTACAAGATGAAAGTATAATATTTGTAATGTTAATATGTTGAATAACGAAATGATAATTGTCCTAAAATGTTCAAAAATTCACAAAATGGGGATGTTCTGAGGACGTTATTCGTATTGTGTGATTACTTAGCTGTATGCAATGAGGGAATGGCACAGAGAGTAAAGTGGACGCCGTCCGCGGACACCACGGCTGTTCGTGGACAGGGCGTGCTACATCCGGGTTTTTGCAGGAAATCCAACATGGAAAGAAGACTGAACGGATCAGCCAATCAGATGTTGAGGTTGTGGATTTGTGTTGAAAGAGACTGTGTGTGGTGAAGATGGCAGAAGTGGAGAAAGTCAGGGTGTTGGTGCTCGGAGATATGTTTGTGCATGGTTTACAGCAGTACGCTGAATGCAGGCACGTTCTTAAGAACTTTGATGTCAAAGGAGTGGAGGTGGTAAGGAGCACTGTGCCTGATTGCAATGTACAGGGAATTGTACAAATTTGTGAGGATATGGCCACGATGAACAGTCCGCATGTGGTAGTTTTGCACTATGGTTCTTTCCATTTGGGCAACGTCAGTGCCCCTACTTTGTTGGCTGATTTGGAACGCTTGGTTCAAGCCGTAATAAAGATCCTTCCAAATGCGAAAGTAATTTTTTCTGGATTACTACCTAGGGCAATATGGGACAATAGTTCCGTTTTTTGTCCTCAGCAAAACATTGCTAGGTGTGTCATCAACCGAGGCATGTGTGCCTTCATGCTTACAGCTGGTATGTTCTTGTCATGATCTCTGCTTCCAAAAGGTCAGGGTTTTCCCAACTCCCTTGGAAGCAGATCCATAACCCAGGTTCCGAGTGCCAACCAGTCCCAATTGGGACCTTTTGGACCCAGTCCTGGCGCCAGTGGCACCAGGCTCATAAATGTGCCCAGTCCCAGCGCTGGAAGCGCCGGGCTCATAATGCTTGGGTGGACTTACCTGCAGCAGACCATGCTGCTTACTTGCCTGCCAGTTGAGCCTCTGATCCTCTTCTGTTTGGAACTACTTTTCCTGTTGGGTGGGGCTGGAGCCACTCCCTAGATTCAGAACACTGGAACTCTTCTGGAAGGCAGGAACTCTTTTCTTACCAGGAACTCTTTTCTTACTTAGGCGTGGCTGTGGAAGGAGACACCTAAGCACTACAGGAGGCTATTTAAACCACACCCGGTGGATGAATCTTGCTTTGCGTTATTCTGCACCCTCTGCAGCAGAACGCTCATCGTGTCTTCTGCATCCGGTCCTGGGCCTAAGGAAAAAGGCTTACCATCCTGAATCCAGTCTTCAGCAACACCTATAAAGACAAGAAAGAACAGGTTAGCATTCCGGCATCTGAAAGAAAAAGGCTTACCATCCTGAATCCAGTCTTCAGCAACACCTATAAAGACAAGAAAGAACAGGTTAGCATTCCGGCATCTGAAAGGCAAAGGCTTACCTACTCTTCGTGCGCTCCGGAGGTCTTCACACTGCATTTCGGCATCTGAAAGACAAAAGCTTACCAACTCTTCGCACGCTCCGGAGGCCGTCGGCGCTGCATCCCGCATCTGAAAGACAAAACAAGGTGCGTTTAAAGACATTGGGGAACTTTAATACTCACGTGCCATTACTCCTTTCCACATCTAACCCAGTGGGTATCCCAGCACCCTGCAGCCGCTCCGAACTTGTACCTGCAAAATAAAGAGACAGTTAGAGCGCATCGTGAAGCTGGCAACAAGCGCTTACTTACGTGCTTCCAGGCGCTTCTATTCATCACACGGGCTCCATCTTCAACTCACTTCAGCCCGTCATCCGACATCGCCGGAACCCTGCAAAACAAGAGACATCATTATTAAAGACTTTAAAGACATTTGAGTTGCTCGAAACTTACCGTTCGTGCAGTAAACGACGGACAGCAGTCCTCTGAAGTCAAGAGGCCTGCGCTACCTATCCAGTGAAGAAACTGGTTACAGCACCCTGCCCCGAGGCAGATGGAGAGCTCGGCATTCACTTACCTAAGACATCTTACTCTGCACGTCAGGCATACAGGGCACAGAGGTCCAGCCCAAAGAGCCAACCGGGTGCTGCACATCACCTTTGAAGATACGGTAGTCGCCCAGTCAAGACCGGCGCCTCTGCGAGAATCAGGTGAGCGTTACAGTTCTTCTGTAACAATGAGAATATTGATGCCAGTAATGCTGTTAATTTTAAAGAAGATGGTATTTCTTTATCTTTTACGGGAAATGCCTTTCTATTTTGGAATGTGAGGGTTGCTTTGCAGAGCCAACTTCAAAGTGGAAATGGGGCACACTATTTAAATTTACATTCACCACGCTCAGATTTTCGAAATGTCCGCGGACATGGTGGTAGTCCGCGGACATGAAAATCACTACGAGGGGGTTAGTATGTTCTATGTTACATGTATATGAAGTCAGGGATATTATGGTTAAGTTGTGCTACTAAAAACCTATGAAATTCAGTGAAAAAACTTTGTTAAAGGGGCGTTATGGTTCAAAGTAAAACCGAAAAACCCCTGAAATTCGGCAGTTATGGTAAGATAAGCAACCTCGCGCCGCCACCGTGCACTGCTAACACTAACACCCAGGACATCAAAGATGACATCACAAATGTCATTGATGACATCACTGATGACATCACATGTGCATTTACCTTTCATGAAAAGTCTGTACAAGGGATTCTTAGTGTAATGTTAATAAAAAAAGTGTCAAAGATTATTGGAATAAATATCAAGTGCTAATCAGTGCATTAAGCTATGCATTGATATAAATAGCATTCTATTATTAACTTCAATCCAGTATACTAAGGTACTCATGTAGAAACATAGGCATTGTGTGCAGCATACATGATGGAGGTGCAATATTCATAAGCTTGCCATGTTGAATATTGAAATGATAACTGTTTTCATATTAGAGTTTTGCGTACAGTGAAACTTGTAATAAGTAGGTAATAAAACCCACTTACTACATAATTGCATTATTATACACAAATCACAAAGAGACAACACCACATACAAATATGAATATATACAAGGGAATTAAAGTAGGAAAAAGAAACAGCAATAGTAGCAGAAAGTGTTCATAAGCTAACTGATTACCTTTATGGAGAGAAATGATTGCTCTGTTTCAAAGCCGTTACTTACCCTATCTATATATATCACATGATGTGTCTGGACCCTAAGGAAAATAGTGTGAGTACAACATATAAAAATATGAGCATATACAGGGAAAGTACAGAAATAAAAAAAACATCAAAAGTATCAGAAAGTGCTGATAAATCTACTGATAATTTTAATGCACAAAAAGGATTGCTGTCTTTCAAGGTTGTGACTTCTCCTATGTATCTGTTTCATATGATATGACTGGACCATAAGGGAATTATTCTAAGAACATACTTGAAAGATAAGTCTACGAATATAGTAATTTACAATTTTTAGTTCCTGACTGTTACTGAAGAAAATCATGTGGCCTAGATATGTCAGGAAAGGAAAAAAAGGGAGAGCCAGCCACGTGATGTCATCAGTGATGTCATCAATGACATTTGTGATGTCATCTTTGATGTCCTGGGTGTTAGTGTTTGCAGTGCACGGTGGCGGGGCGAGTAATGGTTGCTTATCTTACCATAACTGCCGAATTTCAGGGGTTTTTCGGTTTTACTTTGAACCATAACGTCCCTTTAACAAAGTTTTTTTACTGAATATAGATATATATATATATATGGTATATATATATAGATATATATCATATATATATATGCTATATATATATATACATATATATATATATATATATATATATATATATATATATATATATATATATATATATATATATATAATACAGCCATTTTGGATAAATTCCCAGTTTTGAAAATAATTTTGACATAAAATGGGTCGGGATATATAAATTAAAGCTTTACAGAAATCAACAAAGCAACAATACAGAGTCTTTCCGGTTTTGTTACTATACTCGCCAATTACAAATTGGAGAGTACAGATATTTGTAATAGTACTATACGATTTTTTAACCAAATATATAACAGATAATATGTAAAACATAGGTCAATAATTCCATCCACGGAATTGCACTCTGCTAAAAAGTGCTTCTAGTATGCAATACACATCCTTCCTTACCCAGATTCTAACCCAAATGTTCACAATCCACCTTTTCTCCCTACATTTCCAGTGAATAACAGGCAACGTGACACCAACCGAATCCAGCTAAACGGCCCTCAGCATGGGGGAGGAGACACATGAGCGTAACTAGCCACACCTGATGCAATGCAAATGTTTGGCGCCCTCTGCTCTGAACCTGAACAAGTCCATTAACATTTATGCTTTACCCAATAAAAAATCTAATTTATGCTGTGTGATAATTGGAATGTCACCCGAGCATACCTTGTTCATTTCCAAATGTCACCTGATTGTATGCTCAATAGAGCAGCAAACAAGCTTTTCATGTCTCCCACAGCTAATGTCATGCCAGCTGTCTCTTGTTCTAACTCGTAAAACCACTTCCCAGCACCTGCTGTAAGCAATGGTGATTTGCTAATTAAATTATTTGTATCTGTTTGTGACCAGTCCTTTACCGTTCTGTAACAATGGGAATTGTGTCAGTCCTGTTCTGCGTGCGGGTGCAAATGCACCCTTTTTCTTTTTTGGCATGTTCGTCATTGCATCCTGGCAAATCTCTTAGCCTGTTTAGGTGTTTTTCATTCTGGGGTTCTGGATGTCGTCCCCGGGAGTCATGGGTATTTAATATGCTTTGGCCTTATTGCTGGTTCCCGTAAATCAGACCAAGCTACCTCTCTCCCTTCACACGTGCCCGTGGATGGGGCTTGTATAGCTTCCTCTTCCCTGCTCTCTTCATCATCTTCCTCTTCCGACAGACAGTGTTTCTTCTTCTTCCTCTCTATCCTCAAACTCTAGTCTTCTAAGGGGATCTATCCCATATGTCCCACTCATTACCTCTTCTAATACATCCCTGACCTCCTCTAGCAAATACCTTTACCACTTCCCCAACTCTCTCTTATACTTGTGCCATCACTTCTGTTCCTGCTTAGGCTGTCACTATTCCTTCTCATAATGTCATCTTCTCCCGTGTCCAATAATGTGTGGCTACTAAGGAGATTATCAACTTCCATACTGGGTCTTTCTAAACTCCTCTCCTTTTCTCTCTCTTCATTTCAGCGTCTTTCTCTTTCTTTTCCTTCCTCTCTTTTCTTTGCTATTTCTCTCTCTTCCCCTGTCTTTTCTCTTTCCCTGTCTTCCTCTCATCTGCTCCTTCTTTCCTTTTTCTTTCTTCATTTTTCCTGTTCTCTCTCTTCCTCCAACTTCTTCTCCTTCTCTGCTTCTGATCTATCTCTACCTTTGCTTGCCTTTTCTTTACATTCATTGATACCCTTTGCATTAAGTTTCAATAATATTTGCCCTTCTATCCATTTGTCAGGAACAATTATTGTCTCGTCTCTCGCCCTGCATGCCTTTTACGTTCTGATGCTCTTCATCCACTTCTGTTAAATTCGCTTGCACCCTGTGCAATGCGCCCCATTTTCATGTAATAGCACTGGACTGTGCATGCTCACTTATACACTCACTATATGCTGGGGGCGCATGTATGGGGTTGGAATACCCTGCTGTTGCTTTTAATTAATATAATCCCTGTAAAGTTAAGGACAGGTCAATGGTTCGGAGAAGAGGAGGGGGGGTTGCTGTTGGTACTCTTGTTCAGAGGAGAATTGCCTAGCATTTCGGTGCTGGACTGCCTCTGGGCAGGACAAAGACTGATATGCGGGGAAATGTCTACTCTGTGAAAGGGACAGTGAGCTAAAGACTTGGTAGAGTCTCTCCCAGAGGTTATTCACTCAAGAACAGGTCATTGGGCTGTGTTTGTGCTGGTAGAGAGATTCCCAGACCCCCCCTTGTTTTGCATAAATTAATTTTGGGTCTCACCCTAAGTTACCAGGACGATCCAGACGTGGACCCCTTGCTCATTGTTCTTAAAGAGACACAGCTTCACCTTACTGATGATGCCCAACAAGGCTGAAACATGTGTATGGGGTTGCTGTTGGTACTCTTGTTCAGAGGAGAATTGCCTAGCATTTCGGTGCTGGACTGCCCCTGGGCAGGTGAAAGACTGATATGCGGGGACATTTCTTCTCTGTGAAAGGGAAGGGAAAGGGACAGTGAGCTAAAGACCTGGTAGAACCAAGAACAGGCCAATAGGCTGTGTTCGTGCTGGTAGAGAGATTCCCAGACCCCCCTTGAATACTCAAAATACACAAATAAATGCCTGCAAGAAACGCATGACAATAAAAAAACATCACGTTGTATTTAAAATATCATGACAACATAGAGAGACCGAAAGACACGCTTTTGTCCTGCCTTACCAGGAATCTGCCCGCTGTCCATATCCCAGATATAGCTCAATGTCCTATAAAGAAAAATGTAAAAAAATGAATTTGAAAAAAACAGAATTATGTTAAACGTTTACCTTTAAAATATAAAGTTTGCTTAAAATATGTCAATGGTGCCCAGTCTACTCGTGGGGACATCGCTTTTAATAAATAATATAAAGTGACACGACATTGACGGATACAAGATGCAGCCAAAATTGGGGCCAGCATTCTGCGTCTAAGTTCTGCCTCTACATTAGGGATATGCTGGGTAGAGAAGGAGGAAATGCAACCGGTCCTCCTCTAAAGCCCAGAGCAATCCACAGCTACTCATGCCGTTCGCGTTGGTCCATGAAATAGGCACTGTCCGCAAAGACTGTATGTTAAATCTTGCCCTCTTAATAAGGCACCTCTCCTTTGACCAATAGGTCCATGTCAGATAATCTTGAAAAACATGAAATGTTACATTAATATGATGGCGATTAGAGATGTTTAACAACTCTTTTTTCTTTAGAATCTTCTCAAAAAGTCAAAAGGTGCTCTTTTAAACTTCAAAAATGTTTCTTACCACCAGAGGTTGGATTGTTAAAGTGGTTGAGTGCACTAATCTGCTAAAAATGGAGGATTGAATATATTGGAGCTATGGGATGGAGTTTGAAGGTGGGTTGGCTAAGCAAGTTCTAATAATAACATGACATAAAATAGTGCCTGGATTTTTCCTTAATCGTAGCCAACATAGAACAGGTTCTATGGTGAGTTTATGCTCCAATAGTTCCCTATGGAACCTTGTATTCCCTCTGATCTTTATCTCTCAGTAGTGCAAGCATCGGCGTTTATCTCGCATTGATATGGGCAATTCTCTCCTCATGGGAGTTCCTAGATGCACTCTAACCATTGGTTAAGCATTTAATACTGCTGCCCACTTTGCAGTTGCGTGAACACATTTCCCCAATATTATATTGTCTTTATTGGCATAACCTTGATTTTCAAATACATTTTAATAAGTGCCAGGCTATCATTGGACGAGCATACTCGTCCTTGGCACTTAAGAGGTTAAAATATGTTTTATTACTTCTAAGCTTATTGACTGAATACCACATATATCTTTCCTGTAAATGGATCTTTTGTGACAGTGTTCATGAAGCAACCAGCAATTCTGTCGCCAGATTGGAAATTCCATTGGTCGAGAAGTCTCTGAAAGACATTCAAGCCTTCTCCTGTGTTGTTTCATGGATCTGGGGTACACTACAAGTTTATTTGCATCTCACATCAACCCTAATTGGTAAGCAGTTTCGTCTCAGAGATTTAGGTGCTCTATTTGTGTTGTAATTATTGCAGTGTATCTTTTACTTGTTTTATGCATGTATTTTCATGTAGTGTTATAATTTGTTAAAACTGCTGTAAAGCACTTCAAATGCAGTTTGTGCTCTAGCAAATGTCTTAAACAAATGATATATATGAAACCAACAATATACAACATTAGCATCTGCAAGATTGGTGACGGGTAGCCATGTGGCCAGGAATGCAACATTTACTGTATGGAAAATACACCATTCCATAAAGGCCACTGGCATCTCTCAAGCTAACCACCATGTATTTGTGGCTGCACCGTCCGGCCTTCTTCCTCTCACTCTGCACCATCTTTATAAGATTTTTAGGGGCATGCAGTGGATGCATTCTATACAAAGCCCAACTCCCTTAAAAACAAAAATTCAAGCAAAGCGCTCAGGTGAATCAACCCATTTATCCAGAGTGGTGTGGGATATTTTGACCCACTCATTAATGCCAGAAACAGCACAAAATGGCTGCGCTGACACCTGTGCGCGCCAAGATCTCCAAACTGCGCTTGGCAATAACCAGAAAATGGCTACTCTGCCCTGCCAACACACATTTCAGGTGGGGTGGAACTGCAGGAGTATGCCAGAGTGCTCTGCAACCTTTTACATGGAGTGAAGTAAAAGAGGCAGCATCAGTGTGCTGAAAACCCAAAATGCCTCTTTAAAATGTCATCTTTTCAACCTTTAAGTGCTGTTTTGGCGCTAAATCCATTCAATTCTTATGAACCACTGTGGTAAAAGAGCCCTGCAATGCCCAGGATCAGTCTTGAGTCTCAGAGGAACTGGGCCTCGTTTGAATGACAGCTACTGACAAATGTATCCTTGAGAAATCAACCAGGCCCTGTGTTTTTCATTTTCCATGGGGAACACAGCTATTTCTTTGAAACAAGTATCTAAAGAATCAGATGCCCAGAGAAAAACTGTAAACAGATGCTTGATACATTTATCCATGCTACAAACAACTCCAGCACTCAAGGAAAGGACTAGAGCTGATGTGTATTGGCTGCAGATGAAAACCAAATTTAAAGAAATATGTTTAATGTGCTTTTTCCTGAATGAAGAGCAAAATCGCCTATTTTTAAAGTATATTTTTGTGTAAAGGCTTGATTATTTAAGAATGTAAAAGGATTTGCTACTGTTCAAAATCCACCTATAAACTGTATAATTCCATAGGTTTAAAGTAAAAATGTAAAAGGCGAAACTCAAAGCTCAACCCATTCTGAGTTGGTAAACTATACTTAAAAGAAAGAAAACCTGCTCTGGCAGTTGCTGGCCCTGAAAAAGGGTGACACCTCAAACTGCTGGCACAGGAAAGGCTAATTGCTAGCTTGGAGGCTTTGAATACCCAGGAAAATTGAGCTTTTCAAGTCACATTAGACATTCGTCTTTGCCACAGGCTAAGACAATAGCAGGCTCAGACCAACCCTTCCAGTGGGAGGGGCAGGAAACTTCAATCACAAGGGAGAGGCCACTCATTCTACTTCAAAGGGATTGACAACTGATTTCACTTGGGAAAAAGAAAAAATAACCCGACAAGTGACATTTGGTGTTTAAAAAGCCTATTTGTAACTGAACTTTAAAGACATTTAACCTTGCCACAAGAATGTGAAGAAAAATCTGAAAGTTGGTTGTTTTAAATCTAATTTTATGCTGTTCATTTGAAGACTTGGTAGGACTCAGTACTGCATAAGGAAAAGAAGTTATGAAGAAAGACCGATTGTGTGGGAAGTATTAATATATTGCAAACATAACATTGTGTACACATATCCCAGGGGTAATTGCGCATCTAGGTACAAAATTGGGAAATGTTAGGCCAAATCTTTCATGGTTAAAATTGTCAAAATGTCGCAGAAAGACTAAACCAGGTCCTACAGACTTGGGAATTGGATTGAAATGTAACCCATAAAATATGTAACCTGTGCATCTGATTTTCCTAGAGGTCATAACTACATAAATATGTATTTGTGGGAAAGTTAGATTTTGGTCCCAATAGCTATGGGAGGTTTCCAGACATTGTAAAAATCATCCCATAAACATGACATACTTCTCTGTCATCCAATCAGCGAAAAGCAAGGCAGAGGTTATGCTTTTGCCCAATCCTAGCATTAGGGGTGTGGACAGTAAACCTGCCCCTGCCATATAATTTAGTGATGTCATTTGGCATGATAAATAAGGCAATCTCACAGCACACAGACACTGATTCCTGACTTCATCCTGATTTTCATCGTGGCTCCCTGTTCTGGATTTCTCCATCCTGTTTGTTCCTGACTCCTGATTTCATTACCAAGCCAAGGCCTCTGCATTGCTGAACTCTTTTTCGGCTAGTCCTCAAAATCTAAAAATCCCCAAAACCTAAGGGAAGCATTCCGATCCAGCTGGCTTGCTACTAATAAATGTGTGCCTACTGCAAACTAATGCATGCCATCCCACTAATCTCCAGTCTCCAGTAACCAGTGCAGTCCAGTGCAGTCTCCAGACCAGAGCAGTCCGGTGAGCAGACCCGCCCACCAGACCCTATCCCGCCAGATGTGCCTTGCTGTCCTTGGTTAGACCCGATCCGTGTCATGACCAGAACCCTTGACGGTCCAAAATCCTAAATTAAAGTGGACTGTAAGTATTAATAGGAAGCATAGAAAATCATAGCATACCTTGCCTTGTTTTGTTCCACCCCAATCTCGGAGTCATCCTATCCTTACCTTAAGAACTTGTAACATTATCAGAACCATTCTTGAAACCTTGCCTTTGATTCTTTGCGCTAGTGGTAACTTCTTTAAATAATTAAATAATTGTGAAATCCCAAACCCTTAATCCTCCCTCGGGTAATCGGACTGAGTCCACCAGAGCAGAGTTGCTGGGGTTGGTTCCGCAGATCAATTCTTGAGCTTACTGCGTTTCAATCTGGCCTGAATGCCCTAGTGAAGAGCATAACTATCCTTGTAAAAATTGATTTCTGTTTTCTTTTTCGCACCTTCATTTTCCAAAAACGCCTCTCATTCAACATTACATAACTCACTCAATTTAACAGATAGAGACTTAATTTCAACTCAGGAGTGTACTTAAGACCTATAGCTACATGCCAACCCGTTCTTCTTAAAAACCGTTTGGTTAAATTTAGGCGGAAATCCGCAATCCTGCAAAGTTTTCCACGTGTGATTTTCAATTTAAATTATTTTCAAACTTCCATTAAGATGTAAAGTGTTTCCTTTTGCTCAAACTACAGCTCATGATTGTTCACATCTTGTCAATGTTGCTCCCATAGAAATGTATACTGCTTTAAGGATTTTCAAATGTCATTTTAAAAGTGTCAGATTTAAAACCCGTTTTTCTCTCTTGTTTGGGGAGGGAAGATTTTACTCAAATTCTGTTTACTGTTCTTTACTCCTCAATACCTGCTGCTTCCTTATATCTGTTTAGAATTGCTTATTTGAGGGTTGAGGAATATTGCAGGGGGAAATCCTAACTTAAGTGCTATCCTTCCAAACAAACCAAAAGTGTTCATTTCTCTGTGTTTTATATTTTGTGTTACTAAAGAGTGAATTTAAGTGCACTACATACCTTCTTATCCGTTATTTTCACCACATTGGTGATTGCTGCTCCCTATTATAAAGCATATGTTTGATATGAATTGTAAATAAATAAATATTACCTTTACCAACCAGCCTGATTCCTGGTCCATTGTGACCTGGGGTATTTTGAGAAGGGGAGTGATATGAGTGGTATATCACTCCGAATATTGAACCTATAGACATAATAAAATAATCATTTTAGCTGCGCGCTGCATACTAAGCTAAGACCAGGGTGTATCGCCTGATTGAAATACTTAACAGTGGGCACATTCAATACGGAGTGGGCACCTGCAATACTGAGCAGGTTTTACCAGCAAGCCTCTGCCCGCCTGAAACCCAGGTCGTAATCAGCTGGTAAAGCCCACCTTGCCAGTACAACTTGTTTAAGTAAGCCAATGTTCCCTTGTTCGATGATGCCTGGTTGGGTACTGTGACATTGTTTAATGGACAACTCCTTTAAAAAGTCATTTCAGTGAATGATATTACCAAACACAACTAGACAGCACCAAACAAAGGAGCATTATGGAATTACCAGTGATTGTTGAGGATGGCTCCATGGGTCCCACAGTTTATAGGGTTCTGCCATTTTTTTCCATGTCTTATCTGAAACTCATGTACTGGTTTTTCATTACTCCATTAAGATGCATGAAATGTCCCATCATCGAGGTAGGCAGCTGGTCTAGTTCAGCACACTCAAGCTTGGCCCGAGGAGACTTGTCTTCCCACTGCCAAGAGCAACTAGAGCATCCGTAATGAGCTCTTCATGACCTCGGGCTGCTCTCAGTGCTTAGGAAAGGATGAGCAGTGCTGATTGGAGGATGGGATGCTTTCTCTATTGCCTAAGAGTTGGCAGGGACCGGTGGTCACATTGTTTCCATGTAATTGACCTATTTTTATTATGAGTTTCTGCTCCTGTTCCTGTCCTGCAATGTTCCTGTCACCTCCGCCTTAATCTCTTCGCCATGTTCTGCAGTGCCCTTACAAGATGCTGCTATGACTCTGCCTCAATGCTGTCATGCCTCTGCCCTGCACTTGCTCTGATGAGAACATAACCAGACCCCACTTCCTCTCCTGCTATTGCAATAGCCCTGCACCCTCTAGCCTGCTCTGACTCTGGCATGCTATCCTACTGTGGCAGGCTCATGCTCTTTCTGCTCTGCTGCCTTTGCCCTGTTATGGTGCTGTCCTACATTTACAATTGAAAGGATTGCAGCCCAAAAACCGGAGAAATATGTTCATAAATATGGAACCATCACGTGATGTGCACCCTCCTGTTCCAGATGCAATCAAACTAACTTGGTGAGGTCAACCCTGCTTTTGATAAGACAATAGACTTCTTCATTAACCCAGACAACATTGCACACATAAACTGCACCCCCGACCTTGTACTAAATGTATTGGCATGACCTCTGCTCCTTCTATCCCAAATCACAAGATGCTCCACACATGGCCCACCTTATCTCCTCCCAACTCCATGTGGCATGGGATGACGTGACCAGGGTACCGCTCTAATTTCAAGGATTTGATGGTTTAAGTTGTGTGTCTATGTGTAAATCATATGGAGTGTCTGCACCGGGGTGGGCCAGTAGTGTTTCCAAATCTTTGCCTGGCTCGTTGGCATTACAAAGTTTCATGCCCTATTCTAATACATGTGTCTTTCAAAGGGTGTATCCCTTCCTTCTCTTTTACCAACTAACATTGCATTCCCTTCATGTTCAGGACCTGCAGCTGGATACAATTAGTGCTTATCTGCGCACCATGAATGTCTCTGATCCAACTTCTCTCCTGGGGAATGGAAAGGGGATTTGTCTTTGGAGCGGAACTACCAGAGCCGCAGCTCCACACAAAGGCATGTGTTCTCTGCTTTTCGTTGTGTATTCGGCCTTAACACCAGAAAAAGTGATACTTACACCAAGCTAATAAATTACCTCACTTCTACCATACTACATTACTGACTCCATCTTCCACTTATTTCAATCCATCCCACACATCACGCTATCCTACGTCACTACAATACATCGACTAAATACTAGGCCTATAGTACTGCCCTATCTATGACCTCTGCAACCACAACAATAATATATGTGTGGCTCTTTCTATGTTGCTATATGTGAGTAGCTAATATGTGTCAGACCTAACTAAGGCAACTGGGCCTCATTACAAGGTTGGAGGTAGCATTACCGGTAAAACTGGCAAGGCTACCTCCAAACTTGTAAGAAAGCCCGGCACCCCCGAATGGGCAATTACCAGGGTATTCTGGCCCTGCCGGACCCAGTAATTGCCCTTTCGTGGGTCCCGGAATCGGATGATCCCCATTCCCATCTGAGCCCCATAGGGCTCAGTGGGAATGGGGATGCCTGTAGCACCTGCACTGTTCATAATGGTAAAAGATAGGAGGGGCAAAAAGGGGGTACCCTCTTTTTTGTTGGAGGGGGGCCTGACTTTAGAGGTTGGGTTTACACAAAGGAGAAACAGAAAGTCAAAAGCTACCCCTGTTTAAGAACGCATTGAAGCTAGGTACGGGAAGCAGCAAAGCTAGGCTTAACAAATACTAGCCAGGAAAAGAGGTCACGGAATAAGGATGATGAATCCAAAAAACAGGCTTTAATTAATAATGGACAAACATCTAAAAAATGTAGGCCTATAACTCAACATGAGGCCTTAAAAGCATAGACCAAAAGGAAAAATAATAAAGACACAATTAGCTACACATTGTTGTAAGGGTTAGTAGCAGGATTATTTGTGCAATTTCATGTACTACTCATTAATAGTTGTACGCAATTGTTGTTGACACAATGCACAATAGGTGTTTCTGGTTCAGAATGCAAATAGCCAATAGATGATGCTGTAGTGGGGCCATTTGTCTGAAGGGACCGTACTGTCATCAGGACAAAGTTGGTGGAAGGCAGGTAGTGTGAGGTTGCTGCAGAGAGGGATGACATGATGTGTGTCAGGGAGGAGTGACCAAGGATGTTACTGGTATAGAAATTTGGCAGGACCGGGACCTACCTTAGTAATGTCATCCCAAGAAACAGATTGAATGGACGGGCACCGTTCTTGGTACTGCTGAAATTGATAGTTGATCCTGCTGTGGCTGGGATCTAGGAAAAAGGTACATGATTACCTGATTGGTGGATGTTAATGAGTGAATCATAGTAGAAATGTGAGTATGGAACATTTCACCAGGGTGGGAGTTAATGCCACGGTGGATTAGATCACAGCGTTATGCATGTAGATCCACTTTACCATCTAAAATCAAAGTGGAAGTCAGCTGAGAAAGAAGAGACGGAGTGATATGGTTTAATGTATCACTATGGATAGCAGTGATTGTTGTGCCAGAAAGAGTGCACCGTGATCACTAGGTTGTGAGTAGTGAATTACTAATATGGGTAATTCCTTGAGGGATCAACTTAGACCTGAAAATGCCGACGTGAAGGAGACTGTTAACAATGAGTGGCTGTGCTAGAGCGGGAGCGGTTCTATGAGTGACATTGGAACCCGAGTAGAAAACCTGCCAGGTTGCCGATAAGAAGAGCGGTGGTTAGAAATGCATGGGGCAGTGAAGGTGCTTAATGGCGGATACGTATAGACTTGGCGATCTGCATGTGGATTATGACAGTTAAGTCGGGCCCGAGTTGCGGTCTTACCAAAGTGTGGGTTAGAGAACGAGTGTGGGAAGCACTGGGAGCGGCTTATCTGGTTCAGGGGGCTAGAGAGCTGTAGTTTGATCGGCTCACAGGTAGTGGAAAACAGTATGCGCATGCGTTTCACGAGTGTACTCTGGCGCTACTTTGTTGGGAAAGGCCAATTGAATGGAGAAAACTTTATTGTGCTGACGGGTAGTGGAAAAAGGTACATGCATGCGTATCGCGCGTGTACTCTGGCGCTTCTGTGTTAGGAAAGGCCATATTGATGGAGACAGCTTATTTTGCCGCAATGTATTACTCGAGGAGGGGTGACTACTTGGGAATGGGGTAAAACCATAAATGGGTGAATAGGAGCTGGTTGTTGTGTTGCAAGTACTGAGGGGTCAATTGAAAAAGTCATTACTGGAACCCTTGCAATTTGGTATTTAAAACGTGTATTTGCATCGAGTAACATTACAACAAAAAATGCAAAATAAGAGCACAATGGGATATTTTTCTGTTGGTATAACGTTATACCTTATTAATACATACCACACTTGGACCAGTATTTCCTTTTCAGTTGGTGTACAAACATGTTGTGCCACGATACAGTACTCCTTCAAAACATAGTTCGACAAATGGTGAACACAGGAGAATGCTTATTCATAGTGTGGCACTTTGAGTTGTTATGTAACAAAAAAACTGAAGTTAATGTTAAAGTCTTTTAGGTCGCCTCTAGAACGGTGGTTTGGCTCAAACAATCATTTTCATGGCGTAGGTTGACTTTGTCTTTACATTTATGAAAGGTCCATTGCATTGCATGTCATCAGGTGGACATATGGTGACATCTAAATCAGAACAATAGAGAGAGAGCATGTCACTTAGTACTTGATGTTGTCTTTTTGGCAGTTTCTGGAACAAAGAGCATGCTGGTATCTAGGAAATAAAGGTCGAGAAAAAGGGGGGATTCACTTAAAAAAGAGATTCTACTCAATAGACACATTTAGGCATTGTTTCACTGAATTTAGCTGATAAATCCACTATCGTTCTAGTTTACGAAGGGCTAGGTCTCTGTTGCCACCTCTAAAAGGGTTATTGGCAGTTTGGAGAATAAACCAAAAAATGTCATTATGGCTATGATTTTTTGCTTGAAAATATACCACAGATCCTTTGTCTGATTTTGTGATCACTTTTGTCTATATAAAGTAGTTTGCATGGGCACTGGATTGCATAAACTGACAATTTACTCCTACAATTTGTAAAAGTGTTGAATGTCCAGGTTTTGCCGTACAGGTCAATTGTTTTTTGGGGTTCCAAAGGCTGCTCTATTTTTACAGTTCTTGGCCTTAAAACTCTTTCCCATCTATCAGGCTAGGTGTGCTTATGGTTTGTGAGAGGAGAAGCTTCACCTGCCCTAATCGAAAGCATTGGCAGAGACTTTGTGCAGCAATTTAGGATCATCTGCCAGGAGGAAAAGATGACCAGCAAAAATACTATGATGGGAACCAGCATTTTCATAACCATTTCTAACAACGATGGGGCCCATGAAATCATGGTACCAAACCAGTCATCTGCATTCACTCCAGATTCTTTCTCCCTGGCAATTCTCAAATTATGGAGGGTGCCAGTCGCATGGGATAATTATCCATGGTCAGCATCATTTGGAGGGGTGTGTGCAGCAAGAGAGTGCAATTTTCTTGCAAACGCTCCCCTCCAAAGCTGTGAGCAAGTCCAGAACATATTGATTCTGGAGAGTCATGATGCTAACGGCTCTCAACTCGCTCTTTATTGGATTGAGGTCCTGCAGAGTCTGGTTCACCATGCAAATAATGTCCCATCTAGTTATTTGCAGCCATTTTATGTTAGCTGTCATCTGGATATCTGGCACCAGAAGGGAGGCAAAAAAGGTTTTTTGTCTTGGTAAACAACTGGTGTCGATCCGGAATCTCTTTTAGCTTCCCAGATGAGTCTTAGGACAGGTAATTAGATCTCTTCTGATGACGACCTTGTAGTGATCGACAAACATGCTTAACGGTCGGGGGCTTAGTTGGTTCTGGGGACGGCACATTTATAACTGATAGATGAGAATCAGGAACTACTAGAATCACAGTGTGTAGGATAGTCAGTGAGCATACACTGCTCCATGATTGAGGGAGGTGTAAACATATATATTGTCCACATAGCCAGTACATGTCCATTAATGCTGCTGTGCCCTCAGTTAGATCAGGGATCAATAATGTTTTATTGCAATGGCTGTTCATTCCTATGGGTACAGTGCCAATTCCTCAAAAGCAAAAGGAGTACTCTGCTGGCCTCTTTACTTTGACTTGTGTTTCATTTAGTACAATCCATGTCAGTTTTCATCTTCAGAAAACCTCAGTAATCCCCCGGTGCACAGCTCACTAATCATGTTATCCATCTATTGTTAGAATACAATGTTCCTTCCATCTTCAGCAATGGTCGCACCTTACACTCCACCTGTTCTTTCTTCTTAGCACATTCTTCATCGTCCTTGTCAATGATTACTGCTTGGACAGTGTGCCCTTGGAGTAAGCTCCATACTCTACAAGAGGCTAAGTATACCAGGCACTGGGCTATAAGAGGCAGCATTTCTTGGGGTATAAACAATGTGGGTGCGCCCATCGCATGAGATATTAAAGAGCATACATAGCAGCTCTTGTTTGACCTCTCCATCCCCTCATCGCGCATGTCATTATACCACATGTTATCCAATTCAAGGTGGTGCACATAGATTTGGGTTGTTCTACCGAAGTCAAAATAATGGCAGCAGAATTGACTGTAGTCGATTTCACTGCAATTCGACTTCAGTAAAACAACCCAAAATGATTAAACAATCCAAATTCAACCCCCAAACACCTACTTACCGTTTTTCTGGCCAGCGTCAGTTTCGTCTAACACAGGTTGGATTGGATCGGTTCGCCACAGGATCCCTTTTCTATTTATGCTCTTTTTTTTGTGTCCCCCGCTTCCAATGTCACGGAAGCAGGGGGCACCACTGCAACCCCGGAAGCTGAAATTACCGAACATGGGGAGCAAGGGACATCCCTGCAAACCCCGCTCCTCATGTTCAGTATTTCTGCCTTCGTATAAATGGTACTGGCAGAATTCAGTTAAATGTACCATTCATACAAAAATATTCGATCAATGTGGGTATTCTGGGTGCACATCGGTCACGCCGTCAAATATAACACCCTTGAACTGATTGTACTCTATTTCATTCTCAGTTTCCCTCTTAATACATGTTATCCCCAAGTGTGTTCATTCTCAAAACATTTCCTAATCCCCTTAATCCTCCCTTTATATGACCCCACTACGAAATAATCAATAGAAACAATATACAACCTGCAAGGAAAAAACAACATATACAACATAACATATATATTACATTATGTCTGTGGTGTTGCACCTACAGAGGGAGAGAAAAAATAGACATCCGTGCAAATAATCGCACATCTATCATTATAGAAGAGGTACCAGAATGAGTTTCAAATATAAGAAAAAGGACCTTGACAGCTAAAGCACTTTAATGTCAATGAAGGACTGGGTTGAAAGGGAATGTGGTGCACAATAATACATGGATTGGGGATGTTCTACACTATGCAACTGATAGTGGGTCAATAACTCTCTCTGTTCAGGCAATGGGACCGGAATGTAACATGCAGCTTATTCTGGGTCAACAATTATTGCGGTATTGGGTGCCTTCCGAATGTCTGATAGGTGGACCCAATACCACAATTCCTTCACCTACACCGCGAAAGGCATTGCAAATACTACGGTGAAGGGCCCCTGGGATGTCTGCATGCAGATCTTCTCTGTTAGAATTAACTGTAGCAGTGACAAAATGCAGTTCATCGGTCGCTGATGTTACTGTTACATCTTCTCTTCTATGAGCAATCTATCGAGAGAGCAATTTAATGCATTTGGTTAATTCCTAAAGCTCCATTTATAAAATGACAAGTAATACAAATGAACCAAAATGCAATATAGTTGGGGGGGGTATACTCGCATCCCCACTGGTTATCCTTACCCATAGTGCAGAATACCTGATAACCAATTTCTCCTTAATCAATGTATGTTTAAATCAATAGCCAGTTTAATATTTTTTTTTCTGCAACGGGCAGTACAGATCACTGTGTTTGGGATTGTGCTCCGTTTACAAAATTCTAGAGGATCAGTGGTTGTGCGGCTCCCTGCTCCCTCAACAGGAGACATCCAATTTATCACAAATCAATATAAAATGAATGGCTGCCTCCTCTCCCAAACCACATAAAGGGCAAAAGGTGCACCCGCTCTGCCCCCAACAATGTGTAAAGTTTCTGTAATGCCCCAAACCTAAAGCTGGCATAAAGCCATCTTGCATAGGCTGGTGTTAAATAATTAAGGTAACTTTCCGCACCAAACTCAAGTTTGCACCCAAAAATATCTGATCCCAATTTCAGCTTTTCAAATCATTTTTGTTCTAGTCATAACAATGCCTGCTTTCCTAATTCTATTTAAGGTTTTCTTATCCGCACTGTGGGGATCTTTCCTCAGACTAGATTCATCCAAAATAAGCAGTTTGTTTTAACATGTTCCACCAAAGGGATTTTTTCCCCACCTCCAGCAGGGGTGGACTGGCCTATAGGGAACTCTGGAGATTTCCCGGTAGACCTCTGCGCCCTGGGCCACTTTTGTGTGGCATTTCTAAATGTCCCCATAGGAAAAGGGTCTGGCTTGCTGAAAATGTGCAATATGGGGCCACTTTGAGAATTATTTCCAGGGCCTCTTTTGGTTCCCAGTCCACCCCTGACCTCCAGGCTCAAGAAATTCTTCAGTGTGTCTCTGTATGTCTCCAGCCACTCAGTACTCCAGAGCCTAACCCAGTATAGAATCGGGATGAGGGATGCGTTTTCACCTACTAAAATTACATCAAGGTCTATATTGGCATTGGGTTTGCCTCAAGAGAGCTGTATAAGCTGCTTCAAAAAATGTTTTATCCTATTTTATTGTATTATATTGGCATAGCCCCGATGCTCTGCTCAATAAAGGGGACCGGTAATGGCTTGTTCACTTAAGAGTTCAATGGCTAGAAGAGATGACCCTCTCCTTTGCCTGTTGAAAAAATATTGCGCAGTCCCACCAGACCTCCACAAAGTAGCACAGGCCATTACAACTTGTGCAGTTCAATGTCCATTTTTACTGGATCTAGTACCTAAATAATCATAAAATAGGACTTGGTTCCAAAGTACGCCCTGCCACTGCGATATTCAATTTGCATCTTTTTGCAAATTGCGGTTTGACAACCATGACTTTTGTCTTGTCAACGTTTGGACTTAGGTGAAGGTCTGCACATTTCTTCAGGAAAACAGCCAGCAAAATGTTTAGTCCGTGAGGGGTTGTGGACAAAAGTACTGCATCATCTGCAGTGAAGGATATCTGTCCTGGCCCATTCTTGGTCAATCCATACAGTCCTGCAGTAAAGAAATAATACTTTCTTCCATATATATATATATATATTTATATAGAGTTATGGTTGCTTAGCTTACCATAACTGTCGAATTTCGTGAGTTTTTTGGTTTTACCTGTAACCATAACGACACTGTGAAAAACGTTTTCCTCCGAATTTCATAGGTTTTTGCTGGTGCAACTTAACCATAACATTCCTTTAACAATGTTTTTGTTAGTGAATTTCATAGGTTTTTAGTATGGTACTGTAAGCAGAACATTGCTTTAGCATAACGTTTTATGTAAAGAGGATAGGTATTTGGTAGGGCAACATAACCATAAAGTCCCCTTAACAATACTTTGTCACTGATTCCTTGCCTGCCCTCATGATAAACGTGTGGAAAGGGCAAATTGTCTGGTGTATTATCCATTTGTGGTACACCTTACTTTTCAGAATGGAGTTGGTGTATCGTAGCAATTACAGATGTACATAGTAAATGTTGTTTAGTGTGTCAGGAGGCACTCTTTTTCTGTTAACAGTGCATGATAAATCTGTACCACACACTACTGGCCGAGATAACTACAGATGAGCAATATGGACCTTCCCTGGGACACTGCGCTAGTTGTCACACTGCAGCTGTCTGTAGGACTTCATTACTGGCTGCATGTCTGCATCTTCGAATGAATGAAGTAGTTGGGGGAAGGGCACGTGTTTCCGTTCCACACCTAGTCCCATGCATAGGTCATCCACTGTATGCTGGTAACACCGCCCCTGTTGCTAGCCCTACGGATTCATGCAGTAGGCTACCGCATTTAAAGTACCGCTGCCGACTTCCTTGGTGGCTCTGCAAACCTACACATGTGTGGCTAAAGTACTCCTAACTGCGGCACTGGTAAACAATGAACAGCAACCTGCAATGTCACATGGGTGTGGTAAATGTCACAATACTTTGATTTATCTGCTGGTTGCCTTTCCATGACCCGTTAAACAGATACAGTGTGTGTGCAATCAGCAGTGCAACTGAAAGTATCAAGAGGTCGCCTGCCGGTCGTGCAGTTGAAGAAAACATGTAACTGCAGGTGGGACAGTTTGTACTAAGTCTGCAAAATGGCAAAGCTTGTGCGCCTTCCTCATGCACATACTAGTGCATGTAAAGGCAAATAGAAAAACAGCAGAATATGCAGAGCGCAAACAACCTTAGTGGTGGTTAGAAAAGCGCGATAGCTGCATGGGTCGCACACAATAAATGAAGCTGTGTTTCCCATTGTTGTAATCATTCTTGTATTCTACAATGTATGTATATCCGTGAATGCTACCCCTAACACTAACGGCGTAGCATAAATTGGTTATACTGTATGTGACGTCAACTGAAATGAAAGCACAGGGGACCAGTGGGTAGGCTACCGCCCTTCCAACAATTACACATCCTACTTTCATGTACAGCACTGCCCACAACTGCTACAGGCAACAAGAGGGAAACTCCTGTAGGGCAACAGAGCTGTAAAACAACCTTAGCAAACCATGTGCCACACTACAGTCCCTTACCCGGCAAAGGGCATTGTATTGTGCAAGTAATGGAACGTGCTACTGTACAGAGGGAAGGTACTTCGAAGTGCGTCGGAACAGTCCTTACGGGAGCAGCGCAATGAGTGGCACCTATGTACGTGAGGGCCACCAAATGATTCTGTCTACTGGCACATGCCCTATAGTACCCAGGTAGGTGCTGCACCTTCTGTACCAGACCTTTGCTGTCGTTCCTTCGGTGGCGTGTGTGAGAACAGCGTGATAGATAAAAAATGAACTTGGAAAGGAACAAAAGGTAAATAAAGAAAGCACCTTGCACAGATCAACAATGGAAATGCCAATGCACACATGCACGGCTAGACGTGTGGCAGTGTGGGAAACACTGTAATGGAATCGGTTAGAAATGGGGTCGCTGTACAAATAGGTTTGTTTACGTGTTTCAGAGCGTTTTCAAGAGAGTCAAAGTGCAACACTAACTACAAATAAGTATGAATACTTTCAAGAAGGGCACCAAACCAATGTAGAGGCATTGTACAAAAATCACCATGGCTTTCATACTAAGATGAACGTTATAGCTGATGAAAAGTATTTGTGCTGTGAAAAGTCATATTCCCAGTGGCAAAGCATTTCATTGGCACATGACCAAATAGAAAATGACGCTCCCACATCACAGGCTGCTTAATGCGGTAAAAACTTATGCAAAAGATTGGAAACAAAAGCATTAACTGGACAAGTGCCTCCTTCATCGCAAACGGCACTGAAAATCGTGTAATACGCTGTAGAATTTTCCCTGCACAATCAACAACAATACTATCGGCATGATTGCTTGCCACCAAAGTGTCACACAGAGAAACCAAAATCATGCACTTCATTGTAGCTACTCCATAGCACACATTCACATCATATACAAATACACTGTGTAGCACAGTCTGTCCGTACACACCAGATACACAAACGTTGTTACCCAATCCCATAGAATCTGCAGGCCCAGTTCTATGAGCATCATCTGCAAAAGGCGCATATATAACACGCGCCACCCTGCAACTATCGTGATATTCGTGGACTTTGTGTGCTGTGCGCACGCGGTATTGGGCGAATAACTTTGAACTTGGGGAGCGGACGCCGTTAGTTGTGCTGGCTCTGAAAAGAAACTTTGGGGTCTTTGTTTGTGTTTTATTTGTTTTGTTTAAAGGTGCTGCCCTAGAAACACAGTTTTCGCCGTTTGCATATGTAAATGTGCCTTTTCAACGTTAGCTCACATTCTTACAATAGTATCTTCAGTGCAGTTTGTAGATTGCGAAACAACACTTCATTGCCACTGTACGACAAAGACATGCCATTTGTCGTGAAAAGGTGTATGTATCGCGAACCGATGTTCTCATTCTCACAGTAGAACATCCCAGCAGCACTTAAGAAGTCACACATGCTTCTGTTGATGAGACCACTTCCGACCTCTGGCTGGCGACAGGAATCATTGGAATACTTCCACACTATTCTCGGGTTATACATGAGAAAAGCACCTTGGCAGTAGGAAAAAAACGCTGCACTGCTTTCATCATAATCTTCACATGACGGAATACACGGGATCAAGGCATGTAACCCTTAAAGAAGGCTCCAAAGTGCACGATCACTACATGTACAGTTGACAAAGAGGCCAGGCGTCGACATTCTAGAACCAGTCTGCCGAAACAGCACGATTCAACACTACTCCACGAAGCGTCCACTCCCTCCAAACCGAAATTGCCAGACATGTCTTCTTGGAAGGCATACACGCACAGATCTTCCACAAAGTGATCACCCACAATGAAAACTGGACGTCTTGCCATGTTTGCCAGCCGCAGTACACTCCCTTTCCTGTGACGCACCGCCAAAGCTCCTAATTGGCCAAAGGCCATACTCCCATTTCTATTGGCCAGCATGCTCACAAACACATAATGTGGCACGTGCCTTTCTCCAAGTACCACCAAGGCCACGCTCCAGTAAAGCAGGAGGAGCCCTTCTTCCTATTGGCGTGCTTTCCTCTGACACACACCCTGAGCAGTACATGATAGGACAATCGTTACAGTCCCATTTCCATAGGCCAGCATGGTGAGGAGTGTCGAATGTGACACGTGCAGGACCCAAGTACATCGAGGGCCGGTCCCCAGTGCAGCAGGAGTCCCTCTTCCTATTGACACACATCCTAAGCAACTCATTGGACCATCCCCACTGTTCCATTTTCGTGGCCGCCACCTGCAAAATCCCTGCATGTGACTTTTGTGCTGCTTGCAGTCGTATGGGAATAACTTGCAACCAGGGCAGGGGAAGTTCGTAGTAAGGGGCGACTCTTAAAAGAGTCTGTTTATTTTTTTGTGTAGATCCTTCTACAAAAAGACCTTTTTTGTCTGTTTTTACTAGCTTTTGTGTTTTCTTCTATGGACATTAGTTCAGTAAACTCTTCACCGCATCCTGTAGACGAGCAAACAAAACTACATTACCAATGGATGACAAGAAAATGCAATTTTCTTGGAAAAACTCTGCATTTCCACAAATAATAAGGTAATTATTGCAGAAGAACATTCCACGAGCTGAGAAAAAAAGTGTACATGCTACTGTTGATGAGACTCCTTCCTTTGTTTGGCTCAGAACAACATCCATGAGGAGTAGGCCATATTCTCTGCAGTACTATAGATGAGAAAAGCACCTTGGCGGTGGGAAAAAGCATCCTCACAACATCCAGCAACCTCCTCAGTCTGCGGAACAAATTTAAGCAAGACAGGTAACCCATATGCATGCCGCTGTAATGTATAACATCGACTACTGGAAACATGGTGAAGTCTGTACAAAGTGCATGCATATCGATGAAATGGCACTCATACACCGTGTTCCACAATGCATCCACTCCTTCTGAACCAAAATTGCCGTCAAAGTTTCTTTGCAGGGCATAGTTGTGCAGATCTATGATAAAGGGATCACCTACAGTCAACACAATATGTTTCGCAATGTCAGCCACCCTCGTTACGCAGAGTATAATGTGCAACCGTTTCACCTCCCCTTCCTGTTAACCACACGCACACTACCTGATTGGCTAATCCCCACACTGCCATGGCAATTGGGCAAGGTGGTGTAAAAGGTAGATTTTGGCATGTGTGCCTCTCAAAAGAAGCGCATGGGCCGCACCCTTGTAAAACTGGAACAGTCCTTCTTCCCTTCTCTTCAGCTCCACTTCATGAGGTTACTGGTAAATAGGCACACACAATCCACCAATCGCATTAAAGCTGCCATCATCGAATACTTTCACTGCTGTACAACACTTTAAATGTACCGTTACACATTTAGAGTACAAATGTCGTGCCATTCCAAAGTACGTCCAATACAAAGTTCAATTAAAGTATTCACAATTTCTCCATCCGTATACATCCACATAGCCACCCAGGATGTGGCACATGCCATCCGGAAAGTACTACGTAATCCACTACCTTTTCATGATAGTGAAGGTGGGGGGGTGGTAAATATAGTATATGTATAAAGTGCTATTTCTTTTGTTTTTTACGTGCGTGCGAGCACTTTTTTTTGTATTTTCTCTTTATATGTTTTTCTATTTGCCTGTCCTCACATTTTCACAACATTCTGGACAATGCTTCTTGCACAGTGTGAAAGAAAATGGCATTGCCAATGGCGCTCAAATAAATGCCATTTCTACGGACCACTGCATATTTTGTGATCTCATAGTGGGTGGAGAACATGCCAGCAGTCTGCATAAACTGCTGCATAATTCTGTTTATAACACACCTTCCGACCGCTGGCTGGGGACAAATTACACCATCATGGACCCACACTGCTCTTGGTGTTATGCATGAGAAAACCACCTTGGCAGTAGGAAAAATATGCATCACTGGGGTCAGCAACCTCATCAGTAGACAGATTAATCGTCCACACAACATGTAACCCAAATGCACACTTCCATAGTGCACAACGACACAGTCCACGTTTGTTATGGATGCCACATATCTGCAAAGGCAAACCATCCCGCTGAAACTTCAGTCACCCTGACAGGCCCAGAAATCATCCACTCCTTCCAACCCGAAATTACCAGCAACACCTCTTTGCATGCAACACCTGTGCAGATGGTACACAAAGGTATTACCGACGATAAGCACTGTGCGTCTCTCCATGTCGACCACCCCCACAACACAGTATTGTGATGAAATGGTACCACCCCTTCCTATGAACCACGTCCTAAACTCCTAATTGCCTATTTCCCACAATTCCATTTCCATTTCCACCCTGCTCATAATGGGAGGATGTGCACATGCGCTTTCCCATCTACAGTGAGGACCATGGTCCATTAAAGCTCTGACAATACTTCTTCCCTTTGCACGGTCACGTTTTGCAGCACTCCCACAATTGGGTGCTGTCATATTTCAAAACACGCATGCACCAATCACATAAAAAAACCTCTTCATTGCACACTGTCATTTCTATACACCACTCCTTATTTACCTTTAAACACTATTAGTACACGTTCTGTTTCATTGCAAAGCCCCTCCACCAGAAACGGCTGCTAAAGAAGGCACTATTGCAGCATCCACAAACATTCTAACATGCCCCCAGCACACCTTTAGCTATGCACACAACATTGCAACCATTGCCACACCCGCCACAAAACTACACATCGAAGCAAGCGACCATCTGGGCACCTAACATTGTGCGCAAGCTTTACATACGTAGCAGCAGTTCTACCCATCTCCCCCAAACCATAAAACACCCATTTATGAAAAAATATGTCACACTTAGCAGAAGCCACAAACATAGCGCAGCCTGCACCAACCCTACGCAGTACCATTCACACGCTATTATGTCACTGCCAACCTATGCACACCACCTCTCACAACATTGGGCCTACTTCAATAAATCAGCACACAGCAGAGTAACCAACCACATATAAACTGCCCTTCAACCATACCCACTTCCATAGTCACATTACGTAGGCTCTGCACCCTATGGCCACAATACCCAACTTCCCACTGCACCATCTCCTGACACACACCAAATACTCTAGCATGTTCCAACTATCACCACAACCATAGAATGCACAATACACGCTTTGCAACTCACTTGTGCTACTGTAGGATGTCGACAATGTGTTCCACACGCATTCTCCAAAGATCACCACCCTGTGCCTCACACACTGCCAAACCTGCATTGCTCCAGTGGGTCTGCTCCTTGCACTCATTCCCTGTACCGTAATTCAACAATACATGTCAGCATATCACCAACTACCACTATGCACATATGCATACACATCATTACATACAACTGTTACCATAATGTATAAACATTACACTGTCTCCAGCACCCCTACGCCCTTTCATTCACATACTATTGTCTTACCCACTTCCACTCAGAAAGGATTGTTTCACTGGCAACGTAAACACAACATGTTTACAACATTGCCCATACTGCAAGCATTGTGCACACATCACACTATCCAAGCACATATAAGCTGCCCTTCAACCATACCCTTTAACATACTGACAGTATACAAGCATTGCACCCAGTGCCCACACAGCATGCCTTTTCACTACAGCATCTCCAACCAACTGGCACCGCCATGGAGCTATGCAGTAACAAATTGCAACAGTTACCATAATGTACAAACAAGACACTCTCTCTTGCATCTCTGTGCCTTTCAATCACATACTATGGGCATACCCACTACCATTTACAAAGTATTGTGCCACTACCAACCTACCCACAATCTGTTTGCAACAGTAGCCTACAATGGCTTAAATGTGCTCCACACCCATTCCTTACATGTCACCACACTCTATCTCATGCATATCGAAAATGCATTACTGCCGTTCGTGTCCTCAAGGCCTAGGCTCTCGAATGCATGGCCTACGGCCTTCGGCCAAGCATCCATTAGTCTAGGCCCTGAACACACTCACGGCAACGTAATGCCACCATGCATTTCACCATTTCACCAACTACGAACATTGACATACAGACCACTGCCACCAGCAGTCCTACCCAACCTGCAAACCACCATGTAGCTATGCAGCAACAAATTGCAATAGTTAACACAATGTGGAAAGAAAACACTCTCTCCTGCACCCATACACACTTTAATTCACATACTATAGGTGTACCCACTCCCATTCACAAAGTACTGTGCCACTGCCAACCTACCCACATTCAGTTTGCAGTACTAACGCTACTGCAACCAATCTGCACACAACACACTATCCAAGCACCACCCTGTACTGGATGCAGATTCAAAAATGCCTTTCTGCAGTGTGAAATTTGCAGCCCTATGCTCCTCAGTGCATGCCCTACAGCCTACGGGCTTCAGCCACGCACCCAATAGGGTAATCCTTCCACAGACTCACTGCACCTTTATTCACCCATGCATGCCTCCATGTGCCCAACTACTGCATTCCATCCGCAGCGCACCGCCACCCGTGCTCCCACCCAACCTATGTCATGTGCAATTCACTCCCCATCTGCAAATGACCTGCCACCACTCACCACGAAAAGAGTTTGCCGCAAACAGCTTGCGGCAGAAGTTAAGGGACCATTGCGACAGCTGCCTCAATCACCACAGAAAATACTACCCCACATATGTCACATATAAATCACTTCTCACTCCCCCAGCCATTCCCTCCCTTATTGCCACCAACACAATGTGCACGGTACATTTTCCAGACTCTTCTGTTGCCGCACTGTGCTCCGATACATCATGGCGACTTTCCCAAAATATGTTGACGCACAGTAAGCTTCCCTCCAGCCAACCACCTGCCACATCCAAACTTCTCCGACAGCATGCCGTACCGCGATCCAATGACACTTCTGTCTGCGTAGCGAACAGGAAAATGGGTCAGCAGAGCTGACCCAGATATAACTAATTTTTTGGGAGCTACATTTCAGTGTTTTACAAAAAATTGACCTGTCTGATTTTCTCCGAACACACTAAAGCACGCTTTCTGGCCCAAGCCCCCGCCCCTGGTGCACATTTGGGACCCCCCTTGTAAGTTCCCCCTGACCCCTCCCACACAAAACCTCACCCATCTTGGTCAAAAAAGTCAGAACCGCCCATATACTTTTTTTCCAAAGTTTGGTGAGGATTTGTCCAGGAGAAGCAAAGTTATAAGCCACCAAAAAAGTGCTCTTCCTATGAGTTTAGCAACTTAACCATAACTACACGGCTGCTACCGTGGGCCGTGTAACATATATATATATATATAATAAATAAAAGTGGCACAAGGACACAGCCTTGTCTCACACCCCTACCTACATTGAAAGGGGCAGAAGCCAACCCATAACGTACCACAGCTTTGTTATTGTGGTAAATCTCCTGGATAGTTGAAATTAAATAGGGGGATCTTTTCCTTTATGCAAGACCTGCCAAAGGGTATCTATTTGGGACTGCATCAAAGGTGGTCGTAAGGTCATAAGGTCCACAAATACAGCATACAGATTCATCCCATTAAGTACAGTATACTTTTGGATCAGCAAAAAAAAGCCTAAAACTCTGATCCACAGTACTTTTATGTTTTTTAAATCCGACCAGTAGATGGTGTAAGATGGCCTTGGCAAATATCTCCTGCTACTATCCAGAACAGAGATTTGTCTGTAATGGAGGGTGAGTCCCTAACCCCCTTCTTGTAGATAGGGACTATAACAGCATGGTGTCATGTACTGGGTGATACTTAAAGTTTTATGAATGCGTTGAAATGTTTATATAAAATAGGCACCCAAATGCATATCTCATCTTTATACAAATCAATTGGTACCCCATCTGGTCCTGAGGCCTTGCCACTTTTTTGAGATTTCATGGCTTTGCAAACTTCTTCGATGTCTCCCTGGGATTGGCCCTCCAAAGAAGGTTCTTCACAACTCTGATTGCCTAAATCATACTGGTCTATTCAATTGTCAGAGAGCCCTCAGTATAACCCTGCAAAGTGGTTCTGCCATGTAACTCCCGGGATACAACAGTGCAAGGTGGCATCCCCGTTAACTTCTTAACCTGCTTGGGCAAGGTGTATCCACTTAGATTGGACATGAATCTCCTTTTTTTATGTTCATTTGTTATAGTTGTGTCCAAGGAGCAGGAGAGAGACCTTATCCATATCGAGGCCCGTGGCTAAACAGGCCATGATCTTTTTCTTTGCTTCTCAACATACTTTGTCGTATCAACTATCTTTTGTAATAGCCTTCTTTTTGACCTTCCGAGCTGAGCGAGTCATGTAGTTGTAGTAGTAAGTGAAAAAATGAAGGAGGGCGAGGGGTTATCTATCTGGGTTAAATCCCAAAATGGACAAGTATTCACCAGGGTTAAATCCCATCTGCTGCAAATCCCAAAGATAAACAACTACTAACATGGTTAGATCACTTCTGCTGCAATTCAGTTGCTCAGTATTAACAGGGTTAGATCTCATCAGCTGCAGTTCTGTTGTCTGTTGTTGTTCTCCTCCAAGGGCTTTCCTATCTCAAATAATCATCAGGGAGGCTGTGTTTCTTTAACAGGTGTTACTGATTAGACTCAAAGGATTCTGGTAGCTGTAGTGAAAAGGTATTTTCAGTTCAGGTGACCAGGGACCGACACCCCTCCAAAAGCACAAGTCCTTCCCAAGTTGGGATTTAACCCTGGTAATTTTTGAACATTGTTGGGACTATTTGCATCTGGGATTCAACCCTGTTATTTTTTTTAACTTTGTTGGGATTTAACCCTGTTATTACTCACATCACGATTAAATGACTGGGAACTAGAGTGTGCGCCTGACCTTCTTTTCTACTTAGTTGTAGCAGTAGTAGTTATGCAGTTATGTAGTTATGTAGTAGTTATGTAGCTAGTTATGTAATTATGCTAGTTATGTATTGTCAATGTGTTTACCATACTCTGAAAGGATGTTTTTTTTAAGCCTCTCCTCTACAAATGTCACCTATATTTTCCAGGGCAGCAGTTCTATGATCCTAGCCTATTTAACTGTTTTACAGGCATGCCCTCTCATAGCAATGTCATCAAACCTGGATGTCACCAAATTATATCGCAAACAATCCTTATCAAGTCTAAAGGTGATTCCCAATGGCCTGTGGTCACTATGAAATGCATCAATAACTTCAAAACTGCTTATCCTACTCCAATTATTGGCTGAGATTAAAATATAGTTAATTGAAGAGGTACAGGTAGGGCCCGAGTAAGGCGTTCTGGCAGGTTGGCCATTTGGAAGTCGGCCGTTACAAGCCGTCAATTTCAAACTATACAGAATTCAGGCTGTGTCAATTGCTTTACAATGGCCCCTTCTCAGTTTGGTAGTCACCAAAGAAGGAATATCCCAGGCAGTATCCTGGTGGTCCCATAGACCACCTAATTCAGTATTAGGCTCCAGCTGTAAATTACAACAGAGCCGGTCTATTATACAAGTTAAACAGAAGAATGCTATCTCCCCTGGGGGTGTGCACAACCAAAAGCTATAAATCCTCCATACCATCTACTTTCCAATTAAGGGTAACATCTAGCCAAAATATTAGGCCACCACTCGGCCTCCACCTGGGCCCCTTCTTAGCCAGAATCTACCCTTGTAAATCAACCAGCTCCATAGCCCACGTCTCCTGAAACATGATCACATGGAAGCCTCTTATAAAAATCAACCCATCTGGATTCAGTGAGATGCTTTACAACCACTGCAATGTTGCATGAAAATATTTTACAAAGGAAACATTAACAGGACCATTATTCCCGGTTTCAGTCAATCAACTTCCTCTTGATCTCCCTCTTGTACAGGCTCAACCTTCTTTATCCTTCTGGCAACCTTGTTAGTATCGGCTCGCGAGGGCAACCTCTGATCCCTAGGCAAGTCACCTGGGCCTATTCTAGGCTGTGTACTACTCCCAAAACAATCTTAGGCTTAAAAAGACTTAGAAATGGGCAAATCTATTATGCAGTGGGACTAAGGGATCAATTGTGATGGCCTTATCTAGAATGATGCCTTCGTCCCTGCCCTCCTGTTGTCCCTCATGATCACCTGCTATGAGTGTAGTTACACAAAGCGGGGGTACAGACTACTACACTAGAACCCACAGGCCGAAAACCTGTATTATGTGACTCCATCCAGATTAGCAGGCAACACGCAATTCCCACACCCCTCTTCTCCCAGACTTTTGGCTACTTCAAAGGGGAGAAGGCGGTCTTTCAGGGAACCTCCAGGAAGGGAAGATGTTACTTTAGTTAATGTGGGTGCTTTAGAAATCCAAGAAAAATTATATTGGCTCACTATCTATTTCACTGATCACACATTTAGAGCTGGCCCCCTTAACAATTACACTTCACCACCCTATTTACATTTCCCTCAGGGCATTCATTATCATATAATAAGTCCTTAACTTCCAAAATGAGACTATTCACCTCCTGAATAGACTGAAACATTGTATACAATGTTTTCTCTCTATCTTTAGGGGACACTTAAGAGATAGCCTTTCTTTTAGACATTATTCAGGGAGGAATTCGGCCCCCTCAAGTGTCAATATCAGTATAAATACAAATACGACAAAATGTTAAATGTTGCCACTTTAAAAGATATTAAAACAACAGAGCTAATGCTAAGCCACGAGTATTAAATATTAAATTCCATCACCAGGCTTTGATGGTTCAATGTGAGTTCAAACTGCAGGGACAAGGAATGCCCAAATGACTCAGGGGGCCCACAGAGTCTGAGACCCACAATAGTGTTCACAATGAGAAAAGGTTCCAAAAGGATACAAGGCTGGTTGGTCTTAACCCAAACAGCTCCTCCAACCCTCAAAATCATGTTCAGAGCAAAGAGAGCTCTTTCCCCCAGGCAATCGTAAGCCTCGACCTTTGTGTTCCAAAGTGATTGAACAGGCAATCAATAACAATCAACAGCAAACAATTGCAGACTGTAGGACTGAAGGGTGAGGAGAAAAAAAGAAGTCTCGTCTAATGAGCATAATACGCATAATTCGCTCACATGACATTAATTTTCCATGTTCTGAGCAAGCATGAAAGGAGAATTGAGGCTCACAAACTGCCAGAAAGGAGGGAACGCCCGACAGGCTGAGGTCAGTGCCCTGGTCCCCCCCTTTCCTGGCCTTGCACCCGCTTCTCTGTCTCCTTTTACTTTTTTGGGGGGTTGCCTAACTACCCTCCTTTCTCCCTTTCTCCACCAACGCTCCGTGCTCAATTTTGTTTCAGGGAGCAGATATTAGCTTCAGCACTAGCCTACCATACCTTTCTTTCCCGTTTTCCCAGTTCGGCTTGGCTCCCACAGAGTCCCAAATCCCAGGTCCAATGTGTTAATCAGGAAGTGAGAAAAATTACTGCCTCAAAGGAAAGAAGCTACGGAACCCTCAAGCAGACCCACTGCTTCATACAGACTGTGGCTTGTAAAAGCCTCCTTTCCGGCAGCCAGGCTTCCCCGCTGCGGGTGCACACAGATGGCTTTATGCTGCTGGGGACGTGGAAGGCCATAACACCGGACCTCCAGAATACCTGCGGATTGTAACAGCCCCCTTGTCCCGAAGCGCAACTTTAGCTGAATTCCCAATAGAGATGCAATCTCTTTAAATAGATCATTAAAAAAGTGAGTTCCATTATCAGGTTTTATGACCGCTCCCACCCCCCCTAATAAGGAATACCTTGCATACTAGAAAGTTTGCTGCAGATTTAGCATCTGGGCCAATCTCAACCCAAACGGTGAATGTCATACTACAACAATAAGTTAACGGTAAGTACCAAACCTGTTAGACATATGCGAATACTCAATGTGAACTTCCGGGAATGGCCCAGTCGGAGGGCGCAATGTGCCACACAACACCCTGAGCATCTGGCCAGTGCTGTAGAGATGGCGCATTTTGTAGTTTGCCACAAATGTTTTGATAAATGACTGCAAATTGGGGACAAACCAGTTCTCTGAAATATTTGCAGCAATGTGCTGTTTCAAAACATGCACATGGTAGTGCAGCTGCTCAAAAGGAACCATTAGCAACTCCTGTGTTATTTACCACCTTACCTGAAATATTTTAGTCCTCATTACGGCCATGGTGCTCCCGTAATGAAAGGGTGCCGGTACAGGACTGGCACCCTTCATTACAGGATGCCCTATTATGAGGTTCCCTTGCGGGACCCGGTAAGGACGCCTATGGGGGCTCAAATGGGAATGGGGATGGGTTTTTCCAATGAGGACTTACCGGGTCCTTCATAGTTGGAATAGCCCGGTACGTCCTCATTGGAGGAACCCAGTACTGGAACCCCGTATGGAGGCAGCCATGCTCTTATTAAGGGCATGGCTGCCTCCATACTCGTAATGAGGCCCCTTGTTTCCAAATCAGGTCCATCGGGGACTGCGAGCAGGCCCCTCTTTACCCACATATCTTTCTCCTCTTGGGGTGCCTGTGTACAGATACACGATGACATCTGGGTCCCTGTGATACACTGCTTCTTTGGTGCCATGTTTGCTGCATCATTGCCGAGAAAATAGGGTCTGTATTCTGGATGTAGGCAGTGTATTTAACCACTGACACCACTGATACCACGGGACAATGCATAAATCAATCTTTCCAATAAGGCTGCATGATGTACAGGTGTGCCATCAAACCTGCACAATCCTCTCCTTTTCCATCTGGACATCCCTGAGTTTATGGTGGTGTTGACATATGCTGAATTGGAGTAAATGGTCACCAAGCATCCCTCAGATGTTTCTAATGCTTCAATTAAGGCAATGAGTTCTGCTGTCTGAGCAGAACAATGTGTTGGTAATATTTTCTGAACAACAATCTCATATGCCCCATCTACGAGGCACACTATCGCTGCCCCGTGGGCCTCTGGCCAGTCTACGGATCGATCATCAATGAACCATCAACAAAAGAACCCCTCTTCCAGTGCATCCTCTCAGGCCCACACCAAATCATCACCAGGGCCTTCAAAACTGACACAATCATGCACCTCCTCTCGTTCATCAAGAGGTATAGCAATGCACGTGGCAGGGTTCACTGTGCGACATCTTACAATGTGAATGGATGGGCTAGACAAAATGACTTCATACGTACTGTGTGGTTAGTGAGGATTTTGAATGTTCCAGTATTGTGAACACAGCGTGTTTTACATCTAATGTAACTGAGCAAATCATAATGATGATTGAGCTTTTCTCAATGGCAAAGGCTGCAGCATCCGCAGCCTGTTCACAGGTTAGTTGGCCCAGCATTAACAAATCTAAACTATCACTGTAATATGCTAAGGGCTTGTGTCCCAGGGATCATTATTGGGCCAACATGGCAGTCATTACATAGCCATTAGAACGTGAGTATAAATAGAATTCCTTAGTGTAATCAGGGGTTGCTAGTACTTTAGCATAACTGATAGCATTTTTTCAATTCTGAGAAACATGTCACCATTATGACTGTCCACGTCAGTGACCCCTTCCTCTTCTGTGCTTCTTTAAGTCCCTGCAAGAGAAGTTTTGTGTAACTGGAATAGTCAAAAATCCAAGCTCAAAAGTCCTTACACAAACCCAAAAATTGTTGCATCTCTTTAACTGTAATAGGCTGTGGTGTATTCTGCACTGCAGCAGCTCTTTCCAGGGTTACTCTTTTTCCTGCTGATGTTATGTGTCCCAAATACAAAACCTTTGTATCCTGTGTCTGCAAGCAATGTCAATAGTGTTATAGAATCTGCACTGCACATCGCTTCCATGGTGCTACATACTAGGAGATCGGCTGCATGCTGAATGACGGTGCTTGGTACATGTATTTTGCCCAAATCCATGTTTATTACTCTGTTAATAATACTAGGAGACACGCAGTACCCCTGTCAGAGTCTGGTGTGATGAAATTGCTGCCGTGGTAAATACACGCGGTGAGATAATGATAATCAGGGTGTAATGGGATGGATATTAATGCATTTTTCAAATCCATAACAGTAAAATGTGTAGTCTCTTTTGCGATGTGGCCCGGTTTTTGTACAAGTAGTAATTCTGCCCACACTTCATTGAAATAGCAGCTGTTTTAGATACATTTATTTTTAGATTGATTTTATTTCCATACGTAAGCTGGCCTAATGATCTTTGTAGGCCAACTTGTGTGCAGTCTAAAAGCACAATGGGCCTAATTCCGTGTCGAGCGGTCTGGTAAAAAAGTGGATACCAGCACTTTACCGGACCACCCGACTACAGGATTGCTGATGGGGTACCTGGGTTACCTACAGCATAAATCCTACTACCTTTTTGTATTTTGCAAGGAACTTGGAGTTGGTCACCCTAGGTTACCTCGGGGAGTCCAGATGTGGACTTGCTCACTGTACTCAGAGAGGCACAGCTCCACCTCACTGATGAGGCCCAACAAGGCTGAAACACCTGTGTGGGGTTGCTGTTGGTACTCTTGTTCAAAGGAGGTTTGCCTGGCATTTCAGTGCCGGACTGCCTTTGTGGGCGGGACAAAGACTGATATGCAAATGTATATTTCTTCTTTGTGAAAAGTACAGTGAGCAAAACGCGATGGATGCAGACTCTCAAAGTGGGAAATAACTGCGGAACAGGTTAGCATGCCATGTTCTTTCTAGAAACGGGTGCCTGCTACCTTTTTTGTATTTTGCAAGGAACGTGGGATTGGTCACCCGAAATTACATGGGGAACCCAGATATAGACCCCTTGCTCACTGTGCTCAGAGAGGCACAGCTCCACCTTACTGATGAGGCCCAACAGACTGATGCCGGTGTCTGGGGATGCTGTTGGTACTCTTGTTCAAAGGAGGTTTGCCTGGCATTTCGGTGCTGGACTGCCCTTGTGAGCGGGACAAAGACTGATATGCAAATGTATATTCCTCCTTTGTGAAAGGTATAATGAGCTAAAAGCGATGGCTGCAGACTCTCAAAGTGGGAAAAACCATAGAACAGGTTATCATGGCATGTCATTTCTACAGAGGTGTGCCTGCTACCTTTTTTGTAACACAACTAAGCGGTCATATGGTTGGCAATTTAGACTATGCCAATCATTACACACATCGGCCATTTCCAGCATACATGTCTTGCGCTATAATAATGTGTAGCCCCATATATTACATTATGCTGATTATGCAACCAATAAGCGATAAATATCCTGTACTTTTAAATACCAACAGCAGAATTTCTGAAAAGACTCACAGTGAGTCCTATGGCATCCAAGAATGGGAAATTATACAGCAGCGGCACCACTCAGTATCCTGTGGTAATTCCATGGGAGCAAGTGGTCGCAGCAGTATTCAGGTTTTGAGGTAATTCCTCAGATTTACCACTATATGATTGGTAAACTCGTAATGATGCCCAGTGTGTTTACAAACAATAGCATTGCTTTCATTTTGAGTACTTTGGGTCCCTCTTGGGCATAGCGGCATTCTGTTCTAAGACACTGGACTCTGTACTATATTTTGAGGAGAAGGGCTCTACAACCAACACCAGTGATTTCTATTTGAGTGCATTGCTTTCCATTGCCCTCGGCATAATGATGCTGCTAAAGAAAGCCTTGTCTTCATACTGTAGCTGTTTTGGATTTAAAGAAGTATAGTGGATGCTTCCGTGTTTCAAGGCCTTTACATCATGATCGTAAGATGAATGTACAAATCAATGTAGCAATTGATGAATTTACAGGAAAAAGCATCACTTGCGGCCAAATTCCTCATTTTGCATTCAATCAATACTTGAGAACGTGATGCCAGGAATGTAGGGGCATTAATAAGGTGTTGACGGGTGGGCGGCACGCCTTTCGACATGCAACATACGTCTACTGACCGATACACGAGTATAGTTGAACTACTTCCTCTGTATGTGTTCTGCTGCATTCTCTCTGCTGGCTGAGGTCAAGGCACCCTGAGTCACACATCATTGGGGGCTGTGATGCTGTTCCGTGCTTAACCTCAATGGGTCACCGACCCCCTTTGATTGCCACAGTCTCAGAAATTAGCAGGGTGGCGGAAAGATGGGTGGTATAAAATGTGCTACTTACCATGGGGTCTGGCCTCAAACAAGGCCCAGCATCATGACCTATTCAGTAGCTGTTCCAAACATCTCAGTACTTCAGTCAGGGGATACACACTCGGAGATGCAGATGCAACAGAGAGGTCTTGCTGTAGCCATGACAGAAGCATGTTTATGCTTTATGCTTGCATGGGGATTTCTATAGCATGAGCCTAGCTGGCAGGCAATGCAGTGCGGCGCATGTCAAATAGAAACTTCCAAATAAAGCAGAAAAGTTCAGCGCCTAAGAAATAAATAACTTCATCGTTATCCTGTGATTTTAATGATTTTAAACATCAAACGCACGTATTATCGTGACAAAAATAGTTATAAATATCGATATCAAAAAGATAAGAAACAACTCACCTTATTCTGACCACTTTCTAGTCGAGGAACACAATTTTTTAGAGCCAGATTGATCTTTTAGATGTATGCTTTGTTACTGTTTGATATGTCTATGAAGCAACATACGCATTGGCTTCTTGGTGCTCACACTTAAAGGATGGCAGATATACGATTCAGTGCACACTGGTTTGTGTAGGAGAACAAGGGTTTGCTTAAGCTTACGCAAGGTAAGTCCTTCTTAGCTCTTGTTTTACAAGGAGATTCTTCCTGGGATCCGTGATCACCTGATTGTGCAACATCTTTCCAGTAGGTCTGGTCGAACTTGGCTGAGGATAACTCGAACCGCCAGAATTTCAAGTGGTTCGAGGTCTGGACAACTTTCAAATCTTTCTTGAGGTTCACCTGGAAAAGTGCAGGTTTTGCTCATGGGGTCAACAGTGTGGACCCTGTGAGGGAGAGCAGTCTGCTTCTAACCCCCACAGAAGACTGTAGCATGCCTTGCTTGCTGCTGGAGGTCCATATTTCTTCTATTTCTTCTATTTCCAGTGAAGTTGCACTGGAAATAAAATAAATAAATAAACAAAACTTGGGGTGATGCAGATGGTGCGGATGCCATTGGGTGCACTAGGAGGATTGGAGTTCCTTGGGAGTTTGGGGGGGCTCTCGCACAAGGAGTGTGCAGCAAGCCTCAAAGGTTTGGGCAGAGGGGCTGGATAACAATTCTTAAAGCTGGTCGTGAGTGGGGCCATTAACTCATTACTCTACTTACTCCTTTCCTTTTCTTCGAGCACTGGAGGTTGAATAGCTATCCAGCTTTCCTTTGAAGCATTAGATGCACCTTTCCCCCCATTTCAGAGGGGTGTTTCGTTTCACACGGAGATGCTAATAATTGGATGCTTGGAATATCCCACAGCTGAGCTGGGTAGTTAAGTCTTGGGCTTAGTCATATGGGATAGATGGATATCACCTTGGAAGGCTTTCGTCCCCCGAAACTGTATCTTTGCTGCTGCTGCCATGCATGCTCGCAGGTAAGACATGCGACAGGCTTTTGCTGCAGTCCCCCTTCCAGTGCGGCACCTCTGGGCTGAGAGTCACAGCAGAGTGATGCCTTCTGCCAGCAAGGTGAGAGGGCGGGGATGGAACCACTCAGCAGTCTTAAGTGATTGGTGAATATTTTCGGGTCATTTACTGGGTTTTCAGAGCATTACTTTCCATTCTGGTACTCGTTATGAGTGTTGCGAAATCATCGGTTAAATCAGAAAGTATTTTAAATACTGCACATTTTTACCAACTACCCCCACACAAGTTGGGTGGTTTACCTATGTAAGTGCTGAAACTGATGCTTTAGCACAGTGCCTTTCTCCACATCCTGACACAGAATCTGAAAAATATGATCCGCCGGTCTATTCCATCTGTATCTGGCCATCTCTTCCATCGGCTTACACAAACTTCACTCAGCATGCACTGTTGCGAAGTAAAGGCCTGTGCTGCATGCCTCTGCACCACGTGACAAACCCTTGTTAGCCATCATTAATAGTTGTGCTAAGAGCGCTTGCCTTGGAAACAGTTGCAGAGGGTTGGCAGGCTCCACCTGTTTGCCTGTTCTTACTTTGTATTATGAAGGTTGTGGTGAGGTCCCTTTAAGAACTGAGCAGTGTGACGTAACTCTGCAGGGTTAATAAATGGAGCGTCACGCTGACGTACAGTAGTGCACAAGTGGGGCCCAAACTGATAGCACGTCTACGTGTCTATTCCTTCAGTTTCCCGCTCTGTGTAAACCGCAGAGCTTCATAATGATGGTGACTAGGGGGTTGTTGTGATGCTTGGCAGCCATCTCGCATCAAAGAACCTGCAACACCTTCTGCACATGTTTGGACGAATGGGGCACGCAACAGTGACAAGTCTTGATCTCTGGCTTTTCGGAAAGGCGTTGGATGTCTCTGGAGTGACAGTGCAGAGGGGCGATTTCAAAGGTGAGGCCTCCATTTGAGGTTGTGGCTTCATCTTGGCATTAAACAAATGGCCCTTATAAGGACAAAGGGACAGAATAGGAGCATTGGAGGTCTTCCGTCTTCTGTCCATGCAAAAAGGCATTCCCACAGAGGGGATACACTTGGAGTGGCCCACGCTTTTGAGATTCGGCTCCCAACGGGAGTGCTTGTGCGTTCAGGGAGCTTTGTGTTCACGTGAGGGTGCCATGCTGCTTTGTTTATGTTTGAAGAAGGAAAACATCCGTAGCATGGATGACAACACAGGAGCAGCGCCAATGGTTGCCCAGATACCCCGACAACAGGGGTCACTGGCCCCTTTGGCAGAATTTGATGTAGCAGGGGCCCCATCCTGCCTGGGCACAAGGTGGAAGCTATGAATGGAAAGACTGGAAATGTACTTTGATGCTTTGGGACAAGTATATGTTAATGCTACAAAATCAACGCTTCTATACTCTGGTGGAGCTGCAGTAGATACAGTTTTCAAGACATTGTGCCCCGTGGATAATTCCTACAGCGCCGCCAAAGCTGCCCTCATGGAATATTTTCAAACAATTGTAAATCTAGATTATGAACAGTTTTTAATGTGCTGAGCGAAACAGAAGGATGATGACTCCTTGGACGCCTTTCACGGCAGATTGAGGCAGTTAGCAACATTATGTGGTTGGAACAATGAAGAGGAAGTAGTCCGTCAACAACTAATTCAAGGCTGCTCTTCAGGTAAAAAGAGATGGACAATCTTGAGAGAAGCAGGGATTACGCTCGAACTGGGCCAATCTCATGAGCTGGTCCTCCCACGGGCATCGAAAAGGGATGCTGCAATGAAAACATTAAAGCTTGAGGATGTTTGTGCCATGGGTCTGAAAGGAGGAAAAAGGGACTGAATCAGCAACACCGTGCCAGCAATGTGGATATGACCATCCACATTCCACCGACTGCCCAGCAAGAGGGCACATAGGTGGAAGAAGAGGCATTCTTAACTATTTTGGAAGGGTATGGCGAGTTGACAAAAGGTGGAGCACGTGGAACAAAATGAAGAACAGGCAGAACCGTGTGCTGAAGATGATGATGAAGAGGATGTGTTTTCCATATATCAAGTGTGAGCAAACGCCAAAAGAGACACCAACCCAGATGTGCATCTGTGTCAAGAGGTCCGATGTCCTCGTGCTAATCGACACGGGAGCATCAGTGAATGTGATGGCTTTGTAGCACTACAAAACTCTACCCAGTCCTCTAGTGTTGAATACGTCAAAGGTGCACATATTCACATTTGGGGTGAAGACTGCAGGAAGGCATGTTTGTATGGAGTGATATTGACGAGGGCAAGACAATCAGAGTGAGATTTCTTGAAACCAAAGTAAGGAAGGACACCTTATTGAGTTTTGCCGCAGCTATAGCACTGGACATAGTAAGCTTTGCATAAGGAGTGTAAGTGGAGGATGTCCATTCCCTGATGACAAAATTTGCAGATGTGCACACCGGAATTGAAAAGTTAAAAGGGAAATCTATAAGGCTACACATCAATGATATATGGATCCCTTCTCATCTGAGGGAACAGATGGAGAAAGAAATGGACCACCTTGTCCAGCTGGAGATCATAAAGCCTGTGGACGAGCACACCCCATGGGTCTCCCGTATTATGGTGGCACGTAAGCCAAAGCAACCAGACTCCATTCGCCTCTGTGTCAACTTACACCTCCCCAACAAGGCCATCAGAACGAAGAGGCACTTTATTCCGTCCATAGACAACATCATTGCAGACCTACAATGCACTTTATTTTTCTCAAAGTTGGACCTTAGAGCAGGGTACCATGAGCTCGTCCTGCATCCGGAATTCCGTTACATCATGACCTTTACTATGCACCGGGGACTTTGCAGCTATAAGCTGACTCCATTCTGAGGTCTCTTTGGTGGCTGAGGTGTTTCAGAACACCATAAGGGGTGTGTTGGCTGACATTCCAGGGGCTCTGAACTGAATTTCAGTGATTACATTTTAGTGTTCACCAAATCATAGGTGGAACATCCAGAGAGACACAAAAAAGAACTGGAGCAAATTTGCTTGCTGGCACTCATGCACAAGGAGAAGTGTGAGTTCCTGCGGTGAAGTGAGTTCTTTGGTTTTGTATTCCAAGAGGGTGACCCAGGCAAAGTGAAAGACATTAAAGAGGCAAAACCCCTGAAAACATCTCAGAAATATGTAGTTTCTTAGGAATGGTTACATACTGCAGGCGTTATATTAAGAGTCTGTGTTTGGCAAAATTAAAGAGGCTTTCACTGCTGACAGCACAATGGCATTCTTCAATCTACTGAGAGCATCCAAAGTTGTGGTAGACTCAAGTCCTTTTGGATTGGGGGATGTACTCACCCAGGTTGAAACCAGTGGGACACTGAGGCCAGTAACGAGCAGGGCATTGTCAGTTACAGAACAATGATATTCCCAGATAGAGCAGGAGGTGCTTGCCGTTCTGTAGGCCTGCAGGCATTTATTTTTACCTGTACATCTATGAGTGACCAGTAACTGTAGTCACAGACCATAAACCTCTGGTCCCTTATCATGGCAGGGTCCTCGTCCAAGCCACTGGCGAGAATTGATAAATGGATGCTGGCTTTAAAAGAATATGACATTGTCCAGATCTATTGCCCTATCGTAAGTTCGTGAAGTGGGAATCCTTATAGAGCTTGCTTTTAATGGGCACTCCTGAATAGTTATATCGCTGAGCAACCTCCAATTTGACCCCATTAATTTGGCAAGAAAATTTGGATGATGTTCCCCTAGGTGCAAATGTTAATATTTTTGTTTTAGATTCATAAATTTGGAGATTGTTTCTTTGGGCGTACTCAGCTATTGCATTGATTGATTGCTGTAAACCAATGGGAGTGTGATACATTAATATAGTATCATCAGCATAACTGATCCATGGTACAGTTGTAGTAAAGGGCATAATAGTGTTGTAGATAAAAAAATCATGGAGCGCATGAGCCATTTATTCAGAGTGTATTAAGTCCAGTATTTGTTTACTGTTAGTGACCCTGGTGAAATATGTATTAGGCAGTATTATGAAATTAGTCTCACCACTATAAAAATGCCACCATAGCAAAATACCACAAAATACCATGAAATATTAGATATAACCACAAAAGAATTCTCCTACTGATTTGGTGCGTTGGCCAGTAAACTTTCAAATAATTACTGGGAATGGCCTTGCTTCCTAAAGCATAACAATATTATCCACTCATTAATTGAATTAGTGCTGTGAGGTAGTGCAGTACTGTGTGCTTGCTTGACCATTATTATTAGGCTCAATGGCAATAGTGCCGCCATGTCCCAGATTCAGGCTGAGTTTTCTGAATTGTCAGATTACCTCGAAGCAAAGCTTTATGCCCATGCATTTTGACCTCAGAAAATGTGACAATATGGACAAACAGGATTTGCACAGAGGTAGAAAAGAGGCATTTGAAAATATTATTGATGAAGGAAGCACTGTGCAGGTCTGTCTCATTAGGTTATTCCGAGTGACAGAACGCACGGGGGAGAACAACTGAATCATCAGATTGTACGCAAAATTGTGGTTTCTTCTACACAGATCCATAAAGATGCAAGGGAAAGACAGTGACGTCATTAGCAAATTACAGTGCAGCTTGGACAATGAATGTGATCAGGTGCAGCAATTAAAAATGAAACAAAAACAGAGGGAGCTAGTGACGTAATTGCAAGCCAAACACAGCGATCTTGCTACTCATTTGGCTCAGAGAGAGAAACTATTTAATGAGAGTGAGCAAGAATTAACGCACTTAAAAGCCATATTAGATTATATAAAACAAGATAAAGATGTTGCAATTTCTGAAATGCAAACTCTTTGAGAAGATGGAAGGGAGAAAGATAAAGAACTTCATGCCATGGAACAGGAGATATTTAAATTACTGGAAGAAAATGGTTGTCAGGTATGTCACTACAGTGATGCAAACGACAGTGTACGCCAGATGGAGCTAGCGTCCGAGATTGTTGACTTACCGTCCTAGGCTCCTTGTACATGGTGCGGACCTTCTTCTAATACTTGAGTCAACCTGAGATATTTTTACTAAGACTGCACAGCCGTCACCAACTCAGCTGGAGGTGATTGTTGCATGGAAGACCACATAGAGACCGTTCATGATATATTCAAAGCCCTCCATATACCCAGGGAACAATATAGACAGTACCTTCACCTTACCCTAGATACAGCATCTACTAGTATCATTCATGGTCTCAATGAACAGGAAATGTTGTCATGGGCAGGCTTTGAGAAGGTTAGACATCAATTCTCACCTTACCAGTCTATAGAGGATGCTAAAAAAGGTCAGGTATGTCACTACAGTGATGCAAACGACAGTGTACGCCAGATGGAGCTAGCATCCGAGATTGTTGATTTACTGTCCTAGGCTCCTTGTACATGGTGCGGACCTTCTTCTAATACTTGAGTCAACCTGAGATATTTTTACTAAGACTGCACAGCCGTCACCAACTCAGCTGCATTTGATGGTCAATTTCAGGCTTTTACTCATTGCTCCTGTCTACATGCTGAGGTCAGCAATATGATGGAGGCCACGTGTGATTTTCCCACTTAGTCTTGGAAGCAGTGGAGTTTAAATACAAGCGCTCTTGCATTCATTCTCCTGATGAAGAGGTTGTTAAACTACCTTCTTACGCCGAAACCGGTTGAGAAAAGTTTAAAAGGGGATGTGTTCTTTTGAATTACTAGTTGTAGATCCACCCCTGCAATAGATCATATGGAGTAATTATATTGTATTCTCTAAGATACTAGCAATGAGGCTGGTCGTGGAGACATGTTGTGTTGGTATGCATTTTTGTATTTGTTAGATGTATGATTGACACTGTGTGCTGATTATAGGTATGAATGTTTCACTATGAATGAAAACATTGGTATGTGTTTTACATTTGTAGGTAGTCCTTTGTTTCCCTGTCATGCAATCTAATTATGAAGTGTATATTAATATGTAAATGATTCACTTTTGAAATTTTGTATCATGTTTAATACATTTTTGATACTACATTTATAAAATAAATCCATCCTCTGGACATTTTATCAGCATTCTATGGCATATTAATAATCTGGTCCAGAGTGTAGGGTTTCCCATCGTCTTTCATGTTCCAGGTATGACACCTCGCCAATTATTTCAAAATGCAAAAAGAGCATTCTCATGCTTTTATTGGGGCCTTTAACCCTAACTCTGTAGAATTTAAAACGGCATACTTTTATGGGCTTCAAGAAGAAATGGTCTCATAGGTAAATCATGAATTTGACAGGAAAAAAACACTAGAATGGATAATAGGACAGGGACCAAACTGTCTGAAGTAACATTTATTCAGAGAGAGGAGGGGCCTAAGAATAAAGAGACAAAACCAAAACCAGGAATCCACACCAGTGATTTTGGCTAGATGCCGCTAGAATCAGCCCACACTCAGGCAAGGAATGACCTAGCCAAAGGGGCGTGCCTCCATAGAGGGCATCACCCCAAACTCCTATGGTCCAATTCATTGATCCCAGAAATAGAAGTTCTTACATTAGTCCTAGATATCTTGGTAGTTCTCCCAGAGTGGGATTTTGCCAATCTATGCCAGGCCTAAATAACAATCAAAATTAAATGTACAATGGCCCATTGCAGACACTAGGGGCCCAGAGTAGATTTGAACCTAATACAATGGTATTTGGCCACCAAGAAAGACCAAGATATGTGGATAGATTAATTGAAAATGGAAAATAGCATAGGGAACAATTCCCACCAAATCAAAGGCAAAATATGAAATATGTCCCTCGCCAATCTAATCAATCACCACCACTAGTCATCCATGGTCAAAGGATGGTCACGCCACGTTCTCCACCTCCTGTGTAACGTGAATTCAGAGTTAACAGAAATAGAAATCAATTTCCTGAAAGATATCAGAACAGGCCTAATCACAGTGAATTTAATCATTACCAGCCCAGACCACAAAAGAGGAATTCAGAGACATGGACAGGTTTCAATGCTTAGAGGCCCAAGTCAAAATGTTGTCTGAACACATAGGAACATTTTTTTATGTTATGTTATTACAACTTATAGAGTGCACGGTAGCCCAAAAGCATCTTGGCGCTAAGAAGGAGAACTGCTCGGTCGAAGAGAGACTAAAGGAGGAGCCGGAGATTAGAATAGGTTAGTTTTCAAAGCTCTTCTAAAACTAAGGTGGTCCACGGTGGCTTTAAGTAGCAGGGGGAGGTTGTTCCAAAGTTTGGGCGCGGCAATGGAAACCGCTCTGCTGCCAAGCCTTTCCCGGTTAGCTTTAAGAAAAATAAGACAGTTAGAAGTAGCGGAACGGAGATCCCGATCCGGAACATATCGAACGAATTTAGACTGTAAGAATTCGGCTCCCTGACTGTGAATTGCCCGGTGGACAAAGACTTGAAATGAATTTGCTGCTTCACCGGAAGCCAATGAAGTTGGCGTAACACTGGCGTGATGTGGGCCCCAAAGGGAGAGCCAGTGGCTAACCTGGCTGCAAAATTCTGCATACGCAGAAGACGGTGGATAAGACCGATCGGTTGTGCCAGGTACAGTGAATTACAATAGTTCAATCGTGAGAGGACTAGTGCAGCCACCACAGGAGGGCGAAGGGCTTCAGGGATCATAGGCATGACCCTCTTGAGAACCCAGATCTGATGATGAGTGGACTGACACACGGCCGTAACCTGGTTATCCATAGACAAAGAGGCGGAGAGGATAACCCCTAAGTTCTTTACTTTACTGACTGGACCAGGTAGAGGGCCAAGGGAAAGAGGCCAAAAAGCAGGAGTCCACAGTAGAGGGTTGGAGGGGCATCCTACCAACAGTAACTCCGTCTTATCACCTTTTAACTTTAGCCAATTCTGGTCCATCCATATCCGGACTGCCTATAGACAATCGTGGAGACAGGCTGAGACCTAAATTTGATCCTGGTCCAAACGGATCAGGATTTGTGTGTCATCCGCGTATGAGTAACAATTAAACCCATAAGAATGGATGAGGCAGATCAGGGCCCATATGTATATGTTGAACAGAATCGGCGATAGAGAAGATCCCTGAGGGACCCCACAGGTGAGGGGGCAGGAAACAGAGAGAAACGGTGGCAAAGCGAGAGTCTGTGTGCGATCAGAAAGAAAGGAGGTAAACCAGGCAAGAACAGAGCCGGATATCCCAATCTGTGAGAGGTGGGAGAGGAGGATGGAGTGGTCCACCGTGTCGAATGTGGCGGAGCAGATACAAGCTTTAGATGAATGCACAAATGAAGAAGAAAAAGATGAATTGAGAAAAATATTTGTGGAGTTCAAACAGGTTTTTGCCAAAGATGCCTATGACTGTGGGCTGACCGATTAACATGTGGCTGCACTACCAGAAGGACATGGTAGGGAGCCAGTATTTGTGCGACAATATAGGTTTCCCATGGGATGTTTGGAATCACTAGCTGAGATAATCAAAAATGTATACTAGCTAGCCTGCGTCGCATCTAGATAGAATCGTGAATATTGGCATGTCCACACTTAGATAGAATTGTGAATATTAGCATGTCCACACTTAGAGAGAATTGTGAATGTTGGCATGTCCACACCTAGATAGAATTGTGAACACTAGCCTGCGTCGCATCTAGATAAAATTGGGAATATTAGCATGTCCACACTTAGATAGAATCGTGAATATTAGCATGTCCACACTTAGATAGAATGGTGAATGTTAGCATGTCCACACTTAGATAGATTTGTGAATGTTAGCATGTCCACACCTAGATAGAATTGTGAACACTAGCCTGTGTCGCATCTATATAGAATTGTGAATATTAGCATGTCCACACTTAGGTAGAACTATAAACATTAGCATGTTCACACTTAGATAGAATTGTGAATATTAGCATGCCCACAATTAGATAGAATTGTGAGTATTAGCATGTCCACACTTAGTAGAAATGTGAACATTAGCATGTCTACACACAGATAGAATTGTGAATATTAGCATGTCCACACTTAGAATTGTGAATGTTGGCATGTCCACACTTAGATAGAATGGTGCACATTGGCCTGAGTCGCATCTAGATAGAGTTGTGAATATTAGCATGTCCACACTTAGATAGAATTGTGAATATTAGTATGTCCACACTTAGGTAGAACTGTGAACATTAGCATGTCCACACCTAGATAGAATTCTGAACAGTGGCCTGCGCCGCATCTAGATAGGATTGTGAATGTTGGCATGGCCACACCTAGATAGAATTCTGAACAGTGGCCTACGCCGCTTCTAGATAGGATTGTGAAGGCCAACAAGTGCCACGCTTAGACAATACTGTGAATGTTAGCATGCTAAAGGTCAGGTAACCCACTAACCAATATAACCTCAAACTATGCATACTTAGCTCACTCAAAAACTCACACAACCATCTCTCGCACCACGAGCCGCACGCACTTCACAACACTGCAACAACACATAAGCCGGAGCAACAGCACATGCGGACTGACACTGATCCAATACCCGTGCCAAAGCTCAGCATCCAGTGTATACCGAGTTGAAGCTGCCAACAGAACACCACTCTTCTCACTATCCTACTTCCTCTTCACCTTACTAACCCACCCCCCCCTTATCGTTTACAGATCTGCCAGAGCGCCTGGGGACCAATTCCGTTGGTGACGGTGCGCGGTACAAATACCTTTAACATTTAACATAATCTAGAGGAATCCTTGGGCCTATTCATAGTACATCAAATACCCCTATATTAGGTGTGCTAAAACCTGTTGACCAATGGCCCTTGTGTGCAGATCTACGAGAATTTAAAAAAGGTACCTGTTTCAAGGTGTCCCCTTCCATTTATTGACCAGGGTCTTGCACAATTTCACAGGTCAACGGTATTTACCAGCTGGGTACTGGTGTGCCACTAGCTGAAGTTATTAAAAATGTGTTTGCATTTTCATTTGACAAATCACAATATGAATGGTCCTGGACCCCTTTTGCGTATGTCAATAGTGGAGGTGAGTTTGGGATATTCCTGAGCAAGGCACTCGCGGATGCATCTGAAAGAGGGACAATAGTCTATGTGGATGAGATGCTAATCTAAAATGAAGATCTGAGAAGCCACTTCAATGAGATTAGACATGTACTCAGTCAGCTACAGAAGGCTGTGGCAAAGTAGCTTTACAGAAAGCACAGTGGTGCAGAAAAAGAGTAAACCTCCTAGTCATGAAGTGACAGAACATGGGTTAAACCCACAAAAGAAAAAAGTGGAAGTGATTCATAAACTAATGGATCCGACTAATTTGAAAAGTTGAAAGAGTTTGTTGGGAATGACAAGTTACAACAGAAAATGTATTGAAAATGGTGCAGAGATTACACAACCTTTGATGAGATTACTGAAGCAAGGTGTACCCTGGAAATGGGAATGGCCGTGTCAAAAGAGTGTCTAATGAAAGCACCATGTTTGGCATATCCAATGAAAAACAATGATTCCTTTGTAGAAATAGGATTTAAAGATCAATGCATGTTAGCAGTGGTATATTACAAACATGATGCGAATAACAAAACCAATGCATATGCCACCAAATCATTGTCACAGATAGAGACCAAATTCAGTGAATGTGAAAAAGTGCTTCTGACCACTGTCTGGGCATTATAACAATTCCATCCCACAATTCAAGGGGAGAGGGTAATTTCAGAAACAAATCACCAGCCTCTGCAATTTTTGCAAAGTAAGAGAATCAGATCAGGGAACTTCACCCAGTCAAGAATAACTTCCTGGACAGTAGCACTCCAGGGATTTCCAGTAGAAGTGAGATATGTACAAAATAAAAAGAGCCCAGTTGCTCAAGAACTAGCAGAGATGCTTGATTGTGCATCTGTTTTATTGCCTGATTATACAGAGCTAGAGAGAAGTTTGAATGAATTTGAGCAATCTCCACACAACGCTTTCAATGGAAAAACATGTAAGGATTTACCAACGTGTATGTAGATGGATGTGTGTTACACGTAGAAAATGATAGAGAAAAAGAATTCATAGCAGGAAAAGCAAATGAGTGGGTTAAATGTGACAACATTCCAAGAGTAAGCATGAAGATAGGCCCCAAAAGCAGTGGGGAATTGGCCGCTATTTATAAGGCAATATCCACAGCAGTAGACACTGGGCTCAAAGAAATAGTTATAGTCACTGATTCTGATTATGCACAAAATAGTTTTGTGGAGTAAGGTAAAGGCATGCTCCCATATGATAAGAAGCCACTTAAACATGGCAAAATGATTCAAGCTATTGACAAACTTGAGTCAGAAAATGACCTGATAATTAATTGGAGGAAAATATGTGGTGATTTGAAAACACCAGGTGAGGATAAGGAAGGAAATGATAAGGCAAATCAATTAGCCGAAATTGGAGCTGGAATGGGGGAGTAATTTCCTACTGATCACCTGCTTGGTGAAATACAGGTAGATGCGATAACATGTTCCAAAGCTCCAAAAACAGATGAACAGCCTGTGGCACAACAGAGTTTTGATACACCAGATCGGACTTGATCGAAGCGCAAAAGGAAGATCTTATTCTAGGCCCATTCTACAACCATATGATAAATGCAGAACAAAATCCTCTGACTGAAGAGGACTGCAAAGGGAAAGAGGAATTGAGAGTGCTATTAAAAAAACAAGAATTAGGTTACAAGACAGACTGATGGTTAGAGAATCTGTGACAGGCCAAATCCAATGGGGTTTTCAAAGAAATGAACAGATCTCTGTCTTCAACTGGGGCCTCCCTCTGGAACAGCCTCCCTGCCACTCTGAAACTTGAGGACAACCATCTCTGGTTCCGAAAGCACCTCAAGACCTTTCTCTTTGCTTCTGACTTTGCCCCTCCTCTCCTCTGATGATCTGCACTCTCTCGGCACTGTGCACCTGGCCTACCCTCTGACTTCTGTGCCTAGGTACCTGCCAGGTACCTGCTCACCCTGCGACCCACCCGCACTGCCTCTTGGCAATACCTTGAACTGGGTTCTGTATCTGTAGCCATACATTCCCCCGTACACTTACCAGACATACCCTGTTTGTTGCTTTAAACACAGCACTTGCCACTTGCTCGCTGCACTACCATTGTTTGTTGCTTTTATTTATTTATTATTTATCTGTTTTTCCTCTGCTCAGCACTTTCCACTACTCCCTCCATCCTTGCACTTTTCCCCTTTCCCTCTCCCATGCACTTGTGCGTTCTCAACGTCACTGCTCCTAGTAAGATCATTGTTTTTGTTCTCCCTTATTCCCCTCCCTTGCCTTGTCATGCTCAGAAACACTTGTGTATTAGCTTGATACAAATAAAATATCAATATAAATAGTCACTGTGTCATTTTGGGGATTGCTGTTACATCATGCCCAGAATGCCATAACTGCAGGACACAGAGGTTCACAGAATTCTTTGGAAATTTTAAAAGATTACACCTATTGGCCACACATGTCTCAAGATGTTGAACTTTACACCAACGGGTATTTAGTGTGTGCACAGTTTCAACCTGCTTCACCAGCTTATAGAGCACCATTAATGAAAATGGGTTTGACACTTCCATTGTTGGATTTAAAAGTCGACTATGTCAGGCCCGTGATGAGATTAGCAAGGGGAAAACAGGTACATGCTGACAGTCATTTGTCTAATGTCTAACTGGGTGGAGTGCATTCCAGCTCCAGACTGCAGTGCGCAAACAGCAACCACTTTACTTGTAAACCATATTTTTTTGAGATTTGGTTTACCTCAAAGAATAGAATCAGACCTTGGAAGTCAGTTCACTAGTGCATTGATGACAAAAATGTGTCAAATCTTGGGTGTGAAGAGGAAGCTACAAATTGCTTACTGGCCCTCCTCTTCAGGGGGAGTGGAACGGTGTAAAAGATCGATAGTTGATATGTTGAAAAGGTTTGTAGCTGAAGCAGGATCTAGTTGGGATTTGCGGCTTTCATTTGTACTAATGGCCCTCAGGACGACACCCTCAGCCCGCATGAAATCAACAAATCTCCGCCCCCATGAAATCCTAACAGGAAAAAAATGGTTTTGCCACAACACTTACTTTACAGAACAAATGAGCAGGTGCTTGTAAATGCGTCCACAATTCTGGAATATGTGGAAGAATTGAGAAAGCATTTGCAATAGGCGTTTGCATTTGCGCCGCAGAATTTGGAAAAGGTCGCTGATGGGGAAAAGACATATTATGATAGGAAGTCATCTGTGAGAGAGTATGAAATAGGAGACCAAGTATATAAGTTTAACTTCGGAAAAAGTAAACATAAAACCTCTACATTTCTTGCAGCATTGCAAGGGACATATAGAATTGTAGATAGGGTTTCACCTGTCGTCTACAGAATTGCTAAAAAGGAGGGAGAATTAACAATGGAACAGTTTGTCCATGTTAATCAAATTAATCCCTTTCACCTGAAACATGAAGTGAAAAGACTAGTGCGAATTGAGACTAGCAGGGAGTGAAAAAGTAATGCACTTACCTATTAAATAGAATTACCAAAGCATAGCAAGAGGATAGGTGTAAATAGTGTGAAGATATCAAAATGATATTTGAAGAGATAAAAAGGGAAAATATAATAAGTTAGTGAACAACAAACGTAGGTACGTAACTAAAAGAAAGTAGTTGTGTGTTTGAGACTGTTATCCGAAAAATACCATGTGAGATTAGTGTGCTTAATTCATGGTATTTTCAGTTGGTCATAAGGTGATGGCATGGATGTATGATATGTTATTTGGTATGAAATGCATTTGTGCGAATAACTGAATTTGATTTCAGCTAGCCTAGTGAGAAAGGAAAAGTAAAGGGTTCGATGTGCTTGATTCTTAAGTTGTCTTTTCTTTTTACTCTAGAAAAATACATGTTCCCCTGTTGAATTTAATATAAATTCTTGTTTAATACATTTAATAATTTCTCTTTTTCTGTCTAATAACTTGTATTTTGTATGTAAATGTTTTGATAGGTCTCACATGTGCATAAATTGGGTGATTGAATCACTACTAGACCCATTTAGTAAAATCCTTCAGCTTATCAATTATTTCAAAGTTTATTTTCACACGGGAACACTTTGTTGTTATTACCATTGTTGCACTGACTGACATGGGGAGCAGAAGGCTGATTGCTGGGCTGAGTGTCTGTTGGGCTGAGGCTGTCTCTCTGAAGAGGGAAAATGGGACGGTCCTTTCCCCCGACCCATATACAAACTATGGCCTATAATGTCACCACCCAAGTACCCTCAGCGGGATAAGCTCGCACCTCTGTCCGCTGCCTCGGATGGCAATATCCACCGTAGCCACACCCCACCTCTGCAAACTGTCTGCATCCCATCCAGAGCACAAGGTGGGAAACAAGATGGAGTTGAGGCCGACAAACGTTTACTGCCATCATTAGGGATGACATGACGACATAGTCATGACGAACAGAAGCACACGTGCTGCCATGCACCTGGACCACACAAGCACCAACACACATGAAGAACATGCTCAGTGCTACAACTTAGGGGACTGCGCACACTCACAGACATGCATAATTTTGATTTTTCACATAGGCCAGCAACCGCACCGCAGAAACGCAAGACGCCAGAAGAGTTTGTGTTTATGCTTGCAGAAGCTTCATGATACTAACCCCTGAAGATAAGACCCTACGGATGGACCAATGTACAAGGAACTACACCACACTCTTACACCCCTCGCCTTATGGATTTCATAACGCCATGTATAACCAAGCCAAAGTAGGCCATAAACCAGAGTCCACAGACCAAGAGCAGTTCACATAGAGCTACAAGGTGCTAATCATGCAGAACAACCCTGGCTAGAGCCCCACAGCCAAGGTCAGGACATTTCAAACAACATCCCACGCTCTCCGAAAGCCAAGGTTACACCTGCCACTGCTGTGGCTCCTCGGAGCAGAAATACAAATCAAATCCACGTAATTCTGCCTCAGCCACGGTCCCTCAATACATGACCAGGCCGATCTAGGTACGATGCCAAGCTCCAAGGACTGAAGAGGCTCTGGGGTCCAACGTCTGGCACCCAATTTGCAACAAAAAAGTAACAAAGTAGACACCGGCGGCAATGGGAAAAGAGCGCTCCAACGGCAAGTAGCAGGACTTGTCCATTGTCCTCCACTGACACATAGTCACACATTGTTTCCAGCACCAGATACATCGTGAGCTGGGTACGACGATGGTCCCAGGCTTGGGGACTCGCAGATGTAGCACTTTCTATGTAACAACTTTTAGGGACTACCCAAGCGTACCACTTGACCCCTTCTCTACCAATAGTACTTCCCAATATACTATCCTATACTGACCCTACCACTCGGGGAGCCAATAACAGTAGGTTTGGAGCTGAGCTCTTGCAGATGACGCACGTTGTTGCGTCACAAAGGAACAAAAGGGGCCTGCAAGCCCACATGCGTAAGACGTTTTTGGGGAACCTACGCTCCATGAACCTGTCCCTGTCTGTTTCGTGTAATAAACAGCAGTAACCTACTGCTCTTGTGTGGGCCTCCTACTTCTTTGGGACATGGAAAGAGTTATGGCCTTCCCACAGCTGGAGGTCCACGGACCAAGGGTGTGGCACTGCCGACCTCCAGAAATTACCCTAACATTTTGTAGGCACTGCTGACATCTCATTACAGACCACAGCGAGACCGTTTGTGTCAAGGTGGCCTGGCAATGCAGCCCCCCACGCCGTTGCCCCCTTTGGAGGACTACAGGACATCGTGGAACTGCGAGGCAACCGGACTGCACAATCCGGAGATTGGCCGTCAGGAGGCGACTTCAGAAATTTCTCAGCCACGGTTGGTGAGTGTCCAGATGCAGTCCAGACGAGGGGAAGTGACGAGCTCATTGGGAGGGGTATCTGCAGGCGAGCAGCACGGGGAGATGAGAGCCAGATGTGAGTATGGTCCACACAAACAGAAATACAATGTTGTGTGGTTGGAGGGAGGTATTGTGAATTGGGCGGTGAGTGGTATTACATTGTCGCAAAATTTGGCCTGTCAGTGGTGATCGATGAGTGAGTTGTAGCAGGAAAAGGAACGGAGGTTGTCCCTTCTTGTCTTATTGAGCATATTGGGTGGGGCGACGAGTCCCCATGTGTTGAACGGAGTATCGCCCTTATTGGTTTGGTTAGCGAACACGTGTAGTGGGGGTGTAGTATTCCTATGAGTCGATGTTGTAGTCCGGGGAATAGATGAGGATTCCTATAAATTGAGTGTTTTAACTCAGTGAATAGATGATGTATTCCCGCAGGAGCTAGCTAGACTCTCTATCTCAGGTTGCGGAAGATAGTTGCCTGGTTAAGTTCCCCTAGTAATAACAGTGATTAATGAATACTCCACAGATGATGTGGTGGGAAGATAGCTGTGGGGGTTGTGGGGATTGCTATTGTCGAGCTTGGCGCATGTTACCTATTCAAACTATGTGTATATGTAATCTGTTGTATTAGTTGGTGACATCACCCATAGGGCTTGCATAGGACATTGCGTTTCCTTGTGGCAAAATCGGAGCCGCGGCAGGTGGCTAGGGCGGGATAAAGGTGAGCAGGCAGCTGTTCAGGGAGAACGCTGCACGGCATCGATCAAAGGGGTTGTGCCGTGCAGCAGGGCAACCTGTGAGAGTGTGAAGGCACGGACATATGCAGCGCAGGCTGCGCGAGAGTAGAGGGGTGGAGGGGTTAGGATACCAACACAGGCATGCCAAGTAGCAGCAATGCAAGAAGGCGGGGCGGCCCCGGAGCATGCCACGCTGGGTGCAAGGTCGTAGGGGACCTCTAGCTAGACAGGGAGGAGTGTTGAAGGCAGCAGTACGGTGTAGGACGACAGAGAAGTTGGAAGTGAACAGTTCGAGAGTATTGTAATGCAAAAATGTTTTCCTCCTATTGACAGCAGAGAGTCGGAATTCCCCAACTAAGGGGCCAGGTAACGATGGTATATATTTGAAAAATGTCATCATATTATGGGCTAGGAGCAGGCAAATGGTTCCACACATTAACAACGCCACTCCAACACAGTTGTGCAATGCTATCACCACACAGATATAAAATAGTAAAATACAGTATTGAATGGACAAAAGGGACAGATGAAAGGATAAGGATACCGTGGCCGCCCAACGGTAGTTTTAGAATGTGGGCCCAACATTCACTGCTAGCATATTTACACAACACATACAAGGGGAAGAAATTAACAAGCCATTTAGAGGTTTTCGATCTCTGGAGGATGTTTCAGGGATATACCCCTGGGATGATGAGCATGCAGGAGGTAAAGAAAGAAGAGGTGAGCGAAGGGGAAGGGTGAAGTACGCCCCATCCTCCCCCCTGCGAGATAATGAAGACCACATAGGATAGCGATGAGGAGGCGGAGGGGTCATATCCAGTAAAAGAAGTAAAGAAAGAGACAGAAAGGACATACCCAATAAGGGAGCTGAGGCAAGCAACACGGACCCGAGAACTTACAGCCGCTGAGGGATACTCAAACCCTACATACAACCTACCACCGTACGCAACAGAGGACCACTACCAGAAAGAGTTGTGCGCAGGGGACACGGTAGGTACAGAGGGGACACAGGTGAATGTTGAGGGCATAAAGAAAGCACAGCTAGAGTTAGCGGGTATAGGGCCAGACGAATGGATAGCAGCGCAGGTGCTATTAAAACTGTGAGAGACGGTGATAGGAAAGGAGGAGGAGATGACGCAGGCAATAGACAGAGCGGAGATAGGACTACCGCAGAAGGATTGTGAGGTAAGTAACAAGGAAGAAGGGAACACAGTGAAAAAAGAAGAGGCAGTACTGGAGGCGAAACTAGCCGAGTTAAGGAACACGCAAAGTGTACTCACTAAACAACTCGAGCTAAAAGAACTGGAGAGACAGGTAGAGCTGGAGATAGAAAAAGGGGTGAGAGTGGAATTAGGGCAGCATGAGCAAGCAGAAAGGAAGGAGGAGGCTCGTATACGGAGTATCGCAGAAAGAGCAGCGCGTATTGAACAACGGGAGATCAGGAGAAGAGAAGAAGAGAGGGAATCGAGTGACCGGGAAATGACGCCCTCGAAGAAAAAGATTCTGTCAGACAGCACACGTAAATATGAGGAAGGGAGGGTAATAGAGAGCATACTAGCACATGAAGGCAGAGAAATGGGTACCAAGGATAGAGATGCGAGGGTGTTAGGACAGGTCAATGATGCCATAATGAAAGAGCTACGCAAGGATAGAGCGGAACTAGAAGGTGGGGGCGAGCGCCCAGTCGACCAAGAGCCAATTGAAGGTAACAGAACAATAAGGAGCAAGTTGAACATATGCAGTTGCAAAGCTACCACGACACCTCAAGTAGGGACAGACATAGGGGATACAGGTAGGTTCACAGACATAGATTTAGAAACAGTAACAACCACAACCACGCACAAAATTTTCATTCTCGGGGGGGTTCTGTAGCGACGAGGAAGAGGAAGAATCATGCGGAGGACAGAGCGATGGGAGCGGAGAGGGACTTAGCAAACTGTATACCACACGCACAGGCACAGGGTCGTCATGGGAATGCAGAACACATGAGGAAGACACAGTTGGACAGGAGGGCGCAAGCACACAGAGGGAAGGGATGGCACAAACAGCAACGCCATCCACCAAGCACACACCATATGTCAATAGACTCAGAGATCTCCCTGGGAGCAGGAAGGAAGGGTGAGCCATAGCACATAGCAAGGGCCAGACAGGCCAACGCGGGGACCATAGGAGCACAGGGGGTGCACAGCATGCACGCCACATTGCTGACTTTTTTGACGATTTATCCGATATGGAAGAAGAGACTCAAAACATACACATCAGACAACATAGATGCACACCAGAGGAAATAACAGAATACGCACAGATGCCACTCTTACAGAGGGGCGGGACGAGACCACAATATGTGCCATGGAAACATGCAGACAAAGAAAACTTTAAGTGTAGACTGCCATCCCTAAGCGGAGGGGCGGGGAAGTGGATATATGAAATGGAAAAATTAACTGCGGGGCACAGGCTAGCGGTTGGGGACGTCAAGGGGCTGTTAATATCAATTTTGGGTGACGCTGCAGATGACATTTGGAAGAGGGTGGGTTTCCCGGGAGTGACCATCAGCGACACGTCATATGACGGGTCCCCATTTACGAACTGCAGACACACGCTGTGGCAAGCATTGAGGGTGTAGTACACCGACACATCAGATATAAGAGCGATCATGTCACGCAAGATGCGTGAGAACGAGGACCCTATTAATTACATCCAAGAAATCCAGGAGAAATGGCGCCTGGAAACGCGGGAGCCGTGGGACAAAACTCTAGCTATAGCTATCACATAATGATACAGGGACTCCCAGACCCAGTGCAGGGGCAATTACAGAAATTGGTGGGGATGGAAGAAAAGTTGTGGCCTGAGATACAATTAACACTACTGTAGGCTATGGCAAGAAAAGATGAAACAAAAGGAGGAAGATAGGAAGTCAGATTTGGCAAAGCTGGTCCAAAAGAAGCTGTCAAAATATGCCTTAAAGGGAGCACTCATAACGGGTGCCGCCCCACCGGTACCAGCTCTCACACAACAACAACCAATGATACAGCTACAACAAGTGCCCATTATGACATAACAATTGCCACCCCCGCCCCCATACACGGCACAACAACCATATGCACAACCCATGCAGGTAGTAAATACGCAAATGGATAACGGCTACATGAACAACTACAGAGGGAGGAGAGGGTTTCACAGAGGGAGGGGGTTTGGCCCTTCAGCACACCAGCAAGGAGGGGAGTTCAGAGGTTATTACCAATATGGACAACAGGGTTATTTGGACAGAACAGGGGGATACCCATGGCAAGCCCAGGAGCCGCCTACGTGCTGGACCTGCGGGCTAGTAGGACATGTATCACGCACATGCAGGGCAAGACTGACACAAGCAGGATGGGGGGAGCAAGGACAACATGGCTACCAAGGGGGACCTTATAACTACAACCCACAATAAACGTTACAACCAGGTTAGATGCAAATGTGACAGCAAGGTGGCATGACACAACCAAGCTACAACAACATCCAGACATATTAACAACCACACCACAGATGCAACACCTACCCGCCCAGCAGCAAGCACACCAACAAATGACATCAACACAACAACACATCCACAGAGTACGGCAATTAACACAAGGACAGGATGATACACAACAACCCATGGACACAACAGTACAAAAGACACAAATGGGGGAGTAACAATATTAGGACACAACCCCTAAACAGGCAACAGACAATCATTGTACCCCCAATAGGACAGCCCACAGACTTCTTTGTTGTGTCTCATCCTGTCAGTAACACCTGACCCTCCGGAGGAACCACGCATAAAGGTGGCGATAGGTGACAAAACATTTTCCTTCCTAGTAGACACAGGGGCCACTAGATCCTGTATCAGGGAAGGGAAGTTCAAATTGTCAGGCGATGCCATGCACACTAAAGGATTTTCTAGGGCTCGAGGGGTGGTTCCTTTTACTGATAACAACTCCTTATCTGTTGGAGATCATGACTTATCTTTACCCTTGTTGTACTCAAAACAATCACAAGTAAGTATACTAGGGCGGGACATCATGAGCAGGCTGAATATGACCATCTCCTTCACTGACAAAGGAATAATATGTTCTTGCAGCAAGACAGTGCAGTGGGAAGAACCAGTGGACGCTGAGATCTTCCAATACAGGACAGACATGGCAATAGCCTGGTTACCGGGGATTGAAGGTAAGGTATGGAGGAGACCCACCGCATACCTTTTCAGGCCAGAAACACCCACGAGTGAGGAAGAAGGGGCAATAATATCAGTAGACATTGAAAGTATTGTAGCAAACAAAGAATGGATCGCGGTTAACGCCCAGGATGAGGAAGGGAAGGCATGGAGGGCAGTTATAGCATTGGCAGAAGGATGCAGGTTAACACAAGTGTCCAAGTGTCAGACGAGGAACTGTTCTCAGATGAACAAAGAGATGGAGAGATGGTGTTCCAGATGAACGTCTACGTGTGGGTGAAAGTGACTTACAAGGAGGTTGCCCAGAAAATGGAAATAGCACTGGAAGCACTTGGTTGCTGTTCCCGCCTCACTATGCACTACTAGTCCCTATGATGTGGGGTGCATGAAAAGCATCTGGGGGTAAAAAAGAACTCAAAAAGGGAGCAATACTGCCCAGAGTGAAGCAATACCCGTTGTCAAAAGAAGCTGATGAAGGAATCTATGAGACAATAAGTGCTCTAGTGGAAAGAGGTATATTGGTACCATCAGAATCACTGTGCAACACTGCGGTGTAACCTGTGTGCAAGGCTATGGGAGGGTCTTGGCATTTCATACAAGATTTTAGACCACTTAACCACATTGTAGAGGCAGAGTACACAGATGGACCAGGGGAATGTTGAACTTGGCAGCACGGTATTGCAGTATGTAGATTATATTCTCATCTGCAGCACCACCAAGGAAAAATGCAGGAAGGTCTCTGTGAAAATGCTCATGGTACTGGCCGAAAAAGGGTACAAGGTTGACCAGGAAAAATTGCCAGGAGCAGTTCCTATACATAGGACAGACCATATCACAAAAAGGGACAAACATCGCACCACAAAGGGCACAGGCAATAAAGAATACACCTCAGGCACAACCAATCAGAGAATTGTAACAATTTCTTGGCCTGTGCAATTACTGCAGAGCATGGGTTTTTGACTAGAGCACATACATTGGACCCCTACTGGCGGCTCTCAGGGAAGCACAGAGGAGGGTGAAAAAGTTGGGGGTGCACAAGGGAGATGACTGATGCATTCAATGAATTGAAAGAGGCCATTTCAATGACACTGGTTCTGGGCACTCCCAACTATGAAAAGGAGTTTTACATCTTCTCACATTGCGATGGTGCAGTAATGAAAGCAGTACTAACGCAAAAAACAAGCATGGGACACAAACCCCTAGCATTTTACAGTAATGATGGGACATCTGGCTGCTGCAGCCTTCGCAATACAAAAATCATCCTCTATTACTATGGGTTGCTCCACCACACTGTATGTAGAACCCGCCCTCTTTGCAATTCTGCACAAACCAAAAACAACACTCACTACCCAGAGAGCAACGCGGTATGAAATCATTTTGTCATGACCCGAGCTGAAAATAGTGAGGTGCAACAATTTTAACCCAGCACAACTCATAGCAGAAGAAGTTGCAGAAGGTGAATATGCACATGATTGTACATATGCCATTGAGTACTAGTTGTCCACCCGGAAGGTAGAAGAAAATGCCCTAGAGGGGATTGTGGTCTTGTACATTGATGGGTCCTCAACAACAATTGATCAAAGTGATGGTATAAGAAGGACAGGTGCAGCTGTAGTGCGATTAAGGGAGGATTGGACATATGTACCAGTAAAATGTGCCAAATTACCCCAACAATATTCAGCGCAGGCAGCAGCATTGGTAGCCCTCATGCTGCCTTTAGAAGAAAGCAACAGCAAAAGAGTAACAATAATTTCAGACAGTGCCTATTTTACTTCTATGGTACACTTTGGATTAATAAGATGGCTCAGAAGGGGATTTAGGAGAGCAGACAGTACCCCAGTGCAACATGCTCTCCACTTGAGCGAACTAATAGAAGTAATAACATACCCACACGAATTAGCGCTGGTAAAGTTTCAGGCACATACAAATGGGGAAGACCCAATATCCAGAGGTAATGAAACAGCAGACGCACATGCAAAATATTACTACTATTACGTTCATATCCACGCCTCCATGTGACCTTACCTGCTCTAAGAGACAGGTCGGTAAGGCGGATGTGGGAGGAGCTTTTTGCATGGGAATTAAATGACCACTTGATACGCATGGCTTAAATAACAAATACTAACTGTAATAACGCTGAATTTTAGACTTTTTCAGGCAGGCACCTATATCACTCAAGTAAAGTAGCTGCAGGACAGCAGCAAAGGTAAGGACAACAAGCCAGTGGTAACAGCAATTGTAAGTAAATGTTGGGGATATTTTTGACCACTGACCTAATAACCGCCGCTGTTTGGCAGGCCTACTATGTTTTGCATGTAACTGCAAAACCCAATACTAACATCTCCCCTACCTCAGCTGCAAGGAGCACTGTGTCAGGTGGTACGAATAGCACAGGACAAAATGTAAAAAGAGGTAAACGTAGTTTTGCCATTGATGTACATGGGGTCGACACATACCTTACAGAATCCGCACATGTCTCTAACAACATGTGGTATAAACAAATGTTCACAATATGTAAGGGTACGACAAAGGACAACTGCTACATATGCTCATTGATCCCGTACGCCATGTACACGAGGTTGATTCCAAGGTAAAACGGCAATCCTACAATGGAAATCAAGGTCAACATACCCATACGAAGATAACTTCATCAAAACACTACCGATGTTCGACAGCTATTGGCAGCTAACTGAAGGGTTACAGTACATAACAGACGGACCAGACAAAGGAGAAATGAAAGAAGTGACACTGAACTATCTGCCATGTAAATGGAACGCAAGAGAGAAAGGAGGTGAACCGGGATGTTGGGAGAGACTGCTGATGCTGATCTATGGCAAAGTGTACACGAAGAACAGATGGCAGATGGAGTAGTAGGAATCAAGATATTGATGCTGACAAAGTCCCCTGTAATGACGGTACAAGAAGAAATACGAAATGCTACAAGGAATGGACGAAGAGTGCAGCACTACTCACATGGTTGGAAAAAGAGGAAGAGCCAATCACAATAATTCCCGTTGCATTCCCCACGCTATGTTACCAGCACGAAGGAGAAGTTGATGTGGGAGTAAATGAAGGATGTAAACGAACAGTAAAGATTCCTGAGGGGGGTGCAGGGACAGCAGTACTGATGGACCACTACTGGGCCTGTGGAGCAAAAGCCTATCACAGTCTACTGCAATCATGGAATGGAGTATGCACATTGGTACACATTAACGTACTTTTTAGCGTACCACCTGACCCCTTCTCTACCAATAATCCTTCCCAAAATACTGTCCTATACTGACCCTACCACTCGAGGAGCCAAACCGGAATAGCAGTAGGTTTGGGGATGAGCTCTTGCAGATGGTGCACGTCACTAAGGAACAAAGGGGCCTGCAAGCCCACATGCAGTGAGAAGTTGAAAGCCATTGCAGGAAAAACCTTGCCTATGTTGTGAAATACAACATGTGTCACTCTGTGTAACTTGCATATTTCTAGTTTATGATAGAAAATATAAATGAAAAAAAAGGTAATTTAGACTCATTGGGCCTCATTATGATTCTGGCGGTAGCCATGCCGCTATTGGCGGCATGGCTGCTGCCAGAATCGGGTCCGGGTCTGGGTTCCCAGAATGAGGAATTACCGGGCCATTCCGAGTTCAGAGGGCCTGGTAATTCCTCCCTCTGGGAACCCGGACCCGGGCCTTCCCCATTCCCTTTCAGCCCCCATAGGGCTGAATGGGAATGGGAGAGGGAGCAAACAACGGGGCGATTACGAGCGGCCCATTGTTTGCTCCCTCTTCCGCGCGGGACCCGCTCTGCACGTCAGGTGACACCAGACGTGCAGACCGGGTGCCGCGAGGGGACCTCGTAATCAGGAGGTACTGGGTTGACGGCGTCGGCACCTTTACTGGCGCCGTTAACCCCTTACTGCCTTACTTGTAATGAGGCCCATTGTATTTTTCTGCATTTTAGTCTCATTGGTTTGGTGTGCAGAGGTAGATAGAATGTGTGGTAAGAAATGTCAAAGCGAAGTTAGTCACAGCAAAAAAGGAGAGGCTGAATGAATGTTTTGTATTTCATTTGGATGCTTTATAAATTTATATATATTAAAACACAGCCAACACAGTATAATAGTGTTGTTGTAGATAAAACATCACAAGAAAGCATGAGTCATTTATTTAGAGTGTATTCAATCCAGTATTTGTTTACTGTTAGTGACCCCGGTGAAATGATTATTTGGCAGTATTCCAAAATTAGTCTTTCCACTATAAAAATACCACCATAGCAAAATGCCACAAAAAACTAGATATAACACCCCAAAAAATCACCAACATTTGGCATGCTTGGCCATGTCTGGAACATTCAGTTCAATTAGCAGCCCATAGGCCAAGACCCAGGTGCAAGTAGATAGGAAATGAAGCTGCCCTACCACCCAACATGCCTTCTGCCATAAAGTTCTCTTTGTACTTTGCCTTGCAGAGTATTCTTGTCCTAGGAATGCAACGGGAGTGAGGACACTTGCTATCGTGTCTGGAACTCCAAGTTCAAGCCCTATATTCAGCCTCGACCCACGTGACAAGAGACCACAATTATGTTCATTCTGCAAGCATTTACTTTTTTTTATGAATTAAGACTTGGCATCCTCTGTGTTCTTTCTTGCACCTTAACGTGAGAGTATTCATTGTCTGCACACATGTTCCTTTACAGCGTGTATATCTGACCTTGACTTCTCAGTTGTTGACTTCAGGCCAGAGAGCTTCTCAATGCAGCTGCAACAACCTGATATCTACTGTGACACAGCCTTTCATTTCCTTTTTATGATTCTTTCGCTTATTTATTTCCTGATACCAGTTTCTGTACAACGGTGGCACTGCCTGCATTCTATTCCCTGCTTGTAGCTAGCCTATACGATGACTAGATCTATCTTACATTTCAGCGTATGTACATTCCCAATACTTCTGATTTCGGCAGTACTTTCAAACATGTAATCTTCTACTTTTACACTTTTAAGGTTCACTTGATTCTTTGCTTCCTCATTTCTCCTCTAGGATGCATACATTGTTTTCATTCAGTATTTCAAGACTTGGTGCACACCTTCTTATGACGTCATCGGTCTATTTTCTTAGCTCTTTCTCATATTCCTTCAGGCTGTCATCAACTCGAGGGTACATTCGATTTGGTTGTCTCAATGGATACCGTCTTCTAAATACTTGCTGCAGTATTGGTGCAATAGCTGGTATTAGACAGGGCACAGTCTCATGTCTCCTATAGAGAGGTTGTAGCGGAGTAGGATCTCCTGCGGATGTATACATCTGCTCCTCTACATTCCCCCCTCTGGTTGTGTAAGCGATATTCAATCAACACTACAGCTAAGTCAACGCCTAGTCTGGGATGCTGAGGAAAACCCTTATTGATGTATTTTTATATCCAGTTCAGTACTCTGGATGACAACCCTTGTATAACACCCCCCTCTTAGAATCCCCCTGACCCCACTGAGCCAAGAAGTAGTTTGTTTTGCAAATTAAAAGGTTTATTTGAAAATTTAAACAATATATATCACACTTCTATAAATAAATTGATAATGGATATTACACTTGTGAATATGAGCAGTAATCAGCAAGAGGTAACTATGAATAGGAACAGAAGAACAAGGTGGGAAAGAATACTTTATATGGTTCAAGGAAACGCAAGGTGGAATAAAATGCAGTACAGAAATAACTTGTTATGATTTTAGCAAAAGGTAATATGATCACTTTTTCTCTGGCAATTCATCCCCCTCCCCTATGCAATGTAAGAAGTGGAAGGAGATGGAAAGAGGAGCACACAGTTCTCAGGAATGCAATAAAATACAATACGAAATTCAGTTCCCCCCCCAGCAAGCTTTGAGGAAACAGGTAGGAGTTTGAAACACAGGCCCAAAATGTTTTTTAAATGTGATGGCAATGGATGGGAAAATGTGCCAACTGATTTTAATTCCCTCTGAGATTCAGGGTGAGTGGGAGATGTGTGTTGGTATTAGTTCAGGCTCACTTTAGCGATGCTCTATGAGTGATTACCAAGTTGCAAACGGATTTTAACAAAAGAAAGAATGGAGCTGCTATTTTGACAAGTGGAGAAATTGAGCCAAAATCGCAAATCGTGGTAAATTTCGCGAGTGCGTGAATAGCGATTGCGGTAAAAGTATAAGGAGTAGGAAGTCGGTTCTATCCCAAACGGCTCCAGAGATACGAACGATTTAATAACGGTAGATTTTTGGATTTAAAGTAAAACTCAAAATGACAGGTGACAGCTTGCAGCTGCAGAATTGACAGGTGACAGTTGTGCAGCTTTAAAAATGACAGATGACACGATTTCTAGGAGTTAAAATAGTTTGGATTAGATTATTTTAACTAAGAGATTGGTTCTGCACAGTTCTGCTAGGTACTCACAATATAAATTTGAACTAGGCCTCGTCACGGATCTGGTCAACACGTCCGGCTGTGGTTCTGTCTGCTCGGTGGGTCAATCAGGCACTGGTTCTGCTCACAGCGATCTGGGTCAGCTCTGCTCTGCTGGTCTAGCCTCTCTGGATTCTGGATGTAACACTGCTTTCTGGGTACTGCTACAGGTTCTTGCAAAAATTCTTGGCAAAACTTCAAACAGCTCGCCCGGCTGTTGAATAGTTTGGTTAGTTTTGAGGCCTGCTGAAGAGGATTCAGCTGGTGGATTAAGGCCTCTCTGCTACAAATTCTGGAGTTAATTTCTGCTACAGGTTCTGGAGATTGATGGATTTGAAGTCTGGATCTCTGGATGTGAAGTCGTCGGTCAGCATGCTCTGCAGCAAATGGAATTGATTGTCTCTACCTGTCCCAGCAGTCTCTTTTTATGTGTTTTGGAAAGTGGGTGTGTGCGTTGGTCATAACTAAACCTGCCCCTCTCACTTATCATTGGCCAATTCCTCCTCTCTCCCTTGATTGGGGGAAGGAAATGTGAGTCAGAGTGATGCTGTAGGTTTTATGGTCAGAGGAACCTCCCCTTGTCAGATTGCACACAAATCTATATCTGACCCAAATACATATTTATCTATGTACCATTTTTCTAATATTATAGGTCCAGTTAACATATTTTCTGTAGCACCAAACCATCTGATCCCCGTCTTTGTACGATGTCGTGTCCACTGATGACAGAATTCTCCCCTTTTCATCCAGATAACGACCTCTAAACCTTTCCAGATTTTACACAAATGTGCACCAGGGATATGAGTTACAGATGATAAAGTGTCAGATTTTTAAAATGCATACATTTGGAGTGACAACCTTTTTTCCGCTACTATCCCCAGGAACATACCCCAGGGTCCTAACACCTCTTAAAATGTACACAGAAAAATCACAAGAATAATGGTATTATTTATATAATTTTGACCAGTCCGCACTATGAGTTATCTATCTTTTTAAAATTATGCCCTGGTCAAAAAGGGGTGTGGCTTCCCACATCACAGGGTGGAATAACTGGTTTATCCACTTCCCCCAAGCTCAGCTTGCTAGGAGAGGCACTGCCCCTCCCAGTTTCTTCCAAGAGGAAGCCGCTTTACGGCCCCCCCAATATAACATTTGCCTGAGCCAAAGAAGGCCCATTGTTCAGTTCCCTGTAGTCCCCAGGGGCCACTCCCCTTTCAATCAACAGGGCCATGTGATCTCCTTTTGGTGGGGCCAGCAGGATGCAGCCAGGCCTGGGAAGAGTTGTTGAGCCAGTTCAACTCCTGTCGGGGGTAGTTGTCAGGCAGAATTCAGCTAAATGTCACTTTAGTTTCCAGTTTTATACATTCAAATCCAACTTACATGCAGCTATTTTTTATATATACATTACATAATTACTTCCTTCAAGTCATTTCAGAATATAGTTTTACATTGTATCCACCTCTTAGCAAGTCTTTCCTTGGCCTGGTTTTGTTTCATTTGTTCAGTTTTACACAAAAGTCTGGTGGTTTTAAAACGCCGGCTTTCTGATAGTGGTGAGTACTGGTATTGCAACCATTTTTGGGATTAAGAAAATGAATTCCCCACAGTTCTGAGTTGCTTTTTGGCAATCAGCATTGCCATTCCCAATGGTTTCAGGCTACTGTGTGTGTAGCCCAATCGTGGTTTTAGGCAGTGCCCTCCTGTGCTCACAACATAGGCAAAAATGGGTGGCAGCCTATTCTTCATGTTTTCCCTGTGCACTCTCTGGGGAGTTCTGGCCATCATGATGTTTTCCATGCCAGTACTGCACAGTTTTATGGTAGGGCTTGGATGCATGGGTAAAAACATCCCACAGTTGAGTCACCGACCACCTCCTCAAGATGTCCTGCTTCTTTGAATCTTCTCTTGAAGAAAGGTTTCTTTGGTATCCATATCTTCATCACCCCTCTCAGGGTGCCTGCATTGTTAGTGTGTTCATCCACACTCCAGGTAATGTAATTACATCTCACATAATTCTTATGATCTTTTTGGTACAGCAATTATGTTCATTCAGGTGCAACAATACATGCTTGTATGTGGTTTCTAATGGTACTTTCAATCTGCACGTTGTCTTCTATTTCATCCTTCACCTCAATCATGATCTTCATCCCCACTGCTTTCTTTGCTGTTTTCTGGCATTGTCCAATTATTATCCTTATAACACAGAATCCGAACATTATCATCCCCAATATTGCTCCAAGGAACTTGAACACATTTGCCATCCAGTCGAATCCTTGCAAACAGAAATGAGAGCCAATCGTCATCTCCAATAGCCTCCATTTTCACGTGCAGTTATGTCAACATAGTTATAGCATCCACCAGAGTCCCGTTCTCACCCTCATGGGATGATACAGCAAGAAGGCCCGACCTTGATGCAAACACCTGCTTCCATTGCTCTAATAATGTCGAGGACATACCTGTTTTGGAGGGTCATTAACCTCATGGCCCTCAATTCTTCCTTTCTGGTATTATATCCTTTTATAGTGGCACTGATTGTCTGTAACAGCTCCCATCTGGTAATTTGTAACCATTTGGCATTCACTGCTGCTTGGAGTCCAGGCATAAATATAGATGTCATTGTCATAGCAGTTTTGCTGAACAACTTGTGCTCATCCGGAATCTCATTATATGCTTCTTAGCAGAGAAATAATGATCTCTATTCATCCGCTGAAGTGCAAGTGACCTACTTCTTCTCAGGTGCTCATCCAATTTGGAAATCCCTCGATATTCAGGTCACTCTGGGAAATCACCAAGGCTGGTACATGGATGAGTACTATAGAACACACTCCTCTCCAGTTCCTGGGCAACTTCTTATATGCTCTGGATCCACAGGCCCAATATCGATCCATTAGGACAGCTGTCCCTCTCCTCATTCTTGTCCTCCATTATGTTATTGTACCCTTTATTCTTTCCAACTTGAACTTTCCTTTTCTTTGAAATCACACTGTAGCATTAGTCAATGGGACTACCTGATTTATCATCCACCCATGTCAGCAGTTTAGAGTTCTTGACCCATGACTTTAGGCACTTTCATTCACTTTCTGCACTGTGTGCACTGTTTCCTTCCTTAGTAGATGAGCTGCACAGGACAGCAGCCCATCTTCTCATCCTTTGGTTGTAATCACTCGTCCATAGATTAACAGCTGTGAGTGCTCCCAGCATCCAGGCATTCCAGTCTTTTCAGTTTTGTCAGAGCAGTTCATCCTCTTAATTTCTTCCATTATTACTATTTTTGTTCCATAGAAGGGTACACAAGCATCTTATCTGTCCATTTAGGCTCTTATTCCATTTGCTTTGTCTTGATATAATCGTCCTCATATTGGAATGTCTGTCTTGATCGCCATTGCAGGGTTGCCTAGCTCCCTTGGAACTGTCCTCTGGTAGTAGATGCTGCTATATGAAATTAAAATTAAATGTTCTTACTGTACTCATGGAATAGGGCCTGAGAGAGCAGTCATGACAGCTCTCATCAGATGCACTCTTCCCCACCTTTTTCATATGTCGGTACCACATATTATTTCCCAAGTGAGCCGAATGATCAAGATAAGTATTTATCCCCTGGTTATCTTCTGCTGCATCCCTCTTATGTCGATTGACATGCCCAAATAGGTCAAAGAAATGATTATAATTTGTACTTATTCGCGGAAAAATAACATGTGTTGTGTTTTCAATTGAACCATCACAATGATAAAGACTTCGGAATGTAAGATACAAAAATAAGAAAAGAAAGCACCTGCATATGTATAGCATACATACGAGATTAGAACATTTTTTTTGCGCCACAGCATTTCTTGTTGAATTGCTAACCTTCCTGCAACTGTATTTTATTCTCCCTGAATCATTTTTAATACATGTACTCAAATCACATTCGTAGTTGCGCAATCTGCTCAATTATTGCAATCAAAAGCCTCCTTATAACTGGGCTGTTGTTTGGCGCTTGGAGAAAGGTGAGAATATTAACATCTCTCCAAACGAAGGTACGGTATGAACCAAGTATAAACACAAAAACTGCAACCACAAACCTATGTGTGTCACTATCAGCTAGTGTCATATGCTATTTTTGCAATATATTAATCTTGCCAAGGAATACAAGGGAGAAACAATCAAAGCCAAAGGGAACTCCTACACAATAAAAGATTTGAGAATGCCCAATCTAGGTCGAGGGACCTCTTTGTCATACTCTGAGAATTGGAATCGTCCGCCCCAACCCCAGATCTCTGCATCACAGATCAGCTGTGGTGCGCAAATGTCCAAAATGCCCTTACAGACAAAATCACCCTTCTCCAAAAGAAAAAATATAAACTAAGAAATCTAAACTCACCCACGGAAACTACCCAGGGAATTCACTCACAGCCTCTCAACCTCTTGCTCACAAATTCGAATTTACACCGGTGTCCACTACAAACACTATTAAAATCATAAAAGGATTGAAACAATCAAGATGTCAAGGTAACATCTGTCCATCCACCTTGTTAAGGACAGCGTTAATGAGCTAGCACCCTTCATAACTACCCTAATCAATAACTCTATTGCTTCTAGCAAAGTGCCGGACAATCTAAAAAAAGCCTGGGTACTCCCACAGCTTAAAAAACTGTCACTGGACTCCAATATCCCCACCAATTATCGATCCATCAACACTGTCCCTTTTATCTTGAAAATATTAGACAGAGTAGCCTACCTACAGATACACAAATTCCTGGAATCAAATAACCTCCTCGGCCTCAGACAATCAGGCTTCTGTCCAGGCCACGGAACAGAAACAGCCCCCTTGGACCGTAAAATCCAAATGGACCAAATCAAGGATAAAGGGATCCTAGCAATCCTCTTATTAATAGATCTATCAGCAGCATTTCACCAGGTTATCCATAAAATCCCATGCATCTGGAACTAGTTGCTCAATTCCCACCCAAAGCTATTGAGTGGATCAAATCTTTCCTCTATAATCCTATGATTAGAGTCTTCTCTCTATCCTAAGCAGCCGACCCAGCACCAGTCTCCTGTCGAGTGCCACAAGGGTCCTGTGTTTCACCCATTTATACATTGTGTTCACTAAGCCTCTTTTCGACTAACTAGACAAACTGGGTGTCACGGATACAAACTACGCGGATGACACCCAAATGCTCCTACCCATTACTTGCTCATATGACACCGACTCTAACACACTAAACAAAATCTAACTCACAATCCAAGCCTGGATGGTGCAGAGCGAGTTATGTCTCAATGATGAGAAAACGGAATTACTCATCACTGGAAGCCTACATCAACTGAACAAACTACGCCCACCTTAAAAATCCGGCAACATCATTAACGTAGGCAAAGAGATAAACACCTTACTTCTCTACATTGACTCTGTGTTGACCCTAACTAGGCAAATTAATGCCATAGTCTCCTCAGCAGCCCACACTACAAAACTAATCAGGGACAGCAGATCCTTCCTATCCTCGGATAACTGCATCACTTTGTCAAGAGCTCTTGTACTTTCACGGATCGACTACTGTAATTCTCTCTTTGCAGTATCCAAAGCGCACAATATCAGCAAACTTGAAGTGGTGCAAAACAATGCCATTAGACAGCACTCAACATAACCAAACAGGAACATATCTCGGCAATGAGACATACCACCCACTGGCTGCAAGTACGTGACATGATTACATTCCAAATCCTCTCACTGACACACAACTGCCTCTCTAACAGTGCCCCAACATACCCAAATGACTGAATATCAAAAACACAGTCCAATAAATCTACCCGATCCATGTATGCCAACCTGGTCATTACACCTACATTTAGACAACAAAAAGCAGGAGGTTCCAGATTTCCAGTGATCACAGCCAAATATTGGAACTCCATGCCCCTAGCCTTGAGGACAGACCCTTCCTTAAGGCCCTTCCACAAAAACCTCAAAACATGGCTGTTCTCTCAAGATTGCAACTAACCCTAGACCAGAGCCTGCACTGGTAATGACTACACTGACTATTCTGACACCACTGTATGAACTATGATTGCTATGGCTAATATTCACCTGCTGTTGCACCTATGTGTTAAGTAACATTCTTAATCTGTGTAATGGGCTACTGCTGCAATAGATATGTAAACAATGCAAGGCTGCAGAAGGTTGTAATCTGTATTCTGCCACCTTCTGTGATGCACCTGTCTATGCCTGACTGTAACCATATGATACAAGATCATTCTATAACCAATCTCTTAAGATAATGCTCCTAGATGCCTTTGGGCCTTGTGCGCTATCTAAATGAAAAATAAATATTTCTCAAACTGAATCTGGGTACTGATCTCTTTTCCAGTTTTTTCTAAGGAATTGGCGCTTGGGCATAGTGCTGATGTGATTTTACTTTTTCAAAGAATCTCTAAAAAGTATGTTTATGCTCTGGAATTCTCTCTAGGTCCATGCACTTCCTGCTAATATTTTAAGGAATGTCCAATTAATTCCTGTTCAAAAGAAATGTTTTTAATCACACTGCTTTATCATTCTTCTTGGTCACCGATCGAGTCTTCACACATGGTAATTCTTCTTCTTGTCTTACTTCCCAAACAGTGGATACTAAAGGGAGGGTCTCACCTTTGTAGATTTTTACGTCACCCAAATGTATCCACGTTGTTCTTCCATGCACCTTAACTGCAGTAGGGGAAACATAATCTATTTGATATGGGCCATTAAACCTTGGCTCGTGCCATCTGCAGGTAATGTTTTTGAAAAGCACTTGATCTCCAACATATAACTTCAGTAGTGGCAATAATTCACTTGGATCAGTTACTGAGCCGTTCTCTTCCATGTTCCTCAACCCATCCCACCGATGCTTGACTTGATCTGAAATGAAAGAAACACTGGTAGTCATGCATGTCAAATAATCTTGCATCTAGTCACCTAGAGTTTGCGCTACACTCTGGTCATCACTTCTAACTCTAGATGGGTGCATGAGGGGTGTCCTCATGCTGCGCCCTGTTGCTATTTAATGTGGTGTGAGGTGATGTCTGAACCTGGCTGATTTCGAAGGGCATACAAGGCTAGGACCAGGCAATATAGCCATCCCTTTTTCAACGTTAATCTGATCTTTGCTATTCTTTCCTTGAGGAGGCTGTTAAGCCTCTCATGTACGCCATTTGCTTGTGGGTGATAAGTAGAGAAGAACATGTATGCTTTATGTTCAATAAAAGCCCTATTTGTTCCAATAGCTCATTGACAAAGGGTGGCCCATTATCATAGCTTAAAACTTCACACACACACCATCTCGGAAATACCTTGCACACTAAAAAGTTCACTGCGCAGGGGGCATCAAGTTGTGTACAAGGACCGGCTTTGATCCATCAAGGAAAGGGACACACCACCACCGATAGATACCTATATCCATGACATGTCTGCAGCATATCGACATAGTCACTATGCAAATGCTGAAACGGGCCATTTGGACAGGGTATTACTCCTCTGATTGTTCTTAGTGTATGCCCAGCTGTGAACTTCTGACACACAATGCAATTCACAATGGACTGTGCAATAGTGGCAGCAAGACTTTCTCAGGCTATATGCAGCGGCTCAAGAGTCACTTTTAGTAACGCTGCTGGCATTACTGGCTTTGCAGTGCTTTCCTGTCTCCATAGTACCTCCGTGGGGGATAAAGAACACCCCCTATGTCTCCATCATTCCTGCTCTCCTTGTGAGGCTCTGCCCTGTATCTCTATTAGCTGCGTAACTGACAGCATATTAAACCCCTCTCGTACTAACATGCTTCTATTTAATACTTCTTTAACATTTTCAGTTTCGAAACTTGAAATTTCTGAAGAATACGAAACCCTTTTAGCTTCTAAATCTGCGGCTTCGTTTCTGCAAGAAATACAGTATTTTCATTTAGTATGCGCTGTGCATTGTACCATTGCTATGACCGCTGGCAGTTGTAGTACCGTAATGAGCCGGTCCAATAAAGATGCATGTTGCACTGGAGTGCTATCTAAGCAGAGATAACCCCTCCTTTTCCAATGTTCCAATGTGACAGCCCTGCGTGTGCAGTTGACATCACATAGGCGGAGGAGTCACTGTACACTGTCACTTCCTGATCGTTGTGTTTCTCAAGCGCAATACGCATTATAAATTTTGCTGCTTGTGTTGAAAAATGGGATGATAGTCCAGCACTCGCTACTACCTCAAATTCACTGTTTAATTTGTTTCTTAAAACTGCAGATCCTGAATGCCTCTCCCTACTAGTTTGATCGATTTTTGATGAACCATCAATAAAAAGAATCTCCCCATCTGCTAAAGTATTTTCTTTCACATGTGGTATATCATCATAACATTCAACATAGTTAGCGCAATCGTGTACATGATCATCTTTTTCTATAGGTTCAGCTACAAACGTGGCTGGGTTCACTATTTTACATCTCACAATGTAATCATTACTTCATATCCAGAAGATCTTTGTGTTGTGAACGTACTTTTGGGTTTCTCTAAAATGGCAAATAAGGCATGCTCCACATATAGCATCATAGCACTGCCCATAGTAATACTTGCGGACTGCTCAATCGCAAATGCAGCAGCAGCGAAAGATTGTTCACATGGAAAATGTCCTCTCATAACTGGACAATAATTGGATATGTATATGTAGGAAACCAGTACTGACACTGATGGGATTGTTTTGTTGTTCTATGTTTCTGTGTGATGACTGTATGTTCTCACACTGTTGAAATAGATGAGATACTGAAAGTATGCGTGAATGTATGAGAGAATAGAGACTGATGAGAATCAATATATGATATTGAATATGTTGTGAACAAACTACATTGAAATTATTTTTCTATGTGAAAGAAAATGTGTCTGTTATGAAAACTATATAAGCGTGTATATTTTTGGAAAATATTTTCTCTCGCCTCATCTGAACCTCGGTCCATTGTTTATTTTTTGATCCTCTGTTTTACAAAATATGAATATGTTATCTACTTACTGAATTACCGCACTTTTGAGTTCAATATTACCTAAATCCATCTGTAGGACCTTATTAAAAATAGACGGGGATTTACAGCACCCCTGAGGCAAACAAGTATGTTTTAGTCTTTTTTGTCTGAACGTACAGGAAGTGTGAGTCTTTGTGCAATGGGATCGAGAAAAATGCATTTTTCAAATCGATCATCGTGAAATACTTAGCTTCAACTGGAATGCTACGCAATATTGCTGCCGGGTTCAGAACTAATGGAAATTCTGCTTCTACAATCTGATTAAGAGGGTGCAAGTCCTAGATAAATCTACACAACCCCCCTTTTGATTTTTCTATTTGATACACTGCAGTACTGCACGAGGATACTGATGACACTAGGATTCCCTGTTTGATCAACACTGAGACAGACTCAAATACCAACTTCTTGAGAAATGGGGTATTGTTTTGCTTCGAGAAAAATTGCTCCTGGCTTGACTTTCATTTTAACCTCCCCTATTCCCTTCATTAGGCCAATGTCATATGGGCCGGTAATCCAAAGGACACTTGGCACATTTTTCCATGTCGTCCTGAATGAATGCTGGTCATTGCTGCATCAGTGCAATTCTCTGTGGGACATGCCTTTTCTCAATCTTTATCCAGTATGTAATACTTATAAAAACACTACCTCATCATCTATACGTTCCTCTCTGAACATATATTCATCTGTTATATCAGTCAACCGGTATCCCCCTCAAGAGATATTACTGTTCTCCATGCTCTGCCTACGTCATCTACACCTTCAAGCATTGCTATTCCCCTCGTACTATAGCAGCTTCTAGTTCTATGGGAATAATCTGCCCTTCTTCCTCATCCATTGGTACTTGTGGTCTAAATAAAAATTCATCAGGTATCCTCACAATGTGCCCTACTAATCCAGGTAGCCATGTTGATAAAATGCTCACCCCATACATAAAGACTTCCGGATCTACCAGAACTTCTTGTAGAGCCACTTCTCCTGTAAATGCCAGTATACACTCTCCTACATTTAAATAGTGTATTCCTGGAGTGGAGCACACTATTCATTGATCCGTGAATGAAATCGTCATATTAAGTTTCATCATCAAATCTCTTCCCAGAATGTTTACTGGTGTTGTTGCACATATAACAAGGGGACAGACATGTCACATTCCCCTATAGAACATGTAATTTATCATTAAAAGGAACTACATTCATAGCTACAGTGAACCTTTGAGCATTCATGGCAATACCTGACATTGGGTATTTTCCCTCTCTTAGACAGTAGCGAGTCACCCCAGTGTCTACAAGAAAAGAAAAAGATGTACCTCCTATCATCACATCGACCCTTGGTTCCTCTTGGTGGTCTGGTGTTACTGAACACACCCGGTGAGCTGTCCCTTTGAGGGTACACATTCATCCCTATCCCCGTAAAAGGTTCCCTCCACAATGACACCCCTTATCCTAGGTGCTAGTGTTTTCCCTGCGTTCGAATTCTGTTGTGTCTACATAGGTGCTTGTTTCGATTGCCCTTGCGGTGGGTGCATTTGCACTGGCCCCTGTTGTTGTGCCTGCTGTGCTTGTGGCACCTGTGTCTGATAGAATGTGTGATCCTGGCACAGCCCTCTTGTGTATGTGTGCTGTATGGCAGTGGATGACCTGCCCACCTTCTTGAATTGTGTCCATTGTGTTGCATGTTTCTTCGGCTTCTACATACACACACAATATGCCCTGCCATCCCACAATACCAAAACAATGGGGGAGGCCCTCTCGCCTCCTCCTCCCCGAGTATTCTGTCTTCTACCCTGGGTATTTTGAAATCCACCATGGGTGTTCTGAAATTCACCTCCTCTTCCTCTAAATCCTCCACCTCTACCTCGGTGCCAAAATCCATACCCATTTTGATCCACTGGGTGAACATTATTCACCTGCGATGTACACGTTGTTTCTTGCATTCCTCCACCTACTCCACTTGTCACTACTGCCCCTTCTATGTCAAATTTTGACCATTTCTTTTTAACTAACTTGGCTTCCTCAACCTTCCTGTTCTTATGTTTTTTTTCTATTCTTCTCTTGTAGCATTCGGCAATAATGCACAATAGTCAATTGTGTCTCAGCCTATAGCTTCGCTTCCATTCCTACTTGTTTTTTTTATGTCTCTGTACTGTATCTGGCAATCCCTGACACGAAATATGATAGATTAATGCCACTGTGTTTTCCCAAAGCTTGCGTGTCTCAAGCTGCAATCTCTTTTGAATACCCTGAATATAAGCAAAAGGGTCTTCATCTTCTTTCATTTTACGTGTCATAATTGCACCCATATCTGATGTATCAGGATACTGTACCATGAGAGCCCTCCAGACGTTTTCCCAGACAATTATTAAATAGCGCTCCATCATGTGCCGTGTTTTGTGTTGTTGGACTTGCATATCCTGATCCTTTCCAAATGTCATCAGCTCACTCTCCAAGAATAGCTGCCAATAGACCTTGTATGTCCTCTATGGCCAAAGTATTTCCCCCTGTCCATTTCTCTAATTCATCTATCCATTTTCCAGCCCCTGAAGTCAAACTAGGTAACTTTCATGAGGCCATGGAATATAATGCAGTCTTGCTGCCCCCTTCTCTAACAAAGGGAATTGTGTGAACCCCATCCCATAACTGGACCCCATTATTCGGTTATTCAACCCAGAGGTAATCACCCCTGTTCGCCTATGTGCTGGTAACAAACCCAACCTACTCATATATGGTGTTGGATTCTCCTCTCACACTACACAATCATCTTTGGGAAAGTTTGGGATATGGTATAGGATCTGGTGTTGTTTCCTTAGGGTGTTCTAGATCTGACCATCTTACCTCCTTACACAGATTTTGACTTCGCAAGAGACCGCATGCACCCTCCCTTCTATCCCTTGACCTGACTCCCTTTCTTCATCTGACATTGCTACACCCCAACTAGTGTGACTATCATCCTCCTCTTCCCTTCATCTACTCAAAGACAATGCTCTGCTTTCATCAATGAACATGTTTTCCTCCACATCCTGTGTTTTGGGTATCGCAGATCGTCTGCCATTCCCTTGAGTCCCATGCTCACTATTTTGCTTTATCTGCTGATATAACTTATCGTTCCTCTCTCCAATACCTTCTACATCATATCTTTCCTTTTCTTGTGCTACTTTAGGTATTTCCTGAGCCACTTCTTTCATTGGGAAAACTTCCCTTATCGTTTCTCATCACCCCTGTGGTTCATTGTTCGGCCCTATTTGTTCTTTAAGAATGAGACTGGTGTCAAGTTCTCGCTGCCTTCTATTCTGTTTTATTCCTTCTTCCACTTTCCTTCGTTCTCTTGCATCTCTTCTTACCCTCTCTTCTTCTTGCTTTCATACTTTCCTTCTTATTTCTTCTCTTCTTCTCTGTAATCTTTGTTCCTTCACTCGTTGTGCCTTTTCTTCCTCTCTCTTTCTTTCTCTCCTGTGCCTTTCATCTTTTTCTTTCTTCCGACTTTCATACTTCCTTTGTTCCTCTGCCTGCTTTTCATCTTTCTATTGTTTCTTCTCTCTATATCTTTCCCGTCGTTCCTTTCTCTTCCTTCCTTAATCGTGCTCTCTAAACCACTTCTCTCGTACCCTATCCTTCTTTTCTTGCTTGTCTTCGTCTTCCGTTTGCATAGCCTCCTCGATCCTTTTCCCATCTAAACTGAGTAATATCTGTCCTCCCATCCATTCGTTCTGTACAAGTGTTACCTCCTCGGCCCTATCCTTCTGTCCTTTCCACCTCTTAAATGTCTTGGCTATATCTGTTAATATAGTTGGTCTCTCACCTCGTTCCTCTTTATCTCGTATGAACCTACATGCGTCTTCCTTCTTTTTACTGTCTTCTGGACTGTCATCACTACTATAAGAGGGGGAGTACATATACCGGGTTACAATACCATGCTGCAGCTTTATATTCTTTTAAAGGATAAAATCCGGTCTCCTCTGCATCTACATTCTCAATTTCAGGTGGAGTAAGAGGAGCCAAGGGCTCATAGCCCCCACCCCCTTTATGCTGATTAAGCATCCACTCTTCCAGTGGCGGGTCCTTTTTCTCCTCTTGATAAATTTTCCAGAGATCTAAAACTGCCAGTCTTATCTCTAATTTATTTTTTCTTTGTACGCAGCGTGCACATATGTGGTCATGTGTTGTAATACTACTTTTGACAATGATCCCCTTGTGGCCATGGCATGAACATCTTATCAGCTGTGCCCTTTACCCATTCTGCACTGTACTGTTTGAGCTTGGGTGCATGTTTTACAAAGGTGCATGAGAGGAGTATCCTCCATAATGACAAGTCACAATTAACTGTTGACACTTACCAGATTGTTATCTTGTTATAATTAATCCATCTCTACTTCTCTCAAGGCCTATTGCTCAACACATTTAACCTCAAAAACAATAAATATGAGCAAGCACCATCAATAGCCACTCAATGATTGATATTGATATTGATACTTTTATTTCTATCGCGCTCGTACACAAGTGTTTCAGACACAAGTGTTTCAGAGCGCGGCAAGGCAAGGGAGGGGAACAGGGGAGAACAAAACAGCGATCTTACTAGGCCCAGTGACATTGAGAACGCGCAAGTGCATGGGAGAGGGGGAGGGGAAAAGTGCATGGAAGGGGGGAGAAGTGGAAAGTGTGAAGCAGAGGAGAAACAGATAAATAACAATAAATAAATAATAAAGGCAACAAACAGTGGTAGTGCAGCCAGCAATTTGCAAGTGCTAGGTTTAAGGCAGCAGACAGGGCAGGTCGGATAAGTGCAGGGAGAAAAAGGGGGGGCTGTATGGGTACAGATGCAGACCCCAGTGCAAGGGGTGGCCCGGAGGCACTGCAGGAGAGTGGCAGGGTGAGCAGGTACCTTGGCTTGGAAGTCAGAGGGTGGCCAGGTGCACGGTGCCAAGAGAGAACAGATCAGCAGGGAAGAGGGGGAGCGAAGGCAGAAGAAAAGAGGAAGGTCTTGAGGTGCTTCCGGAACCGGAGATGGTTCTCCTCAAGTTTTAGAGTGGACGGGAGGCTGTTCCAGAGGGACGCCCCAGCCAAAGACAGAGATCTACCCCCAGCTTGTTTCTTTGAAAAACGACTGACCCTGAGGGAGTTGGAGGTAGAGGAGCGAAGAGCTCGAGAGGGGAGGTATTTGCAGAGGGATAGCTGAAGGTATTTTGGACCCAGGCCCCAGAAAGCCTTGTGGACATTGCAGAGGGTTTTGAATTTAATCCTTGCATCCACTGGGAGCCAATGGAGAGATTTCAGAGCTGGAGATATACGATTCCAGGGCTTGAGGCCAAGGACAAGTCTTGCAGTCCTGTTCTGGATTAGTTGCAGGGGCGGAGAGTAGAGGCATTTAGATTTAGAAAGAGGCTCTTACATTAGCCCAATCTAGAGACAACCAGAGCTTGGGATACCATGAGCTTCTGGGGGAAGGAGAGGAAAGGCAGAGTACCTCTGAGGAGGTGCAGTAGGAAATTTGACTTTTTAGAGACCTCAGAGATGTGGGCGGAGAAGGAAAGGGTGGAGTCAAAGATGACCCTGAGGTTCTTAACCTCGCATGTGGGGGTATGAGGAGGGCCAAGGAAAGTCTTTTGTCTCAACAATCTGTCTTCTGACTGGCGTCAATCGTTTACTACACTTAACTCAAAACAACTTCAATTCCAAATTTCACAATTTATCACTTTTCAGAACTTCATACATCAAATAATAATCAAAAGAATGATATAATACACATTAGTACCCGGCGGGAGTCAAGCAGAATGAAACACGCATTCTGATTGGCTCGCGCCGGGTCGTTACCCGTCCGAGAATCCCTCGATTCTCGGCTGGGATTCCAGCCTCCTTGTCCATGGTGGGGGGGCGTGGCAGCCACTTATTTTCATAAAATATTACAATCCCGCCCCTTTATATTGCCATTTCCCTTAGTCTACTTACATCCGTTTAATGAACTCGAGGCCTTCGTTATTGACTCCTCCAATCCGACCACTTCGCCTTCCGTCCACGGAATAGCCGTGGAAGCATAGTAGGGATTTTGTCAAAAAGTGACCTGCCGAACTTTTCGCTTTTTCTTGAAAGTTTTTTTCTATCGCCCGCTTGCCACAGGAAACTCCACGATTTTCTAGCTAATGTGGAGGATTCCCGATAGTCTGAAACTCTAAGTCAAACTAGTTTAGATCGAAAATATCCGCACCGCTACCACATGCGCTAATGGCCCTTGGAAAAGTGCATCTGTTACTCAATGGGATTACAGCAGAATAATTCTGAGTCTAAATAACCAAATAAACTCAAGAAGATGGCAAGTTGCTGTTTTATTAGCAATTATCTAAAACAGGGAGTTACAACAAACATCAAAGGGCGTACACTCGTTCTCAGCTGTATTCACAAAAAATACAATTATACCCTTCTTTATGCATCAGAATGACATCATGCTACGTGGCAATAGTGAAATACATATCAAGGGTTGGGATTGGTTAAGGAACACATCTAGATATACAATCATATAGGAGCTAGGTTTGTTATTGGCTGTCAGATATCAGGTGGACAATTTATGCCTACCTCTTCATATGTGTTATTTAAGAAAAATCAGTTAAACAGTGCTTCATTGGTTTTTCAAGCTCTAAAGTCCTTTGTTATATGGACTAATACAATTGGTCTGGCACACGTTGCCATGTCTGGAACATTTGGTTCAATTAGCAGCCCATAAGCCAAGACCCAGGTACAAGTAGGTAGGACATGAAGCTGCCCTACCACCCAATTAGCCCAACTTCTCTCATTACCCATGCCTTCTGCCATGACATTCTCTTTGTACTTGGCCTTGGAGAGTAGTGTTGACCTCGGAATGCAACAGGAATGAGGACACTCACTATCATAGCTGGAACTCAAAGTTCAAGCCCTATTTTCAGCCTCAACTCACATGACAAGAGACCACGGTTCTGCTCATTCTGCAAGCTTTTAAATGTTTTAAGGCATCCTCTGTGTTCTTTCTTGCACCTTAACGTGAGAGGATTCATTTTCCGCAGAACATGTTCCTCTTCAGCGTAGATGGCTGACCTTGACTTCTCAGTTCTTGACTTCAGGCCAGACAGCCTCTCAACGCAGCTACAACAACCTGCTATTCTACTGCGACAGTCTTTCATTTTTTCTTCATCATTCTTTGGCTTATTTATTTCATGATACCAATGTCCAGTTTCTGTACAATGGCAGCTCCGCCTGCATTCTATTCCCTGCTTGTAGCTAGCCTATACAATGACTTGATCTATCTTGAGTTTCAGCATTGGTACATTCATTATATTTCTGATTTCTGTAGTACTTTCTAATGTGTAATCTTCTTTTACACTTTTAAGGTTCACTTTGCTTTGTCATTTCTCCTCTAGGATTCATACATTGTCTTCATTGAGTATTTCAGGACGTTGTGCACCCTTTCTTATGACGCCATCAGTCCATTTTCTTAGCTCTTTCTCATATTCCTTCAGGGATTTCCTCCTTCAGGCTGTCATCAACTCGAGGTTACATTAAATATGGTTGTCTCCATGGATACCGTCTTCCAAATACTTGCTGCGGTATTGGTACAATGGCTGGTGTTAGACAGGGCACACCTTCATGTCTCCAATACAGGGGGTAGGATCTCCTGCGGATATGTATGTCTACTCCTCTTCAAAGGGAACATGGGGTGTCAATCCCCCTACTTTCAAAATTGAACACCATTTTTCATTTTAAAATAGACCTGTCGACCTTTGTAGCAGGTCATTAGTGTATTGTCTGCCTATTCACACGGGGATCTTTTGATGTAGATCAAAAGACACACAACCTCAAAAAAACATCCCCTCCCCAAGCCATCTGCTTTATCCCCTCTGGTCATGCAGATGTCAGCAGCAACTGGGGTGGCTCTCTCAGATGTGTGTAACTCACCTACATTGAAAGAGACAAAGACATACAGTGGACAGGGAGGCACACAAAGAGATAAAGAAAGTGCAGGGAGAGTGGGTGAGGTAGACAGAGACAGTACAATTCAATAATTTCCTATTTCTTAATAGACTGCCCCCAACTCCAGCATAATTTTTCCCTCTGGTCGCACAGCTGTCAGCAACGGCTAGGGTGACTGTAGCGAAAGTGCACCTCATTTCACAATTCTCATCCACATAGAAAGAGACAAAAACAGAGTGAGACGGAGAGTGAGAATGAGCACAGAAGAGAGTGGGGGAGAGAGAGAGGGGCAGAGAGTGCAAGAACGTCATAAAACACTGGGTACCGCAAGTGAAACAATAAAAGGATTAACAGAAAAATGACGATGGAAGGTGGAATTAGTAGTACGGTGACCAGATGTTCAAAATTAAAAACCGGGATATGCAACTGAGATAGAAGTAGGATTACAGTTGCAGTGGTGATAAACACAAAAAAGGGCTGAAACACAAATAGGACGGCAATTAAACCGTAGTCCTTCTTCTATGGCGGTGGCCTGTCTCTGTGCACTTTAGAGGCACAGAACACTGATTAGAGGAGATAGGATGTGAGGAACCTTTCTCGCAAGGGTATTGCGTCCTTTTGTCGACACCCGTTTTTCCGACTGGTGTTTTCCCGCGGGATTTTTACCTAAAGGTCACATCAAATTTTTTTGGGGGGTGGGAAAGGATAAATAAAATAGTGGGGGGAAGGAAAATCAAAGAAAAATCAATATAGAGGGTTTTGGGGGAACCCCCCAATTTTTTTTTTTTTAATTCAATTAACTTGTTATGCAAAAGTCTAGCAGCAGAACACCTGTCAGAATAAAGGTGGTCGGCGAAATGACATGGAACCCTCGCGAGATCCCAGCAAAGAGATCTTGGGAGACTTTCCGTGTTAGTGTGCACAGCTCCCAGAGCTCTCTAGACTTGCAGCAGAACAGGGGACAGGAGGACGCTCCCGGCGCTCTTTTTGCTGCAGTCAGGCTTGCAGAATGATTGTGCTACTAGGACATTATTAGCAGCTGAATTTGATGATGGCATAAATCCACCAGCTGCTATTGTTGCCAAACAGGCTGCACTATAGACATTGTCAGAGACACAATCCCACTGCAGTTACCGATTAGAGACTCCCCTATGCTTTATGCGTGTGTACATGTAATTCAATGTACCAACCAGGGCAATAAAGTCTCTTACGAAACAAAATCAGAGGACCTGGCAGAAAAGACAAGGCATAGGCAGGGTGGAGAAAATCGAGTGGGGACAGCATGTAGACGGCCCTTCTTCAGATTTTTCAATCAGGTCCCTCAAAAAACCTGTACAGTCTCCACCTGACCCTCAAATCCCGGGACAGGTTTTTTTTTTTTTTTTAAATGAAAAAAGCCTCGGGACAAAGGGGCAAATTCCGGGACTGTCCCGGCAAAACCGGGATGTCTAGTCACAGTAAGTGGAAGGGAAGGAGAGAGAGGTTTCAGAATAACGGTATAAGGGCAGAAGGGAAGGAGCAAATCACAGCTAGGCTGGTATAGGAGATGCTACTCTCCAAAGCGTGCTCCGGGCTGCACGTATGTCATAGAAACCTCCCATCAGATCTGTATACAACATTCCTTTCTCTTCCTATTGCATTCATTGGCCCTGCGTACTTTGCATTTGATCCGCAAACACCACAAAATAAATTAACATGCCCTGCGGCGTGCACGGGGAACCGATCAAAGGCAGGGCGACGTGCAACGCAGATAATGGGCAGAGGAAACATGGCCATTGTCATCACACCGGCGTGTCACGGGTCATGATTAAATGCGATGCAATTCCCACGTATAATGTATGCGAACAAAGAGCCATGGCTCGGCAAGAGAGGCATTTTTCAAAATAAATATCGCCGGCGGTAGCGAAATCGCTGGCAGCGAGAATCACAGCATTTTATCTAATCTGAAGGGGAGGCACGCGCCCATTGCATATTTGCATGTGTGCTTCTCAAGCCTGGTCATTAAAAGCACAACTCCACTCTTATGCTCAGGGTTGGGCCTATAGGAGCCCCTTAAGTGACACCTAATTAAACAAAAAGTGATGGTATGTCTAATGATAGACAGCCAATGTGTATGCCAGCATCCCCTCTTTTTGTAGGTGTACAGCATTGTGATTTGCTGGAAGAGGTACCTTCTGGCTGTCTCGTGCAGAAGGGATGTGACCTAGCAGTTTGGGCTGGCCTGTTCCTTTTGGGGTAGAACGAAGATTCAATTTGCATATGGTCTTTACCCTTTTGTAATGGTTTGGCAGAGTGACGAACGGTGGTCAGAAGGGTTGCCCAGAGCGCTGCCAGAAGTTAAGATTAATTCTAAACCTTCCAGCCATCAACTCTTTTGTTTTGCTTTAGTCATCACAAGTGGGACGGGTATGCCCAGATGTAGGTCGCCTACCTGCTGGGCCTAGAGAGCCAAGCTAGAGACCCAAGCTACTCCTCACTGAGGAGACCCAATGAAGCCGAAACGTGTCTGGGGATGCTTGTGATCTCATACAGAAGGGATGTGACCTTGCAGTTCGGGCTGGCCTGCCCCTTTTGGGGTTGGACCAAGCCTGATTTGCAAATGGTTTTACCCCTTTTCTAATGGCTTGGCAGTCTAAGAGCGATGGTCTGGAGGGCTGCCCAGAGCAATGCAAGAGGTTAAGATTAATTCTAAACCTATCAGCCATCACCTCTTTTGTTTAGCTGTACATTCTGGCTGTGCCAATTGCTTTGAGTTAAATTAATGGAAGGAGTTTCACATGCCCAGAATTGACAGAAAAGTGGACCAGATGTACAAAGTGGCTGTGAATTCACAATCAGGAACTAAGTTGATTGCCGAGAGGATAGCTCAAGGGCAACACGCTTGCCTTGGAAGCAAGATGAGGTGTAGCAACACAGGCTCAACCCCCGGGACCACGCTTAGAAACTTCTGGGTATTAAGTGCATTATAAATAACCAATTAAAAAATTACAATGTGCAAATCCAGCATCAAACATGTTGAAGTGGAAAAAATAATGATTTGCCAGTTTAGCACTGCACTATGAGAAAGCAAGGAAATCCCAGTGAAAGTTTTGCATATCACTAATAGGGTTTCACTATCAGCATGTTGCAAAACAATTGCAAAAAGTCAATCCTCTTTAAATCCTGAAAAAACATGCAAAAAATAGCTTCCACGCTGCACCACCTAGTAATGAGAAATGTATTCTGTCCCATGGTCTCAGAGTTAAGTTGATAATGTTAGCTCCTCATGGTCATTTAATAAAGGTGCTGATTCAGCGCCCGACAGTGGAACGCACCTACCAATTGTGGAAATAAGAAGAATGGACTGGGACTCCTCCTAGGGCGGAAAACAGGGAAGGCTCTGGAAGCTGTAGCAAGCCATAGAGAGGAACAAGGGTGAGCAATCTGTATAGGACACAAGGAGCATTTATGCACACTGCACAGAAAACGAAACCACAGGTAAGCACTCACTATTAGGGGTGAACTGGGAACCAAAGAAGGCCCTGGAAATCATTTTAAAAAGTGGCCTCTTATCACACATTTTCAGCAAGCCCAACCCTTTTTCGTAGGTTATCACACAAAACAGCCCTAGGGTGCAGAGGCCTACCAGGAAATCTTCAGAGTTCCCTATATGCCAGTCCGCCTTTGCTCTCCATGGGTACACCACAGGTGGGCTACACAATGCAGGCCTGCTTTGAACAAATGGCCCGTGCACCATAGCTCAGGGAGGGGGGAAGCTGAACTCAGGTTGCTCGTCTCCAACAGACCGAAGTCACTGGGAATGGCATGGGATGATATAATCAAGGCCAGAAAGCCAGCCCCATGGCTACTCATGGGAGTTAGGGATATCAACCTGACCCAGAGAAGCACTTGCATGGCACTAACACGGTTTCAAATAGGATCTTGGCCAGCGGGTATGGGAACCAGGATCTGAATGGAGGCATGCTCCAAGAAGAACCAATCACAAGGTAAATGTTGATGTCCATGGAAATTAACTAGCAGTTAGAGTGTCCACTAAAGTGTTTGCGAAGGTCGCTATCTTGCGAGTGCAGTGTGAATGTCTCCCTTCCCACTAGTTCACAAGACACGTGTTCCTTCCTCTTTGGTGCTGACCATTGGCAGATGAGTAAAGGACCGGAGGTCAGCACAAAAATGTTATTACTAATTGCAAACTGTTTGCGGGAGGAGTGAGAAGCAATGTGGTGCCACACATGGAGGAGATGAGCTAGGAGATGCCAGGTCTGTTTGTTCCAATCATGTTTTAGCTACAGGGGTATGACGTATTCTAACCAGTTAGCTTCGTGGGAACAGCAAAGACATGAAGTTTGAAGTGCAACTGTTTCTAACTCCATGAACATTGTATTAGCAGTATAAAAACTATGTCCGCTGTGTGCCAGTTTCATAGCTCTCATCAACCAGTTCTGTTCTACTGTGCTGTTTGCTCTGTGCATCCCCAGCTGTAATAAACAGTGTTACTTCTTGCCCGATGTGCTCTACTTTTTGGACTAATAGTGGTAACCTATTTATTATGAGACCAAGATGACCCCTGATATAGTCACATGCAAATCAGCAAGTCCAAAATCTGGATGAATTTTGATATGGGAGACTAAGTGGGGAACCTGTCGGTTTTAATCCAAAATATCAACACTCAACATATTTTGATGTTGAACTTGCCGCACACTAAATGAGTGTTACACTCTTCAATCAAAAATACCAAAAATATAAGTCCCAATTTTCACAATTCGATTCAATATAAATTGCATTTCTTTGTTCACAAATCTCAATCAAAGTTCAGATATGTATATTTACATTTCTTAAGTATTTTTCTTAAATAAATCAATAAGTACAATAAACTCATCCTAGTTGACATTTAACAAATTAAATGCATTCCAATCTATTGCATATTCCCCAATTTGGGTTAATTCCAATTGACTGAATTTCACCAAACTCATGTTGTGTATCCAATGTGACACTTTATCCCATAGATGGCATTCCTTGTGTTACATGTGAATTTATGTTTCAATGATATTGTATTCCCTGTGTAGGGATCTAAAATAAACTTCCCTTTAATCACATTGTTACAATATGAAAAATTCATGCACAGTAAGGTGCCTCTAAAAATCAATTGACTAGCTATTAAATCCGTAACCATTGTATGTACTAACGTGTCCCTTAATGAATATTTTAATGAATATTTTCTTCAATATGTAAAAGTAGGACGATCACCAAATACAAATTATAATTCTGGATCAGTTAATAGAATTTTCCAATTTTGCAAAATGCTATTTTTGACACTTTTACTTGTATCAAGTAAGTAGTGATAGTCACCAATTTAGAAGCTGTTTTAGGACTCTTTTCATTCAATAATTCATTCGTAGACATTTGTTTAACCTTCTCTTGTGCTTGTTCCAAGTATTGTTCTTGATATTTCCTTTGTCCAAACTTTGAGAGGATATTATCCGTTTATATCTCGAAAGCTGGCAATAGCGAATGATACGCCTGATGAGATTCTGCGGAGGAAATATTTCACCCATAACAGATTATTATGGTCTGTTGATGTTGTATGTACTGTAGACATGAGTGTTCTTCCAGAAGCATGCACATTAGTGTCCAAGTAAATAATCTCCTTCCTATGAATTCTCATGTACATGTTATGCATAGATTCTTTGAATTCATATATGAGAAAGAAGCTCTTATAACATATCGAAGAACATTCCTGATAGTCTCTGTGATGTAATACATGTTCAAACTCAAGGTAATACATACAAGTATTCTCATATGCAGGGGCCATACAGGCCCCCATAGATGTTCCTGCAATCTGTAACAAATCATCCTCACCAAATGGAAAATATTATTTTTAAGTACTAGCTTAAAGATGAGCAAATAAATGTTGTTTGCCCAATTTCATCAAACTGTAGGAGTAGCCTCTCCATCGCCTCAATACCATCCTCATGAGGAATTAATATATATAAGCGTTTTACATCCATTGTACACAAAATGTAGTCATGATTTCAGTTTACAAAATCCTTCAAAAATTCTTCAGAAAATGCCTACTATCCTTTAAATACATACTAGATTGTTGTATTAAAGGTTGTATGATTTCCTCAATGTACTTTCCCAATGGTTCTAATGGGCTATACATAGCCGCAATGATGGGGTGGGCCCGAAGATTAACAAGACTCTTATGAATTCTGGGCAGTATATAGAACACGGGCATCATAGGGTGAGATTTAGTTAGAAAGTGTTTAGTTCCATCAATAAACCGTTCTTGAGATTCAGGGATGTCCAAGGGTTCTTTGACTTGGGCGTGTTCCATAGTGGTTGGTTTCTCATCTAATTTCAAATGACTATTCCTTTAACTTAAATGTCAGTTGACTTCCTTCCCCTGGCTCCGTTATCAAAGTTCTACAAAGCGGTTCTTCAGTACTTTTACAGAAAGCTTGTACCAGTCCCATCAAATCTTTCCAGGGAGGAGAAAAGCTCACAGCTTTATTTGGCTCCCCTTTAATGTCTGGATGATGCATATCTTTTCCAGGCTCCTCCATATCTTTCTTGAAAAGTCTTTAAAATCAACCTGAGCAGTGGTAATGTTGGGTCACTGCGATGAGGTAGATGACACCTGATGCCTTCTGCTGTAGCAGTGGTATAGGCTGCTGTAGCAGTGGTATAGGCATGGCCACTGCGACGAGGAAAATGACTTCTGTTGCACTCTGCTGGAACAATGGTCTTGACTTGGCCACTGCGATGAGAGGGCTACCATTGCACTCTGCTGGAGCAGTGGTATTGGCTTGGCCACTGAGAAGAGGGAGATGGCTTCCGAGGTACTCTGCTTGAGCAGTGGTATTGGTTTGGTCACTGCGATGAGGGAGATGACTCCTGGTGCAACCAGAGTGAGTTGGGCCTCTTCCCAGACCCTACCCAGTATTCCCTTTGTTCCCATTACCTGTAGTTCCTAGGCGAAATTTCTCTGGTTCTTCCCTGGTTCAGAGGGGCCTTTCCCCTCCTCCTATCTTCCTGCATGGCTCCACAACAGGCTTGTGGACTCAGCATCATTTCTGGACCCGACGGTCTACCTTGCAGTGGTCACGCCATCACCAAATGAGTCGGCTGCTTGCCGGCTCTCAGAATACTCCGACAAAGTCCTGCCTTTCCTCTATCGCTCACAGAGTGTTCTGCCTTTGAACTTCCCAGGCTTCAATCACGTACTCCTGGCTTTCGCAGCAATATCGCTTTTCATTCTCGCTTTCCTGTGTATACTGTTGACATGGTCCTTGTGTAACTGCAAAATCTTCTGTGAAAGTCTCTTTGGCACTCTTCATGCCTCCAGTGAGTCACCTAGTTACAGTACTTGGCAGATTCTTCATCTGGTTACTCCATATGCCACTCACGTTCTACTTTATCTCAGTAGGTTGTACGCTTATCACAGTCATGGGTTTACAGTAGAACATGGTTCAACTATCAAAGGTGTATGAAAAGGGTGACCATGTGAGTAGGGGTTTATGAGCCATGGTGGTAGTATGGGGGCATTTCCCCAGGTGGAGGTACTTATCCCCAGGAGGGGAGTCCCTCCCTGTGAGGTCCTTATGCATATTGCAACCCCTAGAAGTATTATTGGGTAGCGGCCTCACCTCCCTAGCCTCATAGGAAAGGGCTCCTCCCTGGGGAGAAATGCAAGTCCTGGAGAATAATCATATGTGGCACAGCACAAATGAAAGACCTCTACGCAATAACTCTGTCTCAATTTTAGAGAGAGTATAATCTGCAAGATTTACTATCAAACTCTGTGATCTCAGTGGATTTATTTTTTCTGCCTCTCCTCATTATTTTTCTGTTTCTAAAAAAGAAGAAGTGAGAGGCAGGTTTCTTTCACAGAAAGGTTCTTCATTTGTGCCGTGTCACAACAGTACATTTTTAGATGAGGAGATATTCTCGTTTCAATTAGTCTGAAAGATGAAGCTGAAATTGTTCTTTTCTAGAATTGAGGAGAGTTGTAGTGACCAGGTAGATGACATTTAGTCCAAAGAGTACCTTTAATCCTGAAGTGTTTCATAGCATACTTGACTGTTTCCAGAAAACAGTATCAAAATATCTCAAAAAGTTAAACTTTAATAGGAAATATAAAGATAATCTTACCAAAGAAAAAAGGGGAGCTCTTATCAAATTACAAAATAAGAATGACATTGTGATGAAAGCAGCATATAAGGGTGGTTCTTTTATTTCTTGAACATAACGGACTATTTACAAGATATTAACAGACAGTTAAGTATTGAGAATACTTAGTTGAAATTAGATTAGAATCCAACCACTATGGTACAAACCTTTGTTAAAGAAACCTTCGACATGGCTTGAACTCAAGAATGGATTGGCAATATAACGAAACAATTTCTAACTAATTCTCAACCTATGATGACCATGTTTTATATACTTCCCAAAATTAATAAGAGTTATATTAATTCACTAGGCTGCCCAATCATTGCGGCTAAGGATAGCCTATTAGAACCATTGGGAAAGTATATATAAAATCATACACCCTTTAATACAACAATCGAGTATATATTTAAAGGATGCTGAGCATTTTCTGAGATCAAGATTAGATTTTATTTACAGTGGGCGTAACAAGCATACATACATTAATTCCTAATGAGGATGAAATTGAGGATATGGATTGGCTACTCCTACGTTTTGATGAATTTGTAGCGAACAACATTCTTTGCTCACCTTGTTAAAGCTAGTAATTCGTTTTTCCTATTTGGAGATAATTATTTTTTACAGATTGCAGGAACATCTATGGGGGCCTGTATGGCCTCTGCATATGCAAATACTTTGATGCATTACCTTGAGTAAGTGTATCATATAAAGGGTACGTGGTATGGTCTTGGACCCCAGGTAATGAACAAATATAAACAAAATAGTGGACCGAGATCAAAGAGTGGTGAACACAAACTAACACAATGCTGACCAAGAATAATCACAAAAAATATATACATTTCTTTTCATATAGTGTTCATACTTAATAGTAGTATTCCGAATAATACATATACAATAAAACCTAAACATATAGTACATATTTAATGACTCCTACTTCATTTAATCTACTCAATTTTGTGTAATCAATCATACATTCAATCACAATACTCATTCAATACATATTCCCTATACCGGCCTCGTTACATACATGGCCTCTTCACAATGATTCAACAATTTTCGTACAGCCAATGTGCCTACTGGTGTGTCTTTCTATTACACAACAAATGCTGTCAAGTGTCATCGACACGTGTTTCAATCAGAATTGGAAGGCCTTTAAAGTGTGGCCCTTAATTTTCTCCAACCTTCTTCAGGACAGAAATGGGTGCCTTGCTGTACCCCACTCCTACGCCTTATGGAGTTGGTGTTACATCTAAAAAAAAATCATAAACAATACTATTACCAACAGTGTTGTAACCACCCTTGTTAATCTTACATGTAAGCATATTTACTTATGTGTGTAACCAATAAATAATTACATGTCTCGAACTTACCCGCAGAGTATTCTGGATGTAAGCTCGAGACCATGGGATCACTCCCAGATGCTCACGCAACTCGATCTCTTCTGGTGCATCCTGTCAAAAAGGCAATAGAGTGAGGAAGTAGACAGCAATGGAATTCCGACTGTGTCTAGGGCCACAGCTATCTCCCCACATAGTGGGAGTCAGTAAATTGCTATACTTACTCAAATACAGTCGAGCAGATTACTTAAGACCAAATGTGGTCCCCGTTGCTATCCTCTTTACTATTTGTGGATGCCTGTAACACAAGTCCAAAAGACTGAGGGTCACAGGTAATCTTTTCTTTTAGTATCATGTGCCACACTTATCCAAACCACTTACCAATCAAATGATTGTCTTTGATGTGCCAGTAACCATAGGTATACTGTGTTCCGTAACTATAGGGACTCTTATGCTTTGGTATCTGGCACCATCTATGAATCTAAGACCAAACAGAACATAGAGAGTGATGTTCTTATTGAGTATAGTAGGATGACATCATGCAATTCATTGGACCACTAATGTCTATTAATAATTTGAAGTTAGCAGCTAACACCAATAGTACCATGTCCTGAGTGCCAGCCCACAACCTGTCTATAGGGGTACTGTGTAATCATTCAGAAACCCGTTCTCGGTCACACAACTGAAATGTATACTATTGTCCCTCACATCGCGCTCTAACGCTTGCAATAGAACAGTAGCTTTGTTTCATTATCATGCATGTCAATTCACCTCACAACTCATAACGTCCAACAGTATGATCCTCACCTTCAGAACCGTATCCTTGTGTATCCCCGATTCTCTGGGCATCTACTAGACGCGCCTACAGTTACACATTAAAGTATCCACTCCTAACCTTAGAAACAGGACTACTTTCCTGATCACTGTGATGCAGGAAATGCATCGGAGGGACAGGGCCTCCATATCTTTGTCCTTTACTTCTTTTTATCGTGTGTTCTGTCGTGTTTTCCGTGCAGGAGTGGAACTCCTGGTGGTGCAGCTCTCTCTTTTGGTTTGGTGTACAGACCCATGGGATACCCCTATGGCACCCATGAGTGGGGGTACAACCCTGTGCCCCTAGTATATGTTTTTGGGCACCTGTGTGTGGACCACAGAGCAGGGTATGGGCTGCTGGCAGCTCCGTGCTGAATTTGACAGGTGCTCTGAGTATCCTCCATTTTGGGATACCCAGGCCCTGCCATTGGAATCAGTTGATTCCTGATAGGAAACAAGATGGCCCCCTTGCTTTCTATCGCCTGTTACCTTGTTTTCCCAAAGTCCTGGGAAGCCCTGACTCTGTCCCTTTCCCCTGACTGGCTGTTGGTTGGAAGTTCCATATATGGTGTTGTTGTGAAGTCAAGGCCAGACTGGCTGGAGCCTTCCCAGTGACTGTATGTTGTGGGTACACCCTGTGGGTGGGACCTGGGTGAATGGAGTGTTTGACCAATATGCACTACTTGTTGTGGATGTTTGGTTTCTGGTGTTTGACACAATGACTGAGACGGCCCTGCCCGAAACTGGTATGAATGCAGTGTGGAGTGTTGAATGGCTGAGTACTTGTCCCAATTCACATAACTTGTTGTGAGTGTCTGGAGAGAAGTGAATGGCCTGAATGCACTATGCACCTGATTGGCTGCCTGCCTGCATGAATGCCCTTCTGACCGATTGGTTGCCTGAGTGTGACCCAGCAGAATGAATGGGAGATCAACCAGTATATCTGGGGGCCTCTCACTGCTCAAATTCGTGTTCAGAAGCTGAAGAGAAACTGGAGTTGAAACTGAAGCTTAATCTTGAAGCCCTGCTGGAAGAGAAGTCTTGCTGCTGCTCTACTTCACCAATCTGAAAGCTGCTGTGTCTCCAAGGACTGACCCAGAGAGGACCTGGTTAGGTGCCCTCTTCCCAAGGGACCATCGTGCACTGCTAGTCTTTGCCAGCGCTCTCTGGTAGACAGACCTACGACAGACTGCCGACCGGAGACGGGGAACGCCACAGAATCACAAGGAGAAGCACCTGGACACTATTGTCCATCACCGTCAAAGACCGCCGTCATTGACCGGAGCCGCCGTGCTCCCTTTGCCTAAGTAACATTTGATCCAAGGATGCTCTCGCCTGCACCGTTGACCGCTTTGTCCCGCCAGGGAAAATCGAGGCCGCCAACGTGCCGAGGAGCATCCGCCGGTGGGTTTCCCGCCACCTGATAACCGTAGAGATGCCGGACAACTCGACGCCCTTGCTGGGCCACAGTTCTTCACAATCTCTTTGCGGTCCTGAACTATCATCACCGAGGTGCCCCGCACGCCTCTTCCTTGAAGGACGTCTGTGCTCCGTCGTCACCGAGCACCGCTATCACCATCATCGTTCACCCTTTTTCCTCGTGGGATCTCGATGATCCGTGGCTTCTGCCTTAAAAGGAGCCGCGCAAGAAGGATCCGTCGATGACCCGACGACGAACTCTTCTATTCCAGGTACATTGGGGTTGTAGAACTATTTTAGAAGGAAATAAGACTCTTGTGAACAATATATGGACTGGGCTTCTGATATATCTTTACATTTTACAGGTTGCCCAGGTGGGGGATCTCCACGCAGAATCGTACCTAGTTGGTAGGGGACAGTATTCGGCCAATTGTTCTAACCAACTGCTTTCCTTGTATTTCTATTGTTGCTTACCTTTATTAAGTGATCTTTGTGACATTTGACCAGAGTATAGCTGATGCACTTTAATCAGATCTGATCATAATTGTGATACCACTTAGAATTGTATATTTTTGCCATTATAGATTAACTAAGCACAAAGTGAGTTATTGTAATTGTATATAAAGACTGTGTTTTAACTAATACATTGTGTGGGCATTCCTGTGTGGGGCCTTGAGGACTACACACTACTTAAGAACCACCCTGCATCGCCTCCTGAGATGCTAGACCCTGATTGCTCGACCAGCACTACCCTAAAGAGAATCTTGGCTGGGGTCCTCTGTGCCTCTTCTCTGCCATATAGAGAGCAGGAGTACACACACCCCCCTCCAGTCTTTACAATCACGTTAACTAGTAATACTCCTACATAGGCGCTAAGTGGAGATTAGCCAAGTAGATGGCAAAACCCTGTGAACTCAATCCCCCACTGGAGAGTGTACAGTCCTTCACTTCAATATCCACAATGGGGGTCAATGCTCACTGTCCCCATATTGAAGCTACATTGCTCCTATTATATATCAAGTTCAGAGGGTAATCCCAGTTGATGGCACATGGATCGGTGGGCAATGAAGTCCATTATCAGGGCAATACCCTAAAATGAATTTGAATCAGGGGTGACAGTCTCGATGAAGCCTTCCAAGAGGGAGCATCCCTCATAATCTGAGTCGGTTTGTAATTTAAACTCCATCCCGATATCACTCAGAATATCTTTGTGCGTTGACAATCAATAGCTGGATGGTTATTAATGCTGCACTCCGGGGCTCTTGATGGGTGGCGAGGGGAAAGCACAGTTCCTAACAAAAGCGGTAACTACCCTCCAGAGATAAAGACCTTCTGTAGATAAAAGATTGTTCCACTCCATGGAAATGTTTAACCCTTGATTTACTGTGTTAAGTCGGTAGATCAATTTCCGTTCTTTTTTGTGGAGTTGTGCTGCCAAATTGCCACCACGTATCTGTGGTTTGAGGGTTTGGAGAATAAACCTTTGTATGTCTTTGTCTGAGTGACCTAATCTAGAGTAATGGTCATCCAGCAGTTTGTCACGTACTTTATTCCTGATACACGACCTGCGTTCATATATGCACTGTTTAACTGGTCGAATTGTTATGCCAACATAAATCAGGTCATAGGGGCATTTGATAATATAGATGGCATTTTTAGTTTGACAATTGGCGTGATGTCTCTGTTCCCATTTGATATGTCCATGTTCGAAACAATGTCTCATCTCAGTAAACTGGCAGACTACACACTTGCCACATTTGTAGTGTGCAAACACTAATTCAGAATGATTTGTTCCTTATTGGTGTCCCTGTAAGTATGTACACATTTTTGTTTTAAATTGCTATTTCTTTTGAAGGCAAACATGGGTTTGTGTGCTAATGACCCTTGTTTTTGGACTAAATGCCAGTTATTATTATAATTATTTGTTTTTAATTAACGTTTTACAACAATCAATCAAGCACATAAAAAAAATTAGCCGTATATGTTATACATTTTACGTAGCTCATGTCATGCCATGACAACATGAGCCTATTCCATTTCGCCGTCCACCATATCCTCTAGGGGTGTACCCTCTTCCGTGTCTCGGGAGGTATCATATCCACTTGGACTTTCCTGGGTAGTCCCCGACAATGTGGCTAATAAGTGCCTCCAGGCGGTCAATGTATCTGCCTCTTCCTCTCCTCCTCTATTAACTGCCTGAGTCCATACTGCAGTTTCGGTTTCTGCCCACATTTTAAGATCATTCCACCAGACCTCTTTCTTGGGTCTATTACATGCTTTCCAGCACATGTCAATTCTGCGCTTAGCTATTATGTAAGCCAGGTCTTTAAGATTACTCACATGCTTTAGCTTGCGTGGTCTAGGGAACCCCTCCTCCCCAATCATGCATGCCGACACCGATTTCACCAGCAGCGTAATGCCTTTCTCCACCGGGGATGGGCCACTTCTTTCCAGAATTCACCCATGCCAGCATTTACTTCTCCACACTTGGGAGATGTTTGTATTCCAGCGTTCTTAAATCGGGCTATCCTCTGGGGGGTCATATATGCTCTGAGAGTTACATATAGCTGGATTTGTTGCAGTCTTGCATTTCTGGAAACCTTTTTATGGTACCTTTGAGCCCTCTCCCACTGCCCACATTCATACTTTCTCCCACTTCCTCTTCCCAATCCTGTCTTAGACGGAACACTTCCTTTGCCACCTTAGTCATCAGCAGTTCGTAGATCCGGAAGACCTCATGCCCTCCCTCTGCAATGTTGTATACTGTATCTATCACTGTGTCTGGTTGGTCTTCTAGCACTATCTCAGACCATGTTTTCCTCACCCGTCGCACCAGTCTAGTATATGTGATATATTGCCCAAGATGTAGGCCCGTATCTTCTACCAGTGCATTAAATTCCAGTATGTTCCCGTCTTGCCATATATCTCCAAGTGTTGCAATACCCACCGGTTCCCAATATCTGCGTATCATCTGCCTCAGTTGTGCATCCCCATTGGTCAGTGCTACTAGCGGCACCTGCGGGGAGCACAGAGTCACGCTTTCCATGGCCTGACAAGCCTTCCGCCACATTTGCCATCCCAGTTCCAGTACCCCTTTAGTTCAGCTTTAGGCAGCCATATCCATTCTTTCAGAAGAAATGGAGCACAGTCTGACCTCAGCAGTTTGGACTCAGCTGTTGAGTCTTCAGATGGCCACCTGGCCACGTACTGTAGCTGGCTGGCCCAGTGGTAGATCTTGAAATTAGGAAGTTTTATGCCACCTTTATCGTATGTATTCTGTAGTTTCCACAGGGCTATTCTGTTCTTAGTGTTGTGCCAGATGAAACCTCGATATATGCTCTGGAGTTTGACAAAGAACCGCTTAGGTATCTTATGTTTCCGAAAAAGTGTATCAGCCTAGGTAATACCACCATTTTCAACAAAGCCGCCCTCCCTACCATAGCCAATGGGAGCGTAGCCCAAAATGTCATGCTGTTGTCAATGTTTGCTACTGCCTTATCTGCATTATATTTGTGTTCATTCTCAACAGCATAGTAGATGTTTATTCCCAAGTATCTGAAGGTATCGGTCTCCCAGGGTATTTATAGAACGGGTAGGTGCTCTCCCAGAATCCCTTTATATCTCCCTAGGGGGAATATGCATGAATTTTTAGGGTTGACTGCAACGCCTGGGAACGACGTGAATCGCTCCATTACCTCTAGGATGTATTGCAGGTTTTCCTCCGGGTATCTCAAATATAGCAACATATCGTCTGCATACAGTGATATTAGATGTGGCCCTCCTTTAGTGAAAATCCCCACCTCTCCGTACTGTTGTCTTAGGTATATAGCTAGGGATTCTAGTGCAAGAATATATAGCATTGGGGAAGAGGAGAACCTCTGTCTGGTACCTCTACTAAGTTGCCATCTTTCTGAGATTACCGCTCCCGTCTTAACTCTGGCCAATGGTGAACTGGACAGTAGTTTAACCCATTTCAGATATTCGGGCCCTATTCCATATTCCTGTAAGGCTGCTATTAGCCACAGCCATTCAACACAGTCAAAGGCCTTCACTGCATCTAAGGAAACAATTGCAACTTCTTGCCCCTCTCCTTCTGTCTGTTCCATGACCCAGTGAAGTCTCCTAAGGTTACCGGATATGCTTCAATGTGGGACATATCCAGTCTGATCGGGAGGAATACATTTGCTTATAACCTGTCTCAATCTCCCCGCAAATACAGCTGTAAGAATCTTGCTATCCTGGTTTAGCATGGACAGCTGTCTATACGATCCGCGATCCATGCTCGGCTTATTTGGTTTGAGGATGGGGACGATTATTGCCTCCTGTAGGGATTCTGTCAACTTTCCTATTTCAAGGGCTTTTTTAGCATAGCCAACAACGGGGGCAGCACTTTATAAAACTCACTAGGGAGTCCGTCCATCCCTGTGGCTTTGCAGGTGGGTAGTGCCTCGATCACTGCTTCTAGTTCTTCCAAGGTGACTGGGGCGTCTCATTTGTCTCTCTCCTCAGCGTTTAATTTGGGCAGACCAATGTCCCCTAGTGTTTCCACTATCTCATCCCAATCGCCCCCCTCCGCATCTCCATACAATTGTTTGTAAAACTCAAGGAACCCTTCATTCACTCCCTCTTGGGTATTGAGTATCTGTCCTTTCTCCCCATGTACTGCTCTAATCGTCCGTCTTGGTGTCTCCCTTTTATATAACCATGCTAGCAACCTTCCCGGTTTGTCCCCACCAGCATGTCGTCTTTCCACAAATTTCCTGTAGTTTAAGTTACATAGCCTCTCCCAGTGCTCTTCACATACCTGCCGTAGTTTATTTATGGTGTCAGCCCCTTTCAGTGTGTTATCCCCTCTTCGAATGATCACCTCGAGTTCCACCTCTGCCTCCTGCAGCGCTTGCAGTATGCCTCGTTGCAGTCCTTTGGATTTTACTATCGCTGATCCCCTTACCACCATTTTAAACGCCTCCCATAAAGTGCCGGCCGATTTTACACTCCCAGTATTAATTTCGAAATATTCTACTATATCTTCCCTCAGGTCTTCTCTAAACACTGTGTGTTTTAGTGCTTTGGCTCGCAGCCGCCACGTTGGAATTCTAGCTCTGGGGGATGAGTACTGCCACGTTAAGATTAGCGGTGAGAGGCCTGAAAGGACTCTCGCTCTATATTCCGTCTGCACTACTTCTCCTGTTATCTCCGGGGAAGCAAACAGATGTCCAGACGTGTGTACAAATTGTGTGGGGCTGAATAATGCAAGTAATGTCTATCATATGGGTGTTGTAGTCTCCACATGTCTTCTAGTTTAAAGACCCTCAACAAGGTCTTCAAGATTTTGGCTGCCGGAGTGGGTTTATCTAATTTCTCATCTGAACTATCTACCTTGGGATCCAGCGTGCAGTTGAAATCGCCTCCCCATATGACCACACCCCCCAGGAATGGGCTTATTTTACTATATAAGGTCTTGAAGTAGGTCACAGTGTCTTGGTTCGGGGCATATGTGTTAATGATACATATTTCTCTGTTTTCTATTAGGCCCCGTATCGTAACTAACCTCCCATCTGGCTCCACCTCAGATTGTAATAGCTGAAAGGGGACATACGGTGCTACCCAGGTAATTACCCCTCTGGCATATGCTGAATATGTAGCCTCCACACTGGTTCCCTTCCAATTCTTCTTTATCACCTCTAGTTGTTCTTTGGTGAGATGGGTTTCCTCTAATAGAGCAATGTCCATCTTCTGCCTTCACAGGTACATCATGATCTCATTTCTCTTCAGGTAGCTATTTAGCCCCCTGACATTCCAGGTAGCTTTCTTGAGGTCTCCCATTATTCATCCATACCCAGACCCACCACTGTCCTCCTTTGTCTTCTGTATCTTGCGCCGCGGTGCGTGGACATAGGCTCGTTCCCTAACTAAAATCACTGCACACACTCTAACGCCCTTCCCACCCCCCTCCATTCCCATTCCCAACTGTTGCCCAGCTACATCCCTGGATCTCAGGCTATCCCGCATTTAGTCCTTTCCGGCAGTGCCATATGCTAGGAACACAGCAGGAGGTTGCTGCACTACAGGCAACCTAACTAAACTATCTATAGGGTTATAAGAGCGAGTCCATTGCGCCTCCTGCAATTTTACACTATTGCGCCATGCTACTTTACATCTACTTATTGGACACCACTTATCCGTTTCATCCTCCTTCTGGTTATCTGTTCCCATCAGGCAGTTCTGCGCATCCAACCACTCTGTCGCATCCTCAGGGGTGTCAAAGAACAGGGCTCTGTTCCTGTGAAACACTTTCAGTTTCGCCAGGTACATCAGGATGTATTTGTAGCCCATCTCGTGCAATCTTTTCTTCACTGTTCCATAATTCAATCGCCGTCCCTGCACTAGCAGTATGTAGTCTGTATACCCCGTAATGGCTGTGGAATGCCCTTTGTATCGTGCCACCTTTCCGGAAGTGTTGCAGGATTTTCTCCCTGTCTCGGTAGTTCAGGATTTTGGCTATTATTGGTCTTGGAGGGGCTCACAGCGGTGGCTTCCTTGTCAGGGCTCTGTATGCCCTCTCCACCAAAAACCCCTAGGTGAGCATCCCTCCCCCTATTTCTTGCAGAAACATCGTCTCAACGTAGCCCGTTGGGTTAGGCCCCTCTCACCTTCCAGAAGCCGCACGATCCCTATATTGTTTCTCAGAGTGCACCCTTCAGCTTCCTCTGCTCTATTTTCCAGGTTTCTCACGTGTTGCTTCAGTATTTGAATCTCCGATGCGTGAGACGCACATGCAGCTGTTTTCGGGGTCACTTCTTTCTCCAGTTCGCCTGTGTGTTCTGCTATTGCTCTTATATCTTTCTGAAGTAGATTCACATCCTCCTGGACTGCGCCAACTTTGAGTTCCAGTGCTGCCTTGAGTTCGACCATGGCTGACTCCAGTTTTGCTTCCCACGTTAATTTCAGGTCTGCAATCGCCTCCAAGATCTCTTGACCATTGCGTGCTGGGGTAGTGTCCATTTGTGGGGTCTTTTCCTTGCTTCTGGCTCTCTCCGTTGGCTGTGGCATCCTTGCGAATTCTTCCAGTGTGGGTTGCTTCCCTTTTGTCTTGACCTGTTTGGACGTCATCTTGGTGTCGTTGTATGCTTCAGTTCCAGGTGGCGCGGGTCTAGCCTGCAATACTACAACTAATTTTATGGCCACAGAACTAAGGGTCAGTCCTCCTTCGTCTCCAGAGTCCAAATGGACCCAGTCCTGGCGCCTCTGGTGCCAGGCTCATGTAAAAGTGTGCCTAGCACACTCTTTGCCAAAGGCCCAGCCTATATAAGGCCAACCCATCCACATGCCGCTGCTTCGCGTTGTTTTGCTTTTGCAGCGTAACGCTTACCGCTGCTCTTACATGCATATCCACTTGATGCCTGCTGCCTCTTACCTGAATCCAGCTACACCATCGCTGTGAGCACCTCTTACCTGAATCCAGCTACTCCATCGATGTGAGCGCCTCTTACCTGAATCCAGCTACTCCATCGCTGTGAGTGCCTCTCACCTGAATCCAGCTACTCCATCGCTGTGAGCGCCTCTTACCTGAATCCAACTGCTCCATCGCTGTGAGCACCTCTTGCCTGAATCCAGCTACTCCAGTGCAGTGCGTGGCTCTTACCTGAATCCAGCCGATCCATCACTGTGTGCGCCTCTTACCTGCATCCCATCTTTACCGGAGTCGGAGCCTTCTTCTCACCTGATCCGGGCTGCCAGCTACCCGGAGCTTCACTTCGATTGGAAGGGTTATGGACCTCAAGATCGCACTTGGGAACCAGTGGAATTTATTCATGCACCTCGACTAATCAGGCGCTTTCATTTTAACAACCCCACCAAACCCTTACCGGGGAGAGGAACGCCCGTGAGAGGGGCCTTGCGGGGGGAGTGCTGTCATGGCCACAGAACTAAGGGCCAGTCCTCCTTCGTCTCCAGGGTCCAAATGGACCCAGTCCTGGTGCCTCTGGTGCCAGTCTCATTTAAAAGTGCCTAGCACACTCTTTGCCAAAGGCACGTGCAGCAGGGCCGGGCGTGGCCATAGAACAACAGAGGAAGGCACGTGCAGGAGTCCCTGGGTGTGGCAAGGTCACTAGGCGGAGCTAAAGGGAGGGGCCAGGCCCAGTCTATATAAGGCCAACCCATCCGCATGCCGCTGCTTCGCGTTGTACTGCTTTTGCAGCGTAACGCTTACCACTGCTCTTACCTGCATATCCACTTGATGCCGGCTGCTTCATCTCTGAAGACCTCTTACCTGAATCCAGCTACTCCATTGCTGTGAGCACCTCTTACCTGAATCCAGCTACTCCATTGCTGTGAGCGCCTCTTACCTGAATCCAGATACTCCATCGCTGTGAGTGCTTCTTACCTGAATCCAGCTACTCCATCGCTGTGAGCACCTCTTACCTGAATCCAGCTACTCCATCGCTGTGAGCGCCTCCGACCTGAAACCAGCTACTCCATCGCAGGGCGCGCCTCTTACCTGAATCCAGCCGATCCATCGCTGTGCGCCCCTCTTACCTGCATTCCATCATTACCGGAGTCGGAGCCTTCTTCTCACCTGATCCGGGCGTCCAGCCATCCAGAGCTTCACTTCGTTTCTTTCTTCGTGGCTTCTTCACCCTGCAACCGTGGAAGCTGCATCGGGCATCCGGACTTTGTTTTTCACCGTTGGCCTTCGCCTGCAAGAGAAAAGGGAGAACACAACAGGTTAGAACTTATAGCAATAACGAACGCTTGGCTGCCATTCCAGTGACTAGAGTTCCATTATAAAGGCCCATTTACCAGTTCCATCTGGCTCAAGGAACTCCCCGGATTGCTCCACGACTTCGCTCCACTTCTTCATAGCTATCGGGATGAGATTAGACATTGCAAGAGTTATTATTCAACAAGACAAAGACATTATAATAAACAAACTATAACCACAACCAAAAGCCTTAACTTCTAAGTGGATTGGTCGCAGCCGGTCTGGATCAACCCTTCCACGGACCAGTGTAGCAACTCGGTCCGCTCTACGCGCCCTTGCTACGACAAGCAGGACGGATATCTCAACATTACAACACAACACTGGCAATACCAGCGGCCAGTACAGCAGGCTCTGCAACAACTGGGAGAGGGAGGCGATCCAGAGGAGTCAAGCTGAGGGAGGGCTCCAACCGGGCCCCAATGCCCCTGCAGAGACTAGGTGAGCATAACAGTTATCTAGTTAATAATGTTTTATGAGGATTTGTGCATAGACAATTTACTTGACATTGGAGCCGTACGGGGATATTTTGAAGTGTTTTGTGTTTTCCTGCTCATGCAGAGCGTGGTGCTCGAACCGATGCTGCAATATTTCGTACTGCCAACGTGCCAATAGTTTATTCAGCTTATGTCTAATTGGGTTGTCTGTTCCACAATGTTTATAGATTCCACCTCACATCCTCCTGAGGTACCATCTTACAAGGTTGCAGGCAATACGAGGATGATGTTGGGAGAAAGCATCCCACCCATAGGCGCAGTGTAGAGTCTTCCACCCTGGAAGGACGAGTTGCAAAAATCTGTTGCCTGGTGCACCCCAGTGCGACAGTGTGCAGTGACCTGGCCCCTCAGCCTGCAGGGTCACATTGATTATGCACGTCCCCTTACCTCATGGGGCTTGTGCGCCGCGCGGACCCCACGTTTTCCTGCCACCAGTGACTGTGGGGTCCTGCAGCTGTGGGTAGTCACCTTGAGGGCAGGCTCCCAGCCCTTCCTCTAATTGGAGCGGGGTGCCGGCACCCAGGTGGTATTCCTCTTCCCAATACGGGCGTCTGCAGTCAATATCCCAAGGCTCCCGTGCCCACAAATAGTATGCAAGGCCCAGGTGTCAACTCCTTTATGCTGCCCTCTTTTATGATCCTAGAGGTTTCTGCTGCACCTCCAGTCCGGCTCAGCGCCCGCCCATTGTATACTTGTATGATCCAATCTATTTATTCCTGTTGGCTTCCTCAGTATGATTAGATAACGCACCCTGAGTCCCGGTGCTCCGGTCTTGCCAGCATCTGACATCAACGTTCCATGGGGAGCAAAACTTCACCTGAGTCGAGCCGCAGAGGAAGATTCCACATCAGCTTCTCAATGCAGCAGTGGCCCTGCTACATTGTATCCATGCCACAGTTTGATGTCCCGGTGTAACGCTCACCTGATTCCCACAGAGACGCCGACCTGTTCTGGACTGCTGTGACCTCTTCTAAAGGTGATGCGCAGGACTCGGAAGACGGACTGGACCGGACCCCCAAACCTCGCCTGTCTGGCCCGTAGAAGAATCCTTCTGTAGATGGAAAAGTGGATTAACTGTCTGCTGGATAATGTGTCGGATTCCCCCCCTTCCCCCTCTCACACTCCTCAAACCCTCTCCGCGATTCCCCGTAGAGTCTCACCTTAGAGTCTGAAAGGACGAGCTCTCCATCCTGCTTCCGATGCAGGGGCGCGTTGATTTCCAGTTACTTCACTGGATCACGGGTTTGGTGAGTATTCAACTCCGCTTGACTTTTCCGATATGAGGCCGTAAGTATTCAGTTGCAAAAGTTCAAGGCTAAATTGTCTGTTGTCCTTTTCTCTATTTCAGATGCAGGATGAAGAATCCGCGTAGAGGAATGTATTCGCCGAAGGTAAACTCTGGTGAGTCTTTTTGATGGATGGTTCCCTCAGTGGTCTTGCTTTCACCCACTAATGCGTGTGTCTTTTTCCCCTTAGGGGCCGGGTACGGAAGTGCCAAAGAAGCGGCGCCGACCCGAGGTGAGGAAAGATTGTCCCAACAATAATCAGGTAAGTCTTAAGGTGGAAGAATCAGGCCTTCCTCGAACTGTTCCTTCGCTCACCTTTGTTTTGTCTCTTTTTCCCCTTAGGGGCCGGGGTACGGCAGTGCCAAAGAAGTGGCGCTGACCCGAGGTGTGGAAAGATTGTCCCAACAATAATCAGGTAAGTCTTAAGGTGGAAGAATCAGGCCTTCCTCAATCTGTTCCTTCGCTCACCTTTGTTTTGTCTCTTTTTCTCCTTAGACGCTGAAAGGCGACGGATGGTGCCAATGGTCGCTGAAAAGCCCGAGGGCGCCTCGTGAAGGTGAGTGGAACGCAGCCCTGCGGCGAGCGATGCGATACGCTTCTAAAAATAATGTCTTTTCCCAGGATCGTCAGAGTGATGGTACCGGACTCCGGATGGAGGTAGGTAAAGTTCAATTAGTCACCTTTCTCTCCTTTCCTTCCTTTTCAGGTGTTCCAGGTTGCAGGCGGGCGTGGCTGGAGCCAGGATGCAGGAGCAGACACGGTGAGCGTCCAGCTGCTAGATGCAGAACAATGCGAAGCGTGAGCTGCTGTCTGGGCGTGGTTTAAATAGCCCCCAAAGTAGTTCCAGGTAAGTATTCATCCTCAGCCACGCCCGAGTGGTAAAATAGTCCCATAGGTAAAATAGTCCCTTTCAGACCTCAAGGAGGTCTGGATCCAGCAGCATGGTCTGCATCAGGTAAGTCCATCCAAGCACTCCCATAATGAGCCTGGCGCCTATGGTGCCAGGACTGATGCCTTCTATGAGCCTGGCGCCAAAGGCGCCAGGACAATGTCCAAAGAGCCCCTATAAGGGGTTGCTGGGTCCCTCCCTGGGGACATGATGTCTGCTTTCGGGGACGCTGGGCCTGAACTGGGCTCCCCAGGAGTAGGCATCATGACACCCGGAGGGGAGACAACGTCCTCTCGTAGCGCAGCGCAGACCCGCAGGACGAGCCCTCCGAGACTCAGGCAATCTGATGCGAACGTATTTCCTTGCCTGCGGGCAGCGTCGCAGTTATGTGTGCCGAAGCCCTTGTCCCACGTTTTACACACCAGCTTGTATGGGGTGCAGTGTCCCAACACCAAGTCTCTCCATCCGAGGGTGTAGCACCATTTTGCTTGCGCTGCCAGCTATCGTGGTGGAATCATCTAGGCACGATCTTCGGTCCATCGTTTCTCGCAGCAGCTGGTCTCTTTGTTCTAGTTGCTGCCATTTTGAGATTGCCAGATCCGTTTTCATAAAATCTTTCTTCCGTGGATAACTCACATTGATCATAGCTCAGGGCCGGTTCCAATCACTTCTGCCTGTGCCTGCCTGCTTCACGAGCACATGCGTGCGAGTTTAGCCTTCTATGGCTGCATTTAGTTGTATTATTAACCGGATCACTACAGGATTAGCAGGTACACATATCAGTCTCTCATTAGCTGGTTTCTCCTGTGTAGTGAGAAACACGTCTCGGTTTGTATTTGCTGCCCTCCTACATTTGTCTTTAACCATTCTCTTTGGGTAGCCCCTATCTATGAGTTGGATCTTAAATTGGTCAGCATGGTGTTCAAAAACCCGTTTGTCAGTACAGTTCCTCTGAATGCTCAGGAATTAGCCATACGGTTGATTCACTTTTAAACTGGCTGGATGTAAACTGGTATAAAATGTAGCAGACTATTTCGGTCTGTTGGTTTACTGTAGAGAGTTGCCTGCAGTCCCTCTGCTGATTTAAAGATTTTCAAATCTAGGAAACTCACCGAGTCCATACTCCATTCTATAGTAAATTTTATGTTGGAATCACATCCATTCAGCCATTTGTAAAAGTCCATCAGCGATGTCACTGTACCCCTCCAGATCATGAACACATCATCTTTGTATCTCTTCCACACTGTGATATAATCGTCAAATTCATTACAGGATATGAATTGATCTTCGAAGTTGGCCATGTATAGGTTAGCTATGTTGGGGACAAAAGTAGCTCCCATACTCACACCCTTCTGTTTGTACATTTGATGTTTGAATAGGAAATAATTTTCCATCATTGCTAGCCTTGCACACTCCAGAACAAATCCTGTGGGGACGGGGGGGTTTCAGGTGCTTTCCGCAGATCCAAGATCTTCTTTAGTATGCCCAGACTCTACATCTGGGGAATGGATAAGTACAATGTCTCTACGTCCGTCGTAACCAAGATGACTTGTAGTTCTGTAATGATGTCTTGTATCAACTTGATCATGTCATTGAATCCTTGATGTATGAGGGCATTTTAACCACAAGAAGAATTCTGTGTATGCAGACAGGGGTTCTAGGAGGGAGTCGATAGCAGACACAATGGGCCTCCCAGAGTATTAATCCTATTCTTATGCACTTTTGGGAGCATATAGAAATCCACGATCTTTGTATGTGGCTTGCATAGGAACTGCCGTTCCTCCATGTTTATCCAACCTTCATTGTTGGCATGATTTGTAAGGCTAATAATCTCCTCTTGTAGGCGGTTGGTCGGGTCCATATCCAATTTCTTATATGCCATTTGGTCACTGAGTAGTCTCATACACTCTGTATCATAATCATGTGTGTCAAGTACCACAACGCCTCCGCCTGTGTCGGTGGTTTAATGGTGATATATTGTCTATTACAGAGGTCTTTCAGACTGGTCCTTTCTTCAACATTGAGATTATCTTTTTGAAAATTATGTTTTTTAATTGCATCAAGCATTTGCTTAGTCACGATATTGTCAAAAGCAAGCAGAACATGGATTACATCACAGAGAATATCAAGAACCTTTGATCTGTTGTAAGAGGTTCATGAATGATATTTTTGGCATTTGCAAAGGAACTGAGGTGCATTTGTAGAATGTTTTCTCATTAATTAATTCAATGCATCCACACATAAAATGTACATTGGAATTCAGTAAGAAGTAGATTATTTACTTGGTCACTAAAGTGTATGTTGATGGAAATACACTCATGTCTACAGTACATACAAACAAAAGGACCATAATAATCTGTTATGTGGTGAAAGCTTTCATCATTCGGGTATTCCCTACAGTCTTTTTTGAGATATAAATCGATAATATCCAATGAGAATGAGTGTAACATTAAAGAACAAATATTAATCTCAAAGTCTAGACAAAGAAAAGATCAAGAACATATTTGGTACAAGCACAAGGAAGGAATTATGGAATGAGAAGATTCCTAAAGCAGCTCCCAAATTGGTGAATGTCACAATTTACTCGCTCCAAATTAAAAGTGTTATAAATTAAATTTAGCAAAATTAAAAAATGTGACTAACTATTCCTGAATTACAATTGTTATTTGGTGATCCACCTACTTTTGTATGTAAAAGAAGTCATTCATTAAAGGACAAGTTGGTACATGGAATGGTTACAGATTCAATGGGCCTCATTACGAGTATGGAGGCAGCCATGCCCTTAATAAGGGCATGGCTGCTTCCATACCGGGTTCTGTAAATGAGGAATTACCGGGTCCTTCTGACCTTGGAGGACCCGGTAATTCCTCATGCACAGAACCATTCCCCATTCCCATTTGAGCCTACATAGGGCTCAATGGGAATGGGGATGGAGCTAATAACGGGCCCTTTAATAACGGGCCCGTTATAAGCTCCTTGGTCCCCTCGCGGGACCCGGAAAAGACGTCTGGTTTTACCAGAAGTCTTATCCGGGTCCCGCTAGGGGACCTCGTAATGAGGTCCAATATCCTTTCAATTGAAATTTAGAGGTGCCTTACTGTGCATTAATTGTTCATTTGTAACAGCATGATCAAATCCCGACACAGGGAAGAAAATATAATTGAAACATTCATCCACACGTGACACAAAGAATGTCATCTATGGGATAAAGTGTCCCTGTGGGATATATAATGTAGGAATAACTACATGCAAGGTGAAAGTGCGGTGGGGCAACATAAGTCAAATCCACAAACAACTATTTTGACATAGCCAGTTACTGTACCTTATCGAGAGAAACACCATGGAATATCACAGTTTCGATTTGTAATACTGGAATCGGTTATAATTTCACAGAGGTGGGTGCATGCAACCAAGTTATTAACATGTTGAGATGTTTTTAGATTAAGAAATCAGAATCTCTACATCCCAAAACCATGAATCACGAATGTGATGTGACATGTTTTCATGAAAATGTTTCAAACCGTGCTCAAAATTCTGGTCTGAGGTATCTTACAAATGATTAATAATATTTTGTGAGAATTTCACCACTCAATGTCTGTTAACGTTTTGAAAACATCCGATAGATTGACCATTTAATTACAAGATTAGACATAGGTTTTTATATATAGTTGGGAATGTATGTACTCGATGTACATTTAAGAGTAGCATGGAGTGTACAGGAGACTAAAGTGGCCATTTTTGCATGTCTTAGGAACATCCAAATAGCGATGTGTGTTAAATCAAAAAAAGGTATGCGATGAGATTTACGTCAATGTGATGTTCATAGTGCCACTTAAAGTACCTTAATATTAGTTCATAAGAATGAATTTAAATGTGTGAGAGGAAGGAATAAACCAACTTAAGATGGCTCCTTAGTTAGCATTCAAGGAAACCACAGTATATCCACATTGAAGTGTAACCTGGTTACGTTGAGCATGTGACTGTGATGTTTTAGTCTCGTACATGTGTCGGGAAAAGAACAAGTGAGTGTGCATGGATAGACCCTTGTGTTAATATTAATAGGTTTTGATGAAAGGTTTATTATGAGAAGCTATATTTACTAACACTAGTTTTCCATTCATGTGGCGCTAGTGCATTCGGTTGAAGATATCCCTTTCATACACTTAGTTGTGCATAGTAGATATGTCCAGACATTTTGATTTTGCATTTTGTTTGTGATTTATTGAGGTTATATCAATTTGAGAGGGTGCTGACACGTGTTTCAACCATAAGACAGGTCTTTATCAAGGCTACCATAGTTAATCATTACATTGATTGTCATATATTTGGAGTACACACCATTGTTTGTGATATGTGTAATGTGATCAGTGATTTGGTGCATTGGGTGAATTCACAATATATTTCATTATCATAGGTGTTATTTCAGATGCATACATTGGGATTGGCCCAGTTTGAAATATCGCAGATATAAGAATTCATGTGATATAATTTAACACAAACGTTTAGACATTTTGGATGGGTTCAGGGATATAATGCACATTCATTAAATTTGTATACAGTGACATACATAGGTTCACATATTGCCAATGACGTTCATTAAAAAGAGAGAATGCGACACAAAGGAAGAGAGAGATGAAAAAAGGTGAAAAGGTGGGTTAGCTAGGTTCAGAGCAGAGTTGTTGTAATTGTAAGGTTATGGATGGAAGTCAAGGCAGGTTAGTACATTCACCTGGGTTTGGTGTATCTTGGTAGGCAGATTAGATGGTGGTGAGTAGCCTTGGACTGTAGTTCATTGTATTTGCAGGGCTTGTAGCCTTAGAATAGGTTGCCCTTATTGGTTCGAGCGCATCTGCGTGGAGAAGGGGGGAGAGGGTGGTTGAGAGGTGGCCGGATATTAACAGGGTCTTTTATAAATGGCATGGATTGTGAAATACTATTAAAACGTTAACGCGAGACATAGAGCTTACTGGGCTACATGGTTTTGGCATACGGTGCACCTGACGCTGAATCAATAAATGGAGGTGTGAGAGGTGGCCATATATTAACAGGGCCTTTTTATAAATGACATGGATTACGAAAGTATAGTGTTGTTATTGTGTGCACGTTCTTTGATTTACCTATAGTGTGTTGATAGCTTGGTGACGTCACCCTTAGGTTTGCACATAGGACACAGCGAGTTTCAGATGGTGAGGAGCTAGTATTGAGAACTTGGGATTGGCAGACGAAGTGAACCGGTGGTGGTGTGCGGAAGGCACATGTGCCTGAGGAAGCAGCGATTGTGAAGGAGGGGCAGTGCACGGAGCATGCCTGGTAAGTTGCAGAGCCAGAGAGGCTTGTAGAAATTAGGACGTATTATTATTGCATTGTGACTTTTAACCTTGAACAGCGGATTATCGAAAACCTCGACTTGAGGTAAGGTCAAAGGTATTTAAATGTATCAAGGTAACAGTGAGGAAGTTACTCCCCTTCAGCATTTGTGTAAGACACTTCCACATTATAAGGAGAGAATAGCATAGAATGATCCAAATGTACAGATGGTAAATTAACCAAACTATGGCCACCTTGTGGAAGTTTCTCCAAAGATGTGCAGTAATTGCTATTGACACACATACATGGTGCTTACCAGGGGAAGAAATTGACCAAACACATGGCCATATTCGAGTTGTGGCGCATATTTCAGGAGGGAGAGAGGGAAACTGTGAGGCGTCAGTGGATGCTAAGCCAGCAGGAGGTGAAGGATGAAGGGAACCATCCCTCTGCACCTCCCCTTACCCCTCCAAGTGTTGTATCTGATGACATAGACAATGAACAGGGGATGTACCCAATGAGGGAACTAAGGGCAGCAGAGGGGTATTCAAATCCGACATATCAGCCACCACCATACACTAAAGAAGATAAGCTGAAAGGCGTTGGACAGCCACATAGTGGTGCAGGGGCGAGCAGTGAGGCACAGCAGCGCATGAAGGAGGAGTTCGAGGGCATAAGCATGAATGAATGGATAGCAGCCCAGGTACTCTTAAAACTTCAAGGGAAGACAAATGGGAGGCAGAAGGGGCCAACAAGGCGACAGAAAGCCAGGAAAGGGACCGCAACGCAACAGACTGGGCAGAACTAATGGAAGAGGAGGACAGAAAGGAGAAGGAGAGAGGAGAAGCTGGAGCGAGAAGACAGGGAACTAAGAAGGGAAGAGTGTGGAAGGGGAGATGAGGCAGAAAAGAGAGAGAGAACTGGAAAAGGCAGAGAGGCAGATGGAGATAGAAGAGCAAGAAAAACGCAAGTTAGCAGAGAGGGAACAGGAAGTTGCAATTGGACAGATTGGCAAGAGAACAAGCATGCAGGGAGTAAGATAAACAAGCAATAAGAGTGGTGAAGACGTAAACATCATTGGATTGGGAAAGAAATAATCGCTAGGAGGCCAGACGCGCAGAGCCAGATAGCATAAATTCACGAGGCAGAAGCATGGCAGGAGGAAGTGGAGCAGGCGTAGAGGTATAGGCTGGAGGCAGCAAATATAATTTAGTAGACATCGATCTTAGCATGAAACCTAACATATACTTGACATCGAGGAGACTACATTTTGCAGATGATTTCTGTAGCAACATGGTCACAGGATCCGAGAATGATGACAAACACAGTGGGGATGATTTGGGGGAGCCCCACCGGTCACAGACAAGTGGGCATCATGGTAATTTAGGGCCGACAGACAAGGATTAGGATGTCCCGATACAGAAGAGCAAGCACAGCAGACGAACGACAGGTGCACAACACACACACAACACATATGTCAATAGACTAAGGGATATCCCAGGATGTAGGAGGGAGGAGACAGTGATAGCTTGTTCAAGAGGACGATTGTCTAGAGCTTATGATGATAGCAAATGAGAACCCACATTGAAACCAGCAGACTCATGCCCAGACATTGAGGAAGAGAGAGGGCCTCGACAAATTAGACTGTACCGAAGGACACCGGAAGAAAGGGCAGCATATTCACAGATGCCTTCATTAGAAAGGGGAGGGATGAGACCTCAGTATGTGCCTTGAAAGCACACAGACAGAGAGAACTTGAAGTGTAGGCTACATCGTTGAGCACGGGAGCAGGAAAATGGGTTTATGAGATGGAGAAACTGGAAGTTGGTCACAGATTAGCAATGCACGCCGTAAAGGGGATCTTAGTGTTGATACTAGGAGACGCAGCTGATGACATATGGAAGAGGGTGGGGTTCCCATAGGTGACGACACAGAACATGGCGCATGACAGAGCGCCATTTGCAAACTGCAGGGCAGCACTATGGAATTACAAACACAATACCCAGACACGTCAGACATTGGGGCGATTACATCAGGCAAATTGAGGGAAGACGAAGATCCTGTTCAGTACATTCAGGAGATTCAAGAGCTTTGGCACCTCAAAACTCGAGAGCCTTTCGACAAAACAATAGCAATATTCTATCACATTTTAGTGCAGGGACCACCAGAGCCAGTACAAAAGGGCTTGAAGAAATTGGTGGGGATTGGAAGCAAAGGGATGGGCAGAAATACAGCTCAAAATAGTGCAACATAGAAGTTTGTGGCACGAGAAGGTTAAGCAAAAGGCGGAAGAGAGGAAGGCAGATGAGGCCAAACTAGTGCAGTGAAATCTATCAAAGTATGCGATAGAAGGGGAAGTTATAACCAGCCCCAACCCACAAACACAGCAGCAGTATCAACAACCACAACCGTCTGCCCATCTCATGGGAGGAGGGTACATGGAGCGGGGCATCCCACAACAGGGGTAGTTTCTACGTGCCACAGAAGCATCATAACCAAGGGGGATTTCCAGGGGGATTTCGAGGATATGGGCAGCAGATGCAACAGAACACAGGGGACTTTTCTGGGGGGTTTTCAGGACAAGGCAGGGAGCCACCACAGTGCTGGGCTTGCAGACAGCTAGGACATTTTTTTTAGACATGTCGATTTAGAGGGACACAATAGAATTGGGGAGAGCAGGGCCAGCAGCATTACCAGGGGGGTCAAGAAGATTATTATGCACCGGACAAACAGCCACAAGGGCAGATGCAAGGCACATATCAGCAAATGCCACAAGCACAATCACACACACCAGCACAGTCACAGGTAAAGATGTAGGTACCAGAGATGGTGGCACCACTACCACAGTATCTGCAATCCCCACAGATTAGAGGCAACATGCAACAGCTAGCACAAATACAAGATGATGACACACCAGAAAACATGGACACAGTGACGACAGTACCACTTTGACGACTGGGAGGACTTACATGGTGGGGAACAACCCCTTTACAGGAAACAGGTTATCTATGGACCCTCAATATGACAGCCCACACACGAACTTGATGTGTCCCATCCGGTGAATTACACCAAATCCTGCAGAGGATCCTCGCATAGGGGTGGCGATAGGTAACAAAATATTTTCCTTTCTTGTCGATACTGGGGCGACTAGGTCATGCATTAGGTAAGGGACAATTGTGTTGTCAGGAAATGCCATGAACACTCAAGGATTCTCTGTGGCTCGAGAAGTGCTTCCTTTTACTGATAAAATCTCACTATAGAAGATCACGACTTATCACTACCTTTTTCTTTACTCTCAACAGACACCTGTAAACATATTGGGACAAGACATCATGCGCAGAATGCATGACTATTTCATTCACAGACAAAGGCATAGTGTGCTCAATCAACACCAGGCAAACGAATGATGAATGTAAAACATATCATCCAGGCATATAGTGGACCCATGGTACAGAGGGAGGTGCCAATGGACACAGAGATGTTTCAATATGGGACAGACATCGCCATTGCATGGATGCCAGGCATCGCAGGGGGAGTGTGGTGAGTACCAAACAAGTATTTGTTCAGGCCAGAGATATCATTGGACGAGCCAGGGGGAAGAATAGTGTCCATAGAAATAGAGGCAGTGTTGGCAAGGGAGTATTGGATTCCAATACACACGGAGGATGACACTGGGAGGGCATGGAGAGCGATAATTGCAGTTGCAGAAGGGTGCAGGCGGACAACAGTGACAGATTATGAATTATTTGGAGAAGAGAGACTGGAATTGGAAATGGTGCTCGAAATGAGGGTAGCGTTTTGGTTACAGATCCATTACAGAGAGGTACCACAGAGAACAACAATGGCACTGGAGGCGCTGCCCCCATTTCGGGAGGAGGACATGGCCAGGGCAACCGACAATTTATGGACCACAAGTCCTTATGACTTAGCACGATTGCACCGGACATTAGCACAATTGCATTATCCAACAAACACAGGGAAGGGGGTCATTGCTACACGCATTGGAGAAACGTGGTTTTGCCCAAATTTTAATGAACATGCAGCTGATTTTATTAGCAATTGCAGGCCTGTCAACAGTTTACTGCAGGACATACCTTGAGAGTTGTGACTACATGTGGACTATATGGATATGATCCAAGTGTGTCAAGGATACCACTACATGATAGTGGTTGTCTGCCCATTCTCTAGATGGATAGAGGCTGGGCCATGTTCCCACACTGATGCCCTCAGGGCAGCTGCATTTTTGGCCAGGCAAGTTTTCCCGAGATGTTCTCTCTAAGCCTAGCAAGCTTAGAGAGAACAGTAATGATTTTAAAACAGGTCAATTGCTTTTAAATGTGATTTGAAGTGGATGGGGAAAATGGTAAAAATGATTTTAATTCGCTAAATGGGATTCAGAACTAGGGAGAGTTGCTTTGGATTGGTTCAGGTAAACCCTAGCAATGATTGTAGAGTGAGTAGCAAATAGGAAATGAAATTCAGAAGTTGAAAGCAAGAAATAACTGTTTTTATATGTGGTGAAATTGAGCCAAATGCGAAATCGCAGCAAACATTTCAGCGCACGAAAAACACGATTACAGCAAAGCTATAAGGAGTTGGAGTGCGGTTCTTATTTCATTTGAAAGCTGAGGATGTTAGCTTCAAAATTACATTTGTAATTTTGTTCCTAGCATGGTTCAGAAGTTACAGAGGTTTTAGTGAAGGTCGATTTTTCTCAAAAAAGTCAAAATTTCAAAATGAAAGATGCACTGTTGAAGATTTGGAACAAAGATTTCTTAACACTAGGGAGTCTATGGAGCCGCAAACTACACGGACAGCCCAGCCACCTACCCAGAGGCGCCTCCGGATGGTTTCTATCTGCCTGAGGCGATTGCCTTTCTCCAGAAAATTAGCGCCAAGATGATTATCGCTACAATTATCACAGGATTATGTGGATAAGAGAAAGATTCAATAATGCAGTTATGGATGTGTTGGAATGGTTGGATGGGATTACTTAAGCTAAGAGATGACTATGGACAGTTCTATGCTAAATACTCACTACCATTGCATTGGAATGGAATGGACCCGTCAAATATCTGGTCAAAGGTTTGGCTTGGACTTCGCTTGCAACAGGACAGGATTCAGGACACCTGGACTGCTCTCAGCAAGGCACTCTGGTCTGCAGGGCCTCTTGGACTGGATCTGACGGTTTCTGGGTTACAGCTCTGCTGGACTGATCTGGATCTTGGGTTCTAGCAAGGCTTCTTGGCCAGAAGTAGCCGACACAGCAGAGCCAGGCTGTTGAATTGATTAGGCCCCGTGGAAGTATAGGGGTTAAATCAGGATGCAATATTTTAAAGGCCTGCTGAAAAGGGTTCAGCTTTTTGGGTTGGGCTCTGCTTCAGGGTTCTGGAGTCTGGTTCTGGAGTCTGTTTCTTCCTTCAGAGTACTTCGCCGGTAGATCAGTAATGAGTGAATGTGTCTGTCTGGGTCCTCAACAGTCCCTATTTATCCATCTTCCAAAGGGGTGGGGAGGCTGATCATACTATGCCCAACCCTCTAAGGATCTGATAGGTCAGAGAATTCCCCATCTCCTGATTTCCGAAGGGAACAGTGTGTCATGATGTGTCATGTTTATGGCTTAGGGAGAAAACCTCCCCTTTGTCTCTGTACAGTATATCTTATTTTTCATAAAAAACATATTTACAATATCCCCAACTTGTTAATAATACATATTCACATTACAGATTCACTAAGGTACGTTTCTGTCAAAGTCTGATCCTCCTACGAGTTTTGGTTCACAAATGACAATTTTTCGCGCTTTTGGGCGGTTACTTAGTGTCAGTTCTGTACCAATGTTTACACATGCATACACATACCATCTGGGATTATTCCTGGAAATTTTCTGGTTCCTGACATAATTACAATTGCTAGAATATGAACTTTTTCATGGTTCAGTCTCTGAAAGTCGCAACATTTCCAGAGTAGTTTCTAATTGTGAGCAATATTTTCATTTTAATAATCTCTAAGTTCCATATTTTTGTCAGTTTGGTACAATATTTTATAAGTCTTTCCCACAAACATACAGTTACTTCAGTTTCAAATCCACATTTTCAGTCTGGCCCACCTCCAAGGCTTGGCTGAGCCAGAAAGTCACATGGGCTTGTCTTCCTGGGCAGTTGGTCTCAGTTCACACCCGAATTAGCATTTTCTTTCAGTTCAAGGAACTCATTGTCTCTTTCCCAGAGCAGCAAAGGAAGTCTCCTCCCCTTCTCATTAGCAACCCCATGAGATATTCTCTCTTTTTGGTGTCAGAATCGGAAACTACCACCCCCGATGACTCCTCACCTGACTCCTTAGAGGAATCCTCCTGGATAGAAGTCTTAGGTCTTCTTCTCCTCTCCTTCTTGATCTCCTCCGGTTCTTCGTCCGTCTTGGAACTCTTCCTTCCCTTCCTTTCCTTCTTGTCCTTCTTTCGCTCGTAGAGATAGGGACGGGCTCCGCTTGAGGCCACCCTGACAGTGGTGAGAACAAGCTGTCAGGTGGACCCAGGGGAGCCAGTCCCTTGACGCCAGGGAAAAAGCCATTGACGGCAGAAAAAACCCTGTTAGATGGCGAGTCCTTGATGGCAGGGAGGGTGTCGGAAGTGGAGGAGGCCGATGAATATTAATGCAGCAAACAGTACTTAAGTCCAAGTATATCAGGACGAGGTATGCTGATGTCGGATAGGATTGGAAGAGTGTCCACTGCGTTCAAGGAAAGCTGAAGCGGAGGCTGCACACGAGCAGTCCGGAGGGAAGGTATCAGCTAATATGCAGGTAAGAGAGAGAGAGAGAGAGCTGGTACAGGTGAGCGAGAGAGAGTGGAAAATGAGAGAACGAACAGAAGCGAAAGTGAGCAAGAAAGGGAGAGGGAGTGAAAGAGGGAGAGAGAGCGAGCGGGAGCGAAAGCGGGTGAACGAGAGTAAGGAATTGAGCGAAAGAGGGAGAGAGAGCAAGTGGGAGAGATAGAGAGAGCAAGCGGGAGAGAAATAGCGGAGGGACACGGAGGATAGTAACAGTGGGGAACCCAGCACAAGAGGGAAGAGGGAGCAGATATGAGGGAGCGGACAGAAGGCCGCGAGACGGAATGAACCGAGACACAGGGAAAGCAGAAGCGGGCAAAGTACTACGGAGTAAAGAATCAAAGATCCAAGCTCGAGGAGTGGCACTGCAGGCGATGTTAGCGAAAGGCTGACAATGCGAGTTGCAACGCACAGCGTTGTGGGCATGGCTACCTTTTAAAGGGAAAAGACCAGAAAAGACTAGAACGGTAAAAGGACCGCAAGGTGCCTAAGTAATCCTCCATCTTTCCCACAGTGTCCAGGGTCGCGTTGTGACATTTGGTGGGAATGAACAGGGTGGTGTGTTCTCAGTGGTGGGAAACCTCTTTGAAGTTTTAGCTGAATCAGGTTACCTTATAGTCAATTGTGACATTGTTCCTTGTGAAAAATTACAGTTATAAATTTAAAATAAGCAATTCCAGTCTTTTTCAACATGAAAGTCAATGTGTGGCACCCTATATTGCATTTGATGGAAGTCCCTTCTTTGGCATATTTTGACTTTGAGACACAAGTTTCACCTGACAGATTTAGAGATCGTCAGCGTCTGACAGAGGCGAGTAATGGTATTGCACCGATTTTTGACATATTTCTTTTCAGCAAGTATCTTTAAAGTGGATTTTGTTCTGATAAAATATACCTCTGCTGACATTATATTTATGTGGATTCTTGAAGTAGAATGATGTTCAACACCCAACAAGGAGGTTGGATCTTTTGTGTGGTTTGTGAACCATGATTTTTGCAAATTTGACAACAAAGAAAAACAGATTTCGAGACAGCTCTGTGTTTCTTTTGCAGTCATTTTGCTCTGGGGGCAGCCAAATGATGGGTTTTGGCAGTGGTCTCCTGTGTTACCTCTGACATAGGCAAAAGTGGATGGCGGCTTATTTTTCTGACTTTTCCTGCACACTTCTGGGTGATTTTTGGCAAGCAGAATACTCTCCGGCGGCCATTCTGATGTTCCTGATGCAAGCAGTGCACAGGAATGTTGTGGGGCCTGGATTAGTGGGGGAAAACATCCCACAAGCCCCCCCTCTTGCGATTTGGCGTTGACCGTCCATCAATGGAATTTGCAAGACTGGGATGTCAGTTTCATCTCTTCTGGTTCCGAAAATGGCAAAGTTCATCATCTTTTCCTCCATCCGGGGTGGATCGATCGGTTCTCCTCGCCCAGTCCTGATGTGCATATTGAGCGATACTCCGGGGCCCTTGGATCTGTCCTGCTGGTCCCTGGGTAGTCCTCCGTGGTTTCATTCTCCATGGTTTCCAATCCTAGGGTGACAAAACAAAAACATATTTGTAGACATTTCCCCACCAATACTAATGTTGTGGGGCGGACACATACATTTTGATAAATCAGGACACATTTTTACATGGTAATCATGGACTATATGTGGAGTATTTTAGAGTTGGAATTTTATGGAGCTGAAGTTGCCCCCTCTGGGGTTCCAGAAGACTCCTCCAGTTGCTGCAGAATGTGCCTAGGATGGCAACACTTTAGTTAAATTAATGTGGACCCACTTATCTTCCCCTTCAGCCAAACTGCCTTTGGGGATGCGGATTTTGTAGGTGACTGGTGAGATTTTGTCTACAATTTCAAAATGACCCCTCCTGGTAGGCAGAAAGTTGCGCTGTTTGGCCTGGTTCCTTTGGAAATTGTATAAGTAGACCCGGTCTCCTACATTGTATTCTTACCTGGTGGTCTTTAAGTCATAGTGGGTCTTCATGCTGCCTGCAGATCTCTCTAGATTTCACTGAGCATAGGCAAAAGCATGTTGAAGGTGTTCTCAGATGTTCTCAGATTTTCAACATACTCATGAGTTGTGGTGGCATTGATCAATGTCTGCTCTTGGGTTCTGTAGAGCAGATGCTGGGGAAGCACCATCCTTCGTCCAGTCATCAGCTCAACCGGTGACATTTTAGTTGCAGATGAAGGGGTAGATCTGATGGCCATTAGGAGGAGAGGTAATCAAATATCCCAACTTGGCCCAGAATCTGCCACAAACTTTTTTTAAGATGCTCACAATTGTTTTGTTGTATCTCTCCACTGCGCCACTAGAGGCTTGCCAGTAAGCAATGCGTAGCTTCCTTTTAACCCCAAGTATCTCCCACATCTTTGTCATTACTTCGCTGGTGAAATGGCTACCTCTGTCTGACTCGATCCTTTGGGGTAGTCCAAAACGCAAAAAGATGTGATTGATCATCAGGGCTGCTGCTGTTTCTGCCTTGCAGTTTGGGGCCGGGAGACATTCCACCCATTTAATAAACAAGCATGTCACGGTCAACATGTACTTGTTTCCCCTAGAGGAGCGAATCACGGGCGCAATGAAATTGACTTGCAAATCTAACCATGGCAGTGTCATCCCCCTCTTTTGGACAGGCGCACGGTGGGTGAGGGATGTTGGCTGAAATTGTGCACACACAAGACACCCCTTCAAGTATTGGCCGAGGTCATGCCCTATGTGTGGCCAGTATGCAACCTCTCTTAAGATTTCAAGTGTTGTATGAAACCCCCTGTGACCGGTTGTGGCCGCATCATGGGCGTGACTTAACATCAGGCTTCGGAATGAGGTAGGGACCACCCACTAATCATGGCCAGCCAGGGATCTCCTCACCAACAAACCGTCTTGGATTCGGAACATTTTTGGACATTTCATCAACACTCTGAGGTCCTCTTTCCCTATGTAATCGGTATCCATCAGGGGAAAGTTCTCAGAGTCCTCAATGTGTTGATAAAACTTACCAATTATTGGATCCCCTTTTTGAGACGTAATCAAATAAGCATCTGGGGTCTCCTTACTCCATTGTGCAGTTGAAAGTTCATTGTGAGAATTTGTCTGGGACCTAGTGATAGCAGTCACCTGAATTTCCCCCAACAGGGACTCATTCTCAATTAGATCCCCTTGGATGGCCCTGGTTTTGGCCAGCTGATCAGCTAAGTCGTTTCCGGTTTTGTCTGGTCCCTCTACTTTGGAATGACCCTTGATCTTTTTCCAGTAGATGGTCATCCCATTCGAGGTGACCAGATCATCAATATTTTTAATTAACTTCCCAAGTCTCAAGGGTTTGTTATTAGCACATAACATGCCTCTGGTTTTCCAGTTAACCAGGTGCTACACAAACCCGTTCCGTACATAATCCGAATCTGTGATTATGACCAGTTCGTGGAGTTGATGTTGGACAGCAGTGAGGATGGCTTGATGCACAGCCATCAACTCTGCCACTTGACTACTTCGGGGACCAATCTTGTACCCAGCGGAGGGTTCTGGGGTCTCATTCACCCATGCATTCCCTACGCCGGCCACAAGTTATTTTTCCCTGTTGTTGTCGACATGGTAAGAGCATCCATCCACATAAACAGTGGGCATTCCCTCCCACTTGTCTTCTTCAAAGATTTTGTGTGGGGAATTGAGGTATGCCTCCATGTTGTCCTTGATTTTTAGACTCTCGTCCTCGAGACAGTTTTCTCTGGCACAATCATGCAAGTCAGCCAGACCTTGCGTGAGGGGACTCTTCTTGTTTTGGCCATATCTGACCTAAACAGGAAAGCCTTGCATTGACAGAATCCAGGAAGTAATTCGGGAATTACTCACATTTGCGGCCCGGATTCTGTCACTTTGGAGATATTGCAGAGGCTTGTGTGGAGTCTCCACTATGATGTGTTCCCCCTGAATAAACGGGCGGTAATTCTTCAATGCCCACACTGTTGCCAGGAGTGCCTTCTCACAATCGTTGAATTTTTCCTCCACAGAGGATAAAGTTTTACTCGCATAGGAGATTACTTTATTGACCTTATCATGCTTTTGGTATAATACTGCAGTCAAGCAGGTATTAGAGAACCCTGTCTCCAAGAAGAACTCCTTGTTTCTGAGAGGGTAAGCTAGGCAAGACGCTTGTAAGAGGCTTCTTTTGAGTTGTCTTACTGCCTCGGCTTGTTCTGGACCCCATTCCCATTAACCCCCGCCCTTCAAAAGATGAATCAGGGGTCTTGTGATCTCTGCGTAGCCCTCAATGAACTTTCTAATGTAATTAGTCAGTCCAAGGAGTCCCCTTAGTTCCCGCTGAGTTGTGGGTTCTTTGAATTTCTGGAGTGCTTCCACTTTCTTTTCCTGGGGACAAAGACCCTGGGGAGTAATCTCATGCCCCAAGAAATTTACACAGGTTCTACACCACTGTGTCTTTTGAAAGGAGAGTTTTGCTTCGGCAGCCCTCAACTGTGTCAGAACATAACGGATCTCCGCTATGTGTTCCTCCACAGTTGAGCTTTTGATGAGAACATCATCTACATAAGCCAGGTTACCCCTCTCACCCAGGTCGGGCATGGCCTTATGTAGAAAAATGTTGAACTCATTGCTGGAGTTGATGTATCCGAAGGGAGTGAAGGGTCCATGTGTATTGATGTCCCCCAAAGGTAAAGGCCAGCTTGTATTGGTCTTCCCTACTGACAGGTACAGTCCAGTATCCATTGGTCAGGTCTATTGCAGTAAATACCTGTGACCCCTGGATCTGGGCCAGCCCTTTGTCAATGTAGGGAAGAGGCCATCGGGAAGTATGGACCCGTTTATTGAGCTCCCTAAGGTCGGCACAGAGTCTCCACTGGCCGTTTGGCTTCAATATCCCCAGAACCGGATTATTAAAGGTGCTGTGGACTGGACGGATTATCCCACGGGACTCAAGGTTCTTAATTATTTCAGTAAGGGACTCCATTGATGCGAGAGGCAAGCGATATTGCTTCACAAACACTGGAGTCATGCCAGGGTACATGGGAATTGTTGTTGTGTGCATGTCGGTGCGACCACAGTCATATGAGTCCACCGCAAAGAGATCTTGAAAATCCAAGAAAACTTGTTTTCAACTTTTTCTTCTGCTCCAGAGTCTCACAGGCATCAGCTAGGTTGACTCTCTCTTCAACCATCTGTCTGAAGCCTGGAAAGACTTCTGGTTTTGCTATCTCAGCGGCCTCCTCCAGCTGGGTGGAGAAGTCCCTGGTCAGAGTGCTGACTTCGACTGGTGGCTACAGGTGGGAAAGGCAGCCCTCATGGACCTGGAAAATCACCTCATCCCTCCTGAAGTCACAGGTCACATCTTCCTTACCATAAGGGAAGGAAGTGTACACCAGAAAGTTCCCCCCATGCCGGGTAAAGATCCTGTCTGGTATTATGTTGTCATCACTATCACTGTCAAAACAGTCCTTGGGGATTGGTCCTAACAGTTAATTACCTAAATCTATGGAGAAATGTCGGTCATCAACCGCCATTCCAATAATGGTGCCTGCGGCTGGAGTGATACTCTTTAAGTCGCTGTTATCCACCTCTATTGGAATGGTGTCATGTTCTATATTGACTAGTGGTGTTGGGTTTACCCCCAACCCTTGCTGTTGGAGAGAAGCATTTAGATGAATATAGGCATCAGGGTTTTTCAATTTCTGTCCTCTTTTAACTTTCACTTCCAGGGAGAATTGTCGGGTCCTTTCTGGGATGGTGACTTCCTCTCCAATCTGAATTTCAACTGCATAAGGCAGCAATTGAGCTGACCTAAATGCTTTCTCTGGGTCATCAAAGCCCATGGGTTTATCCGCTAATCGGGACCAAGCTTTGAAGTTTATTAGATCCAAACTAATGGCAAAGCGATAGAGAATGTCACTGCCTAAGTGAAAGGCGGCCGTGACGTCTCGCATGACCCAACAATTATGGACTATGCTCTTGTTGCCTATGGAGATTTTGAGCATACACCTGCTTGGCAGGAGATGTTTGGAATTGGGTGTTTCCAGATCCATTTCCCATTTGTCTATCAGTTTGAATGTGGGAATGGCTGGATCTTTTGGGAGTTGTCGGAACATGGCTTCGCTAATGAAGCTCTTACCGTTGTGTACACACACTCGGGCAAGAACAGAGTCCTTACCTTCATTTAACTGAACTGGGATGAACAACTGCTCATCAATTTGCTGAATATCAGCCATGCTCTGAGCTGATTTCTCATCTTTCTGGACTATAAGAGTGGGAATGTCTGATTGTGGATTGGTAAAGAATTTCAGAGTGTTTCCTTCCAGTGTGGAATCCCACCTTAAACTGGAAGGAAGGTTGATTTTGAGAAATAGAGAGGACCCCGCATCACCAGTCTGTTGTCCTACTGCTATTACTGTCACGTCTGGAATTTGGTTGTTCTGGAAGTGATTTTTTTTCAACCATCAACCATGTGGCATGTGCCGTTTAAACTAGCATGGTTGACACTCTATTTTAACTTTATTGGTCGGTTAGTCTCGGGCCAGAGGACCTTGTTTACACAGTCTATTAGGGGTGACAACCTTCGCAGGAGGTCATTCCCTAGTAAACAAGGGGTGCCCTCTGGAGTCACCACTGTGACCGGGTGCTTCACCTTGTGTCGCCCAATTTTAATGTCCAAATCCGCAGTCCCCTCGACGGGAATTTCCTTCCCGTCAAAGTTCTGAAGTTGTCCAGGAAGAGGGGTGAGAGGAATTTGGTATTCCTCTCCCCTTCCTGAATTCAGTTCATCAAAGGCCTTTTTGGACAGAATGGTAGCTGGGGATGCAGTGTCCACCAGGGCCAAAATTGTACCCTGCCCCTGTACTTGAACCAGGGCATAGTATCTTCCCTCCTTCTCTGCAAGGGGGCACAGATAATGCACATTTTGGGACAACTGGTGGGCTAATTTTCTAGTTTTGGACATTGAGAGAGAAGAGATTTGGGCAGAATTCTGTGGGGAGTCTTGGGAATCTGAAAGAAAAAGGTGACAACTAGAGATGGGAGAAGTTTTGAGTTCCCCGGGTTCCGGTTCTGGGCTGCCCCCCCCCTTTTTGGATGCAGTCACCAGGATGGCTTTGAACCACGGGATTTTGATGCTGTTGGTTCTGGGATGGGATGATGGGTGGCGCTAGCTCAGTCCCCACATCTACCCAGTCTGGATTTGAATCCTTTGGGACCCATTTTTCCTTGGGAGGAGTTCCCCCATCTCTGAAGGAGAAGATCATTTTACCAGGATCCTCTGAGGATCCCTCTCCTTCAAATTGGAAGACTCGTACCTCCTCCTCAAAATGGGTCTGTTTGGGTTCTTTGTTTCTCCTACCCCCCCTCTGCTCCTTCGCTGGCGGACTTTCAGGTGCAGGAGATTTTGGTTTCCGGTTCCTGGGTTTCCAGGGGCTTTTTAAAAGTCGGGAAGGAAGCTTCCTCTAAGGCTTTACACCCCCCTTCCCCTTATGCCTCTTCCCTGTGAACCGGTGGGTTGTCGGGTTGCTGTCCCCTTCATTGTTCTGGAGCACCAGGTCCAGAGTTTGAGACATTCTGTGCCGTCTTGCCCATCGGAAGGTTCTGTTTAGCCTTCAGCATGCGACCCAGATCCTGTGCCATATTTTGGACCTGGCGCTCTTGCTGTGAAACTCGCTCAGGCTGATACGGGGTTCTCATTTCTCCCCTGGGCTGATCGCAGAAGGGTAGCTATCCCTTCTCTGGTAATACCCCGGGTTGGGAAGATTTGGGTACCCCTCCACCCTTGGCCTCCCCTCTCCCAGATTAGGTTGTCTGGGCTCAGGAAAGTGGGGAAAGAAGGATGGATTGTTCTGGGGTTGGAAGTTTTTTGGGTACCTGGGGAAAAAGTTCTGCCCAGTATTTGGGGAATTTCTGCTCTCCTGGGGGAAGTGAGGAAGGAAGTTCCCTGGGTTAGGTGCTGCTTGGTTGGATCCCCCCCCCTTGGGCTGGAGGAGTCCACACATAACCCAGGATGGGTTGGTTCCCCTTGTAGCAGGGACTAATATAGTCAGGGGAGTGAGGGATCCCATTTGTGGGACTACCTCCTTGGCTCCCTGTCTGTGACTGGCCCGAGGGCCTCCTGGGCTTGGTATTATTCTGTTGTGCAAGTGGGTTTTTAGGCCCCCCATCTCCAAATTCAACATGGGGGCAACCTTTACCTCTGCCACCTTAGCAGGAGCTTGGGGTATTGGTTGTTTTTTTTTTTTTTTTAGTATTCTTGTTTTCTATGGGCTTTTGCACCTCATAGATTCGGGTGGCCTGTTCAATGACCCAGTCTAGTGATCTTTTCTCATGAATATCTCTCACTAGCTGGGTCATGGTGTATTTTGGTAGAGCATGGAAAAAAGTATTAACAAATTCTTTGCTGTCCGTGCGCACCCTTTTTGTAGTCTGCGCAAAGGCACGCTTTAACTCCTGCACAAATTCTTGTGGGGCCTGATCCTCCCCACATTGCAAGTTGTAGGCTGCCTTGCGAGCCTCTTGGGGATATCTGTGAACAGAAAAATGCTTCAAGGTGGCCGCCCTATATGTGGACCATCTTGAACGATTTTGGTCCTCCAGCCCCGCAAAGAAACTGGAGTATTCTGGTGAAAAGGTCCATTTCACATACTGAATGCAGCTACTACTATCTTTCAAATGGAAAGTTCCATCATCTGCTCAAAGAGCTCTAAGTGCTCCCAAACAGAATACTTAGCATTGGTATGATAAGGCGTGATGACGCTTCTTAGTGCCTTGATTTGTTTTAAGGGTTCCTTTAGCAAGGCCCTTTTTTGCCTTATTGGCTTTCTTAGTTCGGGTAACCCTGGTCCAATCATCCTCTGACTCAGAGGCACTGCTCCCAGAGGTGCCCGTCTGGTCTTCCAGGTTCTCTCGTATTCTGCGAGCCTGGGAATGGCTGGCAGAATGTGGGGACTTAGTCTCCTGTGTCCTGGGGTGCTCAGAGGGGTCTTCTGATTCCTCCTTGCTCCGAGGATTTGATGGGTACCACCCCCACTGTCCAAACTAGGCAGAGGTTTTCAAGATGCCCTTAGTGGGCCTACTCTCCTGGAGTTCCCCACTAAACTTCACAGTACTTGGGTACCCATACACAGATGCCCGCCCATCCATTCCTGGGAGGTGCTGGTCTATGAACCCCATACTTCTGATTGGATAGTAATCTGCCATCCCTGTGGCCTTGGGGTCATGTGCGCCAGTGGACATGGGGATGGCAGAGTCCAAGGACTGGGAGAGATGAAGGCCTCTGGTACTAGGGTTCCTGAGGTTATGCTCAGGTGTTTCCCTTTCCCAGCGAACCTCATCTCTATCAGCCCCTGCTCCCTGGTGCCATGCAAGAACCTGAGCTTTCTGTTCCTCGATCAAGGCCTTACTAGTCTCTATCAGTCTCTCTTGCATGGCCACCTGCCTGTGGAGCCTATCATTGTTCTGACAGAGAGCCTCATTTTCTCTCTGTACTTCCTGGTTTGTCTTTGAGTACTGGACCAGTCTTTTCTGCAGGAGGGTTACCTCCTGAGTCCTGTCCATACTGGCCTGCTCCTTCCTTTCCAGAGCATCTTCCACCCTCCCGGTGTGCTCTAACAATCTATCATGCTCTTTTTGGAGGTCACCCAGTCCCTGGAGGGCAGGTGATTTTCTTCCAGTTTCCCTTTTAAGTGACAGACTTCCTGGCCTAAGGTGTCCCTTTCCTGCGCAAGAGCCTGCCTCTGTGCCGCCAGGTCATCCCTCTGTCTTTGAAGGGCACCAGGTTTCTGGCGCTCTTCATCAAACTCTGCCTTGGTTTCCAGGTCTTTCAGAATTAATTTGTTGCTCTCTGCCTTCTCTCTATCTAGGTGGCTTTGCAGGGTGACTATCTGCTCTGTGCATGCCCTGTTGAAATCCAGTTGTTGATCCAGCTTTTTTTTGGCTCTGCAGTAGAGAGTCCAAACTTTCTTGGTACTCCTTCTGCAAGGCCAAAATTCTGGCATCCTGCTCTGCCTTTTCCTGTTGCAGGATACCCATTTCCTCTTTTATATTAACTATATACTGCCTGCTTTCTTTTTCTGACTCCTGGCTCCTATGCAGCCTCTGTTCAGAAGAGTCCAGATCAGATTGGGCCATTTCTAATGCTATCAGTTGCCTACTTGCCAGATCTTGGCCTTCAGCATATTTATCCTGTATGGCCCCTAGATAAATATAGATATGCCGCTATCTTGGCAATCTTATTTTGCTCATCCTTGGCCTTAGGGGCCATATATAGTTCACTCAGGACCACATGTAAGGGACCCTGATCACTCCAGATATCTAACCATGTTGCAGTGGTCTGTTGTGTGATTGCCTGCAACCACACCTTCTGGTCCTGCTCAGTCCATTCACCTCTCACAAATAACTTATGTAAAAGGTGTTCTCTAGCCATCTTGATGTCTACCAATGTCCCCATTCTGGAAATATTAATTTCCTTCCTGACTTATAGAAGTTTATTATTTTATTTTTGCAAAACAGACCGTTTCCTGATGCAAGCAGCGCACAGGAATGTTGCAGGGCCTGGATTAGTGGGGGAAAACATCTCACATGATATGCTGGAGGCAGCTGCATAGTGCATATGCAGTGCATAGTGCAGGATGCCCTTACGGTGTGTTAGAGTGGTGTATGTGTTGTGGGATGTGGGCTGGTTACCTGTTAGTCATGTAGTGTTAGGTGTTGGCCTTACTTCATCAGTGCAGGATTTGGTAGTCATGTGCCGTTTCACTTGCTTTGGGGCACAGTGTTGGGTGATGTGCACATCGTGCACTGGTGTCGACATTTCCACCCAGGTAGAGTATGCATATCCCCACCTTCCAACCCAGGTGGAGTATGCATCTCCCCCCCTTCCCACCAAGGAGGAGTATGCATCTCCCCCCTCTTGCCACCCAGATGGAGTATGCATCTCCCCCCTTCCCCCAAGGTGGAGTATGCATCTCTCCCCCTTCCCACCCAGGTAGAGTATGCATCTCCCCCTTCCCAACCAGGTGGAGTATGCAGGCATCCACCTCACAACCCTGATGCACTGCCATGGCCCAGTCAGGCAACTCACCAAGCAGCCAGGCACGTCGTCCAGCATGTCGCTCCATGTAACGTGGTAGCATGGAGTTCTGCAGGACCAAGAGTCATGAGTTGATCCTGGATATCGGGCACAGAAATGTGTGATGATCTTGCTGGCATTGCATACCATCTGCACGTTGATGGAGTGGTATTGCTTGCGGTTGTGATACACCACCTCCATGGCATGCGGGACCACCAACTCCAAGTGGGTGCAGTCGAGGGCATCTACACAATTTGGCATGCCTGCCAGTGCATGGAAGGCAACTTTTGTATCGAATATCTCCTGGGGAGTCCGTGGTAGGGATATTTAGTCCCTTGTGTGCTTGAGGAGGCCACCCAGCACTTGGTTCAGTATCCGGGAAAATAAGGGTTGTGATATGCCATGCATGTGCCCCACTGTGTGCTGGTACGTGCCTGTGGCAAGGAAGTAGAGCACAGACACTACTTTCAGTAGAGGGGGGATGGCTGTGCGTGTTTCTATGAGGCTCACTATGTCGTCATGTATCAGGTCCTCTATGGTGGTGATGGTATCACGGTCAAGCCGGTACAGGGTGTGGATATGCTCTGGTGTTAGGTTGAAGGGGTGGCTCTGATGCGAGGGATTTGGGACTGCCGGCGTGGTAGCGGTGGCTGCACTGGTAGGGCATGCTGGGCCTTTCTCACCCTCATTCTCCTCCTGTGTCTCCACTGTGGTGGGGGTGGAGTTGTTGTTTTTGTTGTTGTTGCCATGCAAGCAGGGCCTCCTGCTCCAGTAATGCTACTACTATTGGTATCATCTTGGTGTGGGAGGGGGTGTGGTGTGTGGGTGTGCTCCTTTTGTGCTGTGCCAGACTCCATTGCCTCCACCTGTGCTGATTGTGTGCACCTGTGGCTCTTGGAAACACTGCTCAGGGTTCTTAACACCTTCTCAGAGATGCTGGTATTTACTGCATGCCGGTAAGGTATTTTTCGAGCTTCAGAAGGCCGTTATTTGCATGTCCGCATGGCTTGTGATCAGCTCCGGTTTACGGCATGCCGGTAATGCCGGCGTGGTGTGTCGCACACGCACACCAGGACCGCTATTTACGGCATCGTAAAGTACAATGCTGTAGTTAGCGGTCTGGTAGGTCAGAATGGTCCGTAGCAGTAAGTGATGCCGGTAATCCTTTACCTGCATCGTTTTTCACTTACCTCCAACCTCGGAATGACCCCCATGGATTTTCTTCGGAAGATTCAATTGGACACGAAGGATCATGAAGATTTGTGTCAACAGATGATCAACAAACATTCCCTCAGCGAGGAGTAAGGTTACTACTTTCATGATCAAAGGGTATTTCTCGCAACGGCCTCCCTCCAGAAGTCCTTTGTATGTGTCATGATTCACAGGCGGCCGTACATCGTAGGGGTTGCCAATAAAACAGAGCTGGTACAAAGACACTTTTGGGGGCCTACATTAACCACTGACGAACAGGACTATGTGTCCTCCTGCACAATCTTCCTACAGACGAAAGTACCCAGGATATTCCTTCTCTGCCATTTGGTAAAAATGCCTTCAACAGACAAGCCATGGCAGATTATGTCTAAGGACTTTATAGTGGATTTGCCACCGTCTCAAGGAGCCACCGCTTTGATGGTCACAATTGATTCTAAACTGGCCCATTTTTGTACCCTTACCTGGAGTCCCTACAACCGCACGCATAGCCAGAATTTTCATCGAGTCCATTTTTTCTCGCCACGGTTTTCCTGAGACCATTCTATCAGATAGAGGCCCTCAATATACTTCTCGTTCCTGGCAACAAATCTGCTCCAATCTCCACATCAAGCGGGTCTTAAGTTCAGGGTTTCACCCTCAGACCAATGGTCAGACAGAGAGACTGAACTAATCTCCACAGGGTTATCTATGATGCTTCATCTCGTCAGCAAAGAAAAATTGGGTAGAACTTGTACTATTGGTGGAATTCGCTTACAACAACGCATCTCAAATGACCTTGAAATCAAGTCAGTTTTTGTGTACTTATGGGTATCACCCGGCCTGTTTTTCCTGACAGTTGCACCCTCATCCGCCAAGTTCCCAGACATTGATGCCCTGCTGAACAATATCCAGCAGGGTCACAAGTCTGCCCACATAGCTCTTCAGGAGGCACAAGATCGCGTTAAAGGTTTTGCTGACCATCGCAAATTTCCCACACCTGTCTTGTCCCAGGGAGATATGGTATGGCTGGCCTCTCATTTTCTACCTTGCTATCTAGTGCCCTCAAAACTGCCTCCCAGGTATTTCGGGCCCTTTGCGATTTTGCAAAAGAAGGGATTGGCTGCCTTTCGTCTCCAAATCCCTTCTTCCTGGCCAAGAATTCCCCCAGTGTTTCCATATCTTAACTGAAACCTGATGTCCCTGATAGTTTTTATCACTGCGTGATCCCTCTTCCTCCCCTGTATCCACTGCTACTGGTCTGGAGTTCGAGGTCTTGGGGATATGTGATTCCTGGTATTTCCGGGGTCAGCTTCAATACCTGGTGGATCGGAAAGGCTATTCTCCGGCGGATCAGACATGGAAACCGGCTTTTTCTGTTCATGTGTCCCGCCTGGTCTGGCGTTTTCTCTGTTTGCACCCCTCTACACCGGGTTTCTCTCCCCTTGGGAGGGGTAATACTGTCACATCTCATACACAGCGTTGGTCCGTTTGGAGTAAATGGAGATGGATTTGTCCAATCCTATGGTCTTCTCCCAAGATGGCGCCCCAAAGTCCACGCAACATTGCAGCCTCCGTGCACCCTTCGATCCCTTTCCTGTCTCCGCCCACGTCAGTCTCCAGTAGAGGATATGTGCAGCCACAAGCAGGACTCCGCTACGTCGCTACTCCTCCGTTAGCAAGACGCTCTGTGAGCTTGCACTCCTATCCTTCTTCAGTCTCGATCAATGACCTTGCCCTTGCTAACTATCTCTTTCTTTTTCTGTGCGCATCAGAGCCGAGCAGAATTCACGTCTCAGTTCTATTTCCCTCTGAACATTCTTTCCTCGCCTTTAATTCGCCCCTAGCTTTAGGCAGATTTCCCTTTCCCAGCTCCTGTTAATATTGTTACAAATCTCTTGCAGAACGGCAACTCCTCCCCCTGGTTCTGAGGCCCTACGAGCCATTCTGACAAGCTAACCTTTTTGGTACGTTCAAATCCTGCCATAAATATTCTCACACACCTGACACACAAGAACTCAACCTTACCTGTCAATCTACCTTTCTGCAGCATCGCAACTGATACTCCGGTCCTTCTTGGCTTCTGCAGTTACCTGAAGGCTGTTTCACTGCTCCTGACCTCTCGCAGCTGCAACAAGGACTGATTGAAGACTTACCTGATTGCCAGGGTTTTTTTCCCCAGCGGGTTTCCCTGGAGCCCTTGCTCCATCCGGATCTTGAGTTATTGGGAACAGGGGAGCAAGGCTTCCCGTGGAATTTTCTAGTTCCTCAGGCTGTTGCTGTCAGGTCTGAATGTTATAGTAGGTTAGATAGGACTGGGTTATGGGGAATGGGAATGCGTTGCAATTATGAAGTAGGTTAATATCGTATTTAATTACATGATTAGTTTGCTGGTCTTAACTGCTATATATCGGAGGAAGAGTTCCCCAAGCCAACATGGAGGAGATAGTGCTGGGCACTGATTGGGGAAAAAGTGGCTTCTGACCTTCTCCTGTGGTCTAAACTGCATTTCATTGTTCACCTTCAGGCAGGAAGATCCTGTCTTAGTTAAGTTCCAGTTTTAGGCCCTTCTTCAGAAGCTCAAGTGAAGAAACATTGATATTTCAGCTCCAGTACTGCGCGGGACATGATCAGCGGTTAATTTGGTTTGAGCGCAGCGTTATTTGCAAGTGAAGAAGTTAATTAAACTCCCAAGTTTTATTCTGTTAGGTATTTAGTGAGTTAGGTATTCAGGTTACTCGGCAAGGATTCAATAAGGGACTTCTTTGGTTCAGTACTACAGGAGTCTGACATTGGCAATTTAATTTCTATTGACTACAGTCACAGACGTATGTTAGGAACTTCAATTAAGGAGAGATCCACTGTGACGTTGTTTCTAGGGGATTGGAAAGGACGCTATCGTCGCTTCACACACCTGTAGTCAAAACCGATGTAATGATCTGAGACGATTACTTCCCGAAGTGTAAGTCGGGAAGTAGCGTCTTCTCATGTGTAAATGTTGAGTGCGCAGCAATGAGGGACAAGCGTAACATTTCTTTCCCCTTTCTGGCATGCATGTGCAGACGCAGGAGATCAGCACAAGAGTCTTTCTCTCGCCTGCGCGTTCCTGGTCTTAAAAGGTGATTAGCGTTCTGAGTTTGTATGTATCCCAGGTCATAACGCTACTGCACAAGGAAAGGAGACAAACACAATAGAGCTGTATAGTCAGCATGGTTACCCCTGAAACATAATTGTTACAAACCCTGCAGCAGCATAAGAACTAAGAGTATTCAGGAGCTCCACAGCTGAGCAACCAGAGTCAGGAAATAACTTGCTTGCACTCAGTTGTAGCGTCAGAATCAGGAACACTATAAAGTGAAAATGTTTTGACTCTACCGCGTGCGTTTTAGATAAGTGTTTGAACTGCGAGAAAGACGAAAGCTGGAGAACAAGACTGTTACGTTCCTCTGGAAACTGAGACATAACAGCCTTTGTTTATTTGCTCACATCAGGAATACTAGGAGAAGAAGTGTCACGTTAACATACTGCATAACTGAGGGAGTTAAGTGTTTGTGAACTTTTATTTTGCTGAAGAACTTAAGTCCATTCACAAAGTATGCTGGTTCCATGAAGACAATAACTCTCAGATAACTCTTAATGCTGATCTGATTCCCAGCCTCCTAGTTATCTGAGGAGGTTTAACAGGTACCGTTACAGTGGTTTTGAATTTGGTACTCTCAGTGGTGGGAAGTGTTATGTTGTCTCTAAACCTTATTTTTTCCTCTGCAGATTCGTGGCATCCCAGAAGCAGGAGTCTTTTGTTTTTCTATTTTATCCACTCACGCTTTGCCTTGGGAGTGTTTGTTTTTCAACTGGTTCATAGTACAGTTGTCAATCAGATGGTCTTGAGGGATCTGTGGGGCTCAGCAGCTTCCGCGGTCCAAGAAAGGCTGGACCGGACAGTTGCATCGGAAACAGGTTAGTGTCTGCAAACTTCTTACTATAAGGTTTTGCCTTTTCCAGTAATTTATGATACACTATCTGTTTGTTATTTTACCTTTTGCACATGCAGGTTGACGCAAATGTTGTAAGAATTGTATAGGTTGTTATCCTGATGTTACCTCCCATTCATCACCCAAAGTGTTTTCTAACAAGTTTGTGCACTACATAAGGAGACCCAGATGATTCAGAGCCCGATTCCCTGAAGTATACTATCTTGTCTTTGTAGAATATTTGGCCCAAACATACCCACAAAGTGAAAGCAGTGAATTCCCAGTGTTGGCCACATTGAGAGACCCCTCAGTTATAAAGGTCTGGGAGGAGGTCTTTGCCTTTGCTATTAGTGACTATTTAGTTTGCGGGTCTTGAGGTTACTGACATATGCTAACAGATTAACGCCTTTCTTTGCGAATTTCAGGCGGGAAACCTTATCACGAGGCTGCAAGTATCAAGCAGCATAAGTGGATATGAAAGAAACAATAAAGAGCATTATTATCTTGGTGTGTTTATTCATTCCCAGTGGTTTAATGGGAGTTGTATTTCGGCAATTGTACATGGCTGTTAGCACTACCACTGTACCCTCTACTAACATTTCCCTGACCCAAGTAGGAGGGAAGACCATGTCAGGTGGACGAGAAGACACTGCTGATAAGGTAAGGAGAGGAAGGCGCAGTGTTGACACAGACATGGAGGGAAGAGAGTTGACATGTATCTCACTGACACAGCACAAGTATCTAACAACATGTGGTATAAGCATATGGCCAAAGTAGGTAAGAAAAACACTGGGGAGAGCTAGTATGTCTGCTCTTTAACCCCCTACACAATGAGTGCTTCCAGAATGCTGAAATACCTGCAGCAAGAGCATAGTGCCTGATGTATCTCGCGTTGGTGCAAACGCAAGGAAAATTCCAAGGCAGAACGGAAACATTGAGATGGATGTCCAAAGGGACCTTCCCATATGATGCCAATTACATAAAGACATTAGACATGATGAACAGTTACTGGCAGCTAGATGAAGGATTGCAGTACATAACTGACGGACCAGAGAAGGGAGAGACAAAGATTATCACACTGAAGAAATTACCATATCCATGGACAACAGTAAAGGAGATAGGAGGAGAGCCTGGATGCTGGGAAAGACTACAGACATTGATGTATGGACGGTTGGACACTAATGATGGATGGGAAGATGGAGTGCTGGGAAGCAAGCCACTGGGCCTCATTACAAGGTTGCTGGTCCAGTAACAACGGTACTGTTAAGCTTGCCGGTACCTTAGTTACCGGAATGGCAAACTACAAGGTCTGCTCGCAGGTGCCTTTCAGCCGGCAGGTCTGACCTGCTGGGCGGAACGGCACCTGCGAGCAGACCTATATGATAGAAACAGCACCATTATCAACGGTACCCGTGCTACCGGCCTTCACAACGCCATTGAGTCCTATGGGACTCAAATGGGAATGGGGACTCATTTTTACCGGCGCCCGGCGAAGGGGAATTACCAGGTCCGCCGGGGCTGGAATGCCCTGGTACATCGCCATTGCCGGGGTGCCGGCAAAAAAATGATTCCGCCGGCAGCTGTGCCAGTATTTACCGGCACGGCTACTGCCAACCCTGTAATGACCCCCACTGACATTAGCACAATCAGCAGTGAACAAGGTTCAACAAGAAAATGACAAGTGCCTGAAAGAATGGGATACGAGCGCAACATTGCTGACATGGGTGGAGAATGAAGCTCGACCGATGCCAATAATTCTCGTGAAGATGCCAGCCCTTTGCTATCAGAAGAATGGTGATGTCAAAGTTGGTGAAAACGTAGGATGCAAGACGATCGAACATCTTGCAGCAATGGGCACAGGAACAGCATTATTGATGGATTACTACTGGGTATGCGAATCAAAGGTATATGAAAAACTGCCACTTGAGTGGGGAGGAGTATGTTCCCTGGTACATGCCTTCATTGGTGGTACTCAAACAGGATGTGAAGCTCAATGAGTCCCCAAACATAGATATCAACAGACGAAAAAAATGATCGGTTGAGATAGCACCAACAGCGCAGAAAAAGAAGGTGGAGAAGCAGATCAGAGTGAAAATAGGGGGGAATTTCTTCTCAGAGGTATCAGAAGAGGCAATGGATGAGATCCCAGCAGAACACAGGCTATTTAGCAGAACAGAAATGTTCTTTGCATCAATCATACCATGCATACAAACATACACAAATGCTAAGTGGTTACAGATCACTCGTTGGGAGCTGATGGTAACGATGAACTCTACAGTGAATGGGTTCAACGCCATAAAAGAAGAACTCAGAGCAATAAGGTTGGTGGAACTGCAGAATAGGTATTTTCTGGATCTCCTCACGCCATGGAAGGAGGAGTTTACACAAAGATAAGGAGTTCATGTTGCACGTTCACAAGAGCTAACAACGAAATAATGGAACTCTCTCAGATGCAGTTGCACATTTGGCACAGATGCATGCGAAGAAGGAGGATTTAGCATGAGGGACAGGGAAGGACAAGAGCTGGCTAACATATATATGGTCATGGATGCTATCATGGCTGTCAGACTGTACAGGATAGATGGAGCCTTCGGGCTGGGAGCAGCATCCATATGTGGAATAAAGATATGCATTGGAAGGTGCAAGAAAACATAAGAAGAAGCCATTGGAATGCAAATCCTGATCAATGTAAGGGATGAGATCACTGTAAAACGAGATAAGCTGGCAACAAATATTGCGCAGTGTGAACTATTTCCAGCAGGGACTATAAAGCTGGACAATCCACATGATCCAAAGTTCTATGAAGGGAAATGGGTTAGGTGCAACCCCGAAGGAGTGCATGCACTGGTCATTCGATGACCACACAAATTATTATGGACACCTCGGAGGAATAACAAAGATATGGCAGCCCAGAGCAAAAGGGCGGACATAAAAGGATGTGGTTGACAAGTCGACCAGAGGGAGGACTGAAGAGGAATGGGCAAATACACCCCCTCCTTCCCCTCCTCTAAGGTACATGGCACGGAAGAAGACCAGGAGTCACCGTGATCGCCCATACTATTTCGGACCAATTCCTAGTGCTCCAATAATCGATCAGTATGTCGAGAGGTACCCACTCAGCCAGCCCTACAGACTAGGAGCGGTACAAACCTTACCCAGAGTGGATGAAGAGCCTCAGGCTGCAACTAAGGAGACATCAATTGACAGTATCAATTGAAGCGCCAAGAAGCCACGTTACTGACGTCGTTAGAGACATCACGACACAGCAGCGTTAGACAGGAATCACATGTGCCATCCGCGCATTGGGACCCAAACACGCACTTGAATATACAAAGAACACGAGGGTACAGTTCTATAAGTAAGAGCACAGATACATATACATACTGTCATTGATTTTATTATTTTGTCATTAGCTTGAACGCAGTAACACAGACACCATAAGAAGCAACAGATCCTGAGTAAAGCTTGCAGATGCTTCTATGTAAATAACCTTATGGAAATACAGGACTACTTTTGTTCCCTGACAGAACCACGTGTGACTAACATATGGAACTATAGAATAGCACGAACATGTAGGAGCCATGGTATGGCTTAGGAAAGTTAAAGCAGGCCACACGCCTCTCATTAAGAGCTGAGCTGAGCTGAATACAGGCTCAAAAGAGAGCAAATGTGTGAGATAGTGCCCACTGCCAAGGCCACCAGATACAAGTGACATTCCATTCCCTGAATGACAGTAACACCAGCTGCAATAAATGCAAATAATTCCTCATAATTCAGAGTAATTTAGAGCTGCAGAAGCTCCAAATCGTGGTCTCCGAACACGTGATCTGGCCGAATCAGATTATGAATCGAAACCAGAAGCTAGGAAAGAGAGTCGATCTTACACCACCAGACAGAAGCTTGCAACAAAGATGTTCCAACATGAGACAAGTGTTGCACGAGATGAATGGGCACTCTCATAGACTATGGTGGGACACACAAGTTACAATGCAGACACATAGTCGTTCTCATTACCTTGAGAAGGTACACTGGGAGCTGAGAATCATTTGGGTCCCAGTTCAGTATCCTAGAGGTGGGTATGATATGATATGAAAGTTTATTTATATAGCGCCTATACAAAATATGTTTCAAAGCGCTTCAAGACAAGGGAGGGAACAAGGGAAAATACAATGACAATCTTACAGGCCATGAACACTAAGAATGTGAAATTAACTATCGTACTCGACCTGGTGACATTTCAGATAGTTCAAGAGCTAAGACATAGATAAGGAAGGGAGGAGGAGGGTGGGAAGGAAATGGAAACAGACAGGCAACCACTGTGCTAGGCCTGGCGAAATTTCTGGTAGAGCCGGAGATTAACAAAAGGCCAGGGAGAGGGTTGCAGAAACAAAGGGGAGAAACAAAACAAGCAACTATCGTACTAGGCCTGACGACATTTCAGATAGTATTCGAGGGGAGGGACAAGTAAGTGCATAGAAGAAAGTAAGGGGAGGAGATAGCAAAAGGGAGAAGGGAGAGGAGGATAGAACAGAGAGTAAGCAGTGAAAGAGAGTGGAGAAGAACGAGGAGAGAGCAAATACAATTGCAGAAGTCAGTATTAACACATAATGTTGCAAGAGTTCAGCAAATGCAAGCCAGGATTCAAGATGAAGATGGGAACAGCATGATTCAGGGCCACCATGAGTACAAGATGCAGGGGAAGTCCAGCATGAGAGTTGGGAAAGGGTAGTCAATAAAGTCCCTAAAAGTCAAATCCAGTATTGGCCACAAGAACAGTGATGGTAAAACCAGAATGTATCAGGACAGACTCCTGCAGAAGTTAGGCTGGGGTGGGGGGGTGAAAGCAGGGTAGACGAATCAAGCAAAACAGGCAACACCTGTATGCGAGAAGGGGGACATGACGAAACATCATGTGGGGACCAGAGGGGGTAAGGGCACAACGGAATATCACGTGGGGACCAGATGGGGTGGGGGCACAACAGAACATCACGGGAGGCCAGGGGTGTGGCACAACAGAACATGACAGGGGGTCCAGAGGGGGAGGGGGGCACAAAGTAACATCATAGGGGGACCAGAGGAGGTGGGGGCACAACAGAACATCACAGGGGGACTAGAGGGGGAGCACAACCAAACATCATGGGGGGACCAGAGGGGCGGGGGGCACAATGGAACATCACAGAGGTACCAGAAGGGGCGGGGGGGCACAATGGAACTTAACGGGGGACCAGAGTGGTAGGGGGCACAATGGAACATCACAGGAGCACAGAAGGGGGGCACAACAGAAAATCACATGGGGAGAAGAGGGGGGAACAATGGAACATCACAGGGAGACCAGGGGGGGTGGCACAATGGAATATCACAGGGGGACCAGAGGGGGAACAAACTTTATTAACAAAGATTTGGAAGGAGGGAACATTAAAGGGGGAACAGAGGGGAGCACAACAGAACATCACGAGGGACCAGAGGGGGTAGGGGCACAATGGAACATCACAGGGGGCCAGAGGGAAGGGGGAACAGAACATCACGGGGGACTGGAGGGGGTGGGTGGCACAACGGAAAGCAACAGGCAAGAACCAATGGTAAGACCCTCACACTGCAACATTGTTTAGAGATAATAATTTGGGCAAGGACCAGGCCAGCCACCTGACATGTGAGGGCCAGTAGAGTAATTCATATAAGGGAATATATAGGTTATTGGGCTCCTGACCGCCAATCCCAGATGGTGATAGGTTTTCTGGAGTAGGGTCCAGGTTGTGATGTCACTATCACGCAATTAGGATACAAAACTGACCTGCGAGTCAGGAGACATTGAGATGTCTGTGGATTTCTTCGATCCTTGTACTGATCCCTGTTGTTTTTGGCTGTAATAAACCGCAGTTTGAACTGGGTCTAGGTTCCTTTTGGGGGAAGATGTTGGGCCTTCCGAGAGTCCGCAAACTCCTAGTAGCCCTCGAACATACCTGGAAGCTAGTCCCCAACAGTACAGAGATCCTATGGATTCCTCCAACTTCCAACCCTGCTCCATGCTCTCCGTTGCTAACCTCATCTTGTTGTTCTCACTAACCGTGTCCAATCAAACGTCTTTCGAAAAAGCACTGATCACTGGCTCTTCGACTTGTGCAGTCCACTCATCACTTTTATCAACCACAGGAATACCACTGTTTAACGGAGCTCTAGGCAAGCAATCAGCTACTGGGTTACATTGTCCAGGGGCGTACTCAACAGTGAAATTGAAACTCTGCAGTGCAGCTAACCATCTGGCAATTCTGGGGGTCACCAACTCTGAGTCCTTTGTGGAAAACAAATGTGCCAAAGAGTTATGATCGCTTCTGAGCTTATAAGGTAGACCTCAAATGTAGGTTTTAAAGTACATGGAGGCCCAATAGCATGCAAGACTCTCTCGTTCAAAAATGGAATACCTAGATTCCATATCCAATAGAGCTCAAGATGCAAAAGCCACAGGTATTTCCTTCCCGTCCCTTACCTGACTTAACACTGCATCTAAACCCAAAGCACATTCATCTAACCATACAATGGTCTCAGCCATGGGATCAAACATGTATAAGGTAGGGGCATTAGAAACTTCTTCCTTCAACCTCCAGAATTCCACCTCCTCCACATGTCCCCAAAGAAATTCTTTCCTTTCTTTCAACAACACGCATAAAGGCTGACTCTTCACCGCAACAAACTTAGAATTGAATTCTATAAGTCCTAAGAAAGACTTCAACTCATCTTTTAGTGGATTTCACTTCTAAAATGGCATCCACCATCTCTGGACGTGGTACCATTCTCGTTTTTATGAGCCTGTGACCTAAATAAGATACCTGTTGCACCTTGAACTGACACGTCCTCGTTTTGACAGTCCACTCCGCTTTTTCCAATCTTTGTAACACTTCATACACTCTGGCATCATGCTCAGCCTCACTTCTGGCCCCAATCAAAATGTCGGCCTGGAAGCATTTTATCGAGGTACGTGCCCCAACAGATCTTTCATTATTTTGGAGGAAACGGTGAATGCCGATGACAAACAAAAAGGCATTCTCTTAAACTGATAGGCGCCCATTAGGGTGATGAAGGCTGTTAAGACGGATGATGGGGGTCTACATGGTAATATGCAGATGAGAGATCAAGCATACTGTACCATTCAGCCTCCTCCATAGTCATGAGCATCTCACTAACCTTGGGAAAAGGGTGCCTGTTGACCCAGATATACTTGTTTAAGTCTCTTGAGTGAACACATAGGGCCTCATCATGAGTTTGGTGGTAACTCTTAAATCCGGCGGTTGCGCTATTACCGCCGGATTTAAGGGTCCGCCAAATCAGGGCTTTAGCGGATTTCTCCCCAGCTCTGAGATGGGGGGAAATCCGCTGAAAATTTGCGCTATTACCGCCGGCGGGAAATCCGCCGGCAGAAAGAGCGTGAAAATTCCCCATTGAGCCCAATGAGGAATGGGGCATTCACGAACGGGCTCAGTGGGGAATGGGAAATTCCATTACCGCCAAACCCATGATCCGGCGCTAATAGCGCCGGGGTTTTGGCGGTAGGGCTAATACCACCGGCGTTACCGCCCAACTCGTGATGAGGCCCATAATCTAATTCAGCCATCGAGACGTTGTGTGATCACAATGGGGGACAACCACTTGCTGCTCTGTATGTGTGCAATCACACCCTGCTCACACAGGCCATGTAACTCTTCCCTTACTTTCTCTCTCACACTTAAAGGAGGATTCCTCACTTTGTGCATACATGGCATTGCCTGTGAAGACAACTGGATCCCATGGGAATACTCCTTCAATTTCCCAATGCCCTGCCAAAACAGCTGTTTGAATCTGGACCCAACTCATTGACGAATTTATCTGCCCTGTTAAATCCAATAGATCTCACCAGTAGCTCTTTCCCCAGGTGTAGTCTGAGGCCTAGTTCTCCCTGGTGACGCCACCCCAATAAACAATCACCCTTGAGTGCCACATGAATATTTGCCCTTATGTGTTTGGCACCGTGAGCAATGTCACCAGACACAAAACCCATTAAGACAATCTTACCACCTCTGTACGCTCTAGGCCTATGTCAGTCGTGTGCAAGTCATGTCCCTCATTTCTCCAGATTTCTTTGTACACTGCCTCTAAAATTATGGTATAAAGAGAACCAGAGTCAGCTAAAGCTTTCACTGAACCATCCAACCACTGTGATCTCAACTTCAGGGGGAATATATTCCTCTGCCTCATCCTCCTAAACTTCACCCATGATGTGGACAATTTTTTTGGCCCACTCCCCAACATACTGGATATTTCTGTCAGTTTCCTGGGACTTGTTATTGAACTTAGACAACTTGGCAAAATGCCTGATCTCTCAACACCTCCTGCACTTACCTCTCATGGCCAGACATTCCTTGGCATTCATGGGATGGTTTTCAAAACCACACCTAGAACATTGTGCTGTGCGCAAATCTTGTGCCGGTACACGGCTCCACCCGGCTGTCAAGGACTGACTCCCCCCGTCGTCCCAATTCCTGCTCTGTTATTTTTTCCTTACTGTACACACCTTGGGTTCATCAACCCCAGATTCTTTTCCCTCCACATTTTCAGGTATGAAATGCACTAACTCTTTTTTCCCTTTAGAATTGACCTCCTTCAAATGCATATTAGTTAATTCAATTTCTTTAGCGATTGTCAGTGCGTCCTGCAGCGGTGGGATTTTCATCTGCCACAAGCGTTCTTGAATTTATGGGTTTGATGTGTGCATCACTAGTTGATCCCTGATATATTCATCCTCCCACCCTGTGAATTCCCAAGCTGACAATATTCCCCTAAGATCTGCCACAAATCAGTCCACCGCTTCCCCCACACCTTGCTTCCTTGAGAAAAACGTGTACCATTCCAATACAATATTAATCTGTTTCCCAAACTGCACCTATAATTTATTCATGGCCATACCATACAACCCTCCACCATCCCCTATACCCCCATCCATTTCCCTGTCATCCACTATGTCAGGCAGTGTTTTGTATTATTCTCACAGCTTCTGCCCCTAATCAACACATCAATGTTGATCATTTTTGCTCATCAGAATATCTCTGCCCTCCTGAAGCAACAAAGTAAAATTAAAAAAAAATCTCTTCAGTTTTCCCAGGGGATTGGTGGTTCCCCAGGTGTGGCCAAAAACTTGGGTGGTGGGTCAAGATTCTCCATATTGGTATCGCCTTCCCGACACAATGTCCACTATTGCCCAGCTAACTTCAGACAGGAGTATCTCCCACTGCCACTGGGAATGTCCAACTGAAACTGCAGAAAACATTCCGATAATATATAGGTAGAGTAATAAACCTTCAAAAGTTATCAAATTTCAGCGAGGATTACCATCACAGATGCAGATATAGAAAGAGATTAAGCACACTGTGCAGATTTACTTCATAGATGAAGAAAATGACATTGCCTAATTCGAAAATGGAGGCTCCCATAGATTTGTACAGATGTCCTTGCTCTACCAGTCTCCAAAATGGCGGTGGGACAATTGGGATGACAATGCTCCAATTGCCTGACCCTGAAAATGGTATCCTTATAGCTTTCCCTATAGCCTAGCCATATGCTGCATGCACCTAAAATGTGTGATACTGCGCATGCCCCAACGGCAAAGTAAATGTTTGCAGGCTTTACCGTGGAACACCTCTAGGGGAGTCAGCACGCAGGAATTTCCATTTGGGGTGGGCGTCCACTTTAATACGTGCCTCTCAGGTCCCCACAACGGGGAGCGAAGCGTCCCCCACCCTGCTTGGCCCAGCACCACACCTCTCCCTTCAGACTATGCTGCTCCCGACACTAACCCTGTCATCTGCAGGTCGGGGCCGTCCACTGCACTGCGGTGAGCCATCCCGCATAAGACGTGACTATGCCTCAGCACTACTGACACCAGGTGCACAGAATGCCGGTTCACCAACCTTCCGATCCCCTCTGCTGTACCCTGGCTGATTCAGACCTCCGATTCAGCGCTGATGGGGTATCTGCCAGGTGCCCCTGTTTCTGATCCACCTCTGCGCCTCAAAATCTGCCTAGGATGAGCTGGTGCAGTACACAAGTGATGGTAAAGTTACCGACCCCTTCACCAGATCCTGGCACCAGCTACCAGAATTTGGTGTTTTCCTCCTTAATGGCAATCGTGAAGTAAAGACATTCAGCAAGTGATCGTGATCGTCAAGTACGTTTTTTAAGTTTGAGTAAATATAAGACCCCAAACGCGTTCTCCCTTGCAAAAGGCAAAGGCAATATAGATGGCAGTTACCAACTGTCAACAGACAACGTCATTACCTTGTTACGCGTGATAGAATTCCAGAATAGATAGATATGGATTTCGTCAATTACCTCGTTGCGCGCAATGGCATTCCAGAATCAAAATGGATTCCCTCATTACCTCTCTGCACGCAATGCATGAATAGACATGTATTCCGTCATTACCTCTGTGCACGCATTGGCATTGCAGAATAGACATGGATTCTGCCATTACCTATGTGCATGCAATGGCATTCCAGAATCAACATGGATTCCGTCATTACCTGTGAGCGCAATGCATTCCAGAATCGACATGGATTACGTCATTACCTCTGTGTGCGCAATGGCATTCCAGAATCAACATGGATTCTGTCATTACCTCTGTGCGCGCAATGGCATTCCGGAATAGACATGGATTCCGTCATTACCTCTGTGTATGCAATGGCATTCAGGAATAGACATGGATTCTGTCATTACCTCTGTGTGTGCAATGGCATTCCAGAATCGACATGGATTCCATCATTACCTCTGTGCATGCAATGGCATTCCAGAATCGACATGGATTCCATCATTACCTCTGTGCACGCAATGGCATTGCAGAATAGACATGGATTCCGTCATTGCCTCTTTGCGCGCGATTGCCTTCCAGAATAGACATGGATTCCACCATTACCTTTGTGCGCGCAATGGCATTCCAGAATCGACATGGATTCCGTCATTACCGCTGTGCACGCGATCGCATTCCAGAATAGACATGGATTCCATCATTACCTCTGTGTGTGCAATGGCATTCCAGAATAGACATGGATTCCATCATTACCTCTGTGTGCGCAATGGCATTCCAGAATTGACATGGATTCCGTCATTACCTCTGTGTGTGCAATGGCATTGCATGAAAAGACATGGATTCCGTTATTACCACTGTGCACGCGATCGCATTCCAGAATAGACATGGATTCCGTCATTACCTCTGAGCGGAATAGCATTCCAGATGACATGGATTCCGTCATTACCTCTGTGCGCGCAATCGCATTCCAAAATAGACATGGATTCCGTCATTACCTCGGTGCGCGCAATCACATTCCAGAATAGACATGGATTCCGTGATTACCTCTGTGTGCGCTATGGCATTCCAGAATAGACATGGATTCCGTCATTGCCTCTGTGCGCGCGATTGCCTTCCAGAATAGACATGGATTCCACCATTACCTTTGTGCGCGCAATGGCATTCCAGAATCGACATGGATTCCATCATTACCTCTATGTGCGCAATGACATTCCAGAATCGACATGGATTCCGTCATTACCTCTTTGCGCGCATTGGCATTGCAGAATAGACATGGGTTCCGTCATTACCTCTGTGCACGCAATCGCATTCCAGAATAGACATGGATTCCATCATTACCTCTGTGCGCGCAATGGCATTCCAGAATAGACATGGATTCCATCATTACCTCTGTGCGCGCAATGGCATTCCAGAATTGACATGGATTCCGTCTTTACCTCTGAGCGCAATGGCATTCCAGAATCGACATTTATTCCGTCATTACCTCTGTGCACGCAATCACATTCCAGAATAGATATGGATTCCGTCATTACCTCTGTGCGCGCAATGGCATTGCAGAATAGACATGGATTCCGTCATTACCTCTGTGCACGCAATGGCATTCCAGAATAGACATGGATTGCGTCATTACCTCTGTGTGTGCAATGGCATTGCATGAATAGACATGGATTCCGTCATTACCTCTGTGCATGCAATGGCATTCCAGAATCAACATGGATTCCACCATTACCACTGTGCGCGCAATGGCATTCCAGAATATACATGGATTCCGTCATTGCCTCTGTGTGCGCGATTGCATTCCAGAATAGACATGGATTCCACCATTACCACTGTGCACGCAATGGCATTCCAGAATCGACATGGATTCCGTCATTACCTCTATACGCGCAATGGCATTCCAGAATCGACATGGATTCCGTCATTACCTCTGTGCACGCCATCCCATTCCAGAATAGACATGGATTCCATCATTACCTCTGTGTGTGCAATGGCATTCCAGAATAGACATGGATGCCATCATTACCTCTGTGTGTGCAATGGCATTCCAGAATTGACATGGATCCCGTCATTACCTCTGTGTGTGCAATTGCATTCCAGAATAGACATGGATTCGGTCATTACCTCTGAGCGGAATAGCATTCCAGAATAGACATGGATTCCGTCATTACCTCTGTGTGTGCAATGGCATTGCATGAATAGACATGGATTCCGTCATTACCTCTGTGCATGCAATGGCATTCCAGAATCGACATGGATTACGTCATCACCTCTGTGCACGCAATGGCATTGCAGAATATACATGGATTCCGTCATTGCCTCTGTGCATGCGATTGCATTCCAGAACAGACATGGATTCCACCATTACCACTGTGCGCGCAATGGCATTCCAGAATCGACATGGATTCCGTCATTACCTCTATACGCGCAATGGCATTCCAGAATCGACATGGATTCCGTCATTACCTCTGTGCACGCGGTCGCTTTCCAGAATAGACATGGATTCCATCATTATCTCTGTGTGTGCAATGGCATTCCAGAATAGACATGGATTCCATCATTAACTCTGTGTGTGCAATGGCATTCCAGAATAAACATGGATTCCTTCATTACTTCTGTGCACGCGATCGCATTCCAGAATAGACATGGATTCCGTCATTACCTCTGAGCGGAATAGCATTCCAGAATAGACATGGATTCCGTCATTACCTCTGTGTGTGCAATGGCATTGCATGAATAGACATGGATTCCGTCATTACCTCTGTGCATGCAATGGCATTCCAGAATCGACATGGATTACGTCATCACCTCTGTGCACGCAATGGCATTGCAGAATATACATGGATTCCGTCATTGCCTCTGTGCATGCGATTGCATTCCAGAACAGACATGGATTCCACCATTACCACTGTGCGCGCAATGGCATTCCAGAATCGACATGGATTCCGTCATTAGCTCTATACGCGCAATGGCATTCCAGAATCGACATGGATTCCGTCATTACCTCTGTGCACGCGATCGCATTCCAGAATAGACATGGATTCCATCATTACCTCTGTGTGTGCAATGGCATTCCAGAATAGACATGGATGCCATCATTACCTCTGTGTGTGCAATGGCATTCCAGAATAGACATGGATTCCATCATTACCTCTGTGTGCGCTATTGCATTCCAGAATAGACATGGATTCCATCATTACCTCTGTGTGCGCTATTGCATTCCAGAATAGACATGGATTCCAACAGGCTCACCGAGGGATAATATTACATGTTGCCAATGCTTGTTTCTACACGGGTGCTCAAACATATTATTATTATTATTATTATTATTATTATTATTATTATTATTATTATTATTATTATTATTATTATTATTTTATTTGTTTAGTTCTTCAAGAACTTTACAAAATTCAATAAATAAAACTATGTAAGACCTTAATTCATCATAAAAAAACAAACCTTAATACCATTCCACAAAATCTTCTAGAAATCCCATTGTTATTATACTAACACATTTTTAAAACCATTTTAGCACAATTTTTGTAAACACATAATTATGCGGAAAACCGGCAGTATTCTGAAAAACAGGCTGTCGTGATCATTACCGCGCAACTCATTATGCTGAGCCCTATAGTAGCAGGAGCAATATCAGGGCGGAAAAGAGTTAATGGCGATTTCTGGAAGTAGTGCATCGCGATTTATTTGTACAAACTTAATACTTGACCATAGTATTTTCCAAACGAGCATTGTCCATACAAAAAGAGCTAAAGAAGAGTATTTATTCAAAATTCCGTCCCTTCCCTTAAAGGCATAATGTGCACATGCGCTGTGGTATGTGCCTGCCAGCACGCGCCTGCGTGTGAATGAAGAATGAACGCGCATGCACGGGGAGATAGGGCGCCCATTAGCATTCGAGCCGTGCACCATGGGGGTTATGATCAGAAGCATGGGAGACGGATGCCGCGATGATTTGCGTTATTGCTTCCATCAGGCACTGTCTGCTCCGCGTCCCGCAGCTCGCGCGGTAATAACTGTCTCGTCAGATACACATCTCTGGACCACTGAAAGGAGCAGGCAATTACTTAAGTGTCTCCGCTCTGCAAAGCTAACCCTTCTTTCTCTAATATTCCGATTCGGCTCTCCGCACTCGGTTTAAGCTTCTCTCCTGCCCTGGTGATCCGAGAAAGCTCTTCTCGAAGGGCTTCTAGTGTGAGTCTTGCTGTGTCTCAGCACAATACTCGGGCCGGGAGGATAATTCGGGGATAACGCATAGCAACACAGGCTCGAAACCCCCACCCTAGTGCTTCTATTATAATTGCATTGGGTCTAGGAGTCAAATCCTAAAAGAAAAGTGGGGGGGGGGGTTCATTAACATAACAATTGAGTCTGGCGTCACCAGAAATGGACTCCGTCCACCACTGGGTACCCTCAACTTGAGCCCTGATTGGGGGCTAATCCATGTTTGTATCGGCAAACCACAGTTATCTGTGGTTTCTTTACAGATGGCCGCAATAGTCCATCCTAAATGCCATGGTTGGTCTATGGTTGACCATGGATGACTAGCCATAATCTGTATCGTCTTTTCACCCTTCACTGATTCTCTGACTAACGTTAACCTACCTACTACACTCTCATTCTACTCACCTGTTGACCCCTGCAAATATTCCTAATATTTGAAAGTTTTTATATCGAACAATGTTTTTCACCAGCCACACGTGGAACATGATTTTATGTCTATCTAGGAATCAAAACTATCATACTCATGAATTATAAGCCCTGAGTATAGGGAAAGCAGACCACTGACAGACACAATGGGACTGGCTGAGAAGTGAAGAGAAAGGTTTTAAGGATATGATGGAATATCAGTAAATTCTTCATCCTGCGAATGTTCAGAGGGAGGCTGTTCCAAGATGCCAGGCCAAGCACTGTAAGGAGTGACCACCTAAACGGCAACAATGGAATTGAGGGAATGCCCAAAAAACAAAAATTGGAATCACCTCAGGCAACAGGAAGCTAGTTATGACCAAACACACAGGGCCTAATTCTGGAATTATTTGCGTGGAAAATAGGGTACTTGCGTGCCAAACTGGGCGCAGATCCGCCTTCGTCAATTAATGGAATCGAACAAGCTTGTTATTTCCTGGACTTGCACAGAACACCAAAAATGGGAAGAACTTGCAAAAAAATGGGCTTTCTGAGGGACTGCCTGCAGGCAGTCCTTTGCACGCCCACAATTGAGCGGCACGAGATGCATTCATGGATTCAATCGCGCAACCTCTCGGCGGGGAAATGGCCGCGCAAGTCCTTCATACTATCCGCCACCCAAAGGCAGACGTAAGTACACATGCGCGTAGTGAAGCCAGCGCAGAGGTGGGCTTGCATGTCGGATTTAGGGGTGTGGGAACACAACCGGGGTTGTGAACATACGTAGGGGTGCACATAAGCATTGTAGCGGGGTGCAGGAATGGATTATGGGGGTTCGCACACAGATTTCCTGAGTAATTAGCAAGTTACGATTTTACATACGCATGTTGTCGGGGTGCCAAATACTATTACGGGGACCCCGCGCAGGTTCCCCGAGATGCCGGCCTCTTTGCGGTGGACCTCACGTTCTGTTTGCAGAGTGCCTGCATTTGTGCCCCGGGTCACTCAAAGGTAGCTGTTCTTGCTGTTTATGCTTTGAGTGTGGGCTGTTGGGGGTGTTCAGGCCGCAACTTGTGATTACGGTTACTTTGCGCTGGGTATTCCATGAATACGCGAGGCGCACATTTTTCTTTTTGCGTGCAGGCCCGCACAATGTCCTTCTCTCCGCACGCCCATTGTGGAATTTCTGTGCACATTTCCATGAATCGGGCCCACAGTATCTTGAAAAATAGCCCCTAGAAACAGTCAAGACATGGACATATTTGGGTTTGCAGTTACAATACAAGGGTATTGTGAAGTCCAAACTAAAAGAAATGGAGCTACAAACGTGTCTTTATTTGTTCAAATGAAAAAAATAGGAGTTTGGAAAGTTTTCAATAGTTCCTCGTATCAAATTTTATAAAGCAAAAAAAATAATTCCTGTATAATATACAGGGTGGAATTTGCAGGTCCAGACTTCGCTTGGTCTACACTGGAGAGCACTCTGTGGAAACGCACTTTAAACATTCCAGCGTGTGCCAATTGCTATTATCATTTTAATTTCAGACAATGGCTGAATGGTAATTTCTAACACTCTATAGAAACATTTTAGTGCCTCCCGCAAACTCATTATGCAGTAACTTTGCTACAATGGAAATGAAAGGACATTTGGACCTAATCTCTGGTCAGCAGCTAGTAAAAAAGCGATACTGACAGCAGGATAAAAACAATAGCAGAGAAAATGTAATTTAAAGGCTATTCTCAATTAAAGGATGACAGTAAAAAGGTAAATGAGTTGCCCCAGTATCTGAAACATTTTCCGGATAGGCATTCCACAGGCCTGTTTATGTGTTTAAGACTCAACTTATTACCTACCATAGAATACAGGCCATGAGACAGAAGTGGTCATTATCGCTTAGATAATCGAGGTTCTGCCGCATAAAACAGGAAAGAGAAATAATTAGACATGTATTCATTTAGTGTCCAAAAGTAACATCTATTTGAGCCAAATATATTTTTAAACTTGTCCATAATGTTAATTCAATGAAAACGTATCAGTTCTGGCATAGTGTCCTTAATATGGCGTTAGTAGCAGGTTCCATGGGCTATGCTGAAGTCTAGTGGCCCGGCAGACCGAGTTACAGGCCGGAGTTAAGCCAGAGCTTTGAACAAGGGCCCCAGGATGTTACCCCCTAGTATGGCCCGTGGAATGGGTTACTAACACCATTAGCCCCCCGGTTTGCCAATCCGGTAACCGCGGTGCCAATTGAAACGCTACCAACGAACGAAGAAACGTTATTTTATATAAACAATATATGTGTATTGAAGCCAGGAACAAGAAAAGAACAATAAGGTCTGTTTCTAAGGAGAAATTAGAGGTGAAGCAGTACAGTCGACCTGATTTTCTGATAACAAACACAGGGCTTGTGAAAGACAAGTAAGAGATTAAAAGTAAAGAAGACTGATTTGGAGAATAGAGACAATAAAGAAAGAAGAAGAACAGACAGCTAAAGGGAACAGTAAAAACACTTACCTGATAAAAGAAGAACCTCCTATCCTGGTTTGCAGAATCTTCAGAACCACGTATCCTTTTAAGAAAAGATAAAGAAACAAAACAAAGTTAATTAAAGTTTAATTGATTAAAACTTTAAAAGTGTGTACGTGTTTGATCTTATCCCCAAAGGTAACACAAAGACATTTGGTGGCAGCGGTGGGATAAGAGAGGACACCATGGAGGCCTTAATAAAGACCCTAAGTGAGGGAAAACACCTCTTACAACAAGCCTTACAATTACAAAGTCAGCAGGCATAGGCAGACCGGCAGGCTTTTCAGCAAGCTCTTCAGGTCCAACAGGCGCAATTAATTGAAGCTACAAATGTGCAGAGACACTCACAAGTACCCGCATTGGTTCTTCAAAAATATGCAGCTGGAGAGGATCCTGCCCATTTTTTTGTGAACTTTGAGAGAGTGGCCAGAAACGTGCAGTGGCCCACAGATGGTGCCATTACATCGCCTCACTCATGACAGGGGAGATGCAAAGTGCATACCAGGCAGCGAACCCGACCAGAGATACAAATTACATCGACATGAAACGAGTGGTCCTGGAACAACTTGGCCACGATGAAGAGGCTTACTGAATAAAGTTCAGAGAGATCAAACTGCAAAGAGATGAGACTCCACGCCAACTCTTTTATCGAGTAAAAGAACTAGGGGACACGTGGTTACAAACCAACACACAACAACCCAAGCGATGGAGGAGAAGATTGTACTAGAACAATTAATTGAAGCATTACCCTTACCCATACAACGTTGGGTCCATCAACATCACCAAACAACCTTGCTTGAAGCATTCAATATTGCTTCAGCCTATCAGAAGACCAGCCAAGGTCGATTAGTATCATATATTGGGCCCTCCTGGCCCGTTGTTAGTCCATCCAGCACATCTACCCGACTAACAGGTATCCAAAGATGGCCAAATACGATGATGAAAAGGTCTGATTGGGAGAACAATAGACAACGGCCAACCAGTGAGTCTCCTACAGGCATTCATCAGATGAGTCAGACCCCTAGAGCTCTTCAGTGTTTTGAGTGTGGAGAATGGGGACACTTGGCCAGGTTGTGTCCTAAAAGAACTAAATCAGAACCAATGGATGTAGGGACATTGGAAGTTTCAAAGGAAGGAGAAGTCCAAGAAAATGTTCCTTCAATCAATGGCTAATTAGATGTGAAACCCACCCGGGCCATGATTGATTCAGGGAGTCTGCAGACTGTAGTAAGTGCTGACCTGGTAGGTTGAAAGCTGATTTCGTCTGAAAAAATACCTATTAGATGTGTACATGGGGAAGTAAAAAGTTACCCTGTAAAGGAAATAAATATAAAAGTGGCGGGAGAAAAAATGGGGGTTAGGGCAGCTGTGATGCCTGTATTTTCAGAGCCCCTTTTAATAGGATCAGATGTACCCAATTTTCCCCATATAATAAAGAAAATAGAGAATAACTAGTTAGAGACGGCACCTTTTCACAATCAAGAAATTCACAGCACTTATACAAAAGAGAAGAAGAGGTGGGCCGATAGAAGAAAGGTGAAGAAAGAGTGGGGAGAAAGAAATGTCCATCCCATTGCGGTAGAATGGAGGCTAGATGAAGGAGGGGATAGTTTTTCGAATGGCCCAGCAGTTAGACGCTCTGTTGAAACATGCTAGAACGGCTGCCAGAGAGAATACAGATCTGAAAGAATCTTTTTTCATTCAGGAGAAGGGTTTATTTTAGCGTGTCACGAAAGATGGAGGGGGAAAAACAGTTCAACAATTATTAGTCCCCAGTAAATATTATAGATCTGCCTTAGAGGTAGCTTATGTACAAGTTGGAGAAGGTTACTTGGGAACAGATAAAATGACTCAAAAGATTTTAGGAAGGTTCTTTTGCCCAGGAATATACGGCCAAGTGTTAGGCGGAAACCTGTGCAGTTCCCTCTGGGACCACTGCAAAAGATTTAGGACTACAGGTGTTTGGCAGTAAACCCACTTGGTAGCAGTCTGTACCACACAGATTCACTTGGTAGCTGTGGCTGAGCAGTCAGACTTCCCTCAAGAAGAGTATGTGGAGTATACAAGATAGGGCAATTTACACAGTAGAACAAGCAAACACGGAACAGAGCTTCGGTGTAAAGATATTTATTTATAAAAACACATCTATGAAAAACACACTGGCACTAATACAGCAAACAACTTCAATTACAATTACTATAAGTAAATCAATCACCCTAAAAATAGTTTGACAAGTCTAGGTTCAACGGCACCACTTATTTGCAGACAAAGGTGAATGCTTGAACCTAGATGGCACTCTAGTATTCGTTAGGACGGGAGAGAAAAGGCAGGGTATGAAATCAACTCGGTACCAACACTTTTACGAACAAATGCAAGGCAAGTAAGGCAGGGTCTACTGTAGATCGCAAAGTTCAGAGGCCAGGCCCACTCGGAGAGAGGCAAGGCGAAATGTCCCAAAAAGTATCACAGTGGAAATGCACTTCGAGTCTTTGGCGCACATTGTCACAGAAAGATTGGACCAGTTCAGAACAGAAAGTTAAGAAGGCTTGGAGGCGACCCAATGGAGAGGATTAAGACACCTCACGCTAACCGTCACAAGGGAAGCCAGGCGGATACAGTACCTTGTATGTGGAGAGAAAGCTCCGGCGGGGGCAGTTGTTCCTGGTGGTGGATGCAAGTCGGGGCTTTGCCAAGAGAAGAGATGCTCTCGTCGTCGAAAGAAAGTTGAAGATCGTTGCACCACCAGGGAAGAGACCAGCCGTGGAGTGCTCCGTCACAAGGCACCACCTTTTGGTTGCGGTACGGGTTAGTGGCTATCCGGTTGTCGGGGTGCTTAGCACGGGCAATTCGACCACTACGCCCTGGAAGCGAAGAAAAAGCAAAGGGGACTGGTTGTTCCCACCAGTCAGGGGAAGAAGACTCTCCAGCCGGGAGATCTCCTGTCATTGGGAAGTGGTGAGTCGGTTCAGCAGGGCTCCACCGGAGGTGTCGTTGTTGCAGGTCGGCTCAGCTTTACCCTCATCAGATTCTTAGGTCCTGTGGCAACTTCTGAAGATCCAGTCCCAAAAGCCCTGCTTTTATGCAGAAAACCCCCATTCATTCAGCCTAGCTGTCAATCAAAACACGCTAAGTGGTGAGCGGGGTGGCTCACCACTTGGGCCAATCACACCAGAGTGCGACTTGAGTTGGCAAGGCAACTCAGTCCAGGGTGCCTAAACCCCCTCCCACTCCCTCTGTGGTACCCAGACAGAATGGCACCACTTTGGAAGGCCTCTGTGCAGAAGCCCGCCAAAAGTGGAACAAAGGGCTCAACCTTTGGTTTAGGAGTCACAAAGACGAACACAGACGCCATTTTAAAAACCGAGTTCTGGCAGAAAATACCAACCGATAGATTTATATAAGATAAATAAACCGGTGGTATGTTAGAGATTAACGAGAAAAAGTATTACCCTCCAACAATGGGAAGAATCCCATAGAGTTATATTCGGGGTGGAATATAACAAGTAGTTTCCACTGCCACCAGCCAAAACTCGACGAGGGGGGACGGGACAGTGCCCCCTCGAATAACAGACCCAGGGGTAATCGAATTACCCCTACTAGTACATCCACAATAGGATGGTTTGTACTAGTTCTGTTAGTAAATTTAGGTCTAGTAAAGCCAATGGTTACTTTACATGCCCTGGGAGACAGTAGTCAGTCCCAGGGTATGGAGTCTATGGTGGGGGTCCTCTAGGATGCCCCAGTGTTACGGCACAGAGGGTGCGGTGTAACACACATAGGAAAACATATGAGACCCTATGGAGTAAAAGACCCCATAGCCCATAGAACACATTGACATTCAAAGGAATTAACCACATTCATGTCCAAGAGTGGGAGAAAAAGTGTCTCACTCTTGGCAGGATGGAAAAAACAAACTCCAGAAATCCAGCAAAGCTGCTGGGGGACTCACTAGGTTAGGAAATTCAGCCTAAAAAGAGAATTCTCCCTAACACTCGCCTCCCCCCCCCCAGACTAAGGGACAGGAGGATTTAATCCACTCCTGGATGATCTCATACCTCTAGTCGATGACATACATCCTAGAGAGACCATCAGCATTTTGGTGGTGACACCCTGACCTGTGCTCAATGGTGAAATCAAACCCTTGCAGGCAGATCGACCATCTCAGTAGTTTTCCCCTTTCATTTGCATTAACCATCTCAAGGGTTGGTGGTCAGTCTGAATGACAAAAGTAGAACCATGCAAGAATGGCCTAAACTTCTTCAGAGCCCACACGATAGCAAAGCATTCTCTTTCGATTGTTGCCCACCTTGTTTCAGGATCCTTCAGCTTGCAGCTGATGAAGCAAACGGGGTGCTCCCTACCTTTCCCATCCAGTTGACTGAGTACGGCACCTATTCCTACATTTGAAGCATCTGTCTGCAAAATTAAAGTTTGCTGGTAATCATGAGCTCTGAGTACTGGGGCTTGGCAAAGAGCCTTTTTCAGGTTTTCAAAAGCCTGATTGCACTCCTCGTTCCATCTAACCTTTTTAGGAAATTTGGGAGAGATGACATTCAGAGGAGAAGCTATGGTCCCATAGTTCTCAATGAAATTCCTGTAATACCCAGTGAGGCCTAGGAAGGCTCTCACTTGGGTCTGAGTAGTAGGTGTTGTACAATTTTGCACAGCTTCAATCTTACTGAGCAAAGGCCTCATTTCTCCACCTCCTACCTCATGTCCAAGATAGACTACCTTAGTCTGTCCAATTTGGCATTTACTCGCCTTTATGGTCAGATTGGCTCGTCCAAGAGCCTGCAAAACATCTCTCAGGTGGGTTACATGTTCTTCCCAGGAATTGCTGAACACTGCTATGTCATCCAAGTATGCCATGCAGAAGTCCTCCATCCCATTCAGAACCTGGTTTACCATCCGTTGAAATGTAGCAGGTGCATTTTTCAATCCGAAAGGCATTACCTTAAACTGGTATAAGCCAACGGGGGTTGAAAATGCAGTTTTCTCCTTGGCATGGTCTGTCAGGGCTATTTGCCAATAGCCTGACGTCAAGTCAAATGTGCTGAGGAACTTGGCTGCACCAAGTTTATCCACCAACTCATCTGTTCTTGGCAACGGGTGGCCATCAGTCTTGGTGACTGCATTAAGAGCTCTATAATCCATGCAGAATCTAAGTTCTTTAGATCCGGCCTTTGGTACTAACACAACTGGGCTAGACCATGGACTAGTAGAGGGCTCTATTACCCCGAGATCAAGCATCTTGCTGACCTCACCATTGATGTGGGTTCGTACGTTTTCTGACATTCGGTATCCTCTGCTTTTGACTGGCAGACAGTCACCAGTGAGTATGTCATGCTGGCCCCAAGGGGTCAAGCCTGGTGAAAGCGAGAACAGAGAGGCAAACAGATTCAACATAGATTTGCACTCTTCTTGTTGCTCGGGTGTCAGATTTGAAGAGAGATTGACTCCTTCAATTTTGTTCGTCTAAAGGTAAGCCTCTGAGGAGATCCGGAGAGCTTCACTCTCTTCTTCTTCCTCTGATGATGCTAGAAGCAACGCTCCTACATCAGGTCTTGAGACATACGCTTTGAGTCGGTTGGTGTGGAAGACTTTCGGAGCCTCCTTGGGATTGCCCAAGTCCACCAGATTGTTGACCTCTCCGAGTTTACCCACAACTCTGAAGGGTCCCATCCATTTGTCTTGCAAGGCCCTCTGCCTTCTTGGGATCATAATGAGAACGAGCTGGTCTTGAGCAAACTCAACCATGTTAGCCTTTTGATCATTCCAGTGCTTGACCAATGCTTGTCCAGCTTTCAAGTTATCGCTTGCTTCTGTCATCATGTGCGACATTCTCCTCCGGAGACCTATCACGTAGCCAGTCACTCTGACTGGCTTGGGGGAAGGAGCACTCTCCAACCCCTCCTTAATCAGGGCCAATGGACCTCTGACGGGATGACCATAGAGAAGCTCAAAGGGAGAATAACCTACTCCCTCCTGAGGGACTTCTCTATAAGCCAAGAGAAGGCGTGGCAGTAGAAGGTCCCACTTACGCTTAAGGGGTTATTCTAAAGCACCTATCATGCTCTTCATGGTTCGGTTGAACCGTTCTACCAACCCATTGGTTTGTGGGTGGTAAGCCGTTGAGAACTTGTAAGTAACTCCACAGGTTTTCCACATGGCTTTCATGTAGTGGGACATAAAGTTTGACCCCCTGTCAGAGATTACTTCCTTAGGAAACCCGACCCTGGCAAAAATACCAAGGAGGGCCTTAGCCACAGCCGGAGCTGTAACAGTCCTCATAGGAATTGCCTCAGGACACTAGTAGCATGCTCTACTACAACAAGTATAAACCTGTTGCCTGAGGAGGTTGGAGGATCAAGGGGACCAACAATGTCAATCCCTCCTCCCTCAAAAGGGACTCCCACAACTGGGAGAGGCACTGAAGGTGCCACATTCTTGGAGCCAACCTTACCAGAGGTCTGGCAGGTGTGGCAGCTCCGGCAGTGTTTTTCTACTTCGGCCCCCATCTTCGGCAAATAAAAGTAGAGAGAGAGCCTTTCCTTAGTCTTCTTGAAACTCAAGTGACCAGCCAAAGGAATCTCGTGGGCTAACTGCAAGAACTGTGGTCTGTTCTCTTGGGGTACTAGAAGTTGTTTGTAGTCTCCAGGTGCAGACTTGGTCAGTTCACTGTAGAAGAGGCCATCTTCCCAGTGCAACCTGTATTTCCCAGGCTCTTGCCCTTCAGCCTGAGCTTCTGCCTGGTGGCGAAGACCTTCCAGAGTTGGACATTCCCTCTGTCCCTTACTGAAGTCTGCCCTGCTGGGTCCACCTTCCGCCAGTAAAGACTGCAGCTCAGGATGGTCAACAGGATCCAGATCTCCAATGAGTTCCTGGCCTTCCATTAGCTCTTCTTCAGAGTCTAATTCTACCACACAGGGTTGTACCTCCCGCTCAGCCTCAGCTGGAGGGCGAGTTATGGGTGTAACTTTGGACAACCGCGGGGAAGTCCTTGTTGGCTGCACTGAAATGCTGGCTGCTGGTTTCGGTATAGAAGTCTTAGGTTTCCCTTTCGCTTCTGATTTCTTGGAGACAGCAGCTGACAATTATAGTGGAGCAGGAGTGATATCTTTCTTCATCATCTCCTGGAGAGTACCTTGCATGGTTCTCTCCCTTGCAGGTCTGGTTAGCTCCTGTAACCGTTTACTAGGAGGTCTGGGGGTATGCGACACAACTCTGAGAGTTTTCAAATCGTTACCCAACAGAACGCGTCCTGGTACCTCACTCTGTATGCTGACAGGTATCTTCACAGTCATGTCGTTACACTGGATGAGAACTGGTAATTGGGGAAGCATCTGCACAGGCCCTCCAGCTAACTTGCTGAGGCGTTTGGGTGCCTTAGCTACATCCTCAGCCTGAAAAGATTTATCCACCACAGTTATGCTGGCCCCAGTGTCCCTAATGGCAGGAGTCTCCTGACCATTCACCTCGACACTGTCCTTATAATACTCTTTAGTATTATCGGGGATGGAGTTACAGACATCTAAATTCTGTTGTTCCCACAAACCCAGAGACACTAAAGAAACACTGGCTGAGACTCCAATGGGTTCATCAGCCAGCAGTAGAAAGTTTCCAATTGCCATTTGGACTTCCTCCTCTGGAGTGAAGGCTAAGGAGACAAGCTGGACCCCTGAAGGTTTACCCTTACATCTGGGATTTCCTTTCACGTGGTCAGTCGAGCCACAAACAAAGCATTTACCGAATGCTTTCTGGAATGGTGGCTTGTTCTGGCCTCCTTCCGGTTTGGCACCAGAAGGCACACTATTCTGCTGTGGTTTTCCTTGTGGCTTACCCTTCTGGTTTTGTTTGGGGCCCTCTTTGGAATTTGAGTTATTCAAATTCTCTTTTGAGTCTTTCTTAGGCTGTTTTCCCTTGTCCTTTTTCTGAGTTGCCCCAGAATCCTTATGAGTAGCCCTGTTGGCAACCCACAAGTCAGCAGCCTTAGCTAGCTTCCTGGAATCCAATTCCTTCGAATCAGCCAAGTGCTGCCTGGGCTCAGGAGAACAGGCATCATAAATAGACTCCAACATAAAAACATTCTTCATACCCTCATAAGTGTACACTTTGTAACCATTAATCCATCCCTCTAAGTTTTTCAACCCTTCACTCGCCCAGGTAGCCCAAGGGGTACCATCATGCTTTTTGAGGGTTCTAAACCTCTTAAGATACTGGGAAAGGGTCTTCCCGAACCTAGCTGTCAAAGCTAGTTTAACACTTTCGTAATCTTTCTTATCCCCCTCCCCCAACTCCATTACCACATCAGTCGCAACAGGGGGAAGCCTAGAGAACAGCCAGGGAAGTAACTCATTCCCTGTGATGTCCTGGAGCCCATGATTATATTCAAACAGTTTTAACCAATCCAACATATCCAATCTCGGTTCATACATACCCACTAATTCCTTAGGCATCCGGGGTCTTTTGGGACTGGAACTTCTAGAGGAACCAGAGGAGAGAGAAGCATTTTCCACAGATAACTTTTTCATCTCTAACTCATGATTAAGTTCTATTTCTCTGAGCCTTAACTCAGCTTGCTTCTGCTCAGCCTGGGCATTCATCCGTCTGAACTCTAGCTCTTGGTTTCTTTCAGATTGAGCTAAAAAACGCTTGTATTCTAATTCGAGCTTCATTGTTTCAAGTTCAAAATAAGCAGGGTTACATGTGGGACCTGGTATGGGCCCCATAGGTACAGATGGTAAGGCAGAAAGAGGAGCAGGGGAGACAGTTTCGTTAGCCTCTCCTTCCTCTTCAGCCTCTTCATCACCATCATCAGAACTCTGATTCAGATCAATACCATTGCTGTTATCTACATTTGCTGGAGAAGTTGGTTCCTCTGAACCAGTACCCATACTTTGGTTTTCCAGCAATCTCGCTATCAGTTCTACTTTCTTGCCTCCTACAGAAAGATTCTCTTGTCTACAGAGAGCTCGTAAACTCTCAGTATTTTCACCTGACAAGGACTCTTGACTGTAAACTTCCATAGTAGACATGTTTTTGAAAGTTGCTTTTTAGTGCTAAGCTTTGTGGTTAGTTATCCTAAAGTGTTGAAAAGCACTTTAAACTGTATACTCGATACAAATACCACCGCTGTACACCAGTGTTAGGCGGAAACCTGTGCAGTTCCCTCTGGGACCACTGCAAAAGATTTAGGACTACAGGTGTTTGGCAGTAAACCCACTTGGTAGCAGTCTGTACCACACAGATTCACTTGGTAGCTGTGGCTGAGCAGTCAGACTTCCCTCAAGAAGAGTTACGCAGTATGTGGAGTATACAAGATAGGGCAATTTACACAGTAGAACAAGCAAACACGGAACAGAGCTTCGGTGTAAAGATATATAGTTATTTATTTATAAAAACACATCTATGAAAAACACACTGGCACTAATACAGCAAACAACTTCAATTACAATTACTATAAGTAAATCAATCACCCTAAAAATAGTTTGACAAGTCTAGGTTCAACGGCACCACTTATTTGCAGACAGAGGTGAATGCTTGAACCTAGATGGCACTCTAGTATTCGTTAGGACGGGAGAGAAAAGGCAGGGTATGAAATCAACTCGGTACCAACACTTTTACGAACAAATGCAAGGCAAGTAAGGCAGGGTCTACTGTAGATCGCAAAGTTCAGAGGCCAGGCCCACTCGGAGAGAGGCAAGGCTAAATGTCCCAAAAAGTATGACAGTGGAAATGCACTTCGAGTCTTTGGCGCAAATTGTCACAGAAAGATTGGACCAGTTCAGAACAGAAAGTTATGAAGGCTTGGAGGCGACCCAATGGAGAGGATTAAGACACCTCACACTAACCGTCACAAGGGAAGCCAGGCGGACACGGTACCTTGTATGTGGAGAGACAGCTCCGGCGGGGGCAGTTGTTCCTGGTGGTGGATGCAAGTCGGGGCTTTGCCAAGAGAAGAGATGCTCTCTTCGTCGAAGGAAAGTTGAAGATCGTTGCAACAACAGGGAAGAGGCCAGCCGCGGAGTGCTCCGTCACAAGGCACCACCTTTTGGTCGCGGTACGGGTTAGTGGCTATCCGGTTGCAGAGGTGCTCAGCACGGGCAATTCGACCACTATGCCCTGGAAGCGAAGAAAAAGCAAAGGGGACTGGTTGTTCCCACCAGTCAGGGGAAGAAGACTCTCCAGCCGGGAGATCTCCTCTGTCGTTGGGAAGTGGTGAGTCGGTTCAGCAGGGCTCCACCGGAGGTGTCGTCGTTGCAGGTCGGCTCAGCTTTACCCTTGTCGGATTCTTAGGTCCTGTGGCGACCTCTGAAGATCCAGTCCCAAAAGCCCTGCTTTTATGCAGAAAACCCCCATTCATTCAGCCTAGCTGTCAATCAAAACACGCTAAGTGGTGAGCGGGGTGGCTCACCACTTGGGCCAATCACACCAGAGTGCGACTTGAGTTGGCAAGGCAACTCAGTCCAGGGTGCCAAAACCCCCTCCCACACCTCCTGTGGTACCCAGACAGAATGGCACCACTTTGGAGGGCCTCTGTGCAGAAGCCCGCCAAAAGTGGAACAAAGGGCTCAACCTTTGGTTTAGGAGTCACAGAGACGAACACAGACGCCATTTTAAAAATCGAGTTCTGGCAGAAAATACCAACCGATAGATTTATTTAAGATAAATAAACCGGTGGCATGTTAGAGATTAACGAGAAAAAGTATTAACCTCCAACAATGGGAAGAATCCCATAGAGTTATATTGGGGGTGGAATATAACAAGTAGTTTCCACTGCCACCAGCCAAAACCCGACGAAGGGGGACGGGACAGTGCCCCCTCGAATAACAGACCCAGGGGTAATCGAATTACCCCTACTAGTACGTCCACAATAGGATGGTTTGTACTAGTTCTGTTAGTAAATTTAGGTCTAGTAAAGCCAATGGTGACTTTACATGCCTTGGGAGACAGTAGTCAGTCCCAGGGTATGGAGTCTATGGTGGGGGTCCTCTAGGACACCCCAGTGTTACGGCACGGAGGGTGCGGTGTAACACACATAGGAAAACATATGCGACCCTATGGAGTAAAAGACCCCATAGCCCATAGAACACATTGACATTCAAAGGAATTAACCACATTCATGTCCAAGAGTGGGAGAAAAAGTGTCTCACTCTTGGCAGGATGGAAAAAACAAACTCCAGAAATCCAGCAAAGCTGCTGGGGGACTCACTAGGTTAGGAAATTCAGCCTAAACAGAGAATTCTCCCTAACACCAAGTTGCCAGGTTTTGTCCATCATGTGAAGAATGGCAGAAGAAAAACAGAGCCAATGTCCCAAAAGCGTCATTACAGCCAATGCTGATAGTGCTAGAACCTTTTAACCGTATTGGCATGGATATTATGGGGCCACTAGACCCCTCCTCTCGGGGTCACAAGTATATCTTAGTAATTGTTGACTATGCCATGAGATATCCTGAAGCTTTTCCTTTGGAATCTACTAGTGCACAACAAATTTGTGATGTATTAATTCCATTTATAAGTAGGGTAGGAATACCTAAGGAGATTGTAACCGATCGAGGAACCAATTTCATGTCTTCTGTTCTTAAACAAGTTTGTGAAATTCTACATATTGACCACTTGAAAACGACAGTTTATCACCCTCAAACAGATGGTCTTGTCAAGAGATACAATCAAACCATTAAACCCCTGGATATTGCTCACACTTTGAAATACTCCACAATCATCAACCGGATTTTCCCCTTTTGAGCTTTTGTTCGGCAGGCCAGTGAGAACTATGTCAGATATATTAAAAGAAACATGGGAGGAGATAACTCTTACAGAATATGCTTACCAACTGAGAGAAAGAGTGGAGAAGTTACTGTCAAGTGCACAAGAAAATGTAATACATATGCAAGGAAAGCAGGAGCAATATTACAATCGAAACTCTCGATTACGTACATTCCAAAAGGGTGATCAAGTATTAGTTCTTCTGCCAACTTCGGAAAACAAAATATTAGCAACATGGAAAGGACGTTATGTGATTGAAGAAGTGCTAGGTCCACTGACTTATCAAGTCTGACAGCCAGATAAAAGAATACCATTGCAAACATATCATGTGAACTTACTAAAAAATGGATACAAACTCCTACTACCATATCTATGATCAATACAAGTGAATTACAAGCAGAACACTTTCCACAGATAGTACAGAAAATGGGAAAAGAAACTTTTGAATGTTAATCAAAATGTATCTTCGTCTCAAAAGGTCGAGCTGTCAAAAGTAATAGATACATTTTCAGATATATTTTCGTCCCTTCCTGGAAGGACTAGTCTAACTTACCATCGTATCGATACTCATCCAGATACCACTGTCAGACTCCGTCCTTATAGCATACCCGTAGCCAAAATTCAGGAAATCAATCAAGAAGTACAGGAGAGGCTGGAGCTTGGCGTGATTGAACCCTCCCACAGTGACTGGTCCTCTCCAGTAGTGTTAGTCCCCAAACAAGATGGAATCTCACGCTTTCGTATGGATTTTCGAAGATTACATGAAATCTCCAAATTTGATGCATACCCCATGCTCAGGATAGAAGATCTTTTAGATAAATTTGGTAAAGCAAAGTTTTTAACCACCATAGATCTCACAAAAGGATATTGGCAGATACTGTTACATCCAGCAGATAAGGAGAAAACAGCATTTTCCTCCCCTACAGGACTTTTTCAATTTACCGTCCTACCCTTTGGGTTACATGGAGCCCCTGCAACTTTTCAGAGGTTGATTAATACACTCATGAAGGGACATGAAGATAATGTTGGTGCATATCTAGACAATATCATTATATTTAGCCAAACCTGGAACAACCACTTAACCCATTTATAGGCTATTCTGCAGGAGTTGCAACAGGCAGTTCTTCATGTGAATCCTAAGAAGACTTATCTAGCCAATTTTCATACCAAGTATCTGGGCTATTATATGCGACAAGGCGTTATAAAGCCTCAGGAAGATAAGTTGGCTGCAATTCAGCGATTACACTTCCCTGTGAATGCCAGGCAAGTCTGAGCATTTCTCGGATTTGTCGGATATTATAGAAGATTAATTCCCCATTTCTCAACCATTGCGGCTCCTTTGACCAATTGCTTGAAAGCATCAGCTTCCCATTAAAAGGACTGGCGAAATGCAGAAACAGAAAGAGCTTTTAACTCTGAAAAATGCTCTCACAGATAAAGCCGTTCTTCGCTGCCCAGACTATTTGGCACCATTTTTTTTGCATACTGCTGATGCATCTGGAACAGGACTGGGAGCAGTTTTGTTTCAGAATCAAGGCGAAACAGAGAGACCGGTTGGATTCATTAGTAGGAAACCTCTCCCACATGAGATGCATTATGCAACCATAGAAAAGGAGTGTCTAGCCGTCAAGTGGGCCATTGAGGCACTTAGATATTATTTGTTGGGAAGAGAATTCACTCTAGTAACGGATCATGCTCCTTTAGTGTGGCTTGCTCGAAATAAAGACACAAATCCAAGGGTACTTCGATGGTTTCTTTCTCTTCAACCTTTCCCCTTCAAAACAATTCATCATCTGGGTCGATTTATGGCCCAGGCTGACTTCGTATCTTGCATGCATTCCCTTCCCGAACTTAAGGGCCCAGAAGAGGGGGTATGTGAAGAGTCCATCTTGGAAAGGGTGTATAGCAATAGCAGGCTACATAGCAGTGGGAAAGGTTAAGAGAGTTATACCATAAATGGGAAACGAATTGACAGTTCTTTCCACTAGTAAAATGCAGTCTTAAAGATGTTAGGACCTTTTCTCTAATCTATCCTGTGTTGTGGTTGTTGCCAGGAGACATGTCTTGAAGAAGACGAAAATGTCCATTATGCGTCAGCGTATTGAAACACTGAAAAAGGAAGTTGAAATAGTTGAATATGTTGCGCCATTGCACATAGAAGTGTAAAGTTTATTTTAGAGAGTTTGTTTTGATGTATGGATTGAGTGAAACCTGAAGTAGAGCCAGAGATACTGGCTTACCAAGTGGGCTCAAGCCGCAGTGAAAACGCTCGCACAGCGTTGTCGGAATCGAGCAAGAACAGCTGTTAAGCAACGTCGGCCCCGGAATCCTTATCCGGGCGGGTACAACAGCGAAACGCAGAAGTGAGGGAGCCTGTCAGCTGTAAAGGGGCGAGGTCTGAGAAATCGAGTCAAGCCAGTGAAACGGCGAAGAGAGGGAGCTGGCAGCTGTAAAGCAACGAGGCCTGTGAGATTGAGTCAAGTAAGGTACGCCCAGCTGGGGGAGGAGCTACTGGGTTCTCGTAAGAGATACAGTCCCTTTGAGAATTGCCTTGTTAAACATTCACCAAGACCGTGAGTAAACACGGTCCATGAAGGAGAACTGTAACGGCATATTTAACGTTATAAGTTAATGAGAGGCAATTAGTCGTGTGAGACTCAGTACTTAGTAGCGGTTCTGTCGAAGACTTTCACGTGCCAATTGAAACGCTACCAACGAACAAAGAAATGTTATTTTATATAAACAATATATGTGTATTAAAGCCAGGAACAAGAAAAGAACAATAAACAGGGTAATTCATAGAATTTCGCACAAAAGTGGCGCACGCGGCTGGCGCACAGTGTGCGCGTGCGAATGTCTGCGCCAGCCGTGTGCGCTAAAATCGATTTCCGCGCACAGCGTATTCATGGATTTTAGCCTCCAAAACCAGCCGTGGCGCAGAGTGGCGCAGCGACCCTGCAGCAGCGGCAGTTACGCCCCCAAGAACGCCCTCACGCAAGGTAAAGCCATCAAAATTCCTAATTCAGCGCAAAGGGCTGCGCTAACCCTGGACCAGTTTGCAGGGCTGCCAAACAGCAAACGCCAAGCGGGGAACGTATATTACTGGGGTGCGCGTGAAGTTTCACATGCGAAAGGGCCTTTGCGAATGGGGTACGTGTATTATTAGGGTTCGCGGGAAGTTTCACACGCGATTTCAGCAGGGTACGTGTATTACAGGGTTCGCGGGAACTTTCACACGTGAAAGGGCCTGAGCGAGTGGGTACGTGTATTACGGGGGTGCACGGGAAGTTTCACATGCGATTGGGCTCGGTACGTGTATTTCAGGGGTGCACGGGAATTTTCACACGCGAAAGGCCTGGGTACGTGTATTTCAGGGGTGCGCAGGAAGTTTCACACGCGATTGGCCTGTGTAGGTGTATTTCAGGGGTGCGCGGGAAGTTTCACATGCGATTGGCCTGGGTAGGTGTATTTCGGGGGTGCGCGGGAAGTTTCACACGCGAGTGGGCCTGGGTACGTGTATTTCAGGGGTGCGCGGGAAGTTTCACACGCGATTGGGCTTGGTATGTGTATTTCAAGGGTGCGCGGGAAGTTTCACACGCGATTGGCCTGGGTATGTGTATTTCGGGGGTGCGCAGGAAGTTTCACACACAATTGGGCTTGGTACGTGTATTTCAGGGGTGCACAGGAAGTTGCACACGCGATTGGGCTCGGTACGTGTATTTGAGGGGTGCGCGGGAAGTTTCACACGCGATTGGCCTGGGTATGTGTATTTCAGGGGTGCGCGGGAAGTTTTGCACACGATTAGCCTGGGTACATGTATTTCAGGGGTGCGCGGGAAGTTTCACACGCGATTGGAGTAGGGTACGTGTATTACCGGGCTGCGCATGAAGTTTCACACGCGATTTTGCTGTCAGAGCGGGGAACGCGTATTTCGGGGGTGCGTGGGGAGTCCTACACGTGAATTGGCAGTGTGGGTCCTCCCAGGTGTCCCCTCTACCCCCTCCACGGCCCCTGCAGGCAGCCCACACCACAGGGGACTACCCCGCACCCCTGGTCATGTCCCGCAGGCAGCACATCCACCATGGGCATGCCCCCAAGCCAAGCCACATGTCACGTTGCAATATGATCACCAACTCATGTCTCCCAGCACCCCCACCCCCCAGCAGTGCAGGGCACCTGTCAGCAGGCCCCCACACATGTCCCCCAGCACCCCCACCCCCCAACAGTCAGGGGCACCTGCCAGCAGGCCCCCACACATGTCCCCCAGCATCCCCACCCCCTAGCAGTCAGGAGCACCTGCCAGCAGGCCCCCACTCATGTCCCCCTGCACACCCACCCCCCAGCAGTCAGGGGCACCTGCCAGCAGGCTCCCACACATGTCCCCCAGCACCCCCACCCCCCAGCAGTCAGGGGCACCTGCCATCAGGCCCCCACACATATCCCCCAGCACCCCCACCCCCCAGCAGTGCAGGGCACCTGCCAGCAGGCCCCCACTCATGTCCCCTTGCACCCCCACCCCCCAGCAGTGCAGGGCACCTGCCAGCAGGCCCCCACTCATGTCCCCTTGCACCCCCATCCCCCAGCAGTGCAGGGCACCTGCCAGCAGGCCCCCACTCATGTCCCACTCATGTCCCCTTGCAACCCCCACCCCCAGCAGTGCAGGGCACCTGCCAGCAGGCCCCAACTCATGTCCCCTTGCACCCCCAGCCACCAGCACTAAGGGGCACCTGCCAGCAGGCCCCCACTCATGTCCCACTCATGTCCCCTTGCACCCCCACCCCCCAGCAGTGCAGGACACCTGCCAGCAGGCCCCCACTCATGTCCCGCTCATGTCCCCTTGCACCCCCACCCCCCAGCAGCGTAGGGCACCTGCCAGCAGGCCCCCACTCATGTCCCACTCATGTCCCCTTGCACCCCACCCCCCCAGCATTGCAGGGCACCTGCCAGCAGGCCCCCACCCATGTCCCCTTGCACCCCCACCCCCAGCAGTCAGGGGCACCTGCCAGCAGGCCCCCACTCATGTCCCACAGCACCCCCACCCCCCAGCAGTGCAGGGCACCTGCCAGAAGGCCCCCACTCATGTCCGCTTGCACCCCCATCCCCCAGTAGTGCAGAGCACCTGCCAGCAGGCCCCCACTCATGTCCCCTTGCACTCCCATCCCCCAGCAAAGCAGGGCACCTGCCAGCAGGCCCCCACTCATGTCCCACTCATGTCCCCTTGCACCCCCACCCCCCAGCAGTGCAGGGCACCTGCCAGCAGGCCTCCACTCATGTCCCACTCATGTCCCCTTGCACCCCCATCCCCAGCAGTGAAGGGTACCTGCCAGCAGGCCCCCACTCATGTCCCCTTGCACCCCACCCCCCAGCAGTGCAGGGCACCTGCCAGCAGGCCCAACTCATGTACCACTCATGTCCCCTTGCACCCTCACCCCCCAGCAGTGCAGGACACCTGCCAGCAGGCTCCCACTCATGTCCCCTTGCACCCCCACCCCCCAGCAGTGCAGGGCACCTGCCAGCAGGCCCCCACTCATGTCCCCTAGCACCCCCACCCCCCAGCACTGAGGGGCACCTGCCAGCAGGCCCCCACACATGTCCCACTCATGTCCCCTTGCACCCCCACCACCAGCAGTGCAGGGCACCTGCCAGCAGGCCCCCACTCATGTCCCCTTGCATCCCCACCGCCCAGCAGTGCAGGGCAACTGCCAGCAGGCCCCCATTCATGTCCCACTCATATCCACCTGCCCCCAGGTCATGACGATCCTCAATCATGGCCCTTATGGGCAGCCTCCACAGCCCAAAGACCCAACCAAGTATTGCATCCACCCACATAGAAAAGGCAATTACATGATACAACCCCAATGGCAAGTATGTAAATGAACACATGTCCGTCACACACACACACAATGGTTGCAAGTGAATGTGAAAACCTATATCATGAAATGCATGAAACCAATGAGATAATACCACACATCGAAGTATGAAGAAAAAATTGTATTAAAAGCAACATAAATGGAATTAAAATCAAATAAACAACAATGGGAATAAAAAAAGAAAAGCTGCATGTCCGTAAAATAATGAAAAACAAGAAATCATAATCCAAAGGAAAGGTGTCCAAAGTCAAAGTCCAACAAAGCAAATCCGAGGGAAAAACAAAAGTGAAAACCATTGCTCCATGGGGAAATCCAAAAAAAAGAGATGAATCCAATAGTGAACTATATACAGATGAACAAATCCAGGGTCCATGATCCCAACTGAAGAAATGAAACCTATCAAAAATACTACCTAATGAAAAACTATATACAGAAACGTGGTGCATTGTCCAAGCGCAACCAAAATAAAGAAAAAACCAAAGGAAACCTAACACTATCTAACTATTTACAAGGGCAGCGGGCTAGTCCGACGGCTCACTTTTGGATGTCCCGGGCCATGGCATCATCAAACTCCTGCTCAATGTCCCGGAGGTGGTCCTCTTCCATGGCCCCCAGGGTTCGCAGGGACGACGACATGTTCTCCTCCAACTCCCTGCAAATTGCCTCGAGGCACTCGGCCCGCCTCAGGGCCCTCCGCATGGAGTTCTCCGCCCTGACCATCGTGAGCCGTGCCTCTTCTGCCCGCTGCCGCTCTGCATCTATGGCATGGCCTAACCGCTGCCACACGGAAGACACTTCCCGTCCTGGGTCCTCCTGCCCTCTGGCCGATGCCTGCCCCTCCGATGACGAAGGCCCTGAGCCATCATGGCTCCCACCTTGTTGCTGCTGCTGCTGTGCCTCTGCCCGTGCCCTGGATCTTGCTGCCTGCAAATCCTCCTCCGGCTGGGGTGCAGTTGTTGAGGTGGCCACCCCTGCTGGACGTCCGATTCCCGACTGTGGCAGGGATGTGTCCTCCACCAGCCTGGCCGCAGGGTCAGAGGCAGCTCCAGAGGGCACCCAGGTGACACATGGGTGGGAAGATGGCACGGAGTACGACTGGCGCATAGGGGGTTCCGTTGAGGAAGGGGTCGGAACAAGGCCCAGCAAACTGAGGAATCCGACCCTGGTGACCTGTCCCAGTAGGTCGATGTGGTCAACGAGCCATTCGAGACGACATGCAGTCTCCCCATGAAAAGACTGCATTTCGCCTCACATGGCCCGTTGACGCAACGCCACACCACTCAGGACAGGCTCAACCCGGTCCCGGATAGCCATGTCCACAGGCAGAGGAAGGCCAGTTGTCGTAAGCCCATCTCCTGCCTGAAAACGGGTCTGGACGCAGGGATCCGTGCTGGTGCAGGATGATGCAGTCACAGGATCGGGGACAGAATTACACACAGGCACCTCCGTGGCGGCCTGTGCTGCCTCCTGTCCCAGCCACTGCACTGCACCACTAGCACCAGTGGAATCCCCACCTCCAGACCCCGTCTCTGTCCCTTGCACGGCCTCCTCCCCCACCAACCTGGATGACTCTGTGCCATCTTCCTCCGTCGGGCCCTGTGGGGTCTCAGCTGCCCCTTCTGCTGCCGAGGAGTCCAACTCCGACCTCCGCCTCTTGGACCTCCCCTTGGCAGCTGCGACCTGGGACACGGCACCGGACTCCTCACTCCCCGACGAGATGACAACCTGGGAGGGGAGCTGGGCCTGCGTCTCCGGCTGGCGGTGCGATCCCTGCCGCTGTGCTCCACAGCACCCTCTCCGCCCTCTTCATCAGTCGACGCTGCAGACAGGGAGAGATAGGACACAGGCATCAGGGCACTGTACAATGGACTCATACACACATGACAGTTGCACACTAGTGTCATTGTCAAACTTCAGACATGGCATCACACTCCCCAACACACATGTCATTTCAAATCACACACATGAGCTATTCCACAGCCATATTGCAACAGCCAGCACCATCCATACACATACAACAGCATGAACAGGCAAAGGTGAGCCAGACATCACATGAGACACAGGGAGTGCACTAGACATGCACACACACCACCACACTTACATGCATGTGTACACCTCCACCAAGTGTTGCAGTGATGAGATCGGCATCCATGTCACATCTGGCAATCAGTCTTCTACATATCATTCTCACATGCATCCATGTTGCATGACAGTTGCACACTTGTCAGATACACATACATGCACATGTACACAGTGCAGATACATGCAGCTGGAACCAACATCCATGTGTGACACCACAACCTTGACAACTGACATACACAGTCATTCAAACATGTGTGCTCACACATCTGCATTTGGCCTGCATGCTTACCCACAAATACATCATCCATATGTCTCACACATGAAAGGACTCGCATGTGTCAGCCTCACGGCCCTGTACATACACATCCATACATCCATACATGGCCCTACAAAACCACATGTGCAACCTGCACACTATTGGCACACCACCACACACACAGCTTCCAATCAGTATGCATGTACACTTACCGCTCGACTCCAGACGGGTCTGCCTCTCAAGGACCTGGACGTGGAGCGCTGGGCATACGCGTTCCAGGACCCTCATTTGGTCTTCCGACAGGTGGCCACAGCGCCCCTTAGCATCCGCTGCCTTCAAGAGGCGCCGGGCCTTATTGAGGGTCCTGGACATGAAGTCCTACCAGCGCTTCTTGACATGATGGAATTCGCGGACTGCCGCCCCCTCCGCTTTGATGGCAATCACAATGTCCATCCAGATCCTGGTCCGTCCTTCCTTGTCGGCGCGCGACCTTCCGAAGAGGGCATCATACTGCCCCAGGACTTGCTCCACCAGGACACCAACTTCGGTGGCAGTGAAGCTGGTGGCCCTCTGCCTCTCTGGCTGGGGGTTGCCAGAACCGCCAGATGGTGTAGTGCTGGACATGGCCCCCCAGAGGCAGGAGTGGGTGGGCAACTAGGTCCTGGGGCTGGGCTGTGGAGCGATGGAATCCCAGTCGGGAGTCTTCGGTTCCAGCAGGGGTGGTCACAACAACAGCACCTCTGGCTGACGTGCAGGCAGAAAATGGCAGGGCACGTGGACAGCAGGAAATCAGGCAGCAGCAGATGGCAGGTGGGAGCGTGCTCGGGGTTCTGGGGGCAGTAATTCGGCCTTCTGGACAGGAGCGTGGTCTTCCATGTGTGAACACGTGGCCAGCTTGATACGGAGTGATTTGGCACGTGAAAATCTTGCACGTCAGCGTGTAATTCGAGGAAAAGCCCTTACCGCGTAAGCGCGTCAGCGCACGTACGTGATTTCATTAGACCAAAGGCCCTTAGCGCGTAAGCACATCTGTGACGTAACGCGCGCAGGTGTTTCCCTCATAGCACGTGATGACAGAGCACATGTGGAAAAGCTGCACGTCCGAGTGTCAGCACATGTAATTGGAGGAAAGGGCGCATACACGCGTAAGTGACGTGTACGTGTGGGCTGGTTTAAAAGGTACGTCTAGGACACCATTTCCTTGTACATGCTTTTTGTGGAGAGCGAGTGGGTGGATTCTGTACTTCTTGTCAGTTCACACGCGGTTACTTCACAGCGTTTCAAGTTTGTACTCCCTGTTACCTCTGACAGCTTTCATTTTTCTACTTTTTTGGGCCTGTTTCCTCAAACAGTGTTCACTTCTCCTTTTGGACTGTCTCCTCAGACAGCGTACAATTCTTCTTTTGGCGGGGGTGTTGCCAACGCGCACATGTGCGTATTTTTCACGTTCTTTTTCCAGGCAGATGGTGAGTTCCGCACGTACTTAGCAACTGTGCTTGCCCCGTGTGTCGCGTACCCCTTCAGAGGTCATTGTATGCTGCGTGTATCACGCGTACACTTATTATTGTGTTTCTGGGTGCCACAGTGTAGTGCGGGTTCATTTTTCCACGCACGTGGTCTACGAGGGGTTGCGTGCACGTTTATATTTGTTTTTGGGCTGCCTGTGCGTTGTGTGACCCGTCATCTTCCCCGAGGGGTCACAGAAAGCCTTGTTAGAGCACCAGGGTACGAATTCCATCTAGTACCCTACCCCTTTGACCCCCAATTGCCCAGAACAATAGTTTACTGCTCCTCCCATATGCACAACAACATCAGTACCATGGTTGGGAGGCGTCCAAGTGGTAAGGGAGGCAAAGGTGGCCGACCTTCAAAAGGTGGACGTGGTGAGCGCGGAAGGGGACAAGGCCGGGATTTGCAGGGTTCCCCTAGACCCCCATGTGTGGAGGACCAATCAGGGACACCCATGACCCCCCCCCATGGTTGAGGGAAACGTGTCTGAGACCATCCCAGCTCAGCCCTTGTTGGACCAGCCCATTGTGGCACCTGACCTGGCACAGGATGACTCCCTGGCTGACTTCCAGGTCAGCAAGTCTAAGCCACGTGTGGCGGTGCAAGTTGTCACCAAGCCACGTGGATCTGGGGCAGCTATGTCATCTGCTGCCCCAAGTATGCAGGGTGGTGAGGCTGCAGGGGCAGCTGCAGCTCCATCCGCCCCACCTCTGTCTCTCCCAGCCAGGACAGTGTCAGTCCTGGTCCATCATACTGATGTTCCCCCTGCCAACATAATACTTCAGACAATGCCTGCACCAGGTCCTATTGTCAATATGCATTCGCACACTCCAACAACCCAGTCCACCGGTGATTCTGCCCCTACTGACCAGAGCGGCTTTAGCCACTCTGGCTCCGCTCCACCTTCTAAAAAGAGGAAGAAGGGTGCTCTGGCACGACAGGCTGAGACCCCAGGCACGGCTACACACTCCGGTACCTCAAGGAAGCCTTGCTTCAATGATTCGGAACTTGATGCACTTGTAAGCTATGTGTTGCAACATAGCCACGAAATGGTGGTGACTGCAGGGTCCAAGACCACACCTGGTCAACGTAAGGCACACTGGCAGACCATCGCCAAGCACATAAGTGCCCTTGGATTTGTGAGGCGCTCAGCTGATGATTGCTGCAAGCGGTGGAACGACCTGAAATGCAGAGCAAAGAACAAGCTGGCCTCAAGTCATGCCGCTACTCTGGTGACTGGCGGTGGGTCTCCACAAGAGGACAACAAACTCACTGAACATAAGTCTGTTGCTGGGACCTTCGTCACAGAGGAACAGATCCAGGTGTGGGAGAACTACCCGATTATGACCAATTGTCCGGTGAGTGCCCATGCGTGTGTGTGTAATGCATGTTTATGTTGTTTGGGTGACGGGTTCTGATTGAGTGGCAGGTGAGGGTGTGTGTGACTGAGTAGTATGGGTCACCCATGTGCTTCATCAAAAACATTCTGCGGCCTTGAATTTGGGTGTGACACTATCCCTTCTGCCCACAGTAGTAATTTAGCGCAACATTACGGCAGTTGCCCTTGAGGTGGCATCATGCAACAACATTGTTTGTATTTTTCAGTGTTCTTTCAGGCTGATTGTTTCAATTCTCCCACTTTTGCAACACATTCCTCAGCCCTATTGTGACATATGTGACATGCTTCTGTCATTGAAGAACCCCACATTGGCCCACATGTGTCACCTTGGTAGTTGAATGATTTGACCATTCAGGCTGAATGAGTATTGTCCTGATCACATGATGTTTTTGGCCCTGTTTGAATTTGGAACATGCTAGTTGTTTCCTGTCATGTTGAAGTGCACAACCATTGATGTGTACATGGCCCTGCAATCACTGTATTTTTGTACACTGGATGTGTTGCAGTGTGTGGCACATGGCGTATCTTTTCACACTATGTGGCATTTTTCATCTCTTCATGTCCATCTCAGATGGATGGGTGACAGTACTCATTCACTGACATATGGATGTACTTACATGCCATCTGTGTGATGGCATGTGTCATTTATGTGTATAGGACATGCCACTCACAGGCCAATGTGTGATGGCAGTGCTACCCAGCATGCAGCAAATGTGTTGCTCTTCCATCTTGGTGTCATCAGTGTCTGACTTTTGCCTCCCCTTCCAACTCTGTGACAGTGCATGCATGGGAGGGGTATAGTCATGTGGTACATGTGTAAATCATGTTCTGGTTCTGTAGCTTGTCAGGCCTATTTGTGTGCTATGGTGCTAATGCCTGTTTCCATTTTTTGTCTTTCATGTTTTTGCAGGGGATGACGCACTTGATGCTGTTGAGGTTGAGGAGATGGTGCAGACCCAGGAGGAACCTGAGGCACAACCGGCCAACAGTGGGGGACGTGGTGTGGTGGTGGGTAAGAACCCACTCTTGCTGCAGACGATTCTGTCCAGGGACACCCATGACCCCCCCCATGGTTGAGGGAAACGTGTCTGAGACCATCCCAGCTCAGCCCTTGTTGGACCAGCCCATTGTGGCACCTGACCTGGCACAGGATGACTCCCTGGATGACTTCTGGGGGCACCTCCCCAGACCTCTATTCAGGTGTTGATTCGGGTGATGAGACCTATGTGGTGTCGCAGGTAAGTGTTTCTGGAAGGGGTCTGTTCTGTCCAACCCACCTGCACCAGGGGTAGAACCCTCTATGGGGATGTCAGTGTTGGTTAGTCAGCCTTTGGCGGTTACGGGTGCAGTGTCACACTCCACAACTTCTGATCCTGTTCCTGGCCCAGCAGATCAGAGGGGGAATGCAGTCCTGCAGCCTCAGGCAGTGCCGGCACAGCAAGGCGCAGATTGCCTTGCCCCAAACAGGTGTGGTGCCCGCCGACGTGGTGGCCGTACGCCACCAGGCAATACCGCATGGGAACAATCCATTTACAGTATGGCACCCAACAGGCAGCATCAGTTGAGATGATGGCTCAAGCAATGGAGAGGGTGGCCACTTCCATTGTCCCCCCTGAAAGGCAGATGGAGCAAATACAGCAGGCAACAGACTCCATTTGCCAATCACACAGGGAGGACATGTTGGCGTCCAACAGGGACAGACGGGCGGCACTGGAGACTCTACGCCAATCGATATCAATAGAGTCCCAGGGCCACAGGGAAGCCCTGAGGGTAGAACTCCATCACCTCAGGGAGACTCTTGTTGACCTTGAGACTTCCACTAACTTGAGGACAGAACAGAAGCTGGAGCGGTTCACACGTTCGCTCTCAGCTGAGATGTAGGCAACTCGGGAGGAGATCCGGGTATCACGTCAGGTGCTGCATGGGGATCTCTGCACTATAATCCTCCAGAACGAGACCTTCCACACCCGCATGCTTGCTGCCATGGACGACCATACCAGGGCTTTGCGTGGGCTGCCTCCCATAGCACCACCACTTCCTGTGGCAGTAGCAGAGGGTAATGAGAGCGACAGCAGCAGTTCTCCCACATTGGCATAGCCGTGCAGGCCATGAGCCCATGGAGGTGTTTTTTTTTTACCAACATCCACACAGGCGGCTGTTGGTGCGCACCCTGTCCTCGGACCTCCTGGGTGGCCTCACCCCCCTTAGCCCCCACATGGCCATTTTTTATTTTTTTATTTTTTATTTTTCATTATTTTTTGACAGTGTGTTGCCTTGTGTGGCTACCGTGGGCATCCACTGTATTCCGGCTGGGCACATGCAGGCTTGTCCTGAGTTTGGGTTCGATGCTTGGGTTCGTGAGATACACACCCCTCCTGCTTCCCGTTTCCATGGGCTTGCAAAGGGTGTGACCAAGTGACAGTGATGTACACAGTGATGTTGGGCTCCCATGAGCTGTGTGGGCAGTCTGTAGTCAATACTGTGTAGACATTCCTTGTGTATATTGTTGTTGTATTGTACACTGCATGTTGGAATTATGTATGCTTTTGCTTCCATGTCTCCCTCTGAATTTGCAGGTTCATTCCTCATGTCTTTACAAGGCCGTCTACTTTGGAGATGGAGTTCATGTTGTATGCAGTACACAGACAAGTTTTGAAGCCTGCAAGACTACAGTTGGAAGGGGGCGATGTAAGACTACGACTACTTTAACTTAGTACTAACATGTTTTAGTTATGTTTGAGTTTGTGTAGCTGCACTGTATTGTTGGTAAGTATTTGGTCATGTGTGTTGTTAGTTCAACATTACTGGGAGCATATTGTGTGTGGCCAGTTTCCATTAGGGACACTGTACTTTGTGACACTTGTGTCAGGTTTTCGGGATTGCTTTGTTTGCTCTCACATAGCATGACATGCCATGGTGTGTTTGGTGGCGGTGCTGGGGAGGGGTTGGGTGACATGGCACTGTTCTCATGTTGTATTTTGCAAGGGAGTAATGCATTTAGCAGCATATGTGTCTTTTGATGACACAGCATTGGTGGTGTTTCTGTAGGTAGGGATGCACACATTGTGACACTTCCAGGTGACCAATCTCAGGCTGGTATGGTTGTGACAGTTGACTGTCCCTTATGTCATCATCGATTGTCAGCTGGTATGTGGCAGGGCTGTGTGCACTCCACAGGGGTGTGATTCTAAGTGAAGTAATTAGCTACCAGCTGCGTTCAGGCTGCCTCACCCCATGCCCTTTCCCATTCCATGCGCAGCGGGCGTGCATGTGGTTGGGGATGTGGGGGCACCACCAACACCAACAGAATTTATTCTGGAATGTCTTCCTCTTCCAGGATCAGATTTATAAACAAATGAAGGGAGTGAGCATAGGGGCAACTTTTGCCCCAGACATCGCGAATCTCTATATGTCCAACTATGAGAAAAACAATGTATTCATTGAAGAGAACCCTTATCTAGAGAACATTGCCCTCTGAAAAGGCTATATAGATGACATTATAATCATATGGAATGACACCCCTCTTGGTCTACAGGATTTCACTGATGGATAAATTCACAGAGTTCACACATTAAATTCACCATACACTGTGACCATCACCAGATAGATTTTTTAGATCTCCATATATATAAACAGGAGATCACCTGAAGACAGAATTATTCTGAAAACCGACAGATCGCAACAGCTTACTCCATTTCCAAAGCTACCATCCCATGGGCTTGAAATACAATCTACCGTATGGGCAGTTTCTGCGGATCCGCGAGAATTGCATGGAAATTGAGGCCCACATACCCTTATCTATACCATAATTATATTGTATGCTCTCCTAATGTGACAACGACATCTGTGTAGAAAGTGTTTTAGCCCTGCTGATGGTTATCAACCACGAGCTACTATGCTTCCATTTGTGCCCGAGAACTAAGATCTGTTATTTTTTGACATGAGCAATAATGGTATTAATATTCTGTCTTGTGTTGTTGATACTATGTCAATGTATAGCCACAAGTACACTATGCCTCTCTATTGTACCGCCCCTCAAGTGTCAGATGCAATGCAGTGTTACGAATTGGTATAAATGGTATACTTCCAAACACACATCTACATGTGGTGGCCTGCACGTGGATAAAATCAATTTATGCAGTCACTACACAACGGACATGACATTGTCGCCGTGTACGATCGAATTTTCAATATGTAAACAGTTACCATGACAACCGCCATAAACTTTATGTCCAAATTAGACCATAATTAGAGGATCTATTAGGGGACAGACTAAAAGTGTTTTATTAGCAATTTCGGATCCCGCACAGGTCCCTAGCTTCATTTTTTGTCCCGTTACGGCTCCGGCTACTATTCCAAGATGGCCGCCCATATAAGAAGACTCGAGACCTAGCAACGGCGTTAGCAACGCTGTGCTTCCTGGTCTTCGAGCCCACAGAGTGACTCAGCATTCCGTGCAGAGCTCTTCAGCTCTTCGCCTGTCAAACGCGGCCCGCGAATGCCACGATAGTAAGAAATCAAAAGGTATGCAGTGAACGCTAGAAGAATCATCACGCTAGCTGCAAAATGCTTGATCTGGTAACTGATACAATGCCCTCTTTTAGGACAAATTTTGCCTTGAGGCCAATGCCGATCACAGACTACAGCCCCTAATAAGAGGTAAGCCCATTTAAGTAGACAGTGTCCATATATACTTGCATATAGTTCAATCATGTATTTTCGGGCAAGTATTCAAGAAACTGAGGAGACCTTGTTAAGTATGTCACCCCTCATTTTGGCAATAGGAGCAGATTGCGACCACCACAAACGAGACTGTGTTCCCATAAAAGTGCCTGTGGCTATTCATCCCCATAGGTAAGCTGTGTTTTTCCATGATACTTATCACATGGCACAGTTAATGATTATTCACTGCCAAGCAATTTCCACTTGAGCACTCCCCTGATTAATTTCTCTTTCCCTGTCCACAGCACTCAACGAACATCCATCTCATACAGCCCCACGTCCTGAAGAAGGCTGTGTCAGATATGAGGCACATTTAGCCCTTATAGACGGCTGAAACACCCCAGTGTAGGCGCACCTTTTAATCACAGTGTATTGTTACTGTTGTTCGGAGGAACATTTTGTTATCTGTTTTGTTGTTCTTGTTAGAAATGTTCACTTGTGTTCTTTACTATACTGTCTACCAGATAACGACAGTGAAGGATTCACCTCTTGTTATGATGCACGAGCAATTGGATTAATTATTGTTTATGCTCTTATGTTTTTTTCTCCATGTATGATTGATAGGTATATACTCTGTGTTGTTTTTGACAATGTACCTTTTCTAACTGTATAAAAATCAAGAAGTTACCTCATTTAGGTACCATCAATTGAGTGTTGTTTTAATTGTTACGGCAATAGGCAATAAGGAGAGTGTAGAAGTGAACTTCTCGACCTATTCAAGCGTATCCTTGGTTCATCTTGGATTGGAGACATCACTATCAGCAGCCATCTTGGATTGGTGACATAACTTCTTGTTGACATCTTAGATCAGTGACATCACTTCCTGTGGCCACCTTGGATCAACCCCATCCCCAGCTGAAGGCCACAAGAGGCTACTCTGGGAACACCAATCAGGACGAAATCGCCCCATCCCAACAACATCAGGGACAATATCAGAGAGACCAACCATTGATGAACTAGGCGATCAGGATCAGGTGACAAGAGCGTGTGTTATCCCTTCTGAACACCCATGGGGCGTCCCAGTTAAGGGCAGAAAAGTGAAGGGCGAAAATCAGCTGTTGATCAGACTCTTTGCCTGTGAGCCTATGGGCCTTTGCTTTGGCCTTTCTCCATGTGCCCCACAAGCTACCTAATTACTGTACTGTCTCTCCACAATGTGCTACTCGCGTATAATGCGTTCACTTCTGCTCCTCCTGCTGCTTCTCCTACTCACCTTTCGCTTTCTTCAATCATGCTAGAACTTCCTCCTTTCCTATCCCTATTGTAAAACTCACAACTAAAAACTCCCACTACTCCATCTCTCTTCCACCTCCTTCCAACAAACAAAACTGATAAGTTAACCATGCCTCCCGTAGCACCTATCTACCTCGCCTCTCTTCCTCTGAGACTCAACTTCTCTACTCTTTCTTACTCCATCAACTGAACATTACCCTCTGGAATCCTCAGTCTGTATGCAACAAAATGTCCTTTATCACAGGCTACTCTCACTTTCACACACTGTGAAGTTGATGTGTAACCTAACACACAGATCTTCAGGTATTGATTGACTACCTGGACTGTGAAAAACATAGTCTACATAAACAAACATCCTAAATAGGGTACTTTTTAAATTGGAATAGGAAGGAGATAGATTACCCCCTGTATAGCCAATAAAGTAATGCACATTTAAATAACCAACATCATGTTCACAAATAACATAGCACAGACATAGACATATTCGGCCTTCAATAAACTCCTATTCCCATTTAAAACTAATTTTCAGATGAATGTTCTTCTTCAATCTTGATTGTGTGTCCCTTTAATACATCAAGACATTTTGTTCTGCAAAATAAGTTTCTATGCTGATTTGAAGCCTTTAGAATAACAGTAAACAAGTTCACTCTACCAAATTCTTGTATCTATGACCAAGCTAAAATCCAAAAGCATCCAACATTTTAAAGTGAATCAATTCTAGATTATGGCAATATTGTTTTCTGATGCCAACATTTGTCAATATTCACAGAGAAATCTGAGTGAATTGTGTTGTAAAATGTATTCTAAGATGTTTTTGAAACCGGCAAGTGATGATAATGTCCATGTTTATATTGGACAGGATTGTACTGGTTTGTCTGAAATAATTGTTCAGATATCATTTTGTACGTATGGATGTTTGTGTGTATTATAAATATACATGATATTGAAATATTAGCTGGCATAGTGTATTTCTTTTCTGGAGACAAGTTTCTTGTAATTATGTGCAATGTTTTGGGTGATTCACCCAGCACTGAGTTAGGGACTACTTCTAATTTCTTAATTTGTTTTATAATTCTCGTGATTTTTTTTTAAATAAAACTGAATATTTAGATTAAAAACACAATGTTTCTTGTCCTAGAGTATAGGGTGGGACTGTCATGGTGGGGGTTTTAGATCACAGGCATTTCTCAGCAAAAAGAATCACATTTTAGAAATGTGTATATATTCCATGGATGGAAGGTATGACACAGTATAATGTCACTGTTGAGAATACACCAGAAAATGACTGCTTTTGATGTCTATGCTGCGGGAAAAATAGGCAGGTTATATTGGCTCATCTAATATGAACATCCTCTTAAACTAAGGAATTCTAGAAGCAATTCACTGAAAGGATCAACCTTGTCTGAGAAAATAAATCCCAATGAAACAGTACATCTGCATTTTAGGAGACTACAATAGGATTGTGGATCTGTCAAAACAACAATGGAGCCAATTTTCCAGGTGCGTGATGATCCCTAAGAATATGATACTGAGATTGTCGAACCCACTCAATGCCCCAGGTGCAAAGACATGTGATGCTTGGATAACTAAAGATATCAGGTCACCCTTCGATGACCTGGATTTGTGAGGATTATAACCTTGTCCAGACCCTGTCCAGAGGGGCACATTACTGGCTTAGGGGTACATTGCTCCCTTCACAGCTGTATACTGATGACACAGATTTGCTTGCTTGTACCCAGATGGCTCTCCATAGGTTCGTTGCCAATTACATTTCTGATATGGGCTCACTTGAGATTAAGCCTAATCTCAAAAATTCAGTCTTAATGTGTTTGTTAACCTAAAACTACCAATTTGCATGAATAATATGAGGGTTCCTAAACTCCAGAGCTTTGCCTATTAAGGCATTATGTTTTTCTCAGCTATATAATGGGCAAAACGCAAACATTAAGTGCTATTTTGTGGAACACTGCTTAATGATAGTCTTTCCGCATTTGTGTGGAAGATCAGGAGGGAAAAAATTACAAGCAGCCATAGAAACATACAACACCAAAACCAGAAGTCTAATAACAAACAGCAGTGGAATATGGCAGGATGGGAATTATTATCTTCTCCAAGTGGTGAAAGCCATGTTTGCCAAATGTTTACTGACACACACTTAACAACTACTCACAATATGGAACTCAGTTTACCCAATGAAATTGTATTTTAAAGGGTTAGTTCTGCAGAAAAGCTATTGGCCCAATTGATCGGGCATGTATTTCCGACCATACATGGATCATTCGTAAAACAAAATCCAATGCAACTTACCTGAGTTTTTTGCATTTTAACACATGCAAAAACGACAAGTCGGTTACCACCATCTTGGCCTATCTTATCCGTTGATCCATTACCCTAAGTTTAAGAGCCCTTGTGGCCCTAATTCTGAAACCCGCCCCTAACGCTGACATCACTAGATACTCACGATGAGCTTGACCTATTTTAATGATGTTAGTGGACAGCATAGCCAAATGTACCCTGTCATCACCAACGTCATAACAATATCTACCGCAGAACCAGGAACATAAACACATACATCCACAAAAAATGCAAAATATTTTTCTTTTCACAAAAATGCTAAAATTATTATAGTCGGCAGTGTAACAAGTACTTTTCATTTTGAGATAATGCTGAAAAGAGGTAATTAAGTCCACAGAAACATGGGTAAATTTTTCCATAGAAGTTATGGTACATTTGTTCATGGAGGTTATGGTTCTTATTTGTTGTTTAACTGTGAACAGTGAACTTAGAATGCTGATTCCATTCATTGATCGATTAATCTCAGTCTTTGAATTCTTCACAGAAATGTATTATCTTCCATTACCTATTTGTCATTGATGAACATGGCGTTCCATTACAGAGAAGAAATGAGTGATGTAAATTTCAAATACAACACTTTCACATCTGCACAGTTTCAGAACCTACAGGCTGCCATCCTGCTCCTTATTGCTGCAACCGCAAAATGACAGATTGGTGTCTTGCGATCGTCCCAGATAATGGTTATCACAGATGCGTTGTTGATGATTATTGTACAATTACAGATGAAGAAGCGTCGACTGGTAGACCATACCCATGACAGGCGCACGTCGCTATAATATAACTATGTAAAATCGAGAAGGCAAAAATATATTTCAATACCCACTTTACAATTGAATATACACAGTAAATATTTGTGCTAGCTATCAATTTAAGTTACAATTAACATGTACTATGTCTATTCTTTGTGTCTTTGAGTTTCCATTTTCCCTATGTGATGGATGACCAACCGCTTCAAAAGACAGATCCAAGTAATAGAATCTTAACTTTCCAAACTAAGCTTTCAATATATTGAATCTTATCAATTCATGTGGATATTTGACACATTTTGTCCTTCAAATTGTTAGTGCAGTGGATTCAAGGACTAATAGTAATGGGACTCTTGATCCAGCATTCCCAGCGTGCCAGAGTACGTTTCATTTTTGGGAATACATGCCACAAAAATTTACAATATTAATGGCAAGCTCTGCAGTCCAAAACAACGAAATATTTGAAGTATCCCACATATGAAAATATGACTTCCATTTTAAAGGTATCAATGTGCCTGGTCACACAAGATGTACGCATTGTTTCAAAGATGACATATGCGAGTTGCAGTCAGGCTGGGATTTCCCTATACAGCAATAGGGCCTTGCCCAAAAAAAACAAATTAGTCATGTGTGGCATTTCTATTGGTCGTAGGTCACTTCTTTTCTGAAATAAACAGAATTACAATGCACACCAGGAAAACAGACGTTTGCATCTTGAGCCCAATACAATGACTTTGGCAATTCTGCCAATTGGTTAAATAATTTTACTGTTGGGACTATCCAACTTATTTCAACAGTACTCTATGCACCTAGTACCCAACACCTGATAAGTATGTATTGCTGTGAGGTAATTAGCTATTCGCTTCCCTTCATCAGTGCTCATTAAAAAGGCACAAACGCACATATAGAGATGGTTACAGCATGAAATACAGATTCATTGATATAGATGAAAGAAAAGCGGTGGGTTCATATATAGAGACGGCACGCCAGACTGGTAATTGTGGGGGGGGGGTGATTTTGCACCTGGCTGGGTGGACTGCTCCATCCAGGGCAACATGTGCAATGATCAACAATAAAAGAAAAATTACATCACTAAGTGGCCAACATGCCTCGAATTAGTGAGGTTGTGTAAGTTATGTTGTGGTCTTACTTCTCTTTAGTTGGTGTGAGTGGGGGCAGTGCTCGATGGAATGTTGGTGTGGAATCTAATGTGGAATGTTGGGTGGATGTTGATGTGCATTCCAGAGAGAGAGTCAGTTGGGGCTGAGATGTAATGGACAAGGGGCCGGTGGATGTCTCCCTACCTACATGTATATGAACTTAACTTACCTCTTGTACTTACCGCTTGTGCTTCCGACATGTGGTCCCAGTAAAGTCTTGTTATTCCACGGCTGGCTCGGCATCCTTCTTTCTACAGAAGTCCATATTTTATCATTGGCGACAAGGAACTCTGAAGTGAGTTGGGGCCTCAAGACACAAGATTTACCATCCCAAACAAGTTTAAAACATCGACGTTGAGGACGTGCTGCAAGGTGGCGGACAAACTGTCAGAGGTGAGGAGTTGTACAAAGGAAAAGAGCGCAGAATTGTGGCGCGTTAAATAAGGGAGCACCATAGTACGGACAGCGCCGGCGGGAGACATCCACCGGACTCCAGAGGGAGGCCCATGGTTAGAGTCTGCCTTCCCTAAGGTTCAGCTCTGTACGACCCGGCGGGAGGCCACGCAGGCAAAGGGACCACTCAGTTAGTGCCGCACATCATCTCCAAGGAGCTGGCCATTTTGGGTAGGGGAATGCTTAATATGGACATGAAGGCTGAAATAATATTGTTCCGCCTGGGAAATGTAAAGAAATTGCCCAAATAGCAGTGCCACGAATGTGGTTAGCGCCATCTACTTGTCGCCTTGGATGCCTTGCGCTTCATGATGGGGTCTGGAGAAGCAGCCTGATGAGCTTCATGACTCGTAGCTCAGCAGAGGAATGATGACATCAGGGGTTCTGAAGGAGGTGGCTTGCAGTCATGAGGACATCTGTTGGCTTGATGGAAGTTCTGTGAGTGGAAAAGGACATGCGCATCTATCTCTGTTGGTTGCGTTGGCCCATGGGACTGACGATAGAGCCAGAAGGCGTGTGAGGTTGGAAGAGAGTTTCCTGGAAAATGTGTTGGGACAATGTCATCACGGATGTGACAAACGTGTCAGACACTGTCATTGCGGATGTGGAAGGTGATGATGGTGATGGGATGCATGAGCCAACTCTGAATAATGAGGGTATTTCTTCATAGGTATTTCGGTTCCGAAGTTTCAAAGTGTTCCTTCCAAGTTTATTCCTGTTATGAGAATTGAAAGTACTGCTTCATTGTGTGTTCCGGATTTGAGAAAGGGAAGTACTGCTTCAGTGTGTGATCTGGTTTGGGGATATCCAAGTACTGTATCAAAGTGTGTTCCAGTGGTGGGATATCCAGACTCTTTGTCAATGTTTGACTGGTTAGACAATGCGATGGGGACATTTTGTGAGTCTGCTGAGGGGGATAAAATAATTCTGTCCATGGCACCAGATGGCCAATCACCTGGTGGGTGAAGACCTTTGAGTTGTTAGTTGAGGCCTTAGGAGGGTTTCAAGAACTGCATGATAAAAAAAAAGAAATATTATGCATTTTGATGAAGTGTGGGAGGCCAGAGTGGTTGAACAAATTGCTTTATGAATTTTATTGGAGGAGTGCTTGCACAAATGTAGATGGTGATGTTGTGCTATGTTTGGTTAATTACATTTTTTTTCTTCCACGTGTTCATCACACACTAAAGGACTGTGTAGCAATAGGTTATGGACTCGGTAGTAGTGTCTAACTCCTGTCTGTCATACCTATGTGCTCAATTTGCCTGTGCCGTCGTGTGAGTAATTGTAAGTGAGTGTTGGAGCATCATTGTAGGGATAGCTGTGCAATGCATGCCTTATTGGTTTAATGAGATTTCTGTTTTGGAAGTTGTGCAATGCTTGCCTCATGACTTTAATGTGATCTCTGTTTTGAAATGTTTGTGCAAAAGATGCCTCACTGTATCTAACAAAATCTTTGGCTTATACAAGGTCGCCTATGCTTATGGTCCTTGGGGCATGAAGTTTTGGACCCGATTGAAGTTCTGTATAACTCTCATTTACCAGGCTTTAGTGTGCAACTTTCCTATGCTAGTGCGGTTAGATTGAGACTTGTGTATGTGGCGAGTTTTGCTGGTTGAGTGAGCATGAGGTGTCAATTTTGGTTGAACTTGTGGTCCCGGCACCAGGTGCCAAAGTTATAGATGGGACTGAGTGTCGCGGCACATGGTGGCAAGGTTTTAGGTGGGACTTAGGGTCCCGGCACATCAGTGCCAGAGTTTGGTGGGACTGGGGGTCCCAGCTCAAGGTCGTGTCAAGGTTTGGTGGGACTGGGGGGCCCGGCACGAGGTGTGCCAAGGTGGATGGGATTGATAGTCCTAGCACTTGTTTTGGATGCAATGGGGGCTTCTGTAGCCTCAATTGATTGTCTCTGCAAACTTTGTTTAGGGTGGATGGATGATGCTGGTATTGTGTGTGTTTGGTTTGGCTGTGTTGTGTGGTTGTGTGAGGGCTCAATCCCTGTGATTGGTGTCTGTGGTGTGGGCCAGCTCCAGAATGGTTGCATGTAATGGCTGAGGATTATCTACATTGAGCTAGTATATCGTTTAGTGGGGTGAGCATCAGTGGCTTGGAGCGTAGAGCTTGGTATGGGTCTTGGAGGTGTCGTATCACGATCTGAGATTGGTGGTCATTTCGGATCATACTTGTTAGTGTTTTCTCCTACTGTTCTTTCCTTGAATGTGCTTTTGTGTAAAGAGGGGAGATATGTTATGTTGTGGTCTTACTTCTCTTTAGTTGGTGTGAGTGCGGGCAGTGCTTGTTGTGGAATATAATGTGGAATGTTGGGTGGATGTTGATGTGCGTTCCAGAGAGAGAGTCAGTTGGGGCTGAGATGTAACGGACATATACCTGCATATATATGAATTTAACTTACCTCTTGTGCTTACCACGTGTGCTTCCGACATGTAGTCCCAGTAAAGCCTTGTTATTCTACGGCTGGCTCTGCATATTTCTTTCTACAGAAGTCCATATCTTATCATCTTACTAACATCTGTGTAGATCTATTCCAGATATCCTATTAATTTCTCCATTGATGCAGGTGCACCTGGTTGTCCTACACATGTGGGCCTCCACAGTAAGATGTAAATGGGCTAAGGCCACAGGCACATGTTCATAGTGCACATTGCCAAGACCTATTCGTTCACCGGTTATTTCAATGTTGGCTAACACTGTGGCACATAAACTTTTGGTCTATTGCAATATGCAGCCACTTATCATGATTCCTACTTTCCTGCTAATTTAGAGTTCATTTATTGTATTTATTTATTGGTTATTTGTAAAGCAGCTATACATCAAATGGTGTTTCAAGCCGCAACAAGACAAAAAAGGCGGGGGACAGGGAAGAAAACAACAATAACAATAATGATTCTATTAGGCCTTGTGCCATTCAGATCGTGCAAGCGCAGTAAAAAGAGGTGCCGGGGAGAGGGCGTAGGTAGGTGAGGAAGTGTAGGTCGGGGTGGAATGGAAAATGCTAAGGTGGGAGGGAGGTGGGGAACAAGAGGAGGCACACAAGTACAGGGGGGAGGTGGGGAAGAAGGGGGCTAATAGGGCTAAGCAAGTGCTAAGGGGGGCCAGGTGGGCAAGTGTCAGGGGAAGCAGGGATTGAGGACCACATGCTGAACATGAGGATGGGGTGGACCAGGCTTGGTAGTGATGCACACCCCACCAGGCTTATCAGGGGAAAGGCGCCCGGAAAGGCGTTTGTTGGGGGACAGGAAGAAAGGGTGCTGCAGTATACAGGACGAGGAGGGCCTGGTGCCCTGTGGAGCTCAGAAGGGAACAGGCAGCCAATCAATGCGACAAAGGGAGGCATTAGCAGGGTGGGAATGAAGAAGAGAAAAGATAGGTCTTGAGAAGCTTCCAGAACTTAAGGCTATCAGGCAAAAGCCTGGGAGGGGCAGGGAGGCTATTACAAAGAGATATATCGCCCACTCTCTGCTTGGAATATTGTCTGATCTGCAGAGAATTGCAAAAGGTCTCTAAGCAGGACGTTTTTAGGGAAAGAGTCAGAAAGCCTTGTAGATGATGAAGAGGGTCTTAAACCTGTACCTCGCAGCCACCGGGAGCCAGTGGAGATATTTTTGGTCTGGAGAGATATGGTCCCTGTGCTTGAGGCCAATAATAAGTCTTGAAGCCCTGTTCTGGATTAGTTGGAGGGAATGAAGGGAGGATAAAGGCAGATTGAGGAAGATAATGTTGCAGTAGTCCAGTCTGGAGGGGACCAGAGATCTGGAGACATTGAGGTTATGTATGCCTGCTGCTCCAATTTACTGCTTAGGCCCTTCAATTATTGGGAGTTCATTACAAACAGGCTCAAAATTAGGATTAGATAAGCAGAATATACAAGCACCGCCGTGGTTTCCAGAAGTAACCGGTCACCAGGAGCTATCACTAGGGAACAAGGAGCTCTCGCTGTGTGTAAGTACAGCCAGTCTTGTTCTGGCCTCCATACCATCTATGTCAAAATGCAACCTTTTAGACCTGTATTTCAGGCACATTATTTAACACCTCCAAATCTCCAGTGTAGCAGAATTTGCTGAGTCCCTGCATGTCTCTTGAAATCATTTTGTTGTGCACAATCTTCTCAAGTCCTGTATGAGGAGGGGAGCCTGGAACCAAATACTTTTACCTTCACTCCTGCTCCTTGCTCAATGGTCCATGTGCACATTCGTGGACATTTTCTAATTCCCAACAGTGTATGTTAGCACAATCGTGCATTAATGAATGCCATTTTTCAAGCAGAATATCAACAGATCCATCACAGGTTTTTGAGCTCCACCAAAGATGGTTGCTGATAGACTGTGACCAATTTAAAATGTCATCTGTAGCCTTTTTTCCCAGCAGGTGTAATTAATTTCAAAATTGATTTTGTGACGTGCCATATATCATATTGATGCTTTATGTCTGGAAACTGGTCTTGCAGTGCCTTGGCTATTGAAATATGCCTGTCAGTGGCTATCAGGTCTATTTGCATTGGTCTGAGTTGAATGGATTTAATGAAACCATATTTTTCCATTGCAACAGAAGACGCACTTTCAGATTTTTGCACTATGACTGAACTCACTGTGTTTTTGGTTTCCATGTCTTGGCAGTATTTAGCAGAAAACCCTGGACTGTTACACTGTTCATCACCAGCAAGCCAGAGCCTTTTGCTAGCAAGAGCATTGTCCACTGGCATCTGTTAGAGTGTCCATGCCTAGCTAATAACGGGGAAAAAGAAATTCTTCTGATATTTGTAGTGTTGGGTTTTTGAAAGGAACTCGAGTCCCACAAAGTTAGAAAAACTTGAAATTGTTCTGAACGTTGATCTGCTAAACAACAAAACAGATGAACAAAGGACATTTCCAGCAGGCACTTTTCCAAGCATAGGTTGAGCAGACCATGAACATGAGCTAAGGTGGTGTACACAGCTACCGTTCATCTTCAGGTTGGTGCATTTGACAACACAAGTAAACTTCACCAACGGCACAATTCAACAAATCCTCCTATGCAATTTATGATCACGTTAATCATTTTCATAATCTCGATCAGGCAGCAGTCGATTACAATGTATTTTGGTTCCTTTAATAGCCAATCATCCAGAAGTGTAGTTGTTTGCGATTCCATGGTGGTGGAGAAGTCCTCAACACTAGAAAGAGTGAAGTCCACATCACGAGCACAATTGGCAATCAGTAGCAAAGATGCATCAGTTATTTCTGTGTGTGATATTTTCAATTTGTCCACATGTATTGGGGAAACAGGGAACATTGTCTGTTTCTTAGATAGAATTGTTTTAAAGGGTGTTGATTGCGTTGATTGGAATATCTTCTGTGTTGTCTGTCTCTTCTGGATGAAATTGTGTGCTGTAACAATGATCCAGGGTTACTTTCAATGGGTCACTGCTGACATTAACTTCATATTCCACCAGCTGGATGTCTGCATCAAAACACTGGACCTTGCGAAGACCATGCTAAGCCTCAATATGTAGATGTTCCCAAATGACATCATTCATTTTTGTAGTTGTCTCAGTATTTATGCTCCTCGTCTTCCTACGTCTCTAAATTAAAAGAAGAAACATGCTTAACCTATAGCACACATACAGAATATATGAATTTCAACATTAAAATGTAATATCAATGAAATAACTCCTAAACAACTTATTTTTAAAAGAAACCTTTCTGTTGCTTACCCTTGTCTCCTGAATTTTCCTTTAAACATTCAAATTGGATGTGCCGACCAGCAGACCAAGCTGAAAAACAGCATTTTGAGATTGTACAAACCTTGACATGTGCTCTTCCACTTAAAGAATCATATATATAAATATAACAAAATATCACTATGGAAACCACTAAAAAATATTACATTACAGTTACAATGGATGATAGCTGATATTTTACAATATCTTATGTAAAACTCTTGTTGATGAGTTTCTCCAATTTCCACTGCTTCAGTAGTACATTCCTTGTAGATAATAAATTCAAAGAACATTGAATAAATTGTTAAACAATTTAATGTTAAAATCATGATCACAAAAAGTACATCTTGCGAAAGTTGATTTAATGATTGTCGACCTTACAATATCAGTTAAACTATGTAAAACAAATGGTTAATCATCCGATTAACATTTTTTTATTAGCATTAACATAAAGTCAAACACTGTGCACATGTAACATTTTAAAAAGACATATTTGAGAAATGTACCTGATAACTTTCAGAGATGTCGCAGGGAGTTGGTGCGAGATCAACCTGCAGAACATATTGATTAAATTGTGGCCCCTTTCATGTGTTGTAATGATATTTAGTTTCACCTATTCCAACATACACCATTCATATATTGAAAAGGTCTATGTTATTCAGTGGCAAAGTACATTTTTCTGAAGGTTTACTTTCATTGCTGCATGTGTTTCTGCGATAAATACATCAAGGTTGTTCATCTAATGCTTTGCAAGTTGCTGACAGTATTGCAAATTATCAAAAAAATAACAGCGTAAATGGAAAAAAGATATTGTTAATCTATAACTATTAGTATAAACAAATACATTTTCCCTTCTCATACCTGAACCCGCTAGATCGGTTTCAGTAGAAGAATAGTATGTTGTTGAAATTACAGGCTCTGCCTATAGAACAGTAATTGTAAAGATGTAAAATGAAAATAAAAGTAAAGAATTACATGCAAAAGATGGTCGATATTGACAAAGAATCCTACAAGCCACTTTGTATCAAAAGATAATATTATACAAAGCAATAATCAATATGTTTTAAGTTGAATTTGAACAAATGCATATTTTGTATAGTCGCATCTGAAGAATTATTCAAAAAAATGTACTTGAAAAGTGAGCAAGGTTGTTGTTGACTCCGGAATAGTGGTTGGTGTAGCATCGCAGTCCTTTAATCAATGTATATATTCATACCATTGTTTGATAGAAAATGTACATTAGTATTATAATTTAGACCACATCAAAAATGATTTAAAGAAATCTGTGTGCAAGTCGCTTGGCCTCACCATTAGGATGTTGGACCTATCTGTTATCTCCATGGTAATGATCTGTACTTCCATCAGTACAGTCTATGTAAAGACAGACATGGTGATTTAAAAAAAAGGCCTATTAATAATGTACACAATGTGAGAGTATGTTTGGAAAGTCTCCCAATGCACTGAACTATTTGACTATTCCTAAAGTAGGGATATACAAAGTAATCTAAAGTTTAAAATGTATAAACCACAGTACATCATGTCACGAAGGAACATTGTATGATAAAATATGAATGGAAATATTCCCCAAAAACTGAAAACAGTTCATTATGTTAACTGTTCACAGACTATTTCAATATATTGAGTGGTCATTCATAAGACATGGGGCCTCATTACGAGTTTGGAGGCAGCCATGCCGCTATTTGTGGCATGGCTGCCTCCAAACTCGGGTCCGTGTCTGGGTTCCTTGAATGAGGAATTACCGGGCCATTCCAACCTTGGAGGACCCGGTAATTCCTCATTCAATTTACCCGTTAATAAGAGGCCCGTTGTTAGCTCCCTGGTCCCCTTGCGGGACCCGGATAGGACGTCTGGTGTGACCAGACGTCCTTTCCGGGTCCCGCGAGGGAACCTCGTAATAGGGCATAGTGGGTTTAACGGCACAGGCACCATTACCGGTGCTGTTAAACCCATTCCGCCTGGGTCGTAATGAGGCCCATAGGCCCTCATCACAAGTCTGGCGGTAACCATGCGGGTAAAACCGGCAGGTTGCCACTGGAATTGTGAATTTTACTGGCGCCTGGCTTGCCGGAAACACTGGGAGATTACAACCCCAGCGTTCCGGGAAGTCAGGCGCTGGTAATTGCAACTCCCCATTCCCATTTGAGTCCCATAGGACTCAAATGGGAATGTGGACCATGGAAGCACCATCACCGTTAATAATGGTGCTGGTTCTTCCTTGAAACTCTGCTGGCGAATGCCGTTCCATCCACCAGGTCTGACCCTGGCAGGCGGGACGGCCCCCCCGCGCATTGTCATATTGTGCAGGTCCGGTAACAAAGGTGCCGGTAGGCTTACCGGCACCATTGTTACTGGACCCGGCATAGTTAGAATGATGCCCATAGTATATGGGCACATTTTGAAAATTGTAAAATACATTTAAAAATGCAGCGTTGATTACTCACCTGGGTCAGCATGTGCTGAAATTCATTTGGAACTGCATTGGGAAGTAACTTGCGAAGGAGTCTGGGATGACATATCTTCTGAGAGGTGCATGCTGCAGACGCGAAATCGATTGCCCCTCACGTCATCCAAGACATTCTTGGCTCTGCTTTCAATTTCAAACACTGAAAAATACGCAGCTCAAGAGGCAGTTTCTTATTAAATTTAAATCCTTTGGAAAAACGTGCAGGACTATACCCTGACTTTTAGCATAGCTGTTATTAGTGCAACCCAAAAACAAAAACATACAAGAAGACATTTTTGGATTGTCCTTATGATCTGTTAAAGAAATATAAATAAATATTACTATTGAACAAGTATCGCAGTGAGTAAACCAACAACCACATTCCTTTGATAATAAACAAAAAATGTACTTTATAAAAAATGGCACCAAGAGCAAACCTGCATTGAAAACATGCACTACGAAAGATTACATTTGGAAACAATACTCTGTAATGTTATGTGCTAATTATAAAGCTAAAAACGCATAGACTTGTTCAACAAAATGAAATTAGAATAGGGTGTTCATTGAGTATAAAACAAAATAATGTGGCCTAGCAGCGAACATTGACACTACAGAAAACAATAGTAAGAATTGACTAACCATTATTTAGAAGAACAGATTGGTATAGACTATTTTTACAAATAGCCATCGATAGCCATGGTTGGAGGTAACTTTGGTGCCAATTTTTTTTAAAAATCATAAAAATCATGAGAGAGGTTCCCATAAACTATCATCTAATTTCACTGATGGACTGCTCATAAAAGATTTTTTTGTCTTTGGTGCTGCAAGAAACAAATCATGGGCGGAAAAGACACATGGGTTTAGCCCCCTACAAACGGCATTTAAGAGCGGTGTGGGGACACTGCTGAGTGGGATCGCTATTTCGGCTTGTATCTCTGACACTGAGTTGACAGTTCCCACAAACTCTATATGTGGCTGCGATAGATCTTTTGTCGGCCTTCGAAAATGTCAACATATGCCTCCTATGGAGAAAACTAAGAATGTGGGGGATTGATTTGGGTCTGCTCAACATGATTCAGATGTTATATACAGGGATCTTGGCGAGAGTGCCACTGAACACTCTGGGGGACTTGTCTCAAAGTTTGTATGGAGTGGGGAGTGCGCCACGGGTGTGGCCTTGCCCCAACTCTGTTTGATCGCTATCTTGTGGACTTGTGGGATGAGGGCTTCTTCAGGGAAGGTTCTCTGCTAAGTGGCCCACGCTGACAGTCAACTGCTTAGCACATACATATAGCATTATCCTCATGGACTTAACACATGCAGGGCTCCAAAGATAATTTGATGGGATAGAGAGGTACTTCTTTTGTGCGCTGCATCTGTCTACACCACCATTTCTCCTGGTACTGAGTGTGTGGGGCCCTTCCTATTATCACCAGTTCGCCACGCACACGTGCTATCCCATAGTCTTACACTATGGGGTTACTTAGAAAGTTTAAAACAACTATTGGCAGCCCAAAAAGCAAGATGGGTGGGATTGGAAAAAAATATGTCAGCATGAGGTTGGACTCTATTCCCACAACATCGGTGACCCTTACTCCTGGTTGTTCCCCTACAGACTCTACAGACCATGCAGCAAGTACTCACTCCTCCCCTCAAAAATTATGTTCAGTCACAAAACAAACTGATGCCCCACCGACCACATATGCAGACCCTCGTACCTCCGCAAAGAACCTCCAACCTGCCATCAATGCTACATTTCATAACATGGTAGATTTAAATAAGAATATCAACACCTCAGTTCCCCCTTCAATACATCTGGCTCTCCTCCCAGCTGGAGTGATGCCCCTAACCCTCCAGTCAAACACTGTACAGTAGCCAGCAATACATCTACTATAAATAATAGCAACATCAAACAACTTGACTCCACTTTGCCAAATTCCTTGAAATGTGCCTTACTAAACACCAGATCCTTAAATAAACACGCCATAGATGTCCATGATTATATTGTCAGCTTCAATCTTTATACACTGTGTCTCAAAGAAACCTGTATTAGCGAAGCCAGCAGAACTCAGATATCCCTGACCACCCCTGAAGGCTATTACATCCTCTGCCAAAATCGCACCCAGGGCAAAGGTGGAGGAGTCGCAATTATCGCAAAAAACTGTTACATTTCTTCAGGAAAAATGTCGATTGCCAAGGATATCAAATAGTACACTTCAAAATGTCCTACTCTGCTTGTAGCTGCCTAAACATTCTTCTTGTGTACCGCCCCCTTCTTAAATAGTGAAATCACCCACATCGTTAGCAACATGAATGGCCCAAATTGCTCCACGCTCCTTGTTGGTGACCATAACCGTTGGTACTACAATACCTCTGACAAAGATGCTATAGATCTTGAGTCAGCTTTAAAGAACCTAATATTCTCAGTTCATAATTCTGACTGAACCACGGATATGGGGCACATGCTCGACTGGGCGGCCTCCAGAAACCTAACAGTACAAATTAAGAGCACCAGTATATGGTCTGATCACTATGCCATCATTTTCTAAATGTGTGCCCCACGGCCACTTTCGAAAATAATCAAGTCTTAACTTCCAAAAAATATGGATACCAACCTACACAAACGTCTACTTCACATCATGTCATCTATATCAAAACTTGACACTTCCCTTCCGATCTAGAACACTAATTTTCCACCGCTATGATCACCATGCTTGACAGAGTGGCACCAATCTGACCAAAACAAGCCAGAGACAGCATGATACACCAAAACTGGTTCACACAAGAACTAGTCTCTCTTAAAAGGTACAAGAGAATGGCCGAGACCAAATGACTCAAACGACAATAAAAGAAACTGGCAAGTGACTGAGAAAACTTACATGGAAAAAATGCTTGAAGCCAAGGGTACCTTCTTTAACAACCAAATCCACAATGCCACAAACTGCTCCAAAAACTCTTTGAATTCTTTAAATTGCTGGAAAAGCCACAATCACTATCACCCCTAATATCCACACTGACCATGACTGTGCTAGGGTCCAACTGGCTTTTAAAGGCAAAGTTAAAACTGCAAGAGCTAAGATCCAAAGCAGCTTGGACAATATGCACCTCCTGTACCCAACAGAGACAGGAATGACATGCAAAATATTGCCTAAATTCAACTTCCTGGCCATCACTACGTCAGACAAGGTACACATTCTATCCTCCATACAGCCATCGACAAGCCCTGAAAATGTCATCCCTCCAAAAATGATCTTGGACCATAAGGAAATGTTTGCCCCGTTCCTAACTAGATTTGTAAACACTTCTTTCCATCACTATATGGTTGCAGGCTCCAGAAAAGGGCTACCATCTCTCCGCTGATTAAAAAAGCAGGTCTAGACCCTCATGATGAAAACAGCCTGCGGTCCATCACCAACTGCAACTTTTTGCTCAAGATACTAGACAAAACTGCCACCTTGAAACTCCAGATTTCTGTCAAATAGTCAATTGTCTTGGACCCCAGGCAGTCAGGTTTTAGACCTATCTATTGTACCGAGACGGCCCTAATTGACCTACAGTCCCACCTGTTAAGTATTTTCGACAAAAACAACACCGGCTTGTTGGTACTGCTGGACATATCTGCAGTGTTCGATCTTTTGGACCATGATTGCTTGCTCTAGACACTGAGCAGCACCAGTTCCCTTAGCCCTGACTCCATCACATGGGTACAGTCATTTCTGTCCAGCCAAACATCTACCGTCTGTTGGGGCAACACTTTCTCCCTGCCTTTACCCATTGTATATGGTGTCCTGCAAGAAACCTGCATATTGCCTCTCCTTTATAACCTGTATCTTAAACCACTATGTGACCTGCTACAAAGCTCAGGTGACTTCTTTACCAACTATGCTGATTATACTGCTGGTCCTGGTCCTGGAGCTCTGTGGGAACTACGAGCGTGACCTAGCAAGACTAAATGACCTTACTCTCCTGATAGAAACCTGTATGAACCGAAATCGGATATGTCTGAACAACAACAAGACAGAACTGATAATTTGCCTGTTCCACTCATGCCAGGGAAAAGCTTGACCCAAGATACCAATCTTTCAAATTGTTCACACTATCTTTGGCTCCTCAAAACCTCTGCCCAGTTCTATCAGAACCAAATAGTGCATCCATTGCATGTGCAGTGATCCTCCCAAGGACCGAATACTGCAATGCCCTACTGGGAGATGCAACAAAAAAGAGCTTACAAAAACTCCATGTGGTCCAAAATGATGCGGTCTGCATTGATAAAAAGAAATCCAGAAAAGACCACATAGCTGAATGCTGCCAACCATTGTACTGGCTGCCTGTCTCACCCAGGGTACAGTTTAAGACAGCTACATTGGTATATAGATGCCTGTATGTCTCTTGTCCCACATACCTTGAAATTTTGACACGGCTCTAACAGCCTTCAAAAACCCTGCAGTATTCTACCTCATCTTTGATCTGTCCGGTTAACCACTCACAAACCCATGGCCTTGGTAAATAGCTTCCTGCAACCGTGGCTAATCTCTGCAACACTTTTCCGCTTGTACTCAGAAAACAGAAAGACCCTAAAATCTTTTGCGCAAAACTGAAAACCCACACCCCTCCTGGATATCTGCCCGCTCTCCCTTCTCTTCCCTTTGTTTCTGTTTGTCCTGCTCACTATGTTTCTCTCATGCCTGTGTTTGGCGCCCCAATGCCTGCAGGCTTTTGGCACCTTATAAATAAGCAAAAATAAATAAACAAATAAATCATCAAAGTCAATCAATTGGTAGTGAATATAAGTAAATCGTATATCATGATCACCCCGAGCCATAGGAAAATGAAGTCCTACGTCTGGAAGCTGGACAATAAAAGATTACAAGAGTTGGTTCACTGTGCTACCTGGGGTTTCTGATCACCGAGAAAAGAAAGATTACAAAATGTAAAGAAAGGTTAGAGGAGAAGACGTGGGTTTGCAAATCCATGATGAAGATGGTCAAATTCAAACTATGCATTTATTCATTGAAACCTTTGATTGAATTGTATAAATTAAAAACAACATCGATGGTGCTATATGGAAGCAAGTAAGTGAATTCCAACAACAGCAAATTCAATAACATTTTAGAGGGCAGAATCCTAAAACATACGCTGGGGCTACCAATGTTGGTTCCAATCAGTGTCATCTGGCTGGAACTGGTGCTGACCATGTGGTGGGCCCAACATGTTAAGCAAAGTGTTGCTTTATGGAACAAATTAATGAATGCGGATGGAAAGAGCTTGGGCTCTCACATAAAAGATATTTTGCTCCGCAGCGCCAACCCCTTCCTAAGGAAGTTTAAAACAAGATGCAATGTGTTTCGCAAGATGGTGGAGGGCGTGGGAGGGGAGTCAGACTACGTAATCAAGAATAAGATACAAAGATGGGATGTAATGACAGATATTCAGGATCTGGGGAGATTGTCCTTATACAGGGGGAGAGAAATCTACTATACCCCGATAAGAGATCGAAAAACGTATGTAAACATATTTCTCTCCCAAGTACATCAGGAATGGTACTTTAAATCTCGATTAAACTGTCTACTGATCTTAGAGGTCATTGGCCCTAAAACAGGAGTACAGAGAGAACTGGGTAAGTGAAGGCTATGTGTCTTAGCCCCGTTCGAAACACTCTTTCATCTGTTTATGGAAAGCCCTAAATTGAGTAAGAATAGGATTTTGAGACTGGGTCTATTCATTCACTCGAATGAGCAGGTTTTTGGGAAAAGCTGATGAAGACACCTCAAATGGCACTGATCTTAGCAATGGTAAAATTTCTACAGAAAATATCCTCAGACTGCAATAGGGGGAGGCGGACCTATACATTGGATGGTATCTCTATTGACTGACCAGGGATAGAGTGCTCCCATAGATGAGTATTGATTACTGCGAGTGGAATGCTGGAAGGCAGCATGCATCATTTCTCTTGCTCTTTTTCCCCTCTACATGTTCTCTGTTTTTCCTTTCCCTTTTGCCGTTTATGGAAACGAAGTGAATGGCTGTGCGTGTTTTGATAGGGTTTAACAAGTGTTTCTTAGACTGCATCCCTTGTCCTCTAGCAATATTTTAAAAGTGGATGTTTTTATTCAAGATTTTTGGGTGAGGTATTATGTTTAAATATGTATTCTATAGTATGATGACATGTTTCATTTGTTTTTTTCTTGTGTAAGGTACTATGTGTATCAAAAATGCAAATAAAAAGTATAAATGTAAAAAAAAGATAATAATTATAATAAACTACAGAATTAAATGTTGTCCCTTAACGTACAATGATGGGGAATCCACCCACAACACTACATTTTAATTCAGGCAGATTGTCTAAAGAAAGGAACATGCACTCTGCCTGCTGATATCGCTCTAATGTGTTTGTTCGAATGTCACACAAACATCCATACATAGACAAACTAATTTGAATGACTTTTCTCGACAATAAGCCCAAATACTTCAATGTACACACACAGTAGCATTGCTTGATTTACTTTTTAGGAGACCATCAATCTACAGTATGGAATTATAGCTGTCTCCAGCCCACCAGCCCCTTGATACTAAAGGATGAAGCAGTTCTCAGAATACATTTGCAAACAAAACAGTTTACTTAGTTCCCTCTGAAACCACTAACAGAAATATATATCAGAGATATATAATGGAAGATTGAAATCTAAAATAGTCTACACTGTTTGTAACAAACTGTTGGTTCCTAGCTTGGAAATCAATAGTATTTTACATCTGTGGGAATTCTAGATTTCTTGAACATAATATAAAGGTATCGGTTTCCCTGGAATTATGCCTATTCTGGTATTCTGGGACTGCGGGGACTAATTCTCTCACTATTCACAAGGAATCAAGTTCACCCTTAGAACACCCCTGTTCAAGGTGTTCATCAGGGAATAGATTTCAAATACCTTATTACCTATGGCAATCACCAATCAAAAGACAAATCTTTCCACTTTTAATTTGAGCCGTACAAGGCCACTGGATAGCCCAAATTTCAAGAGGAAAGGCATATTATGCGAATTAATTAAGTAATCTTTTACAACACGCTAAATATCGAAGACCAGTTTCTAAGCATGGGACAGGGATTCAAACCTGTGTTGCTTTGTGTTGTCTTGCTTCCAACACAAACATTTTGGCCCTGAGCTATCTTCCCATCTGACATACTATATAGAGTTTCAATGTTAATGATAAATCACAAAGCACATACACCTTACACCTTGCACTATGTTCCCCTTTTGATTGATCTTCCATTGATCCAGATTTTAAACAGAATTCTCCGGAATAGTTTTGCTATCTGCAATTTAATTGGGAAAAATGTATTAAGTAATTTGGGATATGGTACTCACTTTTTATTTGTCCTTTCAAAAGAACAGGATGGGTAAGGACATCGACCGGCTGCAGTCAGTTCTGGCAGGCAAGCTCTTCCATTCAATCAGTCCTCCTGCTGCCAAAATCCCTCCTAGGTAATATGTTTCTGTCTTAAGAAAGGCCTGTGCAAATGTGGGAAAAAGGCCCATGTAAGAGCTGCCCCCATCAGTACCTCCAAATGGAATCCAAAACAGCTATTTCCCAGTTGGGTGACCTCTTCTGATCCTGTGTTTCCCCAAAGCTCTTCCAGTGTTTCAGTTTAAATACTCAAATAAATGCACCCACACAATGCCATTTCTTGCAGCATTTTGGGTTGGACAGAGTCAGTGATAGGGTCCCATTATATTATCACAACCTCTGCCTTCTACTGGTACAGTGAATTCTGATGTGTTAAGAGGGTTTTGTGAGCTACAAACCAGCCTATTTCTTTCTGGGTGAAAGGAATATTTGGCTTGAATATTTTTCAAAAATGTCTCTACATTTGTCATTTATGAGACGTATATGTACAGTTTCATTGGACTATTTTGAATCCGTAGATATCAGTTATGTTTCTGTCCATTCCTGCATAATGGTTAATACATAACACATTTTAATAAATCCTGTTATAAGCACAGGATTCATGTTGCATCTGCTAAATCTACATCTTTGTCCAGTTTATTATTCAGATACATGGTTCAGAAGTCATAACTAATAAAGTATTCCCAATTGTCACTTTGTCCTACACCATTTGAAACTGTGTTTGCATTATACCTTTTTTGCTGCACTGTGTTTCATTTGTGTGTGGCCTGCCCCTGTATCAACAAAAACTATCAGCTGTCAGAAAGACATTCTCTTAAACAACGGATCATTTTAATAAGCAGCTTAAGGGAACAGAAGAACATTATTTGGACTAATGTATTCCACAGTTAGAAGATAGGGTCCTGTATAAGTATTTGCTTCGTTTAAGGTGCAGCCAATGTTTAACAATGTACCATAAAACTATTGAAAGGGTGACCTATCAGATTAGATTACAACAATAAGACCATTACAAATCTGATCCTTGAATTCAATTTGACTTATTTTTGTGTATTTTTGAGGACGAGGAATGATCTTACATATAGAAGGATGCTCTGATTATCTCTCACACAATTATCTAAGGTTGATGTAATGGGGTCTGCATAATCCTTCTTTACAATCTTTGTTTTGCAGGACATGCACATATGGGATCACTTTAAACATATAGGCTGAGGTGAAACTGGATAGGTATGTTCTGCCCTATGTAACACAAATATCATATTTACTTATAACAGAAATCTCACAATACGTGTGTCCATCAAATAATACTGTATTTAGGCTGTACATTATGATGAATATCTGTATAAGTGCATTTGCATTGCATCCTTTTCTTTATAGAAGATGGCAGCACGCATGCACAATCACATTAAAAAATGACTTTCTTCTTTTAATGAAGCTTATAAACATAGCATGTTTTTCTTCGTGAACAGTGAGTGATGAGTTTCAATCCCGCTTTGTTTTGTCTGTTTTAACATTAATTACTTGATATTACAGTGGTTCATCATTTTAACCTTATGTCATTTGCTAGAGAGCATTACATTAAATCAAATAATATTTTACAAATGTCAACATCTGTAACAGATATCATGTACTCATAGAAGAGGGAAATATGTTCACAGTGTCCAAGGGAAGGCAAGGTGGTTTTGTTGCAGACAAAGAAACATTATTTTTTAAATATTGTTGCTAGGTTCATTATGTGTCACAAAACAATTGCATTATTCACAGCTTGTGTGCCATTATGTTTTTTGTCACTTATATACTGCACCTCCTTGGATTTGCAGGATCTGGAAGAGGTGAGCTGGACTGGTGTTGGAAGGTAGCTTGTTGTTGCATTGTTGCAATATACAGAGAGGTAGAAACTCGACTGGATAAAAGGCGCGTTGTGCAGTGAGAATGAGCCTCAGCATGGGAGAGGGGATGTTTGGTATGAAATGTCAGTATTTGTGGTTAACCAGTTCGGTTTCTGTATGCATGTCTTCTGCTTGGAGTTTGTGGTCAAGAGTGTTTTGCAAGCAATGTTTCAGTGTTGCAGTGGCACTGATGGATGCAGTGACTGTGAGAAGCTGGAAATTTAGTTGATAATGTTCTTATTTAATTATTGAATTGGTGTTTCACATGTGCAAAAGATACTTTGGTGCACACAGAAACAGGTGGTGGAGGGGAGATGAAACCATGCAGGTGGGAGGGGGTAGATAGTAAAATCGAACATGCAGGTTAGCAAAGACAAAGATAGTTTTTTTAACTTCAAGGCTTAAAACAAAAGCGTGTTCTGTTTTATCCAAATAATATTCCATTGTTATCGATAGAGGGTGCGTTCAGAAGGATCTCTTCTCTATCCGTCAGCAGCATAGTTTCCGTGCCTCTAGTCAGTTGGAAACTTGAGTGCTTCTCATGGACTAGACCATTGATAGCCAGCGTTTCTGAGAGATTGGCCTCAAATAAGAAGGTGTAGATGAGGCGATGGTTATTTAAGGAAATTGAGTTAGCATTCTATTTCTCAAAGAGAGTCTGGGTTTTGAGTGGAGTAGGAAGACTTCCTGAGGAGACAGATGCATTGTAGAGGGCTGTTATGGGGATCTCAGGGAGAGGGGGACGAATGCAGAGAAGAAGGTGCTTTTGCTTATGGTCCAAATCTTGAGGGGGAGGAGGGTGCAAGAATTCAACTTCTGACTTTGTGCCTTTTAGCTGTGAAGAAGACCGCCACGTTGTTGGCCAGAGCTGGGTGAACAATTCTTTAGTTGTATGTCTTGCTGAATCCATCCAATGATGGAAGAAGGCCATTTTGCTCTGGTGTGGTGTGTTAATAGCTCTCACAATGTCAAGTGCCTTTTCCTTGATCTACTAGGCTTCAGAATTCATGCAGATTCGAACCAGCATTTGTCCTTCATGTTTCATGAGTGTGGGTTGTATGTCCAAACATGTGTTCTTTGCCAAGATATCCAATGCTGTAATTGTTTCATAGTAGAAGTCAATAAGCAAAATGTCTTGGTCACTTGTATAGAGACGGTCATCAGAGTTCAGGAAGAACAGGTAAGCAAGGTGCTCACGGGACATTCTTTTCTCTACTCTGAATGTTTTGGAGCCCTTTGCAGGGCTACGTTGATACCTGACACTCCTAGATGGCTGGTGGAGGTATCCTTGGATCAGGAAGTGATCAGTCCAAAGAACCAGAAAAGCCTGGGTCGCTGAAATTCTAGATATTAGAGAACATAACATCCAGAGTATAGCAGTCAGGTCTGAGATAGTTGCATGAAGCCTTACCCATCCATAGTGGCCAGCAGCTCTTGTGCCGGGAGATTTTCTTTGACATCAATGGAGGTATTTAGATCCCCCAAAATCAGGATGTTGTCTGACACAGTAGCAGCTACTGTCATGGGCTCCCTTCTTTCCAAAAAGGAAGTTAGGATCAGCCCAGGGGTTTGGAAGGTTACAATGCAGAGGCCTGCAACCTGCAGCTCTCCAGATGTTTTGGGCATCTCCCATGATTCTTTTCCAGTGACTATGCTGGCTAGAGCTCAAGGTAGTTGTAGTCCGAAGTATGCACTATAATGAGGAGGAAACAGATGTTGGTGTATTGGTTTTTAGCAAGGGAATGCCATGGGTGCTGTCCATCTATTTGATCAAGCATTGCATTATATACGTCACTGAGCAAGACACCACAGAACACTTGGCAAGTCAACGCCTTGCAAATGGACGACATTAGTACAAAAGCAATTGTTTTTCAAGCAAGTCAAGAGCCAGTGGAGATAGCATCAAAGCGATAGTTGGCTCTGATGACATAATCCTAACGCTATTTAATTATTTCATACTGTAACAAAATGAGGATGGTGTTGTAAGGATGAGATGAAAAAGAGGGAGTAAAGTGCCTAAAGGCTAAAAAGGAGGAAAATGTTGAGTAATGCTTGGCTGGTGTTTGGATAGGTGAGGTGGACACTTAATGGTCATGGGTGTTGAAAGTCGAAGCCTGCTGCCATAGTTCTATGAACCTTTCATTCTGCTCTCCCACAATTTGCAAGTAGATTGCACGGTCTGCCTGCAGGTCAGCACGCCTTTCCCAGAAGGCGCCGAAGTCGCCCCCATCTTACTTTAGCGTTTGGAAATGTAGTGTCGCAGTAGTTATGATCAGCCGGTAATTACAAATGGCTGCCCTTGGGTACCAACGTGGGAACACTAATTGCTCCATCTTTCATTTTGGAACGTACATAAAATATGTTTATGCAATCAGTGCAATTAACAGCCCAGCTCATTACATGACTCATTTGACGGTGGCTTTACATACGGCAACAGTGAGAGCTTTCTGCATGTACTTCATCCGACGGAAATTGTGCATGTTTTTGTTTGCTACAGTCGGAGGGCAATATTTCATCAACATTGAAATTACAAACATGCAATTCCACTGCTACTGGAGGGTATAATTAGCTTTGACAGCCCACCGGAACAATATCCTGCAAGAAACACTCCTCCGTCATAAATGTCTCCCACCCTTCCCTTTATTCCATGCCACTATAGAGTACTCTGCAGCACTTCCCCTCCTGCAGGGGCTCAATAATACCCTGGCACAGGTGTGGGTGAATACGAGAACGGGGTCTCGGGTTCTGGTGCTTCGAAAATGACCAACACCCACTCTTTCACTGTCTTGCTCACTTTCTTGGCATTCCCCACTGTGTCAAATCTTTAATGTCAATTTCTTTAGTTTGATACCTGCATAATATAGCCTTATAGACTAAGGGAGGGGTTGTTATCGTGGGATAATGGCCCTCCACTAATTTATGGCATGAGGCGAAACTACACCTGCAAGCCGGAGAATGGTCATTATCCCCAGAGATAATGGCCACTGCTGAGGTCTATAAGGCTATTAGCGCATGGTGGTAGTAGTAATGCATTTTTTGAGTTTTTGTGGTGAAGTTAAAAATGGTGCTTTAAGAGTGAGTAAAGAAAATAGACAAACTGAGGTGGTAAATTAAACGTGTTTTTGGTAGTAGTATTTATGTAGCATGGTTGTCTTTGTAAGTTAAGCATTTTAATTGCATGTTGGTTGAACTGGAACATGTTTAACAAGAGCATGGACTTTGTATCATGTGAAAGTAAATACGGCGTAAAACACTTCCTCCCAGATAGGAATTGGCTTGTTGAAATAAAATCTTGCCTGGAAATTGCATTGTTGTGTCCCTGTCTGCTTCTGAAGACCGAATGTTTAGAATGCAGTCAATACCAGGAGTTAATGACTGCACGGTAAATGTTCTGATTGGCTGAGAGAAGATTAATAGCGATTTTGATTGTCTTTCTAAGGAAGGGTTATGCAACCTGAGGGTTGCTAAATATTTTGACTAAGACTTTCATGTGCCCCTCAGCATTCAGTATGAGGGCTAGGGCTGAAGGGAATGTAGTCATAAACAACTAGAAAGCTGAATGTTGCAGATCCCGAGCCTAAGGACACAACATAGAGGTAGCTCCTTCTCAGAGACAAGGCAAGCTTTGTGTTAACTGATCCGCATCACAAAACATATCTTCTAACATAAGGGCACTCATGTTTGGTCATAGTTTGGAGCAGTCCACCTAATAGCCTTCTGGGACCCTTTTAGGTTGTGATGCACGAGCAGTAAAAACCATTGCTTGGAAGGACATTGTGTGAAGCAGTGTACAAAACACATCCCTCTTGCTACTGCTCAGGTTCTCAGCGCAGTGGGGCTTGGTCTGTCCCTCACTTCACGGCCAGGAGTCCTAACTCCAGGCAAGTCACAAACAACTAGACTTGCATTTGGAGCCTCTCTGGTCAATTTAGGATTGCTATTCCAATAGATACGGGTGGCTTCACAGCCTCAGATCCTTCACAGCATCACTTTCATATGTGGACAAAAAGAGGAAAGTATGTGGAAAGGTCAAGTGTGTTTCATCCATGTTAATATCAGCATGGAAAATCCGACTGAAGGCTGTAAGTGAAACCACAGGCCATTTATGATCAGATTTAACAAGCCTATAGTCTACATAGAAAGGCAAATTACTGATGCATGCGGAAAGCAAAACTGTGAATGAAAACTTCATCTGACATTAACACCAACACAGAACAGTTGTAAATGAGGGGCGGGAGGATATAAAAGCTTTACAGCAACAATGGAAATTATTCTGACAACCTCATTAAATAGTCATCCCTTGTCACACATCAGCAGTGAGACCCTCAAAGCAGTACAACAATCAAGACAAGTCTGGACTGCACACTGAACAGTCAACACCAAAAACCATGCACGCATCAGTGGGTGGGTCTATGTAAAATGGCAAACATTGCCACCTGCACTGCAAGACAGCCCCCTGGAAGGAGCAGCAGCCCCCTAATCGTTATGAGGCAATTCCTAAAACTAATAGCAAGTCCCTTATTGTGGAGCAGCAACAGGAAGCCTACCAGGCAACCCAGCAACCATCCGGCAAGCACTGCATCATCCTGCCCTGCAGCCCCCAGAGCAAGCAGCCCTTCAGCATTCCACAAGCCCTGCCCAGCAAGCGGACTGCTACACACAAAATACATATTACAGGGTATATATAAACTCTCATGGCATTTAACAATTATTTTCTCTTTTGCTATCACTTTGCAATGGAACAAACCTTCAATTGCTATCACAGTAATCTTCATGGTATTTATACATAGAAAAAAATAAGAAACACAATGTGTATAATGTGTAGAAAAATTGATTCATTTAAAATACATAGCTAAATCTATAGTTCTACAATAATTTCAAAAATTCACAAGTGGAGTCCACGCAGAGTCCCGCTTTGCCTTTGCCAGGACCGCTGGAAGAATTTTTCCCCGTTCGCTTCTCTACGTGTTTTAACTACATCACCCACAAGCCTCCTTTAAGCCCAAGTGGGTGTGCTATTTAAGCAAGACCCTGCGCGTACAGCGCACACGCACACGTGGAGTCCACGCAGAGTCCCGCTTTGCCTTTGCCAGGACCGCTGGAAGAATTTTTCCCCGTTCGCTTCTCTACGTGTTTTATCTACAGCACCCACAAGGTGCGGATTCCTACATCCTTGGATTGGACTTACGTTTACTATATTATTCAGACTTTATATTAATATTTATATTTACTCCTTGTTTATTTTAATTTTAGCCTCCTCTAAGCCCAAGTGGGCGTGCTATTTAAGCAAGAACCCGCGCATACAGCGCGCACGCACACATGGAGTCCACGCAGAGTCCCGCTTTGCCGCTTCGCCACGGCGACCGGTCGCGGGTAGCGTAAACTCCCAACCTTTTAGTTTTCCTGTATTTTGTCGATGGTTCTCTGTGTTTCATGTGTATTAATTTGTTAATTGTTGACCTTTTGCATGGTGTTGGTTGTAACGTATTTTAACTGGCGTCTGAAGAGCTTTTCATTGTTTTTCTAATTGCGTGGTGTACACTGATTGTCTGATATACTGCACAAGAAGAACTTTAATTAGTAGGCTACTCATGTCTCGTGTGCCGTACACGCTGAAATCGGACATGCCTGTAGTACCCGCTCCAAAACACACTAGTAATAATGTAAATGGCGTGCTGATTTGCAAAGCCACTCCTGAGATAACTTTTCCAAAGGATGAGCTTAAAACCCCAGTAAATGGGCACAATTTTGAACTGTGCAAAGAAAAGAAGAGCTCCTCTCGAATTTCGAAGAAATCGATTACTCTCACTCCAGTAACTAAAACCCCCTCACAAAATCGAGATATTAGAAATTTCTATGACAAAATAAATGATCTCTCAGCAGTGACTCACGTGCCTGGCCTGCCTGAAAGCATGCTGCCATCAGTAAACAAGCAGCTACTTGAATCTACAAACACTTCACCACTAGGCGCTAATGGGCCAATCTCTTCTGTGGTCATTTCTGACCAAACCTTATTAACATTACCTCAGTCTCCTGCCAAAATTCCACAGTGCAATAAAATGGTAACGGTAGTTGAGGAAGAAACGTTGGACAGTTCGATGAAAGCTGCCAGTGCTACAGCTAAAACGAATTGTGTTGCTGAGTCTAGGGCAATTTCGAAGCACCAAAGATCTAATACACCGGTAGATGTTACTGTTTGCGAAGATGTGATTGAGATCATTGACGTGAATGCAAAAGAATCTGCAATGATTAATACATCCTCGCAACAGTGCAATAATGATCTGGAGAGCTCTAGATTGTCTGTTATTACTGACTACAACCTTCCTGGTTCCATGGACTCTACAAGGCATGTAATCGATGAGTCCTTTATACAGCCAACGCCGAGACGTTTGTCGGTAAAAACTCCTGGCAAGCCGCATGTGAACCCGGCTCTCCTAGAAATTACTTTGGGGGCCGTGAATACAACCATATTAAGTCTCTTCAAACTTTTTAAAGAATTGGATTGCAAAATAGCGCTCCAAACAGCAAAAATTGATCAGATTGGTGAGTGGATGCAACGATGCTCTCAAAACTCGTCATCTCCCACTACTCTGAACCTCATTATGCACAGACTTTCTACCCTGGAAAGTCTAAGCTCTTCAGGTTCTGTGGCTGCAGCTCAACATAAAGCAGAGATCTTACAGAGATTGTCAGGGTTAGAAATTAATCATATTCCAAAGTCATGGAGCGTAAGAACTCCGCAAACAGCTGTTCCAACCTTTGCAAAAATAATTCGTCCTGTAGAGTGCATAGATGACGTTACTGACCAAATAAATGACTCTTGGATCAGTGTTGATTCTCCACAGAGACCTGATTACCCTGCTGCTAACAAGATTAGCAGCGCTGATGAAGGTCAGGCTCCTGCTCAGAAAAACAAGAGGAAAACTTTAGTTTTAAAAACAACTAAATCGACATCCAAAGTATCAACAACGCGAAAGACCAATAAAGAAATCAATAAAAATATCCAGATCAAAAATCCACCAATCAGCTCAGCGACGTGGTCCACTGCGCCTTTAGCGCTTCAACCTCAAAGCCTGAGAGTCGTTAAAGATATTGTTGCTCCCCCATTGGTGTCTGTGGCTACCGAGTCTGCAACCATTTCCACTTCTGGTCCGCTGGTTGTAAATTCATCCCAAACTCCTCCTAGTGGTTATGTGCCACTGAATGAACTGGTGGACCTTTTTGAGCATGATTCAACCTTAACTATGCCCCAAAAGCTTCACACTTCGGGTGGTGCGGCTTCCTCTCTTTCGACCGGTTCTGCTGTGGTGAGCTCCAGTCGACAGATAGCTCCCGCAGCTTCCGCAGGCTTTGAAAATCGGCTGTCTGCTTTGAAATCGGCTGTAGATGCCTATCTTGGTAAGAGGCTGGCCGAGGTGCTTCCTGAGATAAATCGTGTGACAGAAATTCCAACTTTTGCTGGATTACCTGGCTCTGCTCAGGTTCAAGATGAGTGTCGCCGCAGAGACCAATCTTCGGCCCGCCTAAATGACGCTCCAGTGCAGAAGGTGCAGTTTAACCTTCCTTCCTCTTGTTCAAATATGAGAAACTCCAATGTGATCTCTGGTGTGAAACCTAAAACTCAAGTGCATACCCATAAAGATATTAAAACACAGCGATTCAACTCTTTTCATACCTTAATCTCAAAGTGTCAAGAGGGGCCTTTTCCAAAATATGACTTGTGTCGTTCAAGTGTTTTGAATATCTTTGCTGACATTCAGTCCCTGGAGGACTTGTCCTCGAGTGATTTTGACCAGATTGAATTAATCTGTGAGAATAATCTATCAATTGTAAGATTATGGATCAAATCGGGGCTGGTCCGAAACGCTTTATGGAAAGCGAAAATGGACCTTTTTAGTTTGGGCTTTTTGCTCGCGTTAGATCCAGCTCGTCCACTTGCCCAAGAGAACAAAGAACAAACTGAGACAGCAGTACAGACACCGACCATAGAGTGCGCTTGTACCTTTTGCACTGAGGTTAACTGCTCTCAGAGTAGGTTGACAACAAAAAATTCATTATAACCACCAATAGTTGAGAAGAGTGAAACCATCTCTCTGGCAAGTTGGAATACAAGAGGTTTCTCGCATCTACAGTGGACAGTGAATGCTCAATTAAACAACTATGACATTGTAGCTCTGCAAGAGACTTGGATGTTACATGCACGCATATGGGATGATCATGCTATTTGCTTGCTTCCTGCAGTGTCCTCTAACAAAGGCAGGCCCTCGGCTGGCTTATTAGTGGCTGTAAAATCTAGTAGGAATTTCCAAATTGGGGACTGGCTTTCTCCGAATAGATTTATTCAGGTGGTCAGGATCACTCATGGACCTCATGTATTTGCACTTATAAACCTTTATCGTAACCCTGCGGGCATTACTGATGATGCCTTCTATCGTGCTTTATCATCAGTATTTGAAACAATTGGCCTGCAATCGATCTCTGGTATAATGGTGGTTGGCGACTTGAATCTTGAATGTCTTCCAACACTTAATAAGGGGTTGTGCAATGCAAGCCAGAAATTGAGTATATTTATTCAAGATCTAAACTTGAAAATGACGAATGGGACCATTATGGGTGACATTCCACCTCAACACACGTGGGAAAGAGGAGCCTCTAGATCCACTATAGATTACATTTATGTGAGTGAAAGCATACATGCAAATGCCACCAAATTCGAAATCATAAAGCAAACACATAGTGATCATCATTTACTGTCTCTCCAATGGTCCGCCTTATGTCAATCAGACACTACTATTAAACAATGGTCTAATCAAGCGCTGATAACTAATAATGGTAAGAGTCGCTTTCATTGGTCACCAGTCAAGCTACAGACTTTAAATACAGCCATTTTAAAACACCAAAGCACAAATGTTGTAACATCTTATGTTGATGTGCTCGATATGTTTAGAAATATCCAACCGCTAATCACCAGACCATCTCGATCTCACATTCATGGTTTTGACCTTGCTTTACAACAACGCAAAACCTTGTTAAGAAAAGAAATACGTAATTTTTGCAAATTGCCGTTAAATGAACAGCTCAAAGCCATTAAAACAGCGAAATGCTTATATCGTAACTCGTGCCAGAAAAGCGCTGCTTTTTCAAGTTGACAGCGAAAATTTCTTGTCTGCTTGTTATTCAAAAAACTCGGCACAAGTGTGGCAATTATTGAACAAGTGTAATTCCTCCTCTCAACTGGAGGTCCAATGAAATGGTGTCCCAGAAGCACAATGGGTAAAGCATTTCTCTCAACTATATGCTGATCATAACATGATTAAGTATGAATATACTCAGAGAGCTTCTTCAAGCTGGTCTCTGGAGTGCTCTATAGACATTGTGAGGGAATTCATAAATAAGTCATCTTCTTCAAGAGCTGCCGGACGGGATGGTCTAACAAATTACATGTTCAAACAGAACCCAGAATGATGGGCCATTATCTTATATAATACCTTCCAACACATTTTACTAACTAAGACAATTCCAAAATCATGGCGCACATCCTTAATAGTTCCCATCTACAAAAAGGGTGATCGTAAGGATCCAAAATGTTATTGCCCCATTGCTCTCCTAGATGCGCCAGGCAAGATTTTTTCCCGTTTGGTATTAAAGGAATTTAATCAATGGACCTTCAATGCAAAGCAGTGTGATCCCGCCCAGACAGGCTTTGTTGCAGGTCTAGGGAATGCGGTGAACTTAATCACTCTTCACGGCATTAAACATCGAGCACAGTCCATCAAACAGCCCATGTACTTTGCGTTCGTAGACCTACACTCGGCCTTTGATTCAGTCTCTAGACCTCGGCTGATGGATAAATTGTTAAAGGCTGGTTGCCCATCAACTTTAAGTGACATCATCTTTGCATTACACTCGAACACTTCAATTAGTGTAAGATTAAACTTAGAGGGGCTTCTATCATCAGCTGTCCTAACTGAACGCGGATTTAAGCAGGGATGCATACTCGCCTCGGCGCTGTTCAATTTTTTCATCAATGACGTCAGAAGTGCCCTTGACGAGGTTTGCGCAGATGCACCGAAATTGGACAACATCGAGGTGAAAGCGCTATGGTATGCGGATGACTTAGTGCTAATATCTAAAACACCTATTGGTCTTCAAAACCTCCTAGCAGCACTATGTCTATATTTTCGATCTAATGAGTTGGTGGTAAACAACAAGAAAACTCAAATTGTTGTCTATACTCCAAAAGGCAAGCGTAGTCACCGAATGAACTGGAAAATAGAACACATAAGTCTTGAGGTGGTTCCTAACTACATATATTTGGGAATCTTATTTGATGGTCCCGTGACTATTCAATCCCAGCTAACAAAAACTGAAGTTAAAATTCTCACAGCAATACGCCAGACTCGACTCATTATGCACAAATATGGGACATTTTCTATTAAACCTGCCCTTATATTTTGGATACTAAATGTCATCCCTACCATTTTATACGGTTCAGAAACATATAGTGTGATTCAACCAGTGTTTCTGAATGTGTTGGAAGCAAAGTTTTGGCGTGCAATTCTTCACTTGCCACAAAGCATTCCAGGGACGATGATTCAATATGAATTGGGACTGACCTCGCTATTGGCAATGTATAATTGGCGCTTATGTAGCTTGTTCAGAAAATGCTTATTATCTGCAACCTTAGCCACAGTATCCAGTTATCTGTTGTCATCCTCCCATCAGTTTCCTAAAACATGGTCTAAAAACATCTTATCCATATTAATAAATGCAGAAATTTCCATTGAAACTCTTGTCTCCGATCCGGATAGAGCAAAGAAAAAGTTCTATATGATGGATTGGATTGATACTAGAGACTCCTGTTTGAAGTATAAAGACTTTGACCCCTCTGTGTTCGCTGCAAAATGTTATAGAGAAATGGCATTCTATCTGTGTAAAGCTCCTTCTCCTACCATTAGGAATGAATTATTGCACATGCGTTTTAACTTATGCCCCACTCGTGAAATTCAAGCACGCAGGAAAGAGATTTTTCCTGAATCCTAAGGGTGTCGTTTTTGTAACAATATAACAACTGTTGAAACCTTAGAGCATGTCATAGTAGACTGTCCTGATCTTATGCATTTAAGAAAAAGTCACTTCAGTAAACACTTGGCCTATTTTAGTCAGATGAGGCATGAATTTAGATGGCTTGCGATTTCCACCACTAACTCCATGAGTATATAATTGGCAACAATCAACTTTCTGCAAGCTTTAGATTTGATAAAATAGACTGATCCTTAATGGTGAATGTCCTTTGAGATCTGTGAGTGTTATATTTATTGTTCTGCCAATTGACTGGCAATGTAAAACTCAAATGTATTCACCAGTATTGGTGCTAGCGGGGGTGTTGTTGTTTTGATATATAGCGCGTTTTATAAGGACTTACAACCTTGTGTGATGCTTAACTAATATGACCACTTCCATGTACAAAGTGATTACGACATGAATGTCAAATGCTAATTGCCCTGTTTCTATGTTACCACTAGTGATCTGTGGTATTTTTGCACTTGTATTTTTCTTTATTTTTTCGTGGTTTAGGAAAGCTTTTCATTTTATTAATTGTCGTGGTTATTGTTGTTCTTCACTCCCCACTTCCATTGTTATATGTGAAATTAATATTCTATGATGTTCTTCTAGATATGATGAATTGAAGAGAATGCTTCTGTTTTATGGTTTTATGTTTTATACTGTCATGTGTTTTATATGTAATCTTTGATAAATGTGTTGTTATAAATTGAAAAAGTTGATTAAATTCAGCTAAAATCAATAAAAAAAAAATAAAAAAAAGAACACACACAACCACCTGTAACCAAATATGCAACACATACAGTCCAAACTAAATTAATTCCCATACAGTGTTCATTCATACAGTGCAAAAAGCGCAAAATTGACAGTTTATAAAGATAGTAGCTCTTAAATATTGACCCAAAGTGCAGCGTGCTGTTTTGACATTAAATGCACCGTGATATTTAAATGCTGGCATGTATCAAATATTTATTTCTGATACAGTTATTCTCCGCTTAATTCACATAGGCTATCCAGCTCTTGTTGTCCAATGGAACTTCTACAAACAGTGTCTACTCGAGTTTTGGCTCAGTAATCTAATTGTGTTTCATACCCAAGACATCTTTAGGACACATAAAATCATTCATGGTCGCATTAGTGTGTGCTAACAACTTGACGTAGTGCAGATCTAGACTCACAAAATGAGAGAGGGGAGGGAAGAGGAGAGGGGAAGGAAGGGATGAAGAAGCGAAAGGATAAGGAACAATTAATGACTCCTCCAGATATATATTTGTCATTAATTATATAGTCAAGACAATATATCAAGAATGAAAAAAGAATGAACTCATATTCTATTTTGCCAGTATTAAGAAATTGCAAAGGGTCGCTATAACCCCTATATGAACCTCTTTCTCTAATGTTTGCAATACTCAACATGACACAGTGTTTCCTCCTTGAAGAAACACTCAACAATGGAACAGGAACAAGGTTCCAAGTTGATGAAGGAGGTTATGCAAGTTATTGTACAACAACCACACAGAGACGTAGAGCCATTTAAACGGCATGATGACCAGGCTCCTAAGAACAAATTCTGGACAATCCTTCGACCAAAGATCAAACAAGTCCACCTGTTATCCCTTCATGTAATCCCTATGTCAAATCAAGCTAGTACTTTTAGCAGATAGGTACTAAATCACCACACAATAACTATCACTGCAAAAAAAACACATTTCACAATTTTATTTCGTATAAATCACAAATCATTGTATAACCAACTAAACATTTTTGTTAAAATTGCAAAAATTCCTAAAAACCTTTTACAATATTTCTCATAAAAAACAATTGCCATACATAAAGCAACCTGTGTTGTGCTGAACCCTGTGACATCCCGCCTATACAAATCTAAATCATGTACAGTACTTTGAAGGACAGCACTATGCCTCAAGAAACAAAATGGTCAGTAGCTCACTGGTTCCCTTTTACTAAAGGATACCACATGTAACGTATACCATCTATTAAGTATATTCCTACCCCATTCAGTGCTACCCTGGGGTGAGTTCCAACTCAATTTACAATGTTTTTCATGTATTGTCACTAACTCACAATACCCTTAATTGCCCAACATGTTTCATTCAACACAATTTAGTTTGACACAATGCTTTAGAAATTCATCCTGGGGACCATCTGTACCCTTAAACCATCTCTCTTCCTCTATGGTTGGTACCCAAGCCATCTTCAGGACACATAAAATCATTCATGTTTCGCACTGGTGTGTGTTAACAACTTGACGTAGTGCAGGTCTAGACTCACAAAATGAGAGAGGGGAGGGAAGAGGAGAGGGGAACGAAGGGATGAAGAAGAGAAAGGAGAAGGAACAATTAATGACTCCTCCAGATATATATTTGTCATTAATTATATAGTCAAGACAATATATCAAGAATGAAAAAATAATGAACTCATAGTCTATTTTGCCAGTATTAAGAAATTGCAAAGGGTCGCTATACCCATATATGAACCTCTTTCTCTAATGTTTGCAATACTCAACATGACACAGTGTTTCCTGCTTGAAGAAACACTCGAAAAATGGAACAGGAACAAGGTTCCAAGTTGATGAAGGAGGTTATGCAAGTTATTGTACAGAAAGGGCAGAATATCCTCCTCGAATGCTCCAGTTAGTCGACACTAAGAGTATTAAAACACTGACAATGCAGAGAGCCAAGCTATTGGCCATTTTAAGGGTCCATGTCGCCACAAACTGCACTGTATAGTAGCCAACTCATAAAGCTGGAAAACCTGACTAAAAAACAGGCAAGTCATAATGTAACAAACTAAAACACATGATCAGGGTACACATCACCAGGGCATGCAGCTAAACAAAGACCAATTCCTGAAAAAGGAGAAACGTGACTCCAGGTTGCAAGGGCATATCTGGTGAGAAATGACAATCGAAGCAAAAAGTCATCCGTCCCTGATCTCAGGGCTTGATGCAAGCCAAATGCTTTAATTTCCCAACTGGGGTGCCAACATCTCGACATCTAGATCTCAAAAAGATGGAATCTTTGGAGAACCAGGACACACACAGTAAATGATGTTTATATGCATTGAAAAACTCTATAAAGATGGTGTTATGGGAAACAACAAAACCGGTTGTTGACTCCCAGACACGCATCTGTGTCATTGTACTGATGCCCAACACGGGGCTCGTCAGTTGTGCAAGGTTAACCATGATGACAGGCTAGTCATTTACATCATGTTTAGAGAATTGGTCCCAAAAAATGCGGAACATTCAAACATGTTCAGAGCGGCCCATTTGTAGTGAAGAGGAAATTCCTCCATGTCCAGATGAATACTGCAGGGGCCCCTCCCGGCTGTAGCTCTCCCACGGGTGTGTTGTGGAATCTCCACGTCTAGTTTGCATGAATTTGTATCTAGAAGGAGCACACCAACATAGTTAGATTAATGTGAAAGTGAAAAGGGGAGAAAATAATAAACAACAAAAAAAATATTGAAGAGTGTGCCCGACGGTATTATCGAAGACAACAAAAACGGTTGTTGTCTCCCAAATAACCATCTGGGCACACGGTACTGATGCCCAAATCGAGGAACTTTGCCCGCATGGAAATAGTCTTGTATGGCTGTTGTTGATTGACAGGTGCCAAGCACAATTGCCAGCAGGCCCCATAGTGACACACATATGCCACTGTTGTGTGTCACAATCTTTCCCGATGTTGCAAGAAACCCCCCGTTGAGGCACAAAGCCATACATCAGCTAATTCTTGTTCTGAGCAAAAGCTCATATGTTGCTTACCGAGTTTTTCCTTTGCTTTTCCCGTGATAATGTTGTTTCGGAACAATGTTTTCTACGCAACCGAGATGGCCATAAACATATTTCCCTGGCTGCCAACCCATTGTCTAAAGAAACACTGGACACCGGAAATGTAGCTTATTGCATGATGGACGTCTGTTGTTACGATGCATGATCCCATCACGTGTTGATGTTACCTCTGCTTATTGCGGTGGCCATATTGGGAGGAGCGTGCTAACAGCTTTCCATACATTATGATTACGTTTGAATTAAACTGTGGTCTGACACTGGACAAGATAATTCTTGTAAGAGTGAAGAACAATCCTCAAGGGAAAATCTTAATTGATACAAAAAGTACTTGAAAGAGGTGGATGGTGGTGCGATGGAGCAACCTGCAGGTGCATTCCTAATTGAGAAATGACCATGATGGCATAATACAATGTAAATCGACCACATGTGTAGAAATAAACATAGATATGAAATGTGCACCCTCCATCTGGCATGGCGGGGCAGTTGCCTATGAATGCACATCGATGTAATTAATGGTTTTTGAGGTGTCAGACCATTGCAGCCCAATTTGTGGAGCACTACTGTGTCCAGACCTGTCATGCAGTTTGCATCGCAGAGGCAAAAAAAATCAACCAATATTTGTACATTGCTAGGTGGCATTTGAGTGTACAGTGAAACAACTTGTGCTCACTGTGAATGTACACCTATGTGAGGCCGGAGCTGCACTCAGCCCTTTAGTATAGCAAAGTCTCCATAATGCACAAAATAAAGCCATCATAGATTTTAGGTTTTACAGTAGTAGGACCGGCCATTGAAATTCTTCATTGAGGCCTGCCTCATGGGTCTGTAGTCTATGTATCCAGCATTGTTCTAGCTTCAATAAGCTGTTTTGCATAGAATAATCACTGGCGTCTGGTTTAAGTTGGTCAATTATTACCCACTGTAGATCATCTTCTGTATGATTTGCTGCAACATAGTGCTGAACCAAAGGTGCCGTTGAGGTTTTTGTCCTAATACGTGAGGAGAGTTTGTTAATGCGAGTGACCACTTTTCTTGTGGTCATCCCCACATAAATCTGTTTGCACAGGCATCTGTTCACATATATAACATTGTAGGACTGACAGTTGGTGAATTGTCGTAATTGCCAATAAAAGTTACTGTGTGCAAATACTGTTGTTTAGATGTAAATTGGGAGACGCTGCAATTGCTGCAGACATGCTGACCCAGCACTTGTTCTTTTTGCTGATTCCAGGCTGCTCGCAGATTATTTTGAGCAAAGCTGATCATTGGCTTATTTAGCCGGGAAGGAACTAAGCTATCTTGGATGTTTTTTGCACATTATAAAACAAATAGCGGAGGACCTGGTGCTGGTGACCAGGTTCAAATGAGTTTGTTTTAAGTTGGGCTGTTTGTTTAGAAAATGTGGTCACGCACACTATATGGTCCGACTTGTTTTTCTTTTTCTCGTGTCATAGTAAGTGCTCTCTGTGAGTCCAACGTGCTCTCTTTGCTGATTTCTTGATGAGTTTATGGGGATATCCTCTTGCTATTAATCTATCCCCCAGGATGCTCGCATGGTATTCAAAGTCACTATTTGTAGTGCAATTACGCCAAAGGTGTAAAAATTGGCAAAACAGTAAATTGTCTTTTTGGGAGAATGGAAGCTGACTAGAGTATTCCAACAAGGAATGATTTTTTGATTGGTCGGTTTCCGGTATAGTGAAGTGTAGATACGGTCCTTGTGGTGAGATATTAACAAATCCTAAAAAGGCAGCTGGTGGTTATCTGAGTGACAGGTGAATTCAAGATTGATGTTACAATGAATCAACTAGATGATAAATTCATCTAACTGTTCTTTTGTACCTTGTCAGATGAAAAGAATGTTGTCTGATGTATCTTTTCCAATGATATGATATATGATACGATATGGCATTTATAACGCGCCTATGCACAAGTGTTTTGGCTATTGAAGGGGTTGTTATTGTGAACACATTTCTCCTCAAAATCAGCCATGTATATATTGGACAGACTGGGACCAAAAGCTGCACCCATCGCAGTCCCCCATTTCTGTAGATATATGGCATCTAGGAATTGGGAAAGAATTGTTGCATAGTGCGATCTGCAAGAGATTCAGTACAAAATCAGTAGGTATTGCATGGGGCAGTGGGCGGCTGTTTAGCCTGTGTTCTATACATGCCATGGCTTTATGTTGAAGAATATTAGTGTACAATGCAGTGATATCTTACGTAACTAATAAACTATTCTCATGTTCAAACGTTAGTCCTTCAAAATGATTGATGGTAGCCATGGTATCTTTAAGAAAAGATTGCATATATTTTCCCAACTCAATGAGAGTATATTTTCAGTATATTTACTGCATGGTTCCAGAACCGATCCACACAATGAAACAATCAGTCTGCCCGGTGGGTCAGTGGCGTTCTTATGAACTTTGGGAAGTGCGTATATAGTGGGCAATCTGCAAACTCTTGGTGTGAGAAAACATGCTTCTTCCATCATCAGAAACCCTGATTCAATGCCCTGCGTACAAAGTTCCTGCAAGGGGGCCCCTGCAGTATTCATCTGGACATGAAGGCAATTCCTCTTCACTACAAATGGCCCACTCTGGACATGTTTGAATGCTCCACATTTTTTGCGAGCAATTCTCTAAACATGATGCACGTGACAAGCCTGTCATCATGGTTAACTTTGCACGACTGTCGAGCCCCATTTTGGGCATCAGTACAATGACACAGATGAGTGTTTGGGAGGCAACAACCAGTTTGGTTTTTTCCTATAACACCATCTTTATGGGGTTTTTCAGTGCATATACACATCATTTACTGTGTGCGTCCTGGTTCTCCGTAGATTGCATCTTTTTGAGATCTAGATGCCGAGATGTTGGCACGCCGATTGGGAAATTAAAGCATGTTGCCTGTATCAAGACCTGTGATGGTTCTGCACATCTGGAACGGATGACTTTATGCTTCGATTGTCACATCATTTCTCACCAGGAATGCCCTTGCAACCTGGAGTCGCGTTTCTCCTTTTTCAGGAATTGTTCTTTGTTTAGCTGCATGCCCTGGTGATGTGTACCCTGATCATGTGTTTTAGATTGTTACATTATGACTTGCCAGATATCTGCTGATTTTTTAGCCAGGTTTTCTGGCTCGTATGAGTTGGCTACTATACAGCCACATCAAAAAAAGATAGCAGGCGCTCCTCTCCAGAAAGAACATGGCATGATAACCTGTTCTGAGATTAGAGTTTACAGCACACGCTTTTTGCTCACTGTACCTTTCACCGATGGGAAATATCCATTTGCATATTAGTCTTTGTCCCGCCCACATGGGAAGTCCAGCACCGAAATGCTATGGCAATTCCTCTCTGAACAAGAGTACCAACAGCAACCCCATACATGTGTTTCAGCCTTGTTGGGCCACATCAGTGAGGTGAAGCTGTGCCTCTCTGAGCACAGTGAGCAGGGAGTCCACGTCTGGTTGCCTCCAGGTAACTCAGGGTGACCAACCCCAAGTTCCTTGCAAATACTTCAAAAAAGGTAGCAGGCACTCCTCTCCAGAAAGAACATGGCATGATAACCTGTTCTGAGATGAGGGTTTGCAGCACACACTTTTTGCTCACTGTACCTTTCACAGATGGGAAATATCCATTTGCATATCAGTCTTTGTCCCGCCCACATGGGCAGTCCAGCTTGTGGACTATACGGCCACAGTTTGTGGCGACATGGACCCTTAGACAGGACAATCGCTTGGCTCTCTGCATTGTCAGCGTTTTAATACTCTTAGTGTCGACTAACTGGGGCAATGGAGGAGGATTTGCTGCCCTTTCGGCACAATATCGTGCATAACCTCCTTCATCAACATTGCTGAGTGTTTCGTCAAGCAGTAAACACTGTGTCATGTTGGTTATTGCAAACGTGTGAGACAGGTTCATATAGTGGATATAGCGACCCTTTGCAATTTCTTAACACTGGCAAAATAGAATATAAGTTGATTTTTTTTTTCATTCTTGACGTATTGTCTTGACTATATAATTAATGACAAATTAGAATGATTCTGGAAGAGTCATTAATTGTTCCTTCTCATTTCTCCTCTTCTCTTCTTCATCTCTTTCTTCCCCTCACCCCTTCCCTCACCTCTCCCATGTTGTGAGTCTAGACATGCACTACGTCAAGTTGGTAGCACATACCAATGTGACCATGAATGATTTTATGTGCCCTGAAGATGGCTTGGGTATGAAACACAATTAGATTACCGAGCCGAAACTGGAGTAGACACTGTAGACGTTTCATTGGACAACAAGACCTGGATAGCCTATACAAATTAGGTGGAGAATTATTGTATTAGAACAACGCATTTGATAAATGACAGCATTTTAATATCACGGTGCATTTAATGTCAAAACAGTGCGCTGCACTGTGGGTCGATTTTTAAGACCTACTATCTTTATAAACTATGTTGCGCTTTTTGCACTGTATGAATGAACAATGTATGGGAATTAATTTGGTTTGGACTTTATGTGTTGCATATTTCATTACAGTTGGTTGTGTGTGGCCATTTTGAAACTATTGTAGAACTATAGATTTAGCCATGTATTTTAAATAAATCAATTTTTCTAACATTGTGTTTCTTCTTTTTTTCTATGTATAAAAACAATAAAGATTATTGTGATACAAATTGAAGGTTTGTTCCATTGCAAAGAGATCGCAAAAAAGCAAATAATTGTTAAATGCCAAGAGAGTTTATTTATATCCTGTGGTATATATGTTTTGTGTAGCTTATCTGTCAGTCTTAGACTCCCAGCCCTTAAAATAACAAAACAGGCTAGACCTCTTTGTTTGTGTACAGCAAGTGGACTGCAGCATAACATAACATAACATAACATAACATATCAGCATCACCAAGACAACAGTGCCAAGGGTATACAATGCCAGGAAGCCTCCCCTGGATTTAAGTGACCAGGAGGCAAGAAGCCCCTTCCGGTCGGACAAAGCCACAATTCAATCAATCTTAGAGGACTTCCAGGATGACCCAGATGCTTCTTACTGTGTTGCACACCAAGGCAAGCTTTTCAGTCCTGGGCACAGTGGCACTCGCACATGGCATAATACCACCTATTTTCCTTAAATCCCAGTCCTGGTCTTGCATATCCTAATGCATCACATAGAGCAGTTCACCATTTTGCCCAGAGAAGCAGCTACTCCTAATAGCATTGCAGGAACATTCTATGCCACTTCTGGATTCCCTAACACGGTTGCGGCCCTTGGACTTCACAAGCATGTCCATTGTTCTGCCCATAGCCCTGGGGTGGGTCATTCAGAACTGACACATGAGGCAAGCAGCAATCTGAAAATGATCTGTAGCACATACTTTCTCTTCAGACATGTGTTTCATGGTTCCCATGGTCAGCAAACTGTGCAATGATCCTGCACAACAGCTATCTGCCATGCATCATGGAAGGACCACAGCAACACCACGCATGGCATAATTGATTTATTACTTGAAACATTACCTTGCATAAGTCTTAGTGATTTTAAGCACACGTGATGGACCAGAACTTGCATGACAAAACCACTCAAAGTGATCCAGTAAAACAACATTAAAAATATTTAAAGACCTACTGCCGGTAATACATAGGTTCATTTGGGTACACCATTTGTACATGAATGACATTAAGTCAGTGCACTGCCCAGTCCTATGCACAGTACTGCACTTAGGCACTTTATACAAGCCTTGTCCAATCGATCACTAATTGGTTTAACTTGTTCTTGTTGTTAATACCGTCCGAGGGTAGATGCTAACGCTACAAAGCCACTTTCAGTGCCTTAAATACTGTAACATGCCTTTCCCTCTGAAAATCCTGTGGCAGAGCGCTGCTTGTATTTCCAGACCAGTAATCACTCAAAATCCCCTCCATTCCTCTGACTAAGACCTCTGGGATCTATGGGAAACTCTATACAGAAGAAAAGTATGCAAAGAAAGAAAAGTGCCCGTTGTGCGAGGGACTATGCAAGGTTAGCAGCCCACCTATAACAAGAGCATTAGCTTCAAGTAAAAGACAGGCACAAACAGAAATAATGTCAGTTTCATGGAAGAATCCAGAAATCATTTGTTAAATGAAAAAAACAGTCCAATTCATAGCATTTCATAGCAGAGCCAAAGTCAAGAGACCTGCTAGTGTTTGTTTGTATTATATCCTTACAGGATTAAAAAAACAGAATGATAAGACTTACAGATACCCACAAACATGCATATTGATAGAAGTTTGGTTGTAAAGATCGTATAATGTTAACCTTTTTAAAGTGACATTTGCAATGGCGAATACAGTCTGCTTTTGTAAATGAAACCAACCTAGGCCTGGACTGTGAACCCGTAGCAACACAGCAACAAGACTGGGGAATGGCTTGCCTTCCCATGGGAAAAGGGTGATCACTGGCTTTGAAGGAGACCATAAAAGCCAGAGAATCTCGCTAGAGTGTTTGTCTCTGGAAGCCAGGCCTTACAGATCAAAACAAATGGTACTGTCTCGGAGCATAGTCTAAAGCCCCTTAAAAATAAAATGTATTTGCTCTGAGAGGAGGTGAGCATCGGCCCCCTCTCAAATAATTGGATCTGTAGGTCAGACAGGCCATTTTAGAAGGAAACACTTTATACTTTGTGAAACTGGGACTCTAGTGATAGAATGGTCCTGGTATGACTCAAAGGGGCGAGACTGAAGCGTAAATAGCCCTGAGAGCTGTTCCACCATGATGAACAGAACCAAAGGACAAAGAACCAAAGGTATATGCCAACAGATGGTCTGTTACCAAGCAGAGGATCTAGAGATGGAATTTAATATTGTTGAAAGTAGAGAATAAAATGCCTTTTGAATTTTACATATGGAATCACAATTTCTCTTGTAATTTTTTAGCGGAAGGTCCTAAATACTATATTGGAATATAAGCAGTGGAGTGTAAGAGAGGCCTACCTGGAAGTTATATCCCTGGCCTTCTTCAGTGGAAAAGACAGCAGACAGGTGCAAATACAGAAAAAAGGGAACCACACTGTGGATGGAAGCTGACCCCATCACGCTGACAGATGTCCACTTGTTAGTCAGGGGAAGAATTGAACCATTCATTCAGATAGTGCTGAACTGTCTGGGAGAAAGTAAAAAGAAATTCTGATGTAAGTATAATGTCATCGAGAAATATAATGCAGATGGAAAATGTATTCCAAATGGACTTAGATTAAATCCCAGCCCTTTTTATTAGTGAAGGCACAGAGGGGGTCGGGTAGATCAATTGATTATGCATCCTGAGAAATTACTAAATATTTCAGAAGTGTATGCACTTCTGGTATTATATAGAATATGTCCTACGGTCTGCATACTGGGAGATATAATGTCTTCTTCCCTATGTAAGAAGTATTCTGGGAGGCAAAAGGATATCTCCCTGTGTGCATAACTAGAAAAATAGTGTAAATTGAAGTCATTTCTTGGTTATATCACCAAGCAGAGTTCTGTTACTGGCACTGAACCATTGAAGGCAATGGGGAAAGAGTCATTAACTGCTACCCATTTTCCCACCTTTAAGTTGTTGACTGAAAATGATAACTATACACGTTTACATGGTAATGCAATAGAAGCTCCATTGAAAGGAATATAGCAAACTGGCATGTTAATGTGAAACATTTTTCTTTACAAGCAATTTACATTTAGGAATGTCCAGTAGCAGATATTTTAATGGAGTTTTCTATAACGCTGATTTGTAATTAATAAGAAGTAGGGAGACTTAGATAGGTGGGATATTCTGATTCAATGTTGTGATATCAAATAAAAATGTTATCCAGAGTCCTCATTCATTTTGCAATCCATAGTGGATAAGCGCTCAGGGAAAACCAGATGTATAGATGGTGATGTATCTGTGTTAAATCTCGACTCAAGCAAATTTAGAAAGGAAATGTGATGCAACCAGTGAATTCATCATTCTTCATCGAAGTTGTAATTCCATAGATGCAGAATTTGTTTATAAACCTTCTAACATTCTGTGCAAACCTGCAAGTTTCTTGTTCTGAAAGAGTAGAGGCGTTGTAGACGTTGTAGGGCATCAATATTGTTAAATTGTGCGGACCCTGGTTCATAAAAATTACTTTATTAAATAAATTAAAATTGTGCGCGCTTGATTTTGGGGTGGTTGGAAAATTCCCCCATTAGTTGTCCCCAGTTTAAAACATCCTACTGGAAAACAAATGAACATGCCTGATGATACCAGTATCCTGTGACATGAAGGCATCATCGCTACAATAAGGCATGCATCACCACCAATATGCCTGTGCCTGAGCTAGTTGTGGATGAGGGCGACACTGATGGGGCAGATAGATAAGGCAAGCATGGACACAATACAGACAGTTCAGCTGGTTTCATACAAAGAGATATGATATTTGGTACTTTCTTTGTTGAATAAAAGTTTACAAACATATTTACTTCCCTGGGAAACCATCCTAGCTTCCTTCACCCACAGCGCACCAATAACTTCAAAGTAGTAGAAACAATTAAATGTTTCTTCTATCAGAATAGGTATCTTCTAATTTAAAAAAAATGATTTTGCAAATGGGACAGGGGATTTCTCAATAAATAAACAATGATGTAATAAAAAGATGAGGGAAACTTTCCATCAATATAGAATCGGAATACATACGGTGTGGCAGGAAATAAGTTTTTTACAAAAAAGAAAAAAACAACTCAATCATAATGGGTCATTTATAACTCACTTGATACCCAGAGGTTTCTAAGCACAGGATTGAACCTGTGTTGCTCCGTGTCATTTTGTTTCCAAAGCAAGCACGCTGCCCCTGAACTATCCTCTGAGAGAATCCATTCCAAATAAGTGTGACAAAGCATCCGATCATAGACCCAATTCCATACCATATAGTCATATTATGGGAGGTGAGGATGTCTTGTTTGGTGTTGGATGGAGAGGAGTTGAATGTCGGTCCCACCTGAATCCTGATGAGTGGATTGCTCACTCCCTAGTGACACCAAGCATCAGTGCTCCAGCTGGAGGGACAAGCCCCATCGGCCCATCAGGAGCAGTGCTCCCTGACAGGTGGGGAGAGAAAACACATCGTCAGGGGATGTCAGGGAGTTTCAGAAATGTCAGCAGGATATACCAGGATGAGGTGCTTGAGGGAAAGGAGGCAACAATTAGACATTAGACGTCAGCCCAACAAATGCTTTCAAATTGTTCTCTTTGGTAAAAGGAATATCCACAATGGTTGGTCCTCCTCTTATAGCTTTGTGACCCACACTTGAAGGTCACCAGAGTAACACACTTCCCTTGAAGGGAGAATTATTGGAGGAAGAAAAGGACTAACAATCTTTTTTTCAAACCTCTCTAGGATGTATTTGTATTTTTTGTATTTGTTTATTATTTGTATCGCACTCCGAACCCTGAGGTAACTGGGCGCTTGAGAAACTTAAAGGTCACACAAATATGCAGGCAAACAGGATATACACACATATGCAGGCAAGCAGGATACCAACAGCAGAGGACCCTGGTTACCGGTGGGTCAAGATGTGAGATACAGGAGATACAATACAGTAGTGCACTGAAGAGTAGGCTGGGCCAGGGCATAGACGAAGATTGGCTAGCCTAGTGACTATATCTTACTGAGGGGACTTGTTGCTCAGCCAGTTTTTTATGCTGGCTTTAAAAGTGAGGAAGGATGGTTCCTTTCCGAGGGGGATAGGGATAGAGTTCCATCATTTGGCAGCTTGAACTGGGAAGCTGGCTCCATCTGCGCTTTTAGGTTGTATCTTGGAACCACTAAATTGTGGGAATGAGATGATCTGGTAATGCATGTGGGTTGGTGTAAGCAAATTTTGTCTGCCAGTAATTTTGGGGCTGAGTTTGTGAGGCATTTGTGTGTGATGGCAAGGGTGCGTAGAGTGATTCTGTCATGGATGGGTAGCCAGTTGGCATTGTGTCTGTGAGTGGAGATATGGCGGGATCTCAGAAGACTAATGTGATGTGTAATGAAAGCACTAATTGGAATGAGAGAGACATGACTGAGGGGTCAGACGTATACAACATCTCACTGGAAATCAGAGAGGGTTTGGAGAGAAGGAAATGGTGTGAGGCTGTTTACTGGAGTACTGAGTGAGAAAACTGTTAGAAACCCTAAACTGCAATTATTTGCACTGAGGCAAAGGTAACTTTGAACGGATCTCTAAGAGGCTGTGAGATATGACTTTCAACCGGTAAATCCGGCTGAATCCACTTCAGCAGAGGAGATCCCCAAAATCTGTAGTAGAGCCATAAGAGAGAATACCAGAACAGAGGTGGACCTCCAAACAGAAGTGTATTGCAAATTTGAGATGACTCCAAAAACCTTTTTTGAAGCAAAAAGAGGAGAGCACTCCAGAATGTCAATTAATCTGGATTGATTGATATGTTATTTATAATGTGCCTATCCACAATGTTGGAACCTCCAGATGCGCTTTGTAAAAAATGATTTGAAGCTAAAAGGAGAAAGAATTCAAAAAACAGAAGTGATACCCAAAACCCTGGGGAGGCCAAAAGGAGAGGGATCTCATTGCCTAAGTGAACCTTTGCAACAGAAAGGAACCCTAAAACCATAGCAAGCCCCCAAAGGTGTAGGGAACCCCAACAGTGTAGGAAGAAGGAGAATGACTGAGGTCAGATAGGTCATTAGGATCCCTGTGGAAAAGACTGAGAATCAAAAGCAACCACTAAGTGTTCTGTGAACGGTACAGAGAAAACTACAAACATGTACTCCACCCTGACACAGATCCATTTGGCTTCCCAAACCTGTACATTTTTTAATTTGAAATCAAGACAATGAATTTTATTTTCCTCCGTACTGGAGAGATCTTTATTTATTTGCTTTGTCCCCTCCGTGATCCAGTTTAATTAATCAAAGCACTGAAATATTTGTGTGGCCTCGCCATCGTGTTGGGAGCTTCGCCAAACAAGACAAAAGAATTCCAGGTGGATGGGAGTCCAGGTTTTATTCTAAAAAGACACAATTACCCAGGGGTCGGTGTTCCAAAGATTAATTCCAATAAAGACAAAACCAATCCAAGGGGCAGTCTAAAGGCCCATTTCAAAAAAGAAAAAAGGTCCCAAGGGTAATTACAAAACATAGAACACCATCAATTTCCAAACAGGGTAAAATAAATCCAGATGGTTCAAAGTTCAACACATCAAGAGTATTGCCATTGGAAGGGGAGTGTTAGTAAAAAGAAATGTAATGTAGCTCAAGTTGGTCTGAGTTGACAAGGAAAGTAAATTGCAGCCCCCTTCTCAGGCATGTTCTCCTTGCTGGAGTGGTAGGGTACCTACTCCCAGTTTAGGTGAAACTGCAAGCAGGCCGAAAAGGTGCCGGTTGTGATGTTGCAGGATGATACAACAGCAGATAGAGTGTGCTCCTGCTGCAGCTGAATAATGTCTGCATGTGGGAAATGGCACAGAAGCAACTTAATTAGGGTTTCATGGGATTGGCTATGAGAGTGAATTGCCCTCAGAGAGAGGTTCTGACAGTCATCCCTATTTAAGGTACTCCCAATGCTGCATGAGGCATAGATGAGTGCACACGTGTATCTGTCCCCTTCCTGTGGAACCATCAGAGCTGCCTCCTGAGCCACATGTCTCTGGGACTCCGCATCAGACCTTGTATCAGAATATGCATCTTCTTCTATAGCGGCAGCCAGCTCTATCTGCACAGCTGCCACCTGATTCTCTGCTTCATAGCGCCCCTCGGGTTAGTACTTTCTCACAGTTCTTGCTGCATCTGCACTAGTATCTGATGTATTTGTACCAGACCCTGCCCCTTGGAGATACATGCACCAGTCCCTGCACTCTTTCCCACGCTACTCCATGTGTTCCTGACCTGCATCTATAGCGTGTAGCCTGTCCAGCATACTGTGCTATCCAGGATCAAGCAGGGAGGAGTGGCAGTGGAGGTGAAAGGGGCTGGTGGCACATCATGTACAGCACTTCACTGATCCACTGAGTGGTGTCGATATGTCTACTTGGCCAGGGAGGAGACTGCTCCAGAGGTGGACATCTCCACATAATCCACCACAATGTTTCCCTGAGCTGTGATTGATGTAATACAGGAATACCCAAGTTGACTATGGTGGCCGTGGCATGGTTGGACCGGGACATAAAATCGGTCCAGTCACCAAAGAAATAGCACCTGCAATCACACACTACAATTCATTATAGCTGTAAGCAGACAGGCCCTTATTAAATACATTAGAGAAGTGGGTCAGTGCTAACAGTGTTTTGACAAATACCAAGTTGGGCTTTCGATAAGGGCTTGGTACAAGTGAACAAGTGCTGAATCCTAACCTGATTGGGTCACATTCAACACTTATTAAAAAATAATCTATTTATTTGGCCTTCATGGACCTGTGCACAGCCTTTGATAGGGCCACTCTGTGGGCTGTGCTCAGATCATGAGACTGCCTGGCAAATGTGTTGGCCATCCTTGTGGACATTCATCAGCAAACCAAGGCATGTATCAGAAATGGTAACAATGATAGGTGCACATCCTACTTTCCCATTAATACAGGTGTTCGACATGGATGTGTGATAGTGCCTCTTTTATTCTCCTTATACATTAATGATCTTCATGGCAGCCTGGTTCGTATAGGAGCAGCAATGAAAATTATAATTATAAAAAATTGGTGATATGCAATTACCTGTTGTGGCATAGTTGGACGATACCATGTTATTAGCCAGGACTCCACAGGCATTACTCTCTAAATATACTGTCTTCATGAACCTAAGTAATCTTTAAATTCATACTTTGAAATCCACCATACTTGTTTGTTCAAATTGTAAGAGTAAAGTTATGTCATTCATAATGTTTAGTAACAAAGCCCCCATACCGAGAGCACCTGCTTTTGCTTATTTAGGGGTTTGATTCATTACTCGCCTTACTGGTGAGGACCATATTGTGATGAGTTGGATTCTGCTCCGCATGAGTGCATGGATGAGTAGGGGAAAACTAACCCACTCAGCCCTCATCCTTATACAAACCAAAGCACAACACAATCATAAAGGTAAAACAGGGACAGTTAAGAGAAATACCTCCTTGGACTTTTGTGGTAATGTGGGCTGAGTGAAGGCTATGCCCATAAGAGGAATGTGAAGGTGAACCAGTAGTGGCCCAAATAGCACAGAATCAATGTCCAAAATAAAGGGAATGTCCAATCAAGGTACAATAAAAATAGATATACTTTAATTAACCACACCATCTACACATAGAATGAAAAGAAAACACTATACAAAAAACCACCCCAAAACAAGAACAGAGATGATGCGACTGAAGAAAGTATCACTCTGATTGTAGTGTCAGGGGTGGTGGTTAATTCACCAGCCACCACAGAACATGGTATCTTGGATGAAAACAGGAGCAATTGTGGCCTAACCAGTCTCTAGGATCCAAGTGGACCGAGGGGGCAGTTCAAAGTCATCAGTTCCTGGATTCTGTTCTTGGTGGCCTGACAGAGTCAGGCCCTGTGTCAAACGTAGAGGTGGCCAGATCAAGCTCAGTTCGGGCACTTAGGATCATAGAGGCCCAAGCAGCAAGCAGTCACTGAGTAGGGGTGAAGACAAGTGCTCTGTGCATTAGAAGAGTGGCTGTAAAGGATGCCTCAGGAATGCTTCACAGTTGGACAGTCTGAGTCAGACTTTAGTCAAAGGGAGGGGTCGATGAGCGACACTACGTGTGGTACGAGTTATCATGTGACAGATGTGGAAGTGGTTATCTTGGGTTCATCAATGTGCAATCAATGATGCAGCAGTTCAAGAGCTAGCTGGGTCGAGCTGTGGTTGTAACCCAAGGTTGGAGTCGGTGTGTGACTCTCCAGTGATTCAGATCGTATCTCATAAGGGGTGAAAGACCCCTTCTTTTAAAGGCAAAAGTCCTCTGGTGGTTGAACAAAAGATAGCCTGTTAAAGTGGTCTAATCCCTGCTCTTGAACGGAGTGGACTTTGCATTTTTGATGTCACACCCAAAGTGCTTTGCTCCAGAGCAAGTGGAAGGGACTAGAAAATGAGAGAGGGACAGTGAGAATCACGATGATGGAAGTCTCCTTCCAATGACCAGAGCCCTCCTGCCTATCATAATTTCCTTCTCACTGAGAACAAAGGCCCTTAGAGATACAGCCCCTTAGTGTAAACCTACTCCTTTTCAAAGTGAGTGCACCCTTGATGCCAGGGCCAAAGACAGCTGCCTGCTGTGTGGCTGTCTTGGGTGAAGGGAGTTACCTGCCCTCACAAAGAGATCAAAGAGGAGGCCTGGCTGCCAGATTCATGTCCATCCATTTGGCGAGCTAAGCCCAGCTGACCAATACACATCACCTTCCACGGCAGAGCGGATTCATAGGACCTGACACATGTGTGATATGGAATGTGGTGGCCAAAATCATAAATAGTACCATGCACTATGCCTAAACTCAGGCATAGCTTTATTTCAGAGATTATCCTGCCACCATCATGGGAATCTTATGTTCATTGTCATTTGGGTACAGGGGTTCATATCCTTCTCCTCCTCTCCTTCCCTCATCTCTGACTGTCTGCTATCCAGGAGTGGTGTGCTACCAATGACCTCTGCCTTAATGCCAGTAAGACTGAGATTCTACTCATCGGCACACCCTCTCACTCCTTCCCTGCAGCTCTCTGGCCGGCCTCTCTTGGCCCTCTTCCTGCTCCCACCTGCAAGGCTAAAAACCTCGGGGTCATCTTCGACCCCACACTCTCCTTCTCTCCTCACATCTCTGACGTCTCTAAGAAGTCACACTACCAGCTGCACCTCCTCAGAGGTATTCTTCCTTTCCTCTCCTTCCCCCAGAAGATCACCGTCTCCAGGGCCCTGGTTCTCTCTAGGCTGGACTATTGCAACAGCACTCTATCTAAATCTGCCTATCTCTACTCTCCGCCCTCTGCAACTTATCCAAATCAGGACTGCGAGACTTGTCCTTGGCTTCAAGCCCAGGGATCGTATCTATCCAGGACTGAAATCTCTGCACTGGCTCCCAGTGGCTGCAGGGAATAAGTTCAAAACCATCTTCATTATCCACAAGGCCTTCTGGGGCCTGGGGCCGCATTACCTTCAACTCTCTCTTCCCAAATAACTTCGCTCATCTGCCTCCACCTCCATCAGGGTCAGCCACTTCTCCAAGCAACGAGTTGGTGGTCGATCTCTCTCTTCGGCAGGGGCCTCCCTCTGGAACAAACTTCCTGCCTCCCTGAAACCTGAGAACCAGGTTCCTGAAACACCTCAAAACCTTCCTCTTTGCTTCTGCTTTCTCTGCCTCTCTCTCCTGCTGAAATTCCTGGCCGAAACTGCACTGGTTACCAGGCCACCCTTTCTGATCTTGGGGCCAGGTCCTGCCTTTTGCACACCTGCCCTGCCTCCCTGGCAACCCCCGCACTTAGGGACTGGTTTTCTGTATCCCTACAATACACCTACCAGTACTTATGTCTGCTCTTACCTTGCACTTGCCACCATCAGGCCGCTTTTATTTATCGATTTATTGTATTTATTCTTCTATCCCATGTACTGCACTTCCCCTCTCCCTTCCCCCAGGCACTTTTCCCTTTCTCCCTACCCTTGCTCTCGCGCGATCTAAATGACACTTGACCTAGTAGGATCGTTGTCTGTCTTCCCACTGTTTCCCCTCCCTTGCCCCGTCGCGCCTTGTAGCACTTGTGTATATTCGCGTTATAAATGCCATATTATATCATATGCCGCTCCTGCACGGCAGACGCTTTTCTTTCATTGCCGCTGTTACATTATTATTATTATTATTATTATTGTATTTATTGAGTGCGATAGGATACAGAGAAGCACAGAGGAGGGATGCAGCTATACATGGTGGCGGGGAAGAAGGCGAGTGGTGCTTCGCAAGCCAGGGTGCGCACGGTGGCGACGCGATGGCCAAGTTGTTGAGGAGGAGAGGCTCCTTGAAAAGGTAGGTCTTGAGTTCTTTTCTGAACTGTAGGAGCGTGGGGGCGAGTCTGATGCTGACAGGGAGGAGGTTCCAGAGTCGTGGGGCACAGGCAGATTAGGCTTGTTTGCTGGTTCTTTCCTTTTTTTGTAGCAGTGGATTTCAGCAGCGGCGGGCATCTGTGGCCTTCAAACCTTCTTGGTGCCATGGATAGAGCAGGCAATGGACTCAGGATACTGGTACAGCAAGACAAAGATGTGTGCTATGCTTTTGGCATGGAGCTGCGAAAAGGGAATCTGATCAGCAGATTTCCCTTTCTATTATAGAACTTCCTGCATCGTTTTATTATTCAATAAAAATCAAAAAAGCCAGTTTGTCCATGCTGCTTTGATAGTTGTAAAAATGTGTTGTGCTTTTGCCCGGATTACACACGAACGAGAGCAAATACTTAGAACCGAAACAAAACTTATTGGGTTGTCTTTATTATCACATCTTAGACAGGATATGTGCATTAGGAAAATACACCCTGCTATGAATACCACTGGCAACAATGATTGAATGTTGTAATCTCTGTGCAAACCTACTAATATATTGCATAATAGCAATGACTGCTCGCTGTTCTTTTTTTTATTATGTATTTATTGTTACAATTGCTATTTTTAATTGCTTGTATTATTTTATTCTTTCGTTTTTATGGAATCTTTATTCAGGAATAAACTTGACAATGATACGTTGTTATGCCTAAGGGCTGTACATAGAATATATTTGTATCATCCCAATCAAAGTAGGTACTCATTTATCAACCCTGGAAGGATGAAAGGGCGAATTGGCCTTGCCAGGATGTGAACCTGCAACCTGCAGCTCGCAGCAGCGAGCACTCAACCCGCTTGCTTTCTTACCAGCCGAGACAATTGATTACTATCCAGAACAGACTGTTTGAGGACTACCCAAGAGGGTGCGTTTAGTCAAATATATTGCAAAGAATGCATTTGTTTAGTAAGATTGGTTACAATTTAGTCGAGTGGTCCAGTCTGGCAAAAAACTGGCCTATAGTAGAGTCATGGACAGGCACGTCTGGCATTGTGAGTTTGCTTGTTAGCACATATGTTAATAACCTCCAGGTCAGGGAGCACAATAACAAGTGATTGATCTGGTGCATCCCTCAGTTATCAGCGGGCCTCCCCGTGGTCCACTCAGGGAATTAATGTGAAGGTAGAAGTGACATTGAGCATAATCACCTTGATACCAAACTTCCCTTTACATATGCAATGTGATTTCCAGCATGCACTCGCATGGACCAAGGGCCAGTGTTAACGGAAGAGGGGTGCAAACTACTGTAAATAGAGATAGTGGCGTTCACCTCAAAAGGCCAATGGTAAGATGGATTTTACATTAACCCATGCATTCCAGTAATATCATTGCCCACAAGCCCCAACCATAATGCCTTTACTAATGGCCTACCTGCTAACACCATTTCATGTGGGAGGTGTCTCTCCAGCCATTGTATTTTTCTTTGATTTCTTTACATTCTGAAAATGGTAGTTCTGGACTTAATGTTCTATGCTCAGAAGTATAATACCCAGAATGCACAAACAAACAAAGATGGCCCTGCATGTCCCTAATAAAAAAGGCAAGGTTTCTTATGCCACCCAAATTAATAATCTCTAAAGGTATTGCAGTTTTGGTACAGCTGTGTCCTAGCAATGTGATTTTAAAATGTGGTTCCCTGCAACATCCTGCATTTGAACCTTAAGAATTTCTATTTAAATATATTTTCAAGCCAGCATTACATCAATGATACTTTATTTATATTGTGCCTATGTACAAGTGTTTCAAGACGCGACGAGGCAATGGAGGGGTACAAGAGAGGACAAAATAACGATCTTACTAGGCCCAGTGACATTGAGAACGTGCAAGTGCAGGGGAGAGGGGAAGGGGAAAGTGCAAGGGTAGGGTGGGAGTGGAAACAAGTGCATGAATTAAGTGCAGACAGCGGGTGCCTAATACATGCAAGTGAGGGGACTGTAGGGTAGCAGATACAGACCCAAATGCAAGGTTTTATTGGAGGCAGTGCGTGGGAACTGCAGGGTGGGAAGGGAATCTGGGCCCGAAATCAGAGGGTAGCCAGATGCCCAATGCAAAACAGGCAGAGAACAGCAGGGGAGAAGAAGAGAGAAGGCAGAAGGAAAGAGGAAAATCTTGAGGTGCTTCCGGAACCGGAGATGGTTCTCCCCAAGTTTAAGAGAGGCAGGGAGGCTGTACCAGTGGGAGGCCCCACAAGAAGAAAGAGGTCTACCACCAACTCGTTGCTTGGAGAAGCGACTGACCCTTAGGGAGTTGGAGGTGGATGAGCGAAGAGATTGAGTAGGAAAGTATTTACAAAGAGAGAGTTGGAGGTATTGGAGACCTAGGCCCCAGAAGGCTTTGTGGACAATGCAGAGGGTCTTGAACTTAATCCTTGCAGCCACTGGGAGCCAATGCAGAGATTTCAGTGCTAGAGAGATACGATCCCTGGGCTTGAGGCCAAGGACAAGTCTCGCAGTCCTGTTTTGAATGAGTTGCAGAGGGCGAAGAGTAGAAGCAGGCAGATTTAGAAAGAGGCTGTTGCAAAAGTCCAGCCTGGAGAGAACCAGAGCTCTGGAGACAGTGAGCTTCTGGGGGAAGGAGAGGAAAGGGAAGTTGGTAGTTTGACTTCTTAGAGATGTCAGAGATGTGAGGAGAGAAGGAGAGTGTGGAGTCAAAGATGACCCTGAGATTCTTAGCCTCACAGGTGGGAGCAGGAAGAGGTCCAAGGGAGGCAGGCCAGATAGTGGCAGGAAAGAAGGGTGAAGGTGTGCCAATGAGCTGAATCTCTGTCTTGGTGGCATTAAGGCAGAGCTCATTGGTGGCACACCACTCCTGGATACCGGACAGACAGTCAGAGATGAGGGAAGGAGAAGAGGTGGCCGAGGGGAGTCTGAAAACGAACTGAGTGTCATCCGCATAGCACCAAATGTTGGAGAAGAGAGCAGCAATGCGGTGAGCAAGAGGTGCCAGGTATTGGTTGAAAAGTCGGGGAGAGAGGTTAGACCCCTGGGGAACACCACAGGTAGAGAGTGAGATAGAGGAAACGAAGGATCCAAGTTGGACCTGGAAGCAGGTTGCACCCAACAGCAGAAGTGGCCAGGCTATTTTCATTGGATTTACCATCCCAATCAAACGACCTTGTCAGATCGCTGAAAAGCATCTCATGATACCCATGTGCAACCCCTGTGTAGTTATTGAAGTGGACTGCCATGCCATCATTGATCCCGGTCATGCCCCATACCATATTTGGATACCCTTGGAGAGCATTCAGGAAGCTAAGTACTCTGAACAAAATATAGCACATTCCATCAGGACCTAGTATTCTGCCAGTGTAAATAGAGGTGCACAACACTCTAACCCACAGTCAGTTGCCCTTAAATCGAGAATGTGTTGCACGGTTGGCTTCACCGGGTGATCCACATGTGGGCACTCAGTTGTGGTCAGTCTTTCAGGTGCTCCATGGCTCATACCTGAAGTGAGCTAAAACAAGTGAGCTAAGTCCCGTGCCTTTATGCAGATTGCCAACAAGGCTGCAGGCCCAAGCCTCAAACCTGCCAATCATCCCTAACTCCTTACCGCAAACTCATCTCTCCATTTGCACATTCACTACATCAAAGTGAGCTGCCACATAGATTACCCAAATCACATACTTCTCACATCTTCCCAAACGTCCTTTCATTCAGAACAGATCCCAAATGGGATCTGGCCCTCGCGCCTTGAAACACTTGTGTTTAGGCGCGTTACAAATGCCATATCGTACCATATCATATCATATCATACCCGCAACTGCACCCAATTCACCTTTGTCCTCATCATCTCCTTTGGAACTAATTTCAATTATTTTCCCTCCAGCCTCTGTTGCTCCTTTCCTTCTCATCTGCTTTTCCTTAGCCAGTCCTGGTTCAATCCTCCTGCCACCACTCTGCCACCATCTCCTTTACCAGCATTTACTGGATATCATCCAACCTCCATCCTTCAGTTATCCTATGGCTCAAATCTCCGACCCTCAAAGCAACTAGCCTACAATGCCTCACTTTAGCCTTGAAACACACCTTTAAACAACTATGCTCACTCTTAAATAACCCAATTCACCCCCCTGGAATGACAGATCAAAAAACACCCCTTACATCACTGAATACTACGACTATGACCACTGAATCTTTTAAGACATCTGTGTCATAACTGAAGTCTATATTCATTGCAACGACACAGCCAAACATTAATCCTCTACACCGATCCACTCCTGTGATTGGGCAGAGATTGTGTCATGGTTACCAAGGCTCTGTTCAAGATATTTCCCCTACCTCAATCAATGACATCATCACATCACAACCCCAGCCAACTCGGCCCATTTTTGGATGGCCTCCTGGACTGGCTTTTTGCTACCCTCTGCCTAAGTGTCCTGAGAAAATGAAGAACATTCTGAACCCCTCCTATGTGACTCACTTCATATACTTTAGTTTACTGCTCCCTGCCTATGAGGTTGTGAGTCCCCGCTCCCTCCTCCAAAAAGTGAAATGTGAACCGAATAAATCTTATTCTTGCTTCTTGCTCCATTTCATTATAATAATAATAATTTGATATTTATATAGCGCTTTGATCCAAAGCACTTTACATAGCACATATCTGCATACATTATTAATACCCATTCGAAATTGGTAGTCACTTTGTCTACCTCGGAAGGATGAAAGGCTGAGTCGACCATGTGGGATTTGAACCTGCGACCGAAAGAGTAGAAACAAATAAAATGTTAGTGTTCTCTGTGCTATAGCGGATTTCCCAAACTCTGCTATTCACACACACCGTTGATACAAATTCACTATATCATATGTCACAAGGTTAAGTGGTCTCTATAAAGGACACAAGATATCAATGTATTTCACATACAATTTATTCGGGATTATTTTCCAGGTTTGGCTAAAATAAAAATAAATCAAACCTATGGTCAGAATGGCTTTCGCTTCAGCTTCTCTTTTTTTATCAGTTTTAAAGTAAGTAGATCTCAAACCTTCTCACCGGGCCTCCACCCAATGTCACTCAGCCTTTTCAGGAAAGCACAGCCGCTCCTTGCAGCTATTCTTCCATTCTTTGTGAATTTGTAACCGGTGGTTCAAATAGCTCTCTCTGCCCTTGTTAGTGGTTGACTGAGTCCAGGCTCTTATTTGTATTTGGTTGACGTCTCCACAAGGTCCATAGTTATCAGCCAGCTCAGGGATTCCACAGGGATACTGACTATCTCCCTGTCAGCAGACCCGGTTCTACTGTCCTCCAAGAGGGAGAAAGTTTGTCCGAGATTTTCAAGTCAATTTGTGCATACAAAGCACGCTAAACAGTGTGGGGGGAATAATTTCGAAATTAGCAACCATAAATGGTGATGAGCACAGCCATTGAACCAGCAGGCAGACAGAAAACAAAACTCATGCTCTGGGCAGTGGAAGCAGAGCTCATACACGGCTGGCAATGGGTAAGGAAAGACTAAGCAAGGCTCAGTTGATGAAGAGGCAGACATGACAGTTATTGGGGAACCAACTGTAGGAGCAAAACAGACCTCGGCTAGACATGGAAAGAAGGGCAGCAAGGAAGGTAAAAAGAAAGCCTGTAGGTCTGATAGTTTAGATGACTTTGCAAACAAGTATTTGACTCAATAAGACCCCGTAGTAAATGCAGAATTTGATAAAATAGAGCAACATCATATAATTACAGAGACAGCTATGGAACGAGTGGGCAGAGGGAAACAGCCGGTAATGGCATAGACCAGCCCCAACTGCACACAGGGTCAGACAGGCTCAGCTGGGGGGCAAGGGCCGAGCACTGCAGACCCCTTTTCTAGCATCCCCAACAATTGAAGGGGGGCCCCACAATAACAGGCGAGGGGGATGCAAATGTTGTAGCAACAGCCTCACAAAAAGAAGACATGATGGTCACAAATGCACAGCTAATGGAAAGACTGAAAACACTAGAGAGTGGGATTTTGAACGGATACAAGAGGCCACTAGCCTGGAAAATTGACACAGAATCAGTCTGGGAAAAAGGGTACTTGGAAATATTTTCACCTGCAGAAGCACAACCAAGTGGAATGGGTGCTTTTAAAGAGCCGAAAAAAGATTGAGGGAAACGTAATAGCAAGAATTGCGCAGGTAGAACACAATTGGGACAATTGTTTGAAGGCTTTTTATATTCTACCAACTGTAATATTGGAGAAAACACCAGAAGAGGGGACACATTTAATGGCCTACATAGATAAAATCATAGAGGTAAAAGAGGCTTATGGTGGAGACACATGGCTCGCATACGATGAAAGATTCAGGAGAGCAATGGCCCAACGGCCAGAGATAAAAAGGGATGAGGTCCAAAATTATGTATACTTTTTTTTTAAATTATTATTATTTTTTGATGTATTTCAAAAATCAAAACAATTATTTCACAATTATTTATACTTAATGAATGGGAAGCCAGCAGGGAATGGAGAAAAGACTCAGTCACATATTAAGACAGCATATGCAAGCAGCAATAAAATCACTGAGCCAGATAAGTATAGAAAGGGTGAGTACACCCGTCTGCCAAACAGAGGCTCCAAAAAAGAGGAACAATAAGACAGGAGGCAGAAATATAACTAAACTAGGGAAACCCCCAATCAACGTTTTTAGGCAGCGCTAGCTGCATACTCAGACAAAAGCATCTGCCAAATAAATGAGAAAGGTTTCAAAGAGGGATTCTACATCCCCGTCAAGGGCTAAGGGCCACCCAAAATCCCAAAGATTCTAAAAATCAAGAAGAGACAACACAAGGATAATGAAGGAGAAAATTAAAAAAAATGGAACTAGATTTTTGGAGAATTGGAGGGCCCTGGGAACAAATGCCTTTCAAAGAATACATATGCTCCCGACCAGGGGTAATGCCCAAGAAAGAACCGGAAAATATAAGAATGATACATCATCTATCATACCCACAAGGGCAATCCGTGAATGATGGAATCCCAGAAACAGAAACTGCAGTAACCTACACCCATTTCCAAGAAGCACTCAGAAAAAGTCAGGGAATGCGGAAAAAGGGGCTCTGGTAGCCAAACTGGACATCGAGTCAGCATTTAGATTCTTACCAGTGCACCCAAAATCGCAACCCTGTTAAGGTTTTACTTTTGATGGAAAATTGTATGTGGACAAATGTCTACCAATGGAGTATCTTGCGCCCTACTCGAGCAATTTAGCTCACTTTTTCAGTGGGCCTTTCTAAAACAGTTACCGGAAGCTCAGGTATCACACTACCTGGATGATTTCATGTTGATAGGGCATATAGAGGCAGGAGAATGCCAAGACATGCTAACAATGATAGAAAAGGCAGCACAATGGGGCATACCATTGGTAGAAGAAAAGACAACCAAACCAGCAACATGCATAATTTTCTTAAGAATAAAAAAAGACTCCAATTCTGGTGTCTGCAGGACACCAAGCACAAAGGCAGAGGAATTACTAGAAAAAATCAGGATGTTAGGTAAAAAGGGAAAAGGCACAGTGGGAGAGATACAATATTTGACAGGAAGCTTAAACTTTGCAGCCATGGTCATACCACAGGGCAAAACATTTGCAAGGAGGTTGGAACTAAGGACAAAAGGCTGCCAAAAGCCACATTTGCACATTAGGTCAGGCAAGGAAGTTAAAGATGATTTACTGATATGGGAAGATACCTCACAAGCTTCAACGGCACAACACTATAGCTCATGCCATTGAACACAAGTAACAGAAGAGTGCTTTTTAACGATGCAGCTGGGAGCAAGGATTTGGGGCCATTCTGGGAACAGCGTGGGTCGCCGGAGAATGGGAAGACACATGGCAGGCAACAGGCGGGACCAGAAAACATCACGCTTCTTGAAATCATAGCAATCTGGCTAGCACTACACATCTGGGGCAGGCATCTGGAAAACACAGAACTAACCGCTTGGTCAGATAACATTGAAGTGGTGGGAATTATTAATAGAAGAACAACCAAGTTCCAGCTACAGTTAAGAATTTAAAGATCTATAACCGAGATCACACTGTTTTGAAAACATTGTGGTAGGAGCGAGGCATATTGCTGGAACAGATAATAACATTGATGAAGCTTTATCTCGTTTTTAGTGGACAAACTTTCACCAAATGGCCCCAATGCACAAAAATAGATGCCAGTTATCTAAAGGACATCCTGGATTGATGTGAGTGGCAGAGCGCTTGTACTGGTGGGCAAGATACAGGGCACCATCACCACTCTTGCGTCCGTATATGCGCCCAATACAGGACAGTCCAGATTCCTACAACAAACAATCCCTAAAGTCATGATTGAAGCAGAAGGTGAAGTGATCTTTGGAGGTGACGTTAACACATGGATGGATCCAGAACAGGACAGGCAAGCAGGCAACCCACTTATGACCCCCCTGTCGGGCTCCGGATGCTCACTGGCCGCAGAAATGATGGACGCCTACAGTCTCAGAGACGCATGGAGACACATGAACCCGAACCGAACAGGCTTCACCTTCTCTATCTACACCACATGCTACGTTCTCCAGAATTGACTATATATACCTAACCTCGGAACTCACTGCAGCAATGTCCGAATCCACCATATCTCCCGTCACATGGTTGGACCATGACATGGTCATGGTCATTATTGATCAGATGGCCCTCCCCCACAAGAGCTCCAAATGGCGATGCAAAGAGAATCTCTTTAAGGATCTAATCTTTCGGGAATAGCTTGAGCAGGGCATCACCCAATACATTGAGCAAAACAATATAGGTGAAATCTCCATGAATATAGTATGGGAGGCAGGCAAAGCCACTTGGAGGGAAATACTCATTAAAGAGGGGCAGCAAAGAAAAGAGAACGCCAACTCATAGAAATTAGACTCCGGAATGAAATCACTCAACTCAATCTCATGGCCCAATCTGCGGACCCTGATAGATTACAAAAGATCAAGCAGGCCAACGACAAGAGGGAAGAGCTGCGACAACTAGAAACAGGTAGCATCCTGCACAAACTCTAATGTCTGAAGCAAAAACATTATGAACATGGGGACAAAGCGGGCGCCTTGCTCGCCGCAAGACTCCGAGGTCAACGTCGAGAAGAATGGGTCCTTACGTTTCACAACGTAGACGCTCCCCACGACCATCGTTCCCCCAATATCCCTGAAGCCTTTGCCAACTTCTACGAGTAACTATGCACTTTGCATGCCGCCCCGCATCCAGAGGCGATCACAGACTACATGGACAAAGTATCCTTGCCAGCTCTCCCGTTGGACATAGCACAAGCCATGGACGCTACCATCACAGGGGAAGAAATTGAGGAGGCGATCAAAAGACTTCCAACAGGGAAAGCCCCCGGAAATGATGGCTACATAGCAGGGTTTTACAAGACCTTTAAGGACGCCCTCCTCCCATTCATGGTTGATCTCTTCAACAACATCCTCCAATCCGGCGTGGCACCCGAAATCTTCTCAGAAGCGCTAATAACAGTCATTCCCAAGGAGGGCAAAGACCCTGCGCAGTGCGCCTCCTACCGCCCAATATCCCTTCTAAATACCGATGCTAAAATCTATACAAGAATCCTCACTGCACGGCTGGAGTCACACATGCCCGTAATAATCCACAACGGCCAAGTGGATTTCATCTTAGGTAGACAAGGTGCAGATTCTACTCGAAAGACCCTTTGTCAAGTGACTCCAATCAAGGACTCCCACTAAGTCAGTGCCTTGTCTGGGATTGCTCAAGGGAAGCCCTTATTCACATATTTTTATGACACGTTATACTCTGGATGATAAACCCTTGTATAACGCCCCTCTCTTTGAATCCCCCTGACCTCGCTGAGCCAAGAAGTAGGTTTGTTTTTCAATTTAAAAGATTTATTGGAAAAATTAAACAATATATATATATCACACTTTTATAATAAATTAATATTTGACATCACACTTAGGCATATGAATATAATGTTGATCGACAATAGATAATCTGACACTAGCACACTTCTTTACAATCAATGAGGAGTTAGTATAAGAAGGATAAGGTAGCAGAAAATACTTTTATGGTTTCAAGGAAAGCAATGAGGGAAAAATGCAGCACACAAATAAACTTGTTATGATTTCAACAAAAGATAATATGATCACTTTTTCTTTGACAATTCCCTCCCCCCCTAGGCAAGATAAGGAGATGGAAGGAGAGCACACAATTCTCAAGAATACAAAATGCAATACAAATTTCCAGTTCACCCCAGCGAGCTTAGAGGGAAACAGGTATGATTTTAAAACAGGCAAGATCCTTTTAAATGTGGTGGCAATGAAGTGAAAAATATGCTGAAAATGCTTTTAATTCCCTCTAGAGGTTCAGGGTGAGTGAGAGATACTTTAAATCAGTTCAGGTCAGCCGTACCAATGATTCAGGGATGGTTATCAGGTTGAAAACGGGATTCAGTAATGGAAGCAAAAGACAGATATTTTTACACGTGGTTGAAATGAAGCAAACTGTCAATTCGCTGCACTTTTTTCCGAGCAGAGCTCTGTTTACAGTCCACACCCAAAATCAGCATACCCCATCAAATTGAAATGGTCTATTGTGTTGGGTCCAGCAGGCTGCAGGGAAGTCCCCTCCCTCTCAATCAACAGGGCCATGTGATATCCTGCCTCCTGGTGTGGGTCTCTGGGGTGTTAAGAGTTCTCAGGAAAGGCAAGTCTTTTGAACTTTTAATTACATAAGACCCCCTTCTGTTCACTGCACAGTTCTGCAAGACAGCTCTCCTGTCAGGATTTATAGAGCGCCAGCGCCGGTCAGTGTCCAATGCCAGTACTGCACCTATTTTTGACAGCTGTCTTGAATGAATACATTTCAAAAAGAAAGGATTTTACTTGATAGTATATGATCCTTGCTTGACATGGCATTGATGTGGATCTGTAGTAGAGTAAAGTAAAACACTCAACCATAGTTGTATTTTTGTTTGGTGGTTTCGGGCCCATGATCTTAGCAATTTTTGACATTAATAAAAACTGATTTTGAACAGAACCATCTTTCTTTGCACTGGTGGGTGGCAGGTCAAGGGACCATTTTGGTGCGCGCAAAACTATGCGGTTCTCCTGGATTCTGGCGCAAATGTGGGCTTTTCCACCATCTTGGATTTCCTAAGCCCACAGCACCAAATGTTGCAGCATAATAGTCCAAACGTGGGTCAGGACACCCAACACCTTCACCTAATAGACGAGGCCAAAAAATCATCAAACATGCCAGCGTTATTTTCAATCGATGCCGAGAAGGCGTTCGACAGAGTTGAATGGCACTTCCTGGAAGCCACGTTAAAGAAAATAGGCCTGGGCCCCACTCTCCGACGAGGAATCAAAGCAGTCTATACGGCTCCAAGAGCATCTGTGGCAGTGAACTCCCAATTCTCCCGCTGGTTCCCCCTCAGTAGGGGAACGAGACAAGGTTGCCCCCTCTCGGCAATAAACTTCACGCTTTCCTTGGAGCCGCTTGCCCAAATGCTTTGAGTAGATGCCGCCGTGGAAGGGATGCGAGTAAACAGCAGAGAATATAAGCTGGCCTTGTACGCAGATGACATCCTGCGCCATGTATTAAACCCAATATCATCAATCCCACGAGCGATCCACTTGATAGAGGAATATGGTGCACTCTCAGGCTTCAAAATCAACAAAACCAAATCCATCCTCTTTCCACTCAATGAACCGTCCCCAGAGCAGCAAATAGATCTTGAGCGCCTAGGGCTGATCATTGGAGGTCCAACACTGAGATATTTGGGGATCAATTTAACGAGAGACCTCGACCATCTTTACGAAGCTAACTTTCCACAACTTCTTGAAGCCCTCAAGGCTGATTTTAGGAAATGGAAACCACTCACAATTTCCTGGATGGGACGTCTAAACGCAATCAAGATGGTGAGCCTCCACGCTTTCTATATCCCTTCCAGGTCCTGCCGATCACAATCTCCGACAACTTTTTCAGACAAGTTAAGAAGGTCATACTGGAATTCCTGTGGAATGGAAAGAAACCCAAGATACCCTGCGACATCTTGATACTACAAAAGGAGCTGGGAGAAGTAGGCCTCCCAGACATAGAACGCTGCTATCAGGTGACACAACTCAGAGTCCTGATCCCACACCTGCGTGATAGAAAGGACCTCCAATGGGTCCAGTTAAATAACAATATTCTACCCCCCGCAACTCTCGCAGAATGGTTATGGGTCCCCAGACCGAAGCTCATAAAACGACTGTGCGACCACCCAATACTGGGAACAGTGTGGAACATATGGAAGAAAGGGAAAGGAATGTCCGGGGTCACCACGTGGCCTTCTCCTCTGAGCCATCTCTGGTCCCCCGGGATCAGAGAGGAAATCCCCAAACACGCCAGATATCAAGCCTGGTTTGATGCCGGACTTGAGAGAGTTGGTCAGCTGTGGAGAAAAGGGAAATTCATTTCAATTACGGAACTAGAGGAAGCTCTCCAACTAAACCCGATTTGGATTTTCTTGTATTTATGACTGAAAGGAGTGCTATCCAGGAGAGAATGGAAGGCCTGCACGCAAAGAGAGCTCATGCCTTTTGAGATTTTGAGACAATCTTGGACACGACCAACACAATTAAAGGATTAATAGCAAGTATGTACATGGCCCTAATCACCAAGGATGAAACTCCAAGTCCCCGCCTCAAGGAAAGATGGGAAAGAGATTTCGGCAGAGAATTTGATCAGCAGGCTTGGGACAGAATTTGTGAAACGCCATCCAAAATATCAATCGCAGCCCAGTATAAACTACACGCTATAAAATTACTCCACAGGTGGCAGAACGATCCACAGGCTGTCCAAAATGTTTCAAAGCTCCAGCCCGAGATGCTGGCGACAATGTGGTATGGACGCCGACTACTGGCACATATGGTGGAACTGCCCCAAAGTTTGCATCTATTGGCAAGAAGTCCTGGGATGGATTAAACAGTTAGACGGCATAGAAAGGGAATCATCCCCCCTTCTGATTCTAATTGGTCTCGAAGAAGAGGACGACAAACTGATTAGGATAAAAGGACTAGTGTCCCCCCTGCTATTGGCAGTGAGAGCGGGCCTGGTTATTAAATGGAAATCCCCACGCCTTCCAAATAAAAAGGACTGGATACAGATTGCCACGAACATATACACAATGGAAAAAATAACGGCAGCCCTCCACGACAAGGCCACACGACACGAGGAAGCCTGGGGTTATTTTGTCAGGCACCACATCACAGGCACAGTCACACGTGACCTGACGCATCAAGGAAAGTAGCAACCACTCTGCCCCATCATGAGCTGAGCACCGCATGACACACTGCCAACCAACCATGCCTGTCGCAAACTTCACCAGCGACGTGCAACTCCAATGATGACCAGCGGTAAACGTCATGCTGCCCACTACGGTTTACCACAGCAAACGCCAAGAACCTGGAAGATCTATGAGATGGGATAAGGAGAGGGAGCGAGGGGGGCAGGGACTTAAATTTCCTTTCATTAGAACGGGACACGTAGTTGTTGTTAAAATATTGTTTGGGTGGAACGAAGCAGTCTTTTGATGTAACCATGTATGCTTAATATGCGCCCACCTGTATGTTCACTTCTAATGTTAAAAATCAATCAAATTCAATTTAAAAAAAAGATGTTCTCCCTAGCATAGTTTGGGGCTTCCAAGATGAGCGGGCTCATAGCATCGAGCGTGAAAGCCAGCGATGGTTTAAGGATGATGGACATTAGGGTAAGGCCAGACAACATCGCCACTGAAGTCCAGAAATCCAAGACAGGTTGCAAGAGAGAGATAAATATCTATTGTATAGATGATACTTTCAATTCAAAGCAGTACTGATGAAAGCCATAAGGGGAGCCATGTGGGACCCTAAAGAATTTGGGACCCACTCATTTAGAATAGGCGCAGCACTAACTACATGGCAAGGAGGGCTGGGGGCACAACAAGTCAAAGGAATAGGGGGATGGAAATCTAAATGTTACAAACGGTACAAAAGAACAGAACTAATCTAAAACTTTTCTTCACGAACAGATTGCAGAGCCCCCCTCAAGTCAGCCTGAATAGTAGGACATTCCTTCATATTCCGAACAGCGAGATGGTCAGAGGAGACGAAGGAGGGAACAGCATTCAAAAACACCATCACTTCATGATGAGTGTACAGTGGGCTAACGTGGCCAGACAGTCATGACAAACTGGCAGACCTAGTCGCTTACAGGGACCCTCCTGATTTTCTGATTATACATTTAGGCAAAATAACTTGTTCTCTATGGGAAGAGAGCAATTATTGGAAGACATGGCAAGGGGCGAATTTTGTGAAAGCCATGGATATAGCCAGGTAGAAATTGAACAAAGTAATGGAAACAATCTGCACAAGCAGAGGGTTCCACTTCATCAAACATATCCCTAGCAAAGCCTGAACTTTTTCAGAGGGATGGACACACCTGTCAGAAAAGGGAATGGGGCATTTCTACAGGGAAATAGCTTTCAATTTGGCGGTAAGGAGATGTCGGTAGCAACTTTTGGGGGAACCTGGAAATCCGGTTACCATTCCAGGAGTGGAGGCACAGGCCTGATGGAGCAATCTCTGAACCTCGTGCCCTAAAATACACATTGGGCTTCATTACAACCCTGGCGTTGGACCATGGTGCTACTAGCACCATGGTCCATGCCGGATTCCGCCATGGTGGATGGCGGATTTACCGCCCCATTCCGAGGTTGGCGGGGCGGTAAATCCCCATTCACCATGGCCCCTTCCCCATTCCCATTTTTGGCCCATAGGGCTCAATGGGAATGGGGAAGGTGCTAATTACGGCACCGTAAATTACGGTGCCGTAATTAGCACCAAGGTCCCTTAGCGGGATGGACTTTAACGCCTGCAAAAAGCAGGCGTTAAAGTGTGAATCTGGCGTTAAGGGTTTAACGGCTCCGCAGCCTTTTACGGCGCTGTTAACCCCTTAACGCCATGGTTGTAATGAGGCCCATTATGTATTATTGTTATGATTATGATTGTTTGGTGTATTATTATGTAATGATGTGCAATAAAAATCCCACAGCCTTTTATTGCCAACACTCAACCAATGTTTTGTGTGGTACATGGGGGATGATGGGGTCAGTCACCAACCTCTTGGGTCCACCGGATACTGCTTGTAAAGGCAATGGAGCCAAATTGAAAATAGCCATACATGGGATTCTCTGGTGGCAACAGCAGCTGGTGCCTACTTGGAGCTGTTTTCCTAATGAGGTGCTTAGGTTTAGCTATAGAGAGTTTTGGCTCTCTGTCAGAGCATCTGCAGCATTTTTCAGACATGTCCAGGTTTAAATAGTTGCTACATGATGCAACAATTGTGTGTCAAATTCTCTGTTATTGTTTCAGCTGCTTTGTAGAAGCCAAAGCAAAGTAAAACACATATCTAACCACACATAACAAAAATATATTGTGGCCATATCGATAAGGTTGGCAAATGTGGTGCTACAGTGCCACATATGGGCCAACACTAAAAGAAACTGCGTGTGTATAACATTCATTACATTAAATAAATAAAGATTCATACCTATTAATTTCTGCACAAAGCCTCATATAGCTGGAGTTACAATGCACAAAAATGTAAGCAAATATTGACATATCAAATAGGGCCGGTCGTGTATATGTAGAGGTTAACATTATTGTGTAGTAAAGACCAGACAGGACAAACAACCATTGGCAAAGCCAATCGTTACGCGATTTGCATTATTGCGTTATTGCTTGTTTATGGATGGATAGAAGGTTAGATTGTGAGTTTGTGTGTTTTGGAGTATGAGTTGATGATCAGAATTGTTATGTGGATGCAAACAGACTCACTCATACATTTAAAGAAACTCACTGACATTTGCACACTTTCAAACTATCTTACCCACTCACAGATATTCTAACTATTTTAAACAACCACAGACAAGTGGCTTTTCCATGATGAGGCCCGTGCCCTGGATCATTTTCTCCCTACTGTGATGACTCTTCTCCTGGTCACCAGTCAACTGGCAGAACAGTGGCAGAGACAGCACAAGGCGCGGCCACGTGACACAGACCTTTTCAAAAATGATAACGGCGCCATCAGCATGGATACAACGATGGTGTGAATCCTGGGCAGAGCCAGGGGAGACTGGCAGGACAGAGCTGTGCCTAACGTGTCAAACAATGTGCAGTGCTGCCATGTGCAACACTGCCAAGTGTGCAGTGATCTTATGTGTGATACTTTCGGGCCTTATGTGCGACACTTTCATTGACACTGGTTTAGCTGAGCCATGTGATGTTTATGGCAGCTCCTCCACACTCCTACACGTGGCAAGTGTCTGGGGGGAAGAGGCCTAAAACTCTATAGCTCTCCTGCAGTGGAGGGTTCGAAATTGCTGGGCACTGTTCAGCTTCTGTGTGTAGCCTGGACTAGCCTGGTACGCTTACTCCCAAAGTCACGAGGACATACTTCTGACTCCCCAGGTCAACTGCAGACACAATATTATGCATTGGATGTGGAAAGTGTGTGCGTGCGTGCGTGTGCGTGTGTGTGTAGGAGAGAGAGAGAGAGAGACCGCCCGGGCCACCACACCCACCAGGGCCCTGCCACAGTCTTTCTCCATAGCTACCCCCCTCTCTGACTCACTATGCCCATGTCTCGATATCTCTTTCTGCTCATCTCTCCCTTTCTAAAGTCTTAGGAGAATAGCTCAAGGGCAACGTGCTCGCCTTGGAAGTGAGACGACACGGAGCACCACAGGTTCGCTCTCCGGGTCCGCGCTTAGACCTCTGGGTATCATATCATATTTGACTGCACCTATTTCTTCCTTCTTGTCACTGTGCCCTGGGGGTCGCCAGAGGTATCAGTTGGCAGCTCTGGCTTCTCTTCGGTGCCCCTGTCACTGCGCTTGTGCCCCTCTGGGTTAGAGGGGCCAGCGCCATATATAACTAGCAAACGGAGCTGACTTAAAGGCTGCCATCGCGCATCACTGTTTTTATTGATTCGTCATTACCTGAAACTATTCAGGGAATGTTTGGTTGTGTTTTATTATTTTTAAGACGTGTGGAAGTCCCCCATATTTCAGGCTGACCAAAATGTGAAGAATGACCGGACCTTTTGTCTGGGATATAAACTCAAACGCAATTCAGACTGCACTTCCTCGTTGGAGACTGGTGGCCTTTTTGCCACTGATGCGCATTTTCATATTTTTCCATTTTATACAAGGACCATGCCAGCCCACTATGAATTGTAAAGCTGTTCCTTGCATATGATGAGTATATGTGGCATGTGAGGCGATAACGGGCATAAGGTGGCATGCCATTTTTTCCATCCGTGCCATGTGTGGTTCTCTGTGTCCATGTCTCACTGCCTGTGATCTGTCAGCTCTCTACAAGACCATGTTACTCTCCCTGTCTCTCACGGTCCCTGTGTCCCTTCCTCTTCCTGCGTTTCTCTGTGCTCCTTGCCTCTCTGTCTCCCTGTAGCGCTGTCTCCCACTGTCCCCGTCTCTTCCTCGTCCTGCGTTTCTCTGTGCCCCTTGACTCTCCGTCTCCCTGTAGCGCTGTCTCCCACTGTCCCTGTGCCTCTTCCTCTTCCTGCGTTTATTCGTGCCCCTTGCCTCTCTATCTCCCCGTAGCCCTGTCTCTCGCTGTCCCTGTGTCGCTTCCCCTTCCTGCGTTTCTTCATCTCCCTTGCCTCTCTGTCTCCCTGTAGCCGTCTCTCCCACTGTCACTGTGTCCCTTCGTCTTCTTGCGTTTCTTCGTCCCCCTTGCCTCTCTGTCTCCCTGTAGCTGTGTCTCTCACTGTCCCTGCGTCCCTTCCTCTTCCTGCGTTTCTTCATGCTCCTTGCCTCTCTGTCTCCCCGTAGCCCCGTCTCTCACTGTCCCTGTGTCCCTTCCTCTTCCTGCGTTTCTTCATGCTCCTTGCCTCTCTGTCTCCCCGTAGCCCTGTCTCCCACTGTCCCTGTGCCTCTCCATCGTCCTGCATTTCTCCGTGCTCCTTGAATCTCTGCCTCCCTCCCTGTAGCCCTGTCTCCCACTGTTCCTCTGTCCCTTCCTCTTCCTGCGTTTCTTCATGCTCCTTGCCTCTCTGTCTCCCCGTAGCCCTGTCTCTCACTGTCCCTGTCTATTCCTCTTCCTACGTTTCTTCCTGCTCCTTGAATCTCTGCTACCCTGTAGCTCTGTCTCTCACTGTCCCTGTCTCTTCCTCATCCTGCGTTTCTCTGTGCCCCTTGTCTCTCTGTCTCCCGCTGCCCCTGTGTCTCTTCCTCTTCCTGCATTTCTTTGTGCCCCTTGCCTCTCTGTCTCCCTGTAGCTGTGTCTCTCGCTGTCCCTGTGCCTCTTCCTAGTCCTGCATTTCTCCGTGCTCCTTGTCTCTCTGTCTCCCTGTAGCCCTGTCTCTCGCTGTCTCTGTGTCCCTTCCTCTTCCTGCGTTTCTTCATTCCCCATTGCCTCTCTGTCTCCTTGTAGCCTTGTCTCTCACTGTCCCTGTGTCCCTTCCTCTTCCTGCGTTTCTTCGTCCCCCTTGCCTCTCTGTCTCCCTGTAGCTGTGTCTCTCGCTGTCCCTGTGTCCCTTCCTCTTCCTGTGTTTCTTCGTGCTCCTTGCCTCTCTGCCTCCCTGTAGCCCTGTCTCTCGTTGTCCCTGTGTCCCTTCCTCTTCCTGCGTTTCTTCGTGCCCCTTGCCTCTCTGTCTCCCCGTAGCCCTGTCTCTCACTGTCCCTGTCTCTTCCTCTTCCTGCGTTTCTTCCTGCTCCTTGAATCTCTGCTACCCTGTAGCCGTGTCTCCCACTGTCCCTGTGTCCCTTCCTCTTCCTGCGTTTCTTCATGCTCCTTGCCTCTCTGTCTCCCTGTAGCCCTGTCTCTCGCTGTTTCTGTGTCCCTTCCTCTTCCTGCGTTTCTTCATTCCCCATTGCCTCTCTGTCTCCTTGTAGCCCTGTCTCTCACTGTCCCTGTGTCCCTTCCTCTTCCTGCATTTCTTCGTCCCCCTTGCCTCTCTGTCTCCCTGTAGCTGTGTCTCTCACTGTCCCTGTGTCCCTTCCTCTTCCTGCGTTTCTTCGTGCTCTCTGCCTTCTTTTTAGCCCTGTCTCTCGCTGTCCCTGTGTCCCTTCCTCTTCCTGCGTTTCTTCATGCCCCTTGCCTCTCTGTCTCCCTGTAGCCGTGTCTCTCGCTGTCCCTGTGTCCCTTCGTCTTCCTGCGTTTCTTCATGCTCCTTGCCTCTCTGTCTCCCTTTAGCCATGTCTCCCACTGTCCCTGTGTCCCTTCCTCTTCCTGCGTTTCTTATTGCTCATTGCCTCTCTGTCTCCCCGTAGCCCTGTCTCCCACTGTCCCTGTGTCCCTTCCTCTTCCTGCGTTTCTTCATGCTCCTTGCCTCTTTGTCTCCCCGTAGTCCTGTCTCTCACTGTCCCTGTGTCCCTTCCTCTTTCTGCGTTTCTTCGTCCCCCTTGCCTCTCTGTCTCCCTGTAGCTGTGTCTCTCACTGTCCCTGCGTCCCTTCCTCTTCCTGCGTATCTTCATTCTCCTTGCCTCTCTGTCTCCCCGTAGCCCTGTCTCTCACTGTCCCTGTGTCCCTTCTTCTTCCTGTGTTTCTTCATGCTCCTTGCCTCTCTGTCTCCCCGTAGCCCTGTCTCTCACTGTCCATGTCTCTTCCTCTTCCTGCGTTTCTTCCTGCTCCTTGAATCTCTGCCTCCCTGTAGCCCTGTCTCTCACTGTCCCTGTCTCTTCCTCGTCCTGCGTTTCTCTTTTCCCCTTGCCTCTCTGTCTCCCTGTAGCCCTGTCTCTCGCTGCCCCTGTGTCTCTTCCTCTTCCTGCATTTCTTTGTGCCCCTTGCCTCTCTGTCTCCCTGTAGCTGTGTCTCTCGCTGTCCCTGTGCCTCTTCCTAGTCCTGCATTTCTCTGTGCTCCTTGTCTCTCTGTCTCCCTGTAGCCCTGTCTCTCGCTGTCCCTGTGTCTCTTCCTCTTCCTGCGTTTCTTCATTCCCCATTTCCTCTCTGTCTCCTTGTAGCCCTGTCTCTCACTGTCCCTGTGTCCCTTCCTCTTCCTGCGTTTCTTCGTCCCCCTTGCCTCTCTGTCTCCCTGTAGCTTTGTCTCTCACTGTCCCTGTGTCCCTTCCTCTTCTTGCGTTTCTTCCTGCTCCTTGCCTCTCTGCCTTCCTTGTAGCCCTGTCTCTCGCTGTCCCTGTGTACCTTCCTCTTCCTGCGTTTCTTCGTCCCCCTTGCCTCTCTGTCTCCCTGTAGCCGTGTCTCTCGCTGTCCCTGTGTCCCTTCGTCTTCCTGCGTTTCTTCATGCTCCTTGCCTCTCTGTCTCCCCGTAGCCCGGTCTCCCACTGTCCCTGTGTCCCTTCCTCTTCCTGCGTTTCTTAATGCTCCTTGTCTCTCTGCCTCCCTGTAGCTCTGTCTCCCACTGTCCCTGCCTCTTCCTCGTCCTGCGTTTCTCTGTGCTCCTTGCCTCTCCGTGTCCCTGTAGCGCTGTCTCCCACTGTCCCTGTCTCTTCCTCGTCCTGCGTTTCTCTGTGCTCCTTGCCTCTCCGTCTCCCTGTAGCGCTGTCTCTCACTGTCCCTGTGTCCCTTCCTCTTCCTGCGTTTCTTCATGCTCCTTGCCTCTCTGTCTCCCCGTAGCCCTGTCTTCCACTGTCCCTGTGTCCCTTCCTCTTCCTCCGTTTCTCCGTGCTCCTTGCCTCTCTGTCTCCCTGTAGCCCTGTCTCCCACTGTCCCTGTGTCCCTTCCTCTTCCTCCGTTTCTCCGTGCTCCTTGCCTCTCTGTCTCCCTGTAGCCCTGTCTCCCACTGTCCCTGTGTCCCTTCCTCTTCCTCCGTTTCTCCGTGCTCCTTGCCTCTCTGTCTCCCTGTAGCCCTGTCTTCCACTGTCCCTGTGTCCCTTCCTCTTCCTCCGTTTCTCCGTGCTCCTTGCCTCTCTGTCTCCCTGTAGCCCTGTCTCCCACTGTCCCTGTGTCCCTTCCTCTTCCTCCGTTTCTCCGTGCTCCTTGCCTCTCTGTCTCCCTGTAGCCCTGTCTCCCACTGTCCCTGTGTCCCTTCCTCTTCATCCGTTTCTACGTGCTCCTTGCCTCTCTGTCTCCCTGTAGCCCTGTCTCCCACTGTCCCTGTGTCCCTTCCTCTTCCTCCGTTTCTTCATGCTCCTTGCCTCTCTGTCTCCCCGTAGCCCTGTCTCCCACTCTCCTTGTGCCTCTCCCTCGTCCTGCATTTCTCCGTGCTCCTTGAATCTCTGTCTCCCTGTAGCCCTGTCTCCCACTGTCCCTGTGTCCCTTCCTCTTCCTCCGTTTCTTTGTGCTCCTTGCCTCTCTGTCTCCCCGTAGCCCTGTCTCCCACTGTCCCTGTGTCCCTTCCTCTTCCTCCGTTTCTCCGTGCTCCTTGCCTCTCTGCCTCCCTGTAGCCCTGTCTCTCACTGTCCCTGTGTCCCTTCCTCTTCCTCCGTTTCTTCATGCTCCTTGCCTCTCTGTCTCCCCGTAGCCCTGTCTCCCACTCTCCCTGTGCCTCTCCCTCGTCCTGCATTTCTCCGTGCTCCTTGTCTCTCTGTCTCCCTGTAGCCCTGTCTCCCACTGTCCCTCTGTCCCTTCCTCTTCCTCCGTTTCTCCGTGCTCCTTGCCTCTCTGTCTCCCTGTAGCCCTGTCTCCCACTGTCCCTGTGTCCCTTCCTCTTCCTCCGTTTCTTCATGCTCCTTGCCTCTCTGTCTCCCTGTAGCCCTGTCTTCCACTGTCCCTGTGTGCCTTCCTCTTCCTCCGTTTCTTTGTGCTCCTTGCCTCTCCGTGTCCCTGTAGCCCTGTCTCCCACTCTCCCTGTGCCTCTCCCTCGTCCTGCATTTCTCCATGCTCCTTGCCTCTCTGCCTCCCTGTAGCCCTGTCTCCCACTGTCCCTGTGTCCCTTCCTCTTCCTCCGTTTCTCCGTGCTCCTTGCCTCTCTGTCTCCCTGTAGCCCTGTCTCCCACTGTCCCTGTGCCTCTCCCTCGTCCTGCATTTCTCCATGCTCCTTGCCTCTCTGCCTCCCTGTAGCCCTGTCTCCCACTGTCCCTGTGTCCCTTCCTCTTCCTCCGTTTCTCCGTGCTCCTTGCCTCTCTGCCTCCCTGTAGCCCTGTCTCTCACTGTCCCTGTGTCCCTTCCTCTTCCTCCGTTTCTTCATGCTCCTTGCCTCTCTGTCTCCCCGTAGCCCTGTCTCCCACTCTCCCTGTGCCTCTCCCTCGTCCTGCATTTCTCCGTGCTCCTTGTCTCTCTGTCTCCCTGTAGCCCTGTCTCCCACTGTCCCTCTGTCCCTTCCTCTTCCTCCGTTTCTCCGTGCTCCTTGCCTCTCTGTCTCCCTGTAGCCCTGTCTCCCACTGTCCCTGTGTCCCTTCCTCTTCCTCCGTTTCTTCATGCTCCTTGCCTCTCTGTCTCCCTGTAGCCCTGTCTTCCACTGTCCCTGTGTCCCTTCCTCTTCCTCCGTTTCTTTGTGCTCCTTGCCTCTCCGTGTCCCTGTAGCCCTGTCTCCCACTCTCCCTGTGCCTCTCCCTCGTCCTGCATTTCTCCATGCTCCTTGCCTCTCTGCCTCCCTGTAGCCCTGTCTCCCACTGTCCCTCTGTCCCTTCCTCTTCCTCCGTTTCTCCGTGCTCCTTGCCTCTCTGTCTCCCTGTAGCCCTGTCTCCCACTGTCCCTCTGTCCCTTCCTCTTCCTCCGTTTCTCCGTGCTCCTTGCCTCTCTGTCTCCCTGTAGCCCTGTCTTCCACTGTCCCTGTGTCCCTTCCTCTTCCTCCGTTTCTTTGTGCTCCTTGCCTCTCCGTGTCCCTGTAGCCCTGTCTCCCACTCTCCCTGTGCCTCTCCCTCGTCCTGCATTTCTCCATGCTCCTTGCCTCTCTGCCTCCCTGTAGCCCTGTCTCCCACTGTCCCTCTGTCCCTTCCTCTTCCTCCGTTTCTCCGTGCTCCTTGCCTCTCTGTCTCCCTGTAGCCCTGTCTCCCACTGTCCCTGTGTCCCTTCCTCTTCCTCCGTTTCTTTGTGCTCCTTGCCTCTCTGCCTCCCTGTAGCCCTGTCTCTCACTGTCCCTGTGTCCCTTCCTCTTCCTCCGTTTCTTCATGCTCCTTGCCTCTCTGTCTCCCCGTAGCCCTGTCTCCCACTCTCCCTGTGCCTCTCCCTCGTCCTGCATTTCTCTGTGCTCCTTGTCTCTCTGTCTCCCTGTAGCCCTGTCTCCCACTGTCCCTCTGTCCCTTCCTCTTCCTCCGTTTCTCCATGCTCCTTGCCTCTCTGTCTCCCACTGTCCCTGTGTCCCTTCCTCTTCCTCCGTTTCTTCATGCTCCTTGCCTCTCTGTCTCCCTGTAGCCCTGTCTTCCACTGTCCCTGTGTCCCTTCCTCTTCCTCCGTTTATTTGTGCTCCTTGCCTCTCCGTGTCCCTGTAGCCCTGTCTCCCACTCTCCCTGTGCCTCTCCCTCGTCCTGCATTTCTCCATGCTCCTTGCCTCTCTGCCTCCCTGTAGCCCTGTCTCCCACTGTCCCTGTGTCCCTTCCTCTTCCTCCGTTTCTCCGTGCTCCTTGCCTCTCTGCCTCCCTGTAGCCCTGTCTCTCACTGTCCCTGTGTCCCTTCCTCTTCCTCCGTTTCTTCATGCTCCTTGCCTCTCTGTCTCCCCGTAGCCCTGTCTCCCACTCTCCCTGTGCCTCTCCCTCGTCCTGCATTTCTCCGTGCTCCTTGTCTCTCTGTCTCCCTGTAGCCCTGTCTCCCTCTGTCCCTCTGTCCCTTCCTCTTCCTCCGTTTCTCCGTGCTCCTTGCCTCTCTGTCTCCCTGTAGCCCTGTCTCCCACTGTCCCTGTGTCCCTTCCTCTTCCTCCGTTTCTTCATGCTCCTTGCCTCTCTGTCTCCCTGTAGCCCTGTCTTCCACTGTCCCTGTGTCCCTTCCTCTTCCTCCGTTTCTTTGTGCTCCTTGCCTCTCCGTGTCCCTGTAGCCCTGTCTCCCACTCTCCCTGTGCCTCTCCCTCGTCCTGCATTTCTCCATGCTCCTTGCCTCTCTGCCTCCCTGTAGCCCTGTCTCCCACTGTCCCTCTGTCCCTTCCTCTTCCTCCGTTTCTCCGTGCTCCTTGCCTCTCTGTCTCCCTGTAGCCCTGTCTCCCACTGTCCCTCTGTCCCTTCCTCTTCCTCCGTTTCTCCGTGCTCCTTGCCTCTCTGTCTCCCTGTAGCCCTGTCTCCCACTGTCCCTGTGTCCCTTCCTCTTCCTCCGTTTCTTCATGCTCCTTGCCTCTCTGTCTCCCTGTAGCCCTGTCTTCCACTGTCCCTGTGTCCCTTCCTCTTCCTCCGTTTCTTTGTGCTCCTTGCCTCTCCGTGTCCCTGTAGCCCTGTCTCCCACTCTCCCTGTGCCTCTCCCTCGTCCTGCATTTCTCCATGCTCCTTGCCTCTCTGCCTCCCTGTAGCCCTGTCTCCCACTGTCCCTCTGTCCCTTCCTCTTCCTCCGTTTCTCCGTGCTCCTTGCCTCTCTGTCTCCCTGTAGCCCTGTCTCCCACTGTCCCTGTGTCCCTTCCTCTTCCTCCGTTTCTTCATGCTCCTTGCCTCTCTGTCTCCCCGTAGCCCTGTCTCCCACTCTCCCTGTGCCTCTCCCTCGTCCTGCATTTCTCCGTGCTTCTTGTCTCTCTGTCTCCCTGTAGCCCTGTCTCCCACTGTCCCTCTGTCCCTTCCTCTTCCTCCGTTTCTCCGTGCTCCTTGCCTCTCTGTCTCCCTGTAGCCCTGTCTCCCACTGTCCCTGTGTCCCTTCCTCTTCCTCCGTTTCTTCATGCTCCTTGCCTCTCTGTCTCCCTGTAGCCCTGTCTTCCACTGTCCCTGTGTCCCTTCCTCTTCCTCCGTTTCTTTGTGCTCCTTGCCTCTCCGTGTCCCTGTAGCCCTGTCTCACACTCTCCCTGTGCCTCTCCCTCGTCCTGCATTTCTCCATGCTCCTTGCCTCTCTGCCTCCCTGTAGCCCTGTCTCCCACTGTCCCTCTGTCCCTTCCTCTTCCTCCGTTTCTCCGTGCTCCTTGCCTCTCTGTCTCCCTGTAGCCCTGTCTCCCACTGTCCCTTCCTCTTCCTCCGTTTCTCCGTGCTCCTTGCCTCTCTGTCTCCCTGTAGCCCTGTCTCCCACTGTCCCTGTGTCCCTTCCTCTTCCTCCGTTTCTTCATGCTCCTTGCCTCTCTGTCTCCCTGTAGCCCTGTCTTCCACTGTCCCTGTGTCCCTTCCTCTTCCTCCGTTTCTTTGTGCTCCTTGCCTCTCCGTGTCCCTGTAGCCCTGTCTCCCACTCTCCCTGTGCCTCTCCCTCGTCCTGCATTTCTCCATGCTCCTTGCCTCTCTGCCTCCCTGTAGCCCTGTCTCCCACTGTCCCTCTGTCCCTTCCTCTTGCTCCGTTTCTCCGTGCTCCTTGCCTCTCTGTCTCCCTGTAGCCCTGTCTCCCACTGTCCCTGTGTCCCTTCCTCTTCCTCCGTTTCTTTGTGCTCCTTGCCTCTCCGTGTCCCTGTAGCCCTGTCTCACACTCTCCCTGTGCCTCTCCCTCGTCCTGCATTTCTCCATGCTCCTTGCCTCTCTGCCTCCCTGTAGCCCTGTCTCCCACTGTCCCTCTGTCCCTTCCTCTTCCTCCGTTTCTCCGTGCTCCTTGCCTCTCTGTCTCCCTGTAGCCCTGTCTCCCACTGTCCCTTCCTCTTCCTCCGTTTCTCCGTGCTCCTTGCCTCTCTGTCTCCCTGTAGCCCTGTCTCCCACTGTCCCTGTGTCCCTTCCTCTTCCTCCGTTTCTTCATGCTCCTTGCCTCTCTGTCTCCCTGTAGCCCTGTCTTCCACTGTCCCTGTGTCCCTTCCTCTTCCTCCGTTTCTTTGTGCTCCTTGCCTCTCCGTGTCCCTGTAGCCCTGTCTCCCACTCTCCCTGTGCCTCTCCCTCGTCCTGCATTTCTCCATGCTCCTTGCCTCTCTGCCTCCCTGTAGCCCTGTCTCCCACTGTCCCTCTGTCCCTTCCTCTTGCTCCGTTTCTCCGTGCTCCTTGCCTCTCTGTCTCCCTGTAGCCCTGTCTCCCACTGTCCCTGTGTCCCTTCCTCTTCCTCCGTTTCTTTGTGCTCCTTGCCTCTCTTTCTCCCCGTAGCCCTGTCTCCCACTGTCCCTGTGTCCCTTCCTCTTCCTCCGTTTCTTCATGCTCCTTGCCTCTCTGTCTCCCCGTAGCCCTGTCTCCCACTCTCCCTGTGCCTCTCCCTCGTCCTGCGTTTCTTTGTGCTCCTTGCCTCTCTGTCTCCCTGTAGCGCTGTCTCCCACTGTCCCTGTGTCCCTTCCTCTTCCTGCGTTTCTTTGTGCTCCTTGCCTCTCTGTCTCCCTGTAGCCCTGTCTCCCACTGTCCCTCTGTCCCTTCCTCTTCCTCCGTTTCTCCATGCTCCTTGCCTCTCTGTCTCCCTGTAGCCCTGTCTCCCACTGTCCCTGTGTCCCTTCCTCTTCCTCCGTTTCTTCATGCTCCTTGCCTCTCTGTCTCCCTGTAGCCCTGTCTTCCACTGTCCCTGTGTCCCTTCCTCTTCCTCCGTTTCTTTGTGCTCCTTGCCTCTCCGTGTCCCTGTAGCCCTGTCTCCCACTCTCCCTGTGCCTCTCCCTCGTCCTGCATTTCTCCATGCTCCTTGCCTCTCTGCCTCCCTGTAGCCCTGTCTCCCACTGTCCCTGTGTCCCTTCCTCTTCCTCCGTTTCTCCGTGCTCCTTGCCTCTCTGCCTCCCTGTAGCCCTGTCTCTCACTGTCCCTGTGTCCCTTCCTCTTCCTCCGTTTCTTCATGCTCCTTGCCTCTCTGTCTCCCCGTAGCCCTGTCTCCCACTCTCCCTGTGCCTCTCCCTCGTCCTGCATTTCTCTGTGCTCCTTGTCTCTCTGTCTCCCTGTAGCCCTGTCTCCCTCTGTCCCTCTGTCCCTTCCTCTTCCTCCGTTTCTCCGTGCTCCTTGCCTCTCTGTCTCCCTGTAGCCCTGTCTCCCACTGTCCCTGTGTCCCTTCCTCTTCCTCCGTTTCTTCATGCTCCTTGCCTCTCTGTCTCCCTGTAGCCCTGTCTTCCACTGTCCCTGTGTCCCTTCCTCTTCCTCCGTTTCTTTGTGCTCCTTGCCTCTCCGTGTCCCTGTAGCCCTGTCTCCCACTCTCCCTGTGCCTCTCCCTCGTCCTGCATTTCTCCATGCTCCTTGCCTCTCTGCCTCCCTGTAGCCCTGTCTCCCACTGTCCCTCTGTCCCTTCCTCTTCCTCCGTTTCTCCGTGCTCCTTGCCTCTCTGTCTCCCTGTAGCCCTGTCTCCCACTGTCCCTCTGTCCCTTCCTCTTCCTCCGTTTCTCCGTGCTCCTTGCCTCTCTGTCTCCCTGTAGCCCTGTCTCCCACTGTCCCTGTGTCCCTTCCTCTTCCTCCGTTTCTTCATGCTCCTTGCCTCTCTGTCTCCCTGTAGCCCTGTCTTCCACTGTCCCTGTGTCCCTTCCTCTTCCTCCGTTTCTTTGTGCTCCTTGCCTCTCCGTGTCCCTGTAGCCCTGTCTCCCACTCTCCCTGTGCCTCTCCCTCGTCCTGCATTTCTCCATGCTCCTTGCCTCTCTGCCTCCCTGTAGCCCTGTCTCCCACTGTCCCTCTGTCCCTTCCTCTTCCTCCGTTTCTCCGTGCTCCTTGCCTCTCTGTCTCCCTGTAGCCCTGTCTCCCACTGTCCCTGTGTCCCTTCCTCTTCCTCCGTTTCTTCATGCTCCTTGCCTCTCTGTCTCCCCGTAGCCCTGTCTCCCACTCTCCCTGTGCCTCTCCCTCGTCCTGCATTTCTCCGTGCTCCTTGTCTCTCTGTCTCCCTGTAGCCCTGTCTCCCACTGTCCCTCTGTCCCTTCCTCTTCCTCCGTTTCTCCGTGCTCCTTGCCTCTCTGTCTCCCTGTAGCCCTGTCTCCCACTGTCCCTGTGTCCCTTCCTCTTCCTCCGTTTCTTCATGCTCCTTGCCTCTCTGTCTCCCTGTAGCCCTGTCTTCCACTGTCCCTGTGTCCCTTCCTCTTCCTCCGTTTCTTTGTGCTCCTTGCCTCTCCGTGTCCCTGTAGCCCTGTCTCACACTCTCCCTGTGCCTCTCCCTCGTCCTGCATTTCTCCATGCTCCTTGCCTCTCTGCCTCCCTGTAGCCCTGTCTCCCACTGTCCCTCTGTCCCTTCCTCTTCCTCCGTTTCTCCGTGCTCCTTGCCTCTCTGTCTCCCTGTAGCCCTGTCTCCCACTGTCCCTTCCTCTTCCTCCGTTTCTCCGTGCTCCTTGCCTCTCTGTCTCCCTGTAGCCCTGTCTCCCACTGTCCCTGTGTCCCTTCCTCTTCCTCCGTTTCTTCATGCTCCTTGCCTCTCTGTCTCCCTGTAGCCCTGTCTTCCACTGTCCCTGTGTCCCTTCCTCTTCCTCCGTTTCTTTGTGCTCCTTGCCTCTCCGTGTCCCTGTAGCCCTGTCTCCCACTCTCCCTGTGCCTCTCCCTCGTCCTGCATTTCTCCAAGCTCCTTGCCTCTCTGCCTCCCTGTAGCCCTGTCTCCCACTGTCCCTCTGTCCCTTCCTCTTGCTCCGTTTCTCCGTGCTCCTTGCCTCTCTGTCTCCCTGTAGCCCTGTCTCCCACTGTCCCTGTGTCCCTTCCTCTTCCTCCGTTTCTTTGTGCTCCTTGCCTCTCCGTGTCCCTGTAGCCCTGTCTCACACTCTCCCTGTGCCTCTCCCTCGTCCTGCATTTCTCCATGCTCCTTGCCTCTCTGCCTCCCTGTAGCCCTGTCTCCCACTGTCCCTCTGTCCCTTCCTCTTCCTCCGTTTCTCCGTGCTCCTTGCCTCTCTGTCTCCCTGTAGCCCTGTCTCCCACTGTCCCTTCCTCTTCCTCCGTTTCTCCGTGCTCCTTGCCTCTCTGTCTCCCTGTAGCCCTGTCTCCCACTGTCCCTGTGTCCCTTCCTCTTCCTCCGTTTCTTCATGCTCCTTGCCTCTCTGTCTCCCTGTAGCCCTGTCTTCCACTGTCCCTGTGTCCCTTCCTCTTCCTCCGTTTCTTTGTGCTCCTTGCCTCTCCGTGTCCCTGTAGCCCTGTCTCCCACTCTCCCTGTGCCTCTCCCTCGTCCTGCATTTCTCCATGCTCCTTGCCTCTCTGCCTCCCTGTAGCCCTGTCTCCCACTGTCCCTCTGTCCCTTCCTCTTGCTCCGTTTCTCCGTGCTCCTTGCCTCTCTGTCTCCCTGTAGCCCTGTCTCCCACTGTCCCTGTGTCCCTTCCTCTTCCTCCGTTTCTTTGTGCTCCTTGCCTCTCTTTCTCCCCGTAGCCCTGTCTCCCACTGTCCCTGTGTCCCTTCCTCTTCCTCCGTTTCTTCATGCTCCTTGCCTCTCTGTCTCCCCGTAGCCCTGTCTCCCACTCTCCCTGTGCCTCTCCCTCGTCCTGCGTTTCTTTGTGCTCCTTGCCTCTCTGTCTCCCTGTAGCGCTGTCTCCCACTGTCCCTGTGTCCCTTCCTCTTCCTGCGTTTCTTTGTGCTCCTTGCCTCTCTGTCTCCCTGTAGCCCTGTCTCCCACTGTCCCTGTGTCCCTTCCTCTTCCTGCGTTTCTTTGTGCTCCTTGCCTCTCTGCCTCCCTGTAGCGCTGTCTCCCACTGTCCCTGTGTCCCTTCCTCTTCCTGCGTTTCTTTGTGCTCCTTGCCTCTCTGTCTCCCTGTAGCCCTGTCTCCCACTGTCCCTGTGTCCCTTCCTCTTCCTCCGTTTCTTTGTGCTCCTTGAATCTCTGCCTCCCTGTAGTCGTGTCTCTCACTGCCCCTGTGTCCCTTCCTCTTCCTCCGTTTCTTTGTGCTCCTTGCCTCTCTGTCTCCCTGTAGCGCTGTCTCCCACTCTCCCTGTGTCCCTTCCTCTTCCTGCGTTTCTTCATGCTCCTTGCCTCTCTGTCTCCCCGTAGCCCTGTCTCCCACTCTCCCTGTGCCTCTCCCTCGTCCTGCGTTTCTCCGTGCTCCTTGCCTCTCTGCCTCCCTGTAGCCCTGTCTCCCACTGTCCCTGTGTCCCTTCCTCTTCCTCCGTTTCTTTGTGCTCCTTGCCTCTCTTTCTCCCCGTAGCCCTGTCTCCCACTGTCCCTGTGTCCCTTCCTCTTCCTCCGTTTCTTCATGCTCCTTGCCTCTCTGTCTCCCCGTAGCCCTGTCTCCCACTCTCCCTGTGCCTCTCCCTCGTCCTGCGTTTCTTTGTGCTCCTTGCCTCTGTGAATACTTTATGGCAGACAGGGTGTGCGTTGACGTTTGCAATACGATTTCGACTTATCTTGACTTCGACATAGAGACCAACTGAATGTGCACGAAAAACTTACAGATTCCCCTGAAGTTTTTGGAAGGTTAAGGTTGGAGAGTGTGGCATGTGTGTGGACGAGCTCATTCCTAGCACAATTGGATGGCCATAAGGGACGTGCACTGTTTTGAGTACTGGCCTCCCTGGAAAATAACAAACTCGAAGTTTGAGCACATACAATGTACAATTACGAGAGCACCTGTTCCCAGAGTTACAGATTGTGATTTGTTCGAGTGTGTATTTATAAATAGAAACACCTTTTAGTGTATGTGGGGGGGCAGGAAGAGGAAAACAAGCGTTTTAGAAGGCTCGAACGTCTTGGGTGGGCTCGCCTCCCTCTTAAAAGTCTGAAGAGTGACCTGATGGACAATAAAAGGCCAGCAACACTTGCAATGCTGTAGATAATATTGAGGGGTGAGGGGTACGTTCGAGAGGCGTTATTTGCATTGAGGAAAGTATGTTCGTCCTTCATGGGAATTAATGCTGGGAAAGGGCCACTCGTAGATGATTGCACTCAGAGCAGCAGGCGCTGTCGCCGGAATGATGTTTTTCTGTTTAAAAACTTATTTTTAACAAAATTCCTGAATGTCAGATGTAGGTCCCATTTTATGCTTTCCAGCTGTTGCAAAAGGGGTTAATGTGTGCAGTGCTGCTCGATATAAATCGCCTGCTAAAAGGCGACCACTTAATTTATGTGTCATGTCCTCTTTCTGAACCTCACTCCCACCCGTGCCGAGTCCACCACTTGCAATAACCCCGTGGCCCAGGCAGCCTGTCTAATACATTCAGACCACGTGCATGTCGTACAAGCTATCCCAGGCAAGAAATAAATGCTGGGCGGCACGGGGTCCCTCATTCTTTTCAGAAAGTAATATCCCCATTGCTTGCCAACGTGCGTCCATTCAGACTCACGGCGCCGAAGCATCATTCACCCTCCTGAGCGCCAGCTCTGCTGACAGCTGCTATATGTCTGCAAAGACATGCATAAACTTTCACAGAGGTAGCAGGTGAACACATTGTTTTCCTCCATCTAGCTTCACGCAGGATTCCATCTGCTTTTCAGCGCTATAATGAACGATGTAATTACTACCAAAGCGCATCAGCAAACCGGGATTAGACCCAGAGCGGTGGGTAGAGGAATCCAATGTTCACTCTTAGCCAAGAAATACCTGGATACACCACCCTCAGTGCACATTGCTGCCTCACTCCTTACTGCTGAATGGTCTGTACTGTACCTTGGAAAGGGTGAGACTAGGGGGGAGGGGGGCACATCTGTCCAGTGAAAGAAACACGAATTACACACAACAGCACACAAAAAAACTAAGCGGAATAGAGCCTTCCGTTGTTTAATATTGGTTGTCATATGGCAGAGGAGGTGTTTTGCTGTCTACTCACTGCCCACTCAGTAGATCAGTGTGTGACAGTCTTCATGCTTGTGTGCTTTGATCTACCATATGGATAATTCCAGGGCCAATATGCATGCATTAAATAGCTTTAGAGGTGGAGAGAAGATTACGGTGTTTGTTAAACCCATCCCTTGAAGTTTTCACAAATTGACAAAAGTTGGCTCGTCCTAATGAAATTGCCAGTATTACATGTGTGCCCATCTGCTATAGAGGGAAGCCACATGACCATTCTTCTATCAACAGCTGATTGTAATGCTCTTGTAATCTGATAATTTAGGTGGCGACTGTTGCCATTGAAAAGCATCAGCACCCTATGGACAGGGGCAACACTCTATTCGCTCTCTCAAATGTCGGTTTTTCGTTCAATACTTAACACATTGAAGCCAAAATACCAAAGCACAGTGATTTTTAAATACCACCCGCAATGGGAGTGATCGAATAGCTTAGAGGTTTTGCGGCTGGGAGTGTGAGTGTGGGTAGAAGATATTGAGTGCACATTGCTGGAAGATATTGTATGTATGGGGGTGTAAGAAGGGTAGGGGTAGAAGGGGAGGTAGTTGGGGAAGAAGTGGGATGGGGCAGGGCAGTTGGGGTAGTAGGGAATTTGGTCACTGGGTCACAGCACTGTTTGAGACATTGTTTACTACAACAGTAGTGGGTTTAAAACTCCAATTAAGTCATGAACTCTCAGAAGACTGCTTTGAAAAAACACTGGCAGGCCCGTACGTGGGGCGGTGTGTGCTTGGGAGGGATCATTGTCCCCTGGGGGTTGGCGCCATGTCGGAGGTGAACACTAGCTTTTTGTAAGCATGGTGTTCAACACATTTGAATAACAAGATAAAATGAAACCATTTGTGTCAAATTACGGGCCATCATAGGTAGTGAGTTTTAATTTGTTACTGACTTTCATTGCCCAGCAAAAAGTGCCATTTGTTGCTATTGGAATGTGTAATGTTTGTGCTATTTCAGTGTACTGGGATGGAATGGATTTGCAGTAGAAACTGGCAATTGAACACTGCCTGGTACTGGCTCTTCAGTGGAAAAAGAGGGGGACCGGAACCACGAGTGCCTGATTCCAGTGCTGGTCCGGCAACAGCCTCAGAAGTAAGCACCCCTTGAGTAAAAAAGAAAGTTGGTTGACGTTCCTATTAAAATAAATGCTTTTTCTCAGTCCATATGCAAGTTCCCTCTTCCCCGGGCATTCCTGTGAGGACATCTTGGGGTCGATATCCATGTATAATTTGCAATAGACTATAGGCCTAAGCCTACAGCGCTATCATTTTATGTATTGTGCTAACAAAGCACAATACAATGTGAATAAATGACCAGATTCGAACTAGAAAAGCAATAAGGAAACAAGATAAACAGACCACCAACACGAGAGAATATACTTGTGGATGTGGCTTTATTAGATATTGAAATCTGAACAATTTCCATATCTTGATATAGATTTTCAGTTTTGAGAAATCTAATCTTTCATTTCTTATATGCACAGAGGAAAATTGTTGTCACAGACTTCATGGTGAGCAGTGTGAAACCAAGGGAGATTGTGATGACAGCAAAAAGACAGAGAAGCAACTTGGCACGCTACCTGCTGGACTTTGTAGCAAAATGGCGGACAAAGGGAAGATTAACATTGGATTGTCATCGACAGGAAGCTATAAAGGTACATAAATGCCATTCAGAAAGTACATGTTTAATATATTTATTTGGAGATTGCACAGTGCAAATTGTCTACTGTGCTTCCTCTCACCCATGCATCCCTGTGCCAGGCTCATCTTCAGCCGAGCAGTCGAGCACCTCCTTTCAAGATCTACCTGTTGGTTAGATGTTTTGCCAGCTCTTTTCAAGCTATTTCTACAGAATTCTTCCTTTTTGCATTTCAGAATTTTTATCTGTTTAAGCTATGGAAATTGTCTTTGCAGACCTCTCCGCTGTTGAGTACTCAAAATCACTCGCAAACAAAATTGGGTTCTAACGACTGAAGCGGAAGGCACCCGACTGCAATTTAAGGAATACAAAATGTCTTATTTTTCAGAACATTTATTTATTGCATTATAAAATGCTACCTGGGCTGGTTCAGGGGATCAAACTTGCTGCCTAGGCTTATTCCGCCACCCGCCGCGCATGCCCTCATGCTCCCTGCGCTGGGGCTAGGTCCCCTCCTCCCCTTTACTCTCTTGCTGCATGGGCAGTATCCCTCCCCTTTGTGCCCTATGCTCGGTCTGCATTTTCCCTCTCCTCTGCTTGCTAGGCTAATCATGGGTCGCCCCCTCACACTTTTGCTACCTGGGATGGGTCTACGTCACCCTCTCCTTTACTCTCTGAGCTGGGTCTGTGTCCCCACATCCCCCTTGCTCCCTGGGATGGGTCACCTCCCTCCCCCAGCTCCTTGGGCTGGGTCTGTTGACCCCACCCCCTTCCTTGCTTCATGTTCTGGTTCTGGGTCCCCATCTGACTTTCTTGCTCCCTAGGCTGGTTCTGGTCTCCACCTGACTCCCCTGGGCTGGGTATCCATCTGACTCCCCTGCTCCCTGGGCTTGCCCTGGGTCTTCATTTGACTCATTGGCTGGTTCTGGGTCACCACCAGACTTCCTTGCTGGCTGGGCTGAGTCTGGGTGCCTCCTTCACAACTGCTCACTGAGCTGGGTCCTCAGCTGACTCTCTTGCTCCCTGGGCTGGGTCCCCACCTGACTCCCTTGCTCTCTAGGCTTAGAATGGGTCTGCATTCATATAAATTTGCTGCTATTAATGCACATTGCACCTTATTAGTAATAGATTGGCTATTGCATATTTATATAGACAATCAAGGCATTTGCACTTTAAATGAGCAATAACCTGCTATGCAACAACACATTATATAAATAACTCCATCATAGTCTATAAATCTTGATATGCCATTGCCATTAATACTACGCATTTTAACTACATAAGATCGAACCATGCGAATAATTGTTTGCTCAACAGACACAGTTTGTCTCGTTAGGGTTAACTGGCCATTTATTAATACAACTATTTATTCACATGTACACATATGGAGCCTTACCTGTGATGGATGTAAAAACGGATATTAATTCAGATGATATATCGGACATGTATTGGGCATGCAGGGCAATACAATAGGGCCATTAGGACCGCGCACTAGGCAGATCTGTGTGCATACAGCATTATGTAGCCCAATACGGTATTTTCCATATGTCATTAACATCATTGCTTATTATGCAATTTGTGAATATAAATTAATTTTTGCGCTAGTTGTACTATATGTTGGGGAAAAAAAAACTGACAGTTCATTTGATGCTTGTTTGAAAAACATTCCAGTATATCTAACACGATTTACGGAGTTTTTGTAACATGTTCAAATATGGCTGACTTTGTAATACAAGCTTTGATGTCAGTGCACGTAGCTCTATGCACTGGGATCATAGAGAGTATGCTGGTTTATATGTCCTTCCTTTGTGTTTTCACCCGAAACATGAACAAGCGGCCAGTTTGCTGCAAAACGTGTCATTTTTCGTGTTACTTTTTCTTCCGTCCATGGCATTTAACTAATAAAAGTATATTTTGGAGACCCTTGGTTCTTGGACTCTGTGTTTGGTGTGGCACAGTCTCACTGGACTGCTTTTCGGAGTGCACTCCATTTAACTTTATACCACGGTATAAAGTACTTCTATATATATATATATATAATTTTTTTTTTTTTATCCATACATGTCCACAAATTGTAAAGCACCCAGTTCTGGGATTGCCACAGAAATGCTGGGATTGCTACAGTCATTTTTGTGTGCTATGTACACAGTTTCAGGTTGAACCTCATTGTACCTCTTTTAATAAATACAATTGAATAAAAAGCAGGTGTTTGTGTTTTTCTTTTAATAGATAATATCCCATTAACCCAGCTCTTCTTTCATGTCATTGTACCCAAATGACTAAGACCCAATGTAATCACTTTTGGAGGGTTTCTTTTCAGGGCTATAGTTAGCATCGTTTTTTGGATTTTTAGAGGATTGTTTTGGGATTGCATTTCTTTTGGATTTATGTAGGGTTGTTTTGGGATTGCATCGCTTCTACCAGGAAGGATTTCTAGTTAACATATTTCAGGTGCATTAAGCCAAAAGGAAGCCAAATGCAGTCCATTGCTTTTGTATTTATTTGGGATTGCATTGATTTTGGATTTGTTGTGGATTGTTTGGGGATTGCATTGCTTTTGGATTTTTAATGGATTGTTTGGGGATTGGATTGTTTTTGGATTTTTGTGGATTGTTTGGAGATTGGGTTGTTTTGGGATTTCTTGTGGATTGTTTGGAGATTGGGTTGTTTAGGGATTGCATTCCACTGAGGAATGCTAATTAACGTATTTTTCGGCTGCATGAAGCCAAAAGGAAGCCAAATGCAATCCACTGAGTACAATTGGATTTTCTGCATTTAAATAGGATTTAAATGTGCGGGGCTGAGTGTGTCTGTGGGGCCGAAGTGCTGAGAGTGTGTGGCAGGGCTCAGTGTCAGTGTTGGGGGATTCTGGGTGCTTTGTGTGGAGGGGGCTGGGTTCCTAGTGTGTTTGTGGGAGGGGCTATGTGTGGTGTGCTGGGAGCATGTGTGGAGGGGGAGGCTTGGGTGCAAACTGTGTGGGCGGGGCAGGTTGAGTGTGGGTGATTTCCTGGGTGCTGAGTGCGAGTGGTGGGACATGGTGTGGGGGGCTACTGGTGTGTAGGGGGTGCTGTTTGAGGGTGAGGTGGTGCTGTTTGAGGGGGACTGTGTTTGTTGCGGAACTGGTGACGAGTGTGTGGAGATGTTTGAGAGGGCTGGGTGTGTTTCTGTGTAGGTCTGAATATGGGGTATTAAGGGGTGAGCATATGTGTGTAGGGGTGTTCCTTGGTGCTGTTTGTGTTTGTTCAGGGGGGGCTGGATGTTGAAATGATAGACCTTCTCTGAGGTATTGTTGCAGTTTGCAGAGTTCATGCCTTAGTGTCTAAGTGGTGGGTAGAGGGTCACTGCATAAGGCCTGGGGGGAGAGCAGATTCTGTTTAGGCCGCTGGAAGTTTGTATTTTAGTGCAGCGCTTTGTAATTGTGGGAGATTATTGGGTGTGAGGCCATGTTAGCTAGAGGTGAGAATTGAAATTAGGGAATTTACAGGTTGGTTCGTGACATGGGGGATTTATAGTTTTGTACACTAAATCAGCGAACTTAGTTAATGTTTGGGTGCACTAGCATAGAAGTCAAAGATGGAAAGTGACGGCTGCAAGATTCTCGAGAGTTTTTACAGTACACTATAAATAAGTCTAGCTAGAGTCATTCTAAAATAATACCACCAATCTTACTCAAAAGGGATACATCATGGGGTAATCAACACCCTTTTCCTAAATCTTTTGGAAGCATCTTAAAATCATTTAAACTCATCCTGGAGTGGTCTGCAATAATCATTCACTATTCAAAACCCAGCCTAAGGTTCTCATGGAACCGTCCTGGAGTAATCCTGAAGTTGTCATGGAGTCATCCTAGAGTAATACGAAGTCATCCTGGAGTAATCCCAACTCATCCTGAAGTTGTCGTGGAGTCATCCTGAACTTGTCATAGAGTCATCCTAGAGTAATCCGAAGTCATCCTAGAGTAATCCAAAGTCATCCTGAAGTTGTCATGGAGTCATCCTGGAGTAATCCAAGATCATCACTGGAAGTCATCCGAACTCATCCTGGAGTAGTTTCTGTGATAACTCTAGAGTCATCAACTCATTAAATATTTGGGCCTGTACACATACCCCAGGATGATCTTCCTGAACTATCCGTGTATGACTCTAGAATGGAGTCATTCGATGACTCCAGAATGATTCCAGGATGATCTTCCTTTTTGACTGGGGTGTGTCTTCCTGTAGCCGTGCCTCTTGCTGTCCCTTGGTCTCATCCTCCTCCTGGGTTTCTTTGTGCCCATTGCCTCTCTGTCTCCCTGTAGCCTTGTCTCTCACTGTCCCTGTGTCTCTTTCTCTTCCTACGTTTCTTCGTGCTCCTTGCCTCTCTGTCCCCCCGTAGCCCTTTCTCTCGCTGTCCTTGTGCCCCTCCCTCTTCCTGCGTTTCTTCGTGCTCCTTGTCTCTCTGTCTCCCTGTAGCCATGTCTCTCGCTGTCCCTGTGTCTCTCCCTCTTCCTGTGTTTCTTCATTCCCCATTGCTCCTCTGTCTCCCTGTAGCCCTGTCTCTCGCTGTCCCTGTGTCCCTTCCTCTTCCTGCATTTCTTCATTCCCTTTGCCTCCCTTTCTCCCTGTAGCCCTGTCTCTCACTGTCCCTGTGTCTCTTCCTCTTCCAGCATTTATTCATGCCTCTTGCCTCTCTGTCTCCCTGTAGCTGTGTCTCTCACTGTCCCTGTGTCTCTTCCTCTTCCTGCGTTTCTTCGTGCTTCTTGCCTCTCTGTCTCCCTCTAGCTGTGTGTCTCGCTGTCCGTGTCTCTTCACCTTCCTGCGTTTCTTCGTGCCCCTTGCCTCTCTGTCTCCCTGTAGCCTTGTCTCTCGCTGTCTGTGTCTCTTCCTCTTCTTGCGTTTCTTCATGCCCCTTACCTCTCTGTATCCCTTTAGCCTTGTCTCTCGCTGTCCCTGTGTCTCTTCCTGAGTTTCTTCGTGGCCCTTGCCTCTTTGTCGCCTTGTAACCCTGTCTCCAACTGTCCCTGTGTCTCTACCTCTTCCTGCGTTTCTTCGTGCTCCCTGCCACTCTATCTCCCTGTTGCCCTGTCTCTTGCTGTCCCTGGGTCGCTTCCTCTTCCTGTGTTTCTTCCTGCTCCTTGCCTCTATCTCCCTTTAGCCCTGTCTTGCACTGTCCCTGTGTCTGTTCCTCTTCTTGCTTTTCTTCGTACCCCTTGACTCTCTGGCTCCCTGTAGCCCTGTCTCTCACTGTCCCTGGGTCTCTTCCTCTTCCTGCATTTCTTCGTGGTCCTTGCCTCTCTGCCTCCCTGTAGCCTTGTTTCTCACTGTCTCTGTGTCTCTTCCTGGGTTTCTTCGTGCCCCTTGCCTCTCTGTCTGCCTGTAGCCCTGTCTTGAACTGTCCCTGTGTCTCTTCCTCTTCTTGCGTTTCTTCATACTCCTTGCCTCTCTGCCTCCCTTGTATCTCACTGTCCCTGTGTCTCTTCCTGCGTTTCTTCGTGCTCCTTGCCTCTCTGTCTCCCTGTAGCCCTGTCTCTCGCTGTCCCTGGGTCTCTTCCACTTCCTGCATTTCTTCGTGCTCCTTGCCTCTCTGCCTCCCTGTAGCCTTGTCTCTCACTGTCCCTCTGTCTTTTCCTCTTCCTGCGTTTGTTCGTTCTCATTGCCTCTCTGTCTCCCCGTAGCCCTGTCTGTCGCTGTCGCTGTCCATGTGTCTCTTCCTGCGTTTCTTCGTGCCCCTTGCTTCTCTGTCTCCCTGTTTGTTTGTTTGTTTGTTTATTTATTTTGTATAGCGCTCCTGACCCAGAGGTATATGGGCGCTTAAGCATCAGGTTACAGGTATAGGTAAGAACATTTGTACATTTGTGCAGCATATGTATAGTTACAAAAGCAGTTATGAAAGCAGTTATAGTAGAATTAGTAACATCGTAGCGGATACATACATACATACAGTGCTAGTTATTTGTTGAGTAACCAGGTGATGATCTTAGTTCTGAAGGGTTGAAATGTAGGGGTAGATTTGATGTCCAATGGAATAGTGTTCCATAAATGTGAGGCTAGAACTGGGAAGCTGGATCCACCGGCTCTTTTTAGGGAGTATTTGGGCACTGTCAGTTGTAGTGTATTAGAGGATCTGGTGGTTCTAATATTCTGTCTTAAGGTGAATTTATCGGTTAAATAAGGTGGGGCCAGGTGGTTAAGAGCTTTGTAGGTGAGGCAGATAGTTTTTAGGTCTATTTTTTGTTGGATGGAGAGCCATTTGCATGTGATTCTTGTGGCTGAGATATGTTCTCTTCTGGGAATATTAAGGGCGGCACGGAGTGCATTGTTTTGTAGAACTTGCAGTTTATTGACAACCGTTTTATTGGCACCTACATACAGGCTGTTGCAATAATCCAGTTTGGATTGTATAAGTGCTCTGGCTAGAGTAAGGCAATTGTTGGGGGATATCAAAGGTCTGCAGGCTCTGATTAGTTTCCCAGTGTAAGCAGTGGCAGAGGCGGTCATATTAATTTGTTTGGCGAAGTTGGTGTTAGTGTCGAGATAGAAACCCAGAGTTTTTACACTTTTGGCAGTGGGAATGGTGTTGCCGTCAATGATGAAGCTAGAGTAGCTAGGGCTGAGATTCCGGATAGTGTTGGGTGAGCCGACAAGGAGCAGTTCAGTCTTGTCATCGTTCAGGCAGAGGCCATGTGTGGCCATCCATGCCTGAATGATGGAAAAGACTTCACCGATCCTGTTGGCGTCCGCGTTGTAGTTGCCTGATAAAGTAAGGAGTATCTGGGTGTCATCTGCGTAGTTGGTGTAGGTGACACCCAGATGGTCCAGTTTATCGAATAGGGGCTTTGTAAATATATTATACAAAGTGGGTGAAACACAAGATCCTTGTGGGACACCGCAGGTAATGGGAATAGGGTCGGCTGCTGCTATGGGTGAGAAGACTCACATGGTCCTGTTGTCCAGGAAGGATTGGATCCATGTGACCGCCGAGTGGGAGAAGTGTGCTGCCGATGATAAGTGGTTGCACAAGATTTTGTGGTCAACCAGGTCAAAGGCAGCGGAGAGGTCGAGGAGAAGCAGGATGGCAGCCCTCCCTTTATCTTTGATTTCGTCTATCTGGCTCTTGAGATCAACAAGGGCCGTTTCCGTCCCATGTTGGGGACGAAAGCCAGATTGGCGAGTACCTACTAATAGGTTTCAAGGTAATCCTGAATTTGTAAATAGGCCACTCTGTCAAGAATCTTTAGTAAAAATGGGACAGTGGTAATGGGTCTATAATTTGTGGGTATGTCTGGGTCGAGGGTCTGTTTTTTTAGCAAGGGTAGGACCCAGGATTGTTTCAGATTACTTGGGACCATGTTGTTAGAAAAAGACAAGTTTATTAATTTGGTGATGAAGGGGGAGAGATCCCTGGCAGCATCCTTGATAATCTGTGCGGGGCAACTGTCCCCCTTGCAGTTCGAGGGTTTCAAGGATGCTATAATTTTTTGTACTTCAGGTATGGTAACCTTTTTGAAGGTGAAGCCTGAGCTAGTGGCGGTGAGTGGGGGATGGGTGGGTCTGGAGGTGGGGTCATGAGTGAGCTGTTGCCGTTTGTTTCCAATTTTAGTTTGGAGCCCTGAAATTTTGTTGGCAAGGGCATTCTGGATCCCTGTGCACCAAGGTTTATCCTTTGTGCAGGTATCTTCGGGAGGAGTGGGGTTTTCTAATTCCTTTAAGATGTTAAAGAGCTCTTTTGTGCTGGAGCCTGCCTGTGAGATCCTGGAATTAAGAGATTCTTTCTTAGCACGTGTGATCTCATTTTTGTAGAGGGTGGAGATATTGGTGAGGTTGGTTCTATTGTCTACTGAAGGCACCGATTTCCATAGTGATTCAAGTTTGCTTTTTTGTAGTCGGAGAAGTTTGAGCTCTGGGGTGTACCACGTATTCATGTGCGCTTTAGGTTTCCCTTTGCACATTTTTAATGGGGCAATGGTGTCGATAGCTTTAGCCATGGAGTCATTATAGGCGTTGACCAGCGAGTTTAAGTCAGTTGTAGTTGGTCGGGCGTTCAGAATGGGGGTCACCAGAGGCATTAAGGCTTCAGCTGTGATGTTGCTCTTTTTCCTAGTTAGGCAGGCCGGAGCAATAATAGGCCTTTTGTGCACTAGGTTGTTGATATTAATGTCAAGGGGGAGGAGGTGGTGATCCGTCCAGATGAGCTGTACAGGGTCCTTTAGGGTGATGTTGCAATGGAGGGTGGTTACCCAGTCAAGGATTCTGCCTTTCGAGTGGGTGGGTTTGGAGCAGAATTGAAGGAGGCCATGCTCCTCTAATGCCGTGGCCAGGGCAATGGCAGGGGTGTCAAGAGGGTCATTAAACCCGAGATTGAAGTCTCCCAGTATAATCATTTGTGCTGAAGGTTTGGAGCTTTCGGCTACTAGGGAGGTGATATCTTCCTCAAATGAGCCAGGTGGACCCGGGGGTCTGTAGATTAGGTGCATAGTGATAGTACTCTTCGGGGAGGTTTGTAGTTTAACTGTAAGGTGTTCACATGATTTGAGTAGAGGAGAGGAGCCTAGTCTGATATCAAGTGAGGACTTAAAGATGAGGGCTACACCACCTCCTCGAGCGTTAGGTCTGTCTACTCTGAGGATAGTGTAGTTGTCAGGGATGGCTAGGGTAAGGGATGGTCCCGCAGCCTCATGTAACCAAGTTTCTGTCATAGCAAGGAAGTCTAGGTTGTTAGTCAGAATGATGTCGGCGACTTCTATGGAATGGGCGACTAGTGATCTAACATTTAGAAGAGCTCCTTTTAGTGTATGGAGGGTAGAGTTGATGGGGGTTATAGTGTACTTGTTAGTTTTGTTGGGTAGTTTAGCTGGGCGTTTGCTAGTTTTATGGTGGATTCTGGCACCAAGTCTATTGTTGCGATCGGTAGGGATGAGGGTGGTTGCTTGAGAGACAGTAAGGGCGGTCATCGTGGAGGGGCTGTGATGATGGGTGGGGCAGGGTGCTCTAATGTCGGTAGGGTTCTGCTTGGATCTATCTGCACTCTTATTGTCTAGGACATCGTAATGCTGTGCGTGGTCATGGGTAGGATAAGCAAATTGTGAGACCGGGAGGAAGGCTGGAGTAGTGGGCAGGAATGGTGTGGGGCAGACGATAGGGTAATGTCTTGGGCAGGCGGGTCTAGCTAGTCCATTTTTATGGGTTATGTAGCTGTTACCGTTGCAAAGTATATTACTTTGCATGACACAGAAGGGGAACATGATCATGGTAAGGCAAAGTAGCATAATGTGTGTGCTAGGGGCGATGCGCCGTGCAGAGGATTGGCGGATGAAGGACATCGGTGCGACCATAAGGCACAACACAATAGTGTGGTCTAAATGTGACCATAGGGCAAACACAGTAGCGTGGTCACTATGCGACCATAGAGCATAACACAGTAGCGTGGTCACTATGCGACCATGGGGCACAACACATTAGTGTGGTCTATATGCGACCATAGGGCACAACACAATGGCGTGGTCACTATGCGACCATAGGGCACAACACAGTAGTGTGGTCTAAATGCGACCATAAGGCACAATACAATAGCGTGGTCTATATGCAACCATAGGGCAAACACAGTAGCGTGGTCACTATGTGACCATAGGGCGCAACACAATAGCGTGGTCACTATGTGACCATAGGGCACAACACAATAGAGTGGTCTATATGCGACCATAGGGCACAACACAGTAGTGTGGTCTATATGCGACCATAGGGCACAACACAATAGTGTGGTCTAAATGTGACCATAGGGCAAACACAGTAGCGTGGTCAGTATGCGACCATAGGGCATAACACAGTAGCGTGGTCACTATGCGACCATGGGGCACAACACATTAGTGTGGTCTATATGCGACCATAGGGCACAACACAATGGCGTGGTCACTATGCGACCATAGGGCACAACACAGTAGTGTGGTCTAAATGCGACCATAAGGCACAATACAATAGCGTGGTCTATATGCAACCATAGGGCAAACACAGTAGCGTGGTCACTATGTGACCATAGGGCGCAACACAATAGCGTGGTCACTATGTGACCATAGGGCACAACACAATAGAGTGGTCTATATGCGACCATAGGGCACAACACAGTAGTGTGGTCTATATGCGACCATAGGGCACAACACAATAGAGTGGTCTATATGCGACCATAGGGCACAACACAGTAGTGTGGTCTAAATGCGACCATAAGGCACAATACAATAGCGTGGTCTATATGCAACCATAGGGCAAACACAGTAGCATGGTCTAAATGCCACAACAAACAATACAACAAACAGGTGTGGTATGTATGTGACCAGTACTAGAGACCATAGACCCATCTAAGTGGGAGTGGCTAAGAGTCCATGCATACAGTAATGTCCCGGTACTTGCATGTACTTACAATGCGTTCTCCTTATGCGAGAGGGTTCTGGCAGTGGGTAAGTTGCAAGTTGAGCAGAGGTGGTGGCTACTCCGCGCTCCCATGCGCGTAACAGGCGCAGAACAGGCCTTTGTATGGCCTTAGGACTGGCCGGCGATTCCGCCTGCCGGCGGTTCTTTCTGTTCAAATCGAGGTTCAGCCTCGATATCGTGCCGCGATGCGCCCGGCATGGGCGAGTCAGGCACCTTGTATGGACAGGGTCAGGCAGGCCCTGCTCTGATAGCACGCTCCGTGCCTGGGTCCTGATCTGGATCCTCTGCTGGGCTGGGGGGCTGGGGGGGCTCCTGCCCTCACCCCTCTAGGTGGATGATAGAAGTGGCCCTGTCTCTCACTATCCCTGTATATGTTCCTGCGTTTTTGTGTGACCATTGCCTCTCTGTCTCCCTGTAGCGCTGTCGCTCGCTGTCCCTGTGTCTCTTCCTCTTCCTGCGTTTCTTCATGCTTGCCTCTCTGTCTCCCTGTTTCTCTGTACTCTGCCTTCCTCATTTCCAAATGACTTTTGCAGAGTGCATTACCCATTTGTGTTAATGGTGTTCACTGCATGGGGACTGCACTGTATGACACAGCCACATAGGAAGAAACTTGAATACTGAGCAAGGACGATTATGGAGCTGCTGGAAAATAATGAGTCATTACAAATTTGACAGTGTGGTAAAAAAAAAAGCGTCAGCAATTCCGATTCTGCCATTGTTGGCGGTAATTGATTTACTGCTTTCAAAGCTGGGACGCAGAGTGATATTGCTTGTCACCACAGCACAGTCACACTGTGTATGGGGGCTTGCTGCATCTTCACGAACAGAATGCCATCTTTCCCTAAAGGCTTATATAGTTTTGTCTAATTATTGACTCGCAGATCAGGCTGTGTTTACAGCGCAGGCACCTTTCAGCCTGGGCTCTGCACCGATCTTCTCCTCTAATCACACAGCTCGTGGCTGGCCAACATTACTTCATTTGAAGTTAAGTGGTGCTGAGAGCGAGGGAGATAAAACTATGGGCCTGTGGGATGTGCATTAAAGTGTGCTGTATACATTCAGGGCACAAGTGAGTGATGGAGGAGGTAAAGGCAGTGATACGCAAGGGCCCGCCCCCACCGGTCCCCGAACGAAAGCGAACAAATAGAATAAGGAAATTGGAATAAATGAATATATTGTGTATGCTACCGCCATGTAGAATGTAACACAAGTAGGTTAGTTTGTCACACTGTGGGGAACTAGTTGTTAGATTTAAGGGAGGGTTAGGTTGCTGAGTACACAGAGAGGGAATGCAGCAAATGGTGGCGTGCACACTTTGGTAGGACACACCATGATTCCCTTTTGTAAAGCTCTGTACAGTACACAGTTAGTTAAGAAAGCGCAGACTTTTGGTTTAAATAGTGAAATAGGGATTTTTGTTCTTCCACAAGTGCTGTCCAGACGATTGAGAATATCAAGGCCGAGAAGAAAAGAGAGGATAGCTGAACCTGCACAAACAGACCTTTCCATGGTTCCAGTTTAGATAAGCAAAAATTAAGTTATTCTTGTTGTTAACAGACAGAAATAGGCATAGGTTTAATTGGAAGGTGCACGCAGTAACATTGCTAAGGAAACGTTAGCAAGATGTATTGAATAGCTATGCACATTATGACCCAATTAAATCGAGCACCTTCAGGCAGTAGGATGTAGTAAACGGGAGTATGGGACAAGTTGTCCCAGGTTGAGCAAAACGCCCTGCGTGAAAATATGAGATTGGAGTGAGTTCTTGGCCAGGGCAACATTTCAATACCTCCTTTCCCACCGGCACCAGAGGTTAATTGGGTCATTGTGGATAAGTGCAACATCCAAGGCCACAGCAGTAACAGACACCAGTGTTGTGATAGTGTCAGCAGGTTGTGGTGCCAACAATCAGAACGCGGTCGGATGATGCCAGCTATATGACGTCTTGCATAATGGGATGGACCCTGGGCATGGTTAAAGATAAGGACCATCCAATTAAGAGTAAAATGTATAGGGTAATATATGTAATTTGGTTTATAGTGATGATTTCGAAAAACAAAGTTTTGAAAAACAAAAGTTTCGAAAACAAAGTTTCGAAAGAAAAAGCTGTGACAGCCTATATTTAACATGCAAAGTGCATTTCTTTCAAAACCAATCCGTCGACAATAGTCATGGACTGGTTTCAATTGAAATGCAGAAGTTTACATGTTAAAAGTAGCATTTCAATGCTTTTTTTTGTAACTTTGAAACGTTAGATGGAGCTGTCCAGTGCTGTCATTTCAGCACTGGGCAGCTCCATGTAACGTTTCAAGGTTTTTGGGTATATTGGCATTTCAATACTTTTTTTTTGTAACTTTGAAACGTTACATAGGACTAAAACCCTGTATACATTGATCTGTTAATGATGCAATATATGGCAGTGCTCTTTTTGAATAATTAATTATGGGTTTAATGTTGATTCTGTACATTGATATGGGGGCTGGGTGGGGTTGGTTGGAAGGGCATATTGCGAGTATTCACCCTGCGTGTATAAGGAGTATAGTGTGCATCGAGCTAGAGGTGGCTCCTGCATGCATGGGATTATTTGTGTAAAGAGTGGATGCTCTGTGTTATGCATTCAGGTGGTTTATATACATGTCTGTTTTCCGATAAAAGGTACATTATCCTGGATGCTTTCAGGGCCTTTCAATATTTTTAGTGAGCAATCTGCAGTCCCATGATACTGCAACATACTCCTTTTATTCGTGACTGCAAATGTATGCTTTGCAGTGTGCATGTTACTGGCTGCATTTGCTGTAGCGCTTCAGGGTGTCATCTCTCTCAAACCGCTGCGATATCCAGCAACGCTTTTATCGCCTCTTTACTCTGGTATCAACTACTTTATCCTACGTAAAACAAATAAAAAAGTGGCTTAGTACTTCCCTGCGCTCTCTACCAAATTTTTAGGTGAAGCTTAGTACTTCCCTGCGCTTTCTACCAATTTTGTAGGTGAGGCTTGGTACTTCCCTGTGCTCTCTTCCAAATTTGTAGGTGTAGTCACTTAAATTGCACTATAAATTAATCAAGGTCCACTGGCTGCATCAGTTTGTTTAAAGTGTGACTCTAAGCCTGATGTAATAAGAAGTTACATTCTACAATCTAACAGTTCCTAATGTGCCAGACCCCTTAATGTTTGTTTTACCATGTATTCATCATACAACATTTATTAACTTGACATTTGTTTGTTGCATGAGGTTTTCACAGTTCTAGTCTTTCTTAGACCTTGAAACTTGTTAGTCATGTAATAACTTTAGAATTCCGGACATTTCTTGAGTGAAGTTTTCACAATTTGAATCTTTTATACACCTTGAAAGTTATTTGTCAATACAATTATTTCACAATTCCTGCCTACACGTGTTTCGACCTTCAACTTTAGGTATTCTTCAAGGCAGTTGTACCAATAACAAACAACATAATTTTGACTCCCAAATTTATTTTTGCATGGCATATTTAAATAATAATATTTAAGTATGAACCAAACGCCAGATCAATGTCGAGTCACAAAAGGGGGGTGGGGGTATTTTCTTGTATGAGAAACAAAGAATACTCTTCAAGCCCAATAAACCTATTGACAATTCATTACAATTGGTTAATCTCCTATAGTTATTATACAATCTGTTTAACGTAATTCATTAACATTCCACTAGACAATAAGTGATAATCCTTTTATCACTACATCTTATTTTCTATGCACCAGTGTTATCTTAAATCCATCACCAATATACTATTAAGTGTAGCAATTGCATTCTATATTTGTACCAATTTCTCTAATCAATTGATTTATCCAATTCACCCTATATGATTTATATTGGTAATTCATACCTTATTCCAGTCCTTGCCAAATTTATAGGTTTCCAATTTACCAATTCAAATTGAAGATTTATAGTTGTATCGCCACTCCTTCTCCTCAAATACCCTGTGTCCATACCTGCTTTCTATATCTATACTTACTTACTTATTTTCTCTGCACCCGCCTGTGCTTGTTCTCCCAACAGGAAATCTAGCTCCTATTCATCGGATTCACTTCCCAGCTCATCAGGTCCTACCATCAATAATCCATCAATGTGTTATCTAATATCATAAAACCTAACAATCCACCATATATGATCACTTCTTCAATGACTCCATTGACTCAAACAAATCCTTACCGTTTAAGCATCTGTCAAGCTTGGTTACGCTTTTTCATCCTCTCTTAGCACTAAAATGCGGCGTTCGGTGTGGCGTGAGGGCGCCATCTTGGATTTCGTTCTGTTATAGACTACCTATGACGTCAGATGTTAACGTACTGCATCTCACGTCATTATTTCCATTATACAGATCAACGAAAAGGTCTATACATGCTAGTTTTTGGGGGCTATGTTTAGTCGTAACGTAACACTAACACATTTTACGTTTCCAATCATTCCAAATTACATTGTTCACACCGTGTTACACAAGACCCTAATATCCGTCTAATAGTCTTACCGTTGTGCACAATAATTGACTACCATTTTAATTTACTCAAACTAGGTAATGATGCCTAATTTGTAGATTCTAAGTAATCCAATTCTCTATTGGTATCTATTTCGGTTAAACAATCTACATCTTTGTGTTTTTTTTTGAGTTTGTTTAAACTCTATTGCACCAAAGTGCTCCATTCTAAACCAGTGTCTTCACTCCCCATGTACACAGTAACGCATAACTGAAGTCTTTTCTTGAACACAATCAATTATTGGCTCAATCCAAAAGCTTGTTGCTATTTTAATGTCTATAAACTCACTGACTTTGTCAGTTCTTATTTTTGAGGAGCACTATAACCAGGTTTTCCAGTGAAGCATCTGGATGCACTCACTTGACAACCCTACTCATCTACCAGAGTTGAGACAGTATTGCATTGTAGATAAATAAATAAATAAATAAATAGTGCATCATGAGTGCACCACTCTTTGTGTGCATTTCTTGTTGGCTCATTAATTGACGACTTAATAACTTAATAAATACCCTTATAATAATAACATGACTTGTTAAATTCCCACTACCAATGTTTTACCCTATGCCTTTACAGAGGTCTGCTGCTCCCATGCTAGGCTTGCACTATACACATATATTGGAATAATAATATAACAATACGGCAAACAATGTAAGCACTCAGGAGAAGGCGACACTCTGCACTTGCACGTTCTGAACACTCACAAGGCATAGTAGGTTCGTCTCACCTCCCTGTTATTCTCATTATGTGTTTGTTTTATTAATTCAACTACGTATTATTTATCTTTGGTGTATTCTTTGTCTACCTTCCCCTGTCCCCCCCCCCACCCGGTTGCCCTCTGGGCGATTTGAAACTGTTTTTTAAATTGTATAAGTGCCTAACAAATGACCGATAAATAAATAAATTCATCACAGATGCATTCCTTCCACTTCAAAAGAACTGACACCTTTAGGGTGCGGGAGCATGCCCACCTTTCATTTCAGATGCTGCAGAAAAGAGGCATGTTTTGTTATTTTCCATAGAAACGCAAGGGATTATGGCTGCACTGCATACATCCAGGATCGCAGGCGAGGTCAGAATTGGGGTTACTGAACATGGAAGTAAAAAGGGGTCAAATCTAAGATCTGTATTTTTAGTGTGGATTATTAGGTGGCGATTCAGCACCACCTATTAGCCGAAGCAATTGCGTTACAGTAGAGCTATTTTGGAGATGGCCTGTGAGGAAGGAGAACTAGCGTGTAGGTGTTGTTGGCTTATTTACCCACCCAGTGACTGCCTATGGCCATGTTACTCCCTATGGCCATTCCCGCCCACTACCTGCCCCTCCCCTGCCAAACCATCCCCTCTCAGAACTCTTTGAGATTAATCTATCAAGCAATAAGATCAAACTTTAGGCTGCCAGAGTTATTTCTAAGCAGTCTGCTGAGATTTAATGGCCTTATTGCAGCAGTAAATGGCCAATGGTGTAATAAAAATGTATAAAAATGTCTTAACCAAGTGTGACCTCGACCACTCGATTATCTGTTGCGTTCCATTGACGTCCTTTTGAAAACTTGCATTGACAAAGTCAGCAGTTGGAGTTTATGTAAATGTATTAAATAGGCAGTGTTCAAGCACTGCTATGATATGTACTGGTAATCACAACATTGTCTATCTTATGGTCAGGTAGTATCAGTAATGTCACTGCTTAGCAAATGCTTCTCCATTATCGATGCACACGTTCAGATGCCTGCTGCACCCACTCTATGCTTTTGTTCCAATCAGCGGGCATTTGTGGGCTTTTTAAAGGAGGCACTTGAAAATGCTCAGACATATGCAGAAAGTAAAGACATTACTTCCCCAGTGCCCTTTTGGAAAAGGCACTGAGGAATGTGCAATGTAAGTCAGAATCCCTCCTGACCCTGTCATGTGTTTCTTTTAAGTGGAACCGCAGCTGCGTGAAACAAGGCTGTCCCACATGCATTCCATGCCCTCAAACGAGGATAGAATTATTTTTTTGTTGCATTTCACATTTGCCCTTTAATGGCCTGTCATTGTGAAATCTCCCCCGTGGGTGGTGGAAGCGTGTAATACTTTAGTGTTGTTGGGTACGCGCGCCCTGCCCCAATGAATGCCAGGGGGCGGGCCAGCGCATCTGTTGTGCTGCTGCGCAGCTCCCAAATACGGTGATCTGTGCTTTTCTTAAAGTGGCGCCTCCTCTCGGGCTGTATTAACTGTGCCACCTTTAGAGAGAAAGTGCGCGAGAGCTAGATTGGCATACGATACGTTGGGTACACCTAGTGACTTTTTAATATAATACATACATTAAATGATAACTCCGGATTCTTCGCAAAGGCGTTGTATGTTATGACCTCTCAAAAAAGACGCTGCTTTCTAGCTCCGAGCTCAGATTGTACAGATGTGCGGTGACTCACGTTCACAGCCGATTTGCAGAGTGCAGTTCATAGTCCCTCCTCTCTCCTACCCCGCCCCACTGTTGCGGGGGAACCTGTGATGCCAGTGCTCTCCTTGCTTGACTAGAGTAGGTCATGATAAGCCCCGGGGTGTCCAGATGGGGATGCTGTGAGCTTAATCACCTAGGGCCTGGCGAGGTGCACATCTCTGCTGAGGATAACGCAGTAAGCTGATGGCTTGGAGGGATTGTCCATCTGTAGACCGAGCACATTCATTTCCAAGAGCATCTGCGAGGACGCTCTCCAGATGTTAGCTTTGCTGTTTAGATAGCAGACCAAGTTAAGCACTCCCCCCAGACATCTGTGTTCAGCCTGAAAAGCACAAGTTACCTGTCATAGCGGAAAAAGAATTGAATCCTCAAGAAGTCGGTAAATTTAATACTAATGGCATGGGTAATAATTAAGCATATTGTCACATCACTTAGTACCGGGAGGAGTCTGGCCTGGGGCCATTTCAAAACACGGTATATCATTCATGTATGCAACATATGCACACGATTATGGAAATGACAGGTAAACTGGGTCCAAAGGGTGATGATTCTGCAAGGGAGTCTTGGGAGGATAGCTCAGGGGCAACGTGTTCACCTTCACAACAAGACGATACAGAGCACCACAGGTTCGATCCCCAGGTCTGCCCCTGGAAACCTCTAAGTATGAAGCGCGTTATAAATAACCTATGATATCAACAGACAGTATAAATCCACTTAAAAAATATGCAACCTTCTAAAGGTGTTCTGTAATATCAGTGGAGAAATACGCTGTAACTCAAACGGGTATTATACATGTTGGTACTGAAAACAAGGAGTCGTTTTTTTTCTTGCTCACACTCCTCACTGGAGGAAATAAGTGATGGAAAAGGAGCTGCTGCCAGAGGTTCAGCGGGAGAGGTCGAACACATCGACTGTTTTTGTTCCAATGACCTGTTACGGCGAATTTTGCACTTCCGAAATCACCGTTAAGCCACAACAACGAAACATCTTTTTAACTTAGGCAACATTTCCCTCCCCTTCCCGCTGCTCCCCCTACCTCAATGTGTCTAATCACGCGGTGCGATTCTCCCGATGTAATCTCAGGGGGTGCCGTAGGTAAGGAGTTCTGCGGTTGCAGGGCTGCCTGTCCCCCACTTTCATGAAAACGCGTCAACAGGAGAATTTTAGAATAAAGTCGGTAGGTACATTTCCTGCTTTCGCTTATTGCAAGACTTTTCATGGCTATGGAAATCACTTCCTATTCAGCCGTACTTATCTGGCGAGGCCTCTTCACGAGGGTTAATAACGCACACACAGCAACACTTTCTTTCAGTTTTAGTTCGTGAAGGCACATGTACTGTGAGTTTATTGCTCTCGTCTACTTGGCCTATTTATTTCGTGTCTTTTTACTTCCGTTTTTCCGGGACTCGATGTTATCGGCCGCGGTATTTTGCATCGCACAATGATCACGTACATCCATCTTGAGCAGGCCGTTTTACTCATTCTCAGATCAGGTGATCTTTCATTGGTGTAATTGATGCCTATCAAGAGGCTGGTTGCATTTCAGTCCACTAACTAAGAATGTATGACACTGCAGTCATGTGATAAAAGCTTGGGAGGATAGCTCAGCGGAAACCCGCTCGCCCCACAGGTTCGATCCCGCGTCTCGGCTTCATGATAAATAACCTATCATATCACATCGGTTAGTTTCCATCTTAGCAATGGTCTGGTTTTTAGAGGAGTGAGGGCTACGCGAGATTGGCAGGCATCCAGGCAGTGGCTGCCTTACAGGTGATTCGGGATACACTGAATATTATCCCGGCAGTGACAGGGAGTCAGTGAAGGCCACACAACATGGGGGTGACGTGGTTGAATTTCGGAGCCAGTGGTTGGGCAGGCTGAGGTATGATGCACTGCTTTCAGTGGACATGGAAACACTGGGATCACTCCTTGATGACCCAACCTGCCTCCTCTGCCAAACTCACCTGTGCTCATCTTGGAAAGCAACATCTACGTTTAGCAGCACATCAACAAGAACGTCCAGTCCACATGGTCATGCTGCTTTATTAAGAGCTTATTGGCTCCCGGTGACAGAGTGTTACCACCATCAATGTCTGCGATTGCGAGAGCCTATGTCATGGTCTGGAAGCAATAGGGAAAGAGAAAGGCCTTAACCATATGGAGCAGTACGATCCCGAAACCACGTGGTCTAGGCGTTCTTGTTGATGTGACGCTAAAAGTAGATGTTGCTTTCTACAAGCTACTTCTACAATCTACTTTGCACAATAATGGATAGGAGCAAATCAGGATTACTCATATTACTAGACCTCTCGGCAGCTTTCGATTTGTTGGGTCATCGGAAGCTGTGCGAGACCCTAGATAAGGCAGGAAACTGCTCGCAAGAGACCATTGATTGGATCTCCTTGTTTCTAGGCAATAGGAGTTCCAAGATACAATGGGGTACACTTTTCAGCCTCTCAACAAGTAGACTGTTGTGTACCCCAAGGAGCTAGCTTCTCCCCCCCCTTGTCTTGTCTCTGCACCCTCCTTACCAACATGGGTATATTTTTCACCGATTCTGCAGACGACACGCAGCTAGTTATGGAGTTAACAGGGTGTCATATTACCAACAACGATAAGCTTAACACCATCTATAACTCCATTGAGAAGTCCAATTGGATGTGCCTCAATGGAGGGAAAACAGAACTCATAGTCTTTGGTTCCATTCATCGAGATCCAAACCTGACCCAGCCTATAAGGCACTTGAAATCAAAAATGCCACAGTTAAGGTATCAGAGAAAGTAAAGACCCTTGGTGTTTACCTACAGGCCTCCTTGGGAGCAGATACACATGTTGCCCATTTGAAGCAAACTTGACGGTACCATCGAAAATTGCTAAATAGAATTAGACCCCCATCTGAGCCTAAGGTCTGGACCTGGTGGAGGGAGGCTGAAAGCCTTGAGAGGGGTCAGCGCCCAGAAGAGGGGGACCCAGGGGTGAAGAATCCTCACCATAAGTAAACCAAGGAAACAAACTTTCATTTGTTGAATGAACCTTTGGTTTGTTATTTTGGAAACATCAGGTCCTCGAAGACAAGAGACTTTCAATTAACGGAAACAAGACTTGGCCATCGACTGCCCTGATAGCTGAAATGGAACTGTCATCTCATGCTGGGAGAGCTCGAGAGTGTGCTCTGCTCCGTGAACCCACCTTACCCTGTGATTAAAACGTGGGGACGGGAGACCCAGGCTACCGCATCCTGACATATTATTTGTGAATACTTCTTTCTTTTCTTGAAAACTCTCCCACACCCTTTTTGTATTAGTTTTAAGGATTGGCAATAGGTTTTTCTCAATATAGGCCCTTTTATTTGACATGACGCCACTATGACTGCCTTATTTTTAATTTGATGGTCAAGGCTTGCTCCCATCTTAGATTTAGGCTTAGATTTGGTGTTTTTCCAACACTGCATAAAGTTTAATAAACACCCTTACACTGTGATCACTTGTGTCTGTCTTTACTGTTGCCACCATGAGTTCCTCACATAACCAACAACATCTCCTTACTGCCATCAAAATATTCTACGCTAGTGGTAGGAGACAGTTAGAACCACTTAAGGACTTAGAAGGGATGTGGGATGATCAAGATCAGGCCTGGGACATCCCAGCATTGGTTGCAACCTGTCCCCCATCAATGCATTGTCTAGTTGCTCGTACACCCGGAATCATGTTCAATGTAAATTTAGGGGCCTGTAATGGCAGATTTGCCAATGGCCAACCAGCTAAAAAAAACCTTTGTGGGCCATAATGGCAGCACATTCATTGATTACATCTTTATTTCCACAACTGATTGGACATGGGTGGACAACTTCAGAGTCCTTGATAGGATAGAAAACGACCATGCCCCTTTATCCAGCTGTCTTGTGTGGGACTCAGTTGGGGCTAGCTCTTGAGACTTTACTATGGGTTCACAACAGACTGTGGTTGAGAGCAATGCCCTTATGTCACTAAAATGGGCTCAAGTTATATCTCCTGAGGTTAATGAGAAAATGCATGCCTCGATCCTGGATAACATAGAATGTATCTGTAATCTGGGAGTGAGGATGCTGGCATTCTGGTTCTAAAAACTTAAAGCCAATATCTTACCCTATGTTTCGATCACTTCCGTAGAAATCAAATGAACACCTGTGGGCAAGCCGGAATGGTATGAGAGGGCCTGTCGAGCTGCCAAAAAATAAATTGCAAAATGTTTTGTGGCCAATTGGCAGACAGAGCGAATTTGCAGCTGTTAAGAGCCACATATGTGTAAGAGGATTCAATTCAACACTACAGCTAAGTCAACGCCTAGTCTAGAATACTGAATGAAAACCCTTATTGATATATCCTTATGTCCAGTTCATGCGTTCTGGATGACTACCCCTATATAACACCCCTCTCTTGGAATCCCCCTGACCCCGCTGAGCCAAGAAGTAGTTCTGTTTTGCAAGTTTAAAAGGTTTATTTGATAATTTAAACAATAGATATATATATCACACTTTATAATAAATTAATAATTGAATATGACACTTAATCTGAGCAGTAATCAATAATGGATGGTCCGGCACTAGCACACTTCTTTATAATCAATGATGAGTGGTTATAGGATGGATAAGATAGCAACACTGGTAAATAGGGACAGAAGAATAATGTGGTAGAGAATGCTTTATAGGGTTCAAGGAAATGCAAGGTTGAATGAATGAGTGGTTATAGGATAGATAAGATAGCAACAATACTTTGATGGTTTCAAATGGATGCAATGTGGAATGAAATGCAGTACAGAAAATAACTTGATAGGATTTCAGCAAAAGACAATGTAATCACTTTCCTGGACAATTCACCCCCCCTTTTATGCAATGCAAGGAAATGGAAGGAAAGCACACAGTTCTCAGAAATGCAATCAAATGTAATTCAGTTCACCCCAGCAAGCTTAGACTACAGAAGTTTGAAACACAGGCCCAAAATGCTTTTATATGTGCTAGCACTATATTGGAAAATGTGCTAAAAATGCTTTTATATGTGCTGGCAATGAAGTGAAAAATATGCTAAAATGCTTTTAATTCCCTCTAGAGGTTCAGGGTGAGTGGTATCTAGTTAATATTAGTCCAGGCTCACTCTAGCAATGATTCAGGGATGGTTCTTAAGAGGCAAACGAATTTTTTAGCAAGGAAAGCAAGGAAACTGTTGTTTTCACACGTGGAGAAATTTGCAAATCGCGGCAAAATTCGCGAGTGCATTTTTCGCGATTGCGGCAATAGTGTATGGAATAGGAATGCGGTTCTAGGTTCGTTAAAAAGCCAAGATTCCCAGCTTTCAGAGGAAAGTTACTGAAAGTCTCTAAGACAAACGGTCACAGAGATATGAGCGATATGGTAAAGGTCGTTTTTCAGATTTGAAATTTTAAAGTTCAAAGTGACAATTGACAGCTAGCAACTAGAAATGACAGGTGACAGCTTTACAAAAGTGACAGTTAGGAGGCAGTTCTACTTAGATTAAAATAGCTTGGATTATATTATTTTAACTAAGAGATTGGATCTGCACAGTTCTGCTAGGTACTCACAATATATTCAGAAATAGAATGGGCCTCGCCACGGATCTGGTCAGGTTTTAGACTGGAATCTGGTCTGGTCTCGGCACTTCACAGTGATCTGGGTCAGCTCTCTGGTTCTGCTAACAGTGGTCTGGGTCAGCTCTGCTCTCTCTGGGTACAGCACTGCTTCTGGATCTTTCTGCACAGCTTTCTCTGGAGATTGATGGATTTGAAGTCTGGATCTCTGGATGTGGTATGGTCCGGCAGCATGCTCCGCAGCAAATGGAATTGAATGTCCCTATCTGTCCTGACTGTCTGCTTTTATGTGTTTTGAAAGTGGGTGGAAAGGCTAGCTTCCTAGGCCCTACCCCTCTCCACTCGTCATTGGCCACTTCATCCTCTTCCCCTTGATTGGGGGAATGAAATGAAGTGTCATCATGATGAGGTCTGTTTATGGTACAGAGAACCCACCCCTGTCAAATTACACACAATCTATATTTTGACCCAAAAGACATATTTGCACAGGTACACATTTGTTTAAAATTACATGCACCCATCACATATCACAGGAGGTATACCCTGTCCAAATCTGCTCTTCCTGAGAGCTTGCATTGAGAAATGGCAACATATTCCACTTTTTGGTCAGGTTACCAATATCAGATTCTTACTCAAATTTACCCAAATGTGTGCAAGGCATGCAGGCATTAATTGATGAAGTATCAGACTTTTAACATGCATACATTTTAAGTAATACCCTCTTAACTGCTAGCTTGCCACCAGATCATGCCACCGGTTCTGAAAACCTCTTAAAATGTGGGCAGAAAAATCACAAGAATTATGGTATCATTTAAATAATTATGACAAGTCCGTACTATGAGTTATTCATCTTTTTCTAAAACCATATTCTGGCTACAGGGGTGTGTCTTTTCAGGTCACATGGTACAGAAACCAGTTTTTCCACTTTCTTCAAGCTCAGCCTCTGTCTCCAGTTTCTCCCCCTCCCAGTTTCTGCCAAGCCAGCTTGCTCTCACATGCAGTGCTCCTCCCCTTTCCTTCCAGGAGGAAGCCACATTTACGACTCCCATAATAAAACATTTGCCTGGGCCCTGGAAGGCCCATTGTTCAAGAGGAAGCAATTTATGGCCACTTCAATAAACCCTCTGCCTGGGTCCTATGTTTAGTCTCTAGCAGTCCCTTGATAATTCAATCAGAGAAGTGTCATATCCCTTTTGGTGGGAACAGCAAAAAGGCAGCTAGGCCTGGGAACACAGCAGTTGTGCAAGTCTCAACTCCTGTAGGGGGTAGCTGGTGGGCAGAATTCAGTTCCTTAAGCCAGGCCCCAGCTAATGTCACTTTTAGTTACCCAGTTTTCTGCATTCAAATAAAACTACCAATTTTTTCATATGCAGCTAAAATGCTGATTCTAAGTTTAAACTATGACATTTCAACAATTGCAACCTATGTGACACTCAAAGTAGATCACTCATTTCTTTTAAACATTTAGACATTTAGGTTTTTAGTGTCTTTCAGTCCAACTGCTGAAATCCACAGCTCAGCCAGTCTTGTTATAAACCTTCAAGTCACTTCAGAATATAACTTTACATTGTATCCACCTCTCAGTAAGTCTTTCTTTGGCCTGCTTTGGGTTCATTTATTCAGTTTTACACGAAAAAGAAAAAAAGTCTGGTGGTGTTTTAAAACGCTGGCTTTCTGATAGTGGTGAGTACTGGTAATGCACCCATTTTTGGGATTTAAGAAAATGAATTCCCCACAATTCTAGGTTGCTTTTGGCAATCAGCATTGCCATTCCCAATGGTTTCAGACTACTGTGTGGGTAGTCCAATGGTGGTTTTAGGCAGTGCCCTTCTGTGCCCATAACATCGGCAAAATGGGTGGTGGCCTATTCTTCATGCACTTCCCTGGGAATTTTCTGGGAAGCTCTGGCCATCATGATGTTTTCAATGCCAGTACTGCACAGTTTTTGAGGTAGGGCTCGGATGCATGGGTAAAAACATCCCACATTCCTCCTCACCCATTATGGTCCCGGCTCCCTTACCGGCCTGGGCTCCTCTGCCCCCATCTACCTCTGTCCCTCAGGCACTATCGTCACTTAGGGGGGCCCACTGTCCCCAAATCCCCCCGTAAATCTTTCACTGTTTGTAATCTGCTCCACATTGTCATGGTAAGCACTCGCTCAGTTGTCAAACACTCCTCTGACATCTGCAACCTCCTTGAACTCCTGTATTGTGATGTTCTTGCCATCACTGAAACCTGGTTCAAGGATTGCTCTGTCACAAGTTTTGACACACTTCTCCCAGAAGGCTACACAATACTCTCTCTTCCTAGACCAAACACACCAGGTGGGGGAGTAGCATTGATCTTCCCTGAGTGTATCCCTGTGTCTGTCTTTCCCACTCAGGCCTACTCATCCTTTGAGTGACTGGTATGCAGGCTCTGCATCTCTCTTAGCTCATCACTCCTGCTGGCCACCTTCTATCAGCCACCTGGTCAGCCCTCCCTCTTCCTTTCGTAATGGGCTGGCCTGGCCTCCTCTCTCCTTTCCTCCTCTTCTCATCTTCTCTTACTGGGTGATCCCAACATCCATGTCGACTCACCTGATTCCTTAAGACCTTTATGCAACCTTTGCAACTCTCCCTTCCTTTCCATCTTACCGTCTGGCCCAACGCACAACGCTGGCCACACCTTGGATGTTCTCTTCTCAACTGACATTCCGCTATGTATCCCTCTCACTACTTCTCTCTCTTGGACTGATCATTTTCTCCTCTCTTCTCACTTGAAGCTCTCTTCTCCCCTTGCATAGGTCAACCCGGCACTGTCTCCCGTCTACAAGGTCATCCGGCCCATGAAAGGAGTCTCAGTAGCTGCCTTTGCCTCCTCCTATTATGCTCCTTCCACTCCTGCGACTGACTCCCAGCCTGCCACAGCCCTCTCAAACTTTAACCTCTCTATTTCCAATACTCTTATATTCTTGCCTCTGTCATGAGGGGACGACTGAAGCCTACTAAAAAGTGCAACTCTTGGTATGACTCCAAATCAGCTTCTGTTAAACATAAATGCAGGGCAGCCAAATGTATTTGGGATTCCTCTGGCCCACCCTCTGACAAACTGGCCTGCCGCCTCCTCAAAATGCAGTATAGACTCTGCATCTGCTCCCAGAAAAGAGTCTTTATACAAGCCCGCATCTCTGCGATATCCAATAATACGGACACACTTTTCAAAGTCTGCAAGGAATTAGCCAACCCTACCGCAGCCTCCTCCACCATTACACCCACCGAGGCAATTTGCTCGGCCCTGGCTGCACACTCACCTCAAAAACAGTGGATATCCTGTCCTCCCTCTCTTCCTCACCACCTCATGTAGCAACATCTCTTGTACCACCCTTGGCCACCTCAACCCCTCCCCTTCTTTTCCCTTCTGTCTCCCCTGTCACACCTGAGGAGGTTACTAGACAAGTCTGGTCTATGAAAGCCTCCTCCAAACAGGTGGACCCCTGTCCCTCCAAAATCCTCAAGGACAACATTGACTCTCTCGCTCCAGCCTTGGCTGACCTCTGCAACCTCTCCTTCGTCACTGGAGTTTTCCCCACCACTGCTCTTAAGCACTCCCTTGTGCACCCTCTCCTGGAAAACTATTGCCTGATCTCTATCACTCCTTTCCTGGGCAAACTCCTGGAGAAGTTTGCTATTTCCCAGCTTACCCTCCGCACTGAATCTGTTGGCTCCTCCCACAACCACCAGTCTGGTTTTAGACCATTCAGAGGCATGGAAACTGCTCTTCTGAACAGCTGTGAAGATATGCTCTCAAATCTTGGTTCTAATTCTCCCTCTGTCCTCATTCTACTTGACCTCTCCTCTGCCTTCGATACAGTGAACCACAACACACCCATCGCACGTCTCTGTGATACCCTGGTCATCACTGATCAGGCCCTGGCATGGTTAACCTCCTTTCACTCCTACAGCCCATCCCAGGTGGAACTAGGGTCTTTCCTCTCCCCTATCACTCCCTCTACTTGCGTTTTCCCCCAGGGATCTGACCTACCCCCCTGGATTTTCAATGGCTACATGGCCCTCCTGCCCCATATGATAGCTCCCTTCACCTCCAACATTCAGTGTTACACAGATGACACACAGCTCTCCTTCAGGCTACCCTCCGCCTCTTCCTCTTACTCACTAATGCCTGACTGTCTGGCTGCAATTCAGTCGTGGTGTGCTCCACACGACCTCTGAACAGCATCCACAGAAGAATCACTCACCTGCGACAGCAATGAGGGTTTCATGTCCGTTTCAGCAGCAGGGGTTTAGGCTTCCTCAGAGGTGTACTCAGAGACACCCCTGGCCAGGCTGGTCTGTAGCACCAATGGATTCTCATGGGCTACCACACCACGCCCTCCTCCAATGCATCCGGTGCCTCATCACCTGCACAAATAAAAAAAACATGAATACAGATGTTAATAGCATAGGCCACCCACATAGGTATTACAATGCTGTCGGCCTACACATGAACCTGCCATGTCAAACGTGACACAAAGTCAGGCACGCACGCAGTGTTAATGAAAGGGAAGGGGAGCCTGAAAGCAGACATGGATGTGTGTCATTGGGCAAAATAACAAAAATACTGCATAGCACCTGCATCACACACAAGCAGGTGACTGGCATAGTCCTTCCACAAAGATTACTGATGCCAATACACAGATGGCACATAGCATAGCCATGCCAGAATTGTCAACCAGCCTCAGGTGGAAGTTGAGTACTACTGACCATGTGTTAGGGAGAATTCTCATTCAATGGCTAATTCCCCTTACCTAGTGAGTCCCTCAGCAGCTTTGCTGGATTTCTGGAGTTATTTTTTTCACTTGGTAAGAGTGTGAGCTTTTCCCCCACTCTTACCCATGTTTTGCCATGTGTATTTCATCTGTTTTTATTGTGGGCTCTGGAGTACACCACTTCAGTAGCCCCCTCGTTTGTGTGATGCACAGCACCTTCAGTGCAGTGACACAGGGTTGTCTTTCAGACTTCCCACCGACTCCATTTCTGAGGCTGACTACTGTCCCCCAGAAAAGGGTAAAGTTGCCATTAACTTTACTTAGTCATTTAACCACAGATCCAGTACACCCCATCTTACATGGAGTATTGAAAAGAGTTACATCTTAGCCCTTTTTATCTACCTCCTCGAGCATTGTTTCGCTCGTTAAACATTTAGACTTGGCTGGTGGCAGTGGTATCTACCCTAACTTTTCTATCGCAATTATACTATATAAACATGGTATTGTCGTAGGCTATTATATTAGCCTCCAACTTAAACCCGCTTGACCAAATACTTTTTCTTTTGGCTCCGGTCGGGTTTATTCACCATTTCTTTTTGTTAAAGTCCTTCTTGTGTTTTACTTTGCATGGCAAACCAGGTGTGCCTTCTTTGTTCACTGTCTTTTGGCGGCTTTCTGCCGAGAAGCCCTCCTCCAGGTGCCTGGGTGTCTAGGTGGGCTGAATGTGAGGGAGGGGTGTAGTCACCCCCATTTCTTTTTGTTAAAGTCCTTCTTGTGTTTTACTTTGCGCAGCAAACCAGATTTGCTTTCTTTGTTCACTGTCTTTTGGCGGGCTTCTGCCAAGAAGCCCTCCTCCAGGCGCCTGGGTGTCTAGGTGGGCTGAATGTGAGGGAGGGGTGTAGTCACCCCCTGCAACCCAAGTCGCACTTTTCCATGATTGGCTGAGGTGGTTGTTCGGGCTGGACAACCCCCTGCTGCGTGATTGACAGCCAGGCTGTGTGAATGGGGGATTTTCGCATAAAAGGCAGGACTCTTGGGCTAGAAGTCAGAATCGCCACTGGAACTACAAGGAACCAAAGAGAAGTGGAGAAGAAGTCGGCTGCTGCAACTATCCCGTCCCGGTGAAGCCCTGCTGCAGTCCTGAGCTATCTACCCTTCAACGACCAGAGAAGATCCAGTCCAGAGTCTTCTTCCCTTGAGCCTGATGGGGATAACCAGCTCATCTTCTACAGCCAGAGGATCCTCTTCATGGTCGAAATCGCTGCACACTGCTGTAGTGGTCCGGATAGCCATCTGAAGAGCCTCTTCTGTTTTTTAAGGAGCGCACCTTTTATTCACCGTCGCTGCTGCCGGCTTCAGCCCTGTGTGGTGCAGACCCTTCCAGACATCCTCCTTCTTGCCGAAGCTGCAGGAAACTACCAGGAACAACTGCTATGGCACCAGCGTCGGGTGAATCCCTTTTCCTCCTCCTACAAGGCTTGTCCTTATCTTCCCTCCTTCTTATAACTTTTGCTTCCTCCATTGACAATATCTAAGTACTCCTGGCTACGTTCAATCGTGAACTGTCCGACTGTGTGATCCTCGACAACAGGTACCCGGTTCCACTTGACACTGGCTCCGGCCTATTGACTCTTGAATTTCTGTCCATGAGTGTTCTCTGATTCTGTCTGCCTTGACAAAGGTATTTCCTATGATTTTTGCCCCCAACTCTCTCTGGGTATCTCAGGTGCTAAGTGTGTTTTGCCCCGGTAACATTTCTTGCCGCGGATATGCGTTTATTTAGTAAGACCGAACTGTCATTACTGTCAAAAAGTGATCGCATATGTATTCCCGGTAACGTCTTTTGTTTCACAACACCGGTCCGTTAAAACATAGGATACTTACCTTGAGCTATACCGTACAAAGTGAATTGGTTAGTTGTAGTGTATTTTACGTGTGGTTTTGAATTAATAGAAGTGTTGTGTTTATAACAAACGGTTTAAAAATAAATGTACTTGCATTTTTTTACCTGAAACCTTGAGTCAGTGTTTGCTTGAGTCACAATAATTGTGGTCCCTTTGTGTAATCTCTGCTACTGCTCATATACTCTTGAGATTAGCCTGGCTGCTCCGCTACTTCTACCACTTTAACATAGTAGTACAGGCTTGTACCAAAGGTAAAACTTGTATTACCACCTGTAGTCTTAATTGTTTGTAGTGGTCCCTAAGGGCACTGCACAGGATTCTGTCTAACACCATGAGCCATATACAATGCATGTCAGATGACAATTCATGGAATTCACTATTAGAAAACACACATGTGTCACAGGGTGCAACAACGGCAGGGTGTTGTAATACAGTGAGGGCAGGAATACGGATTCAATAATGCTAGGTCACATTGACATCACGCAAGTGAATAGGCATATTGAAGGGGATACCGGTTTAAAAGTGTGTGGGTGCAGTGCAGTACATGGGTATGGCCTCAACTATGAATAAAAACACAGATCCAGTAATGTCAATGTCGTGGCCTGATGCCACTGTAAGGGTAAGTGCTGTCATCATGTCTAAAGTGTTGGTAGTGGGTTGTAGGGATACAGTAAACCCCACCCCGAAGGGCGGGGGATGGCTGGGAGGCAGTGCATGGGTTAAAATGGTTGCTCAGAGGACCGTGTCATAGCAGACAGTGTGGGCAGGTGGCAAGTGTATTCTCTCAGTCATCTGAGACTACAGCAGGGGAGAGGAGGACAGAAAGCACAACACATGAGGAAGCATCAGAAATGCCTGCAGACCCAGAGAAGCTACACCTCCAGTTACATAGAGGCAGGGAGACTGTACCAGAGGGAGGCCCCAGCTATACACAGATGTGAACCACAAACTAATTTCCATGAGGAGCAACTGACCCTGAGGGAGTAAGAAAGGGATGATCAAAAACCATAAGATGAAGTAAATATTGGAGGTGGAGTTGAAGGAATTTCTGGCCCAGGACCCATAGTGACTTGCTAAGAATACACAGGGTTCAGGAATGAACACTCATGGCCACTGTGAGCCTGTGCCATCATCACAGTCCTAGGGAGATACCTTGCACCAAGCCTAAAGGACTTTTCACATAGTCCAGGACTGGCAGAGTTGCAGAGGGAAGAGTGTAAACTCACCGAATTCCTGGTAAAGCCCATTGCAGTAGTCCACCATAGGAGTTACCAGTTCTCTGGAGACTGTGAGCTGCTGGGGATGGAGAGGAAAGGAAGAATGCCTCTGAAGAGGAGCAACTTGCAGGGTGACCTCCCAGAGACGTCAGTCATGTGACGATAGAAGGCGACTGTTGAGTGGAAGATCATCACAGGCTATCCGCGACCACAGGTTGGAGCAAGAATAGGGCCAAGAGAGGCTGGACAGAGAGTGTCATGGAAGGAGGGAGCAGGTGTGGTGATGAGGATTGCCTCTGTGTGCAGCACATGGTTTGTATGCAGTCTGCATGACAACAAGCACGTATCAGTCCAACATCACATGGGTCACACATGGCAGTCATGACAATGTAGCCTGAACTGGCAGACAATCATAACACATCACCCAAGCAACATACACATGGCCTGTACACACACGCATCACCACTCACCCGACATTCCCTCATACATTGACAGGTCTCCCACGCCTTAGATCTGCTCCACTGCAATGAAATCACTAGCGATCTCCTCATGTCCAGTGAGTTCATCGTCCTCTGGTGGTGACCCACTGCCAGTCACCAGAGTAAAGGTGAACTTTGCAGCCAGCGTGTCTTTTGCTCAGTGTCGGAGGTCTTTCCAACGCTTCACAACATCACCAGCTGTGCAACTCTCATAGCTGTAAGGATATTTGGCATGTTACAGCACAGAGTACAGCACTACTGCACAAGTAGCAGATTTTTTTTGCAGCACCACCACAAGGGTGCGGTGCATTGCTATATGGGTTACCAGATTAACAAGGAAAGACAGACTATTCAGTCAAAAACGATTTTAACATATAAGATGCAAATCTATTTTTACAGTTAAAAGCACACATGCTCATTTAAAAATGCACACTATTTTCACCTGAAATGCCTATGGTGCGAGAGACACATTTGAAAATTAACAGCTAACCTATTAACCATTAACCTGACTAATAAAACCTTATTTAACATAACCCACTAATAAAATGTGTTCTCCACTGCAGAATTAGGCATACTCTGAAAGCCATTTAAATGTGTGTGCAGATTTTTTTTTTTCTCTTCTCTGCCTGTTTCTCCGTGTTTTTGTGCACAGTAACTGCAGGAAGAAGGAAGTCAGATTTGCAACAATTGCAAATGTATAAGCGAAGCTATTGTTGAGAGTAGGAGGATGAGAGATGATGGATTTCATTGGGACACGTCATACAGAGGGCTGGGATGAAAGTTTTAGTGGGCAGTATCGGGGAAAAAGACAGGGAGACATTTTTCTGCACTACTGGGGAGAAGACCAGGCTGTGGGACTCCTGACTGAATGCAGATTCCTGCGTCCTGCTACAGTCCAGATTTGGCAGAGCTGGGAGGAAGACCTTTTCCTGGTTGGAGGCATTCCTATCTGCAAAAGCTAAGAATTCCAGGCAATGACCCCGGTTTGAAAAGGAAAGGCGATCCTTTTACTGGGGTTAATCTTCAAGGGAACCACATTCCGAAGGAGAACAGCTGGAGAAAACTTTGAACAGATAAGGTAATTACATAAGCGTGGGAGCCGTGTGTGCACGAAAATATGCAGTCAGTGTAGGAAAGGGGATTCCTGTGCGTGTCTTAATCAAATACCAATGTTGCAATTTGAGTTCTGTTCTCCGCCACTCTCTTTGCAGTGTGTCATAGACAATGCTTTTACTGTACCATTTTATTTATTTCTGTAAAGAATGAGATCGTGTTTAAATGCAACTTTTATAATACAGAAAAATATTTGAAAACAGACGGGTGGTGTATTTACTATTTACCATTACAATGCCGATGATGTGGGGAGATTTTTAAACAGTGCAATGGTCATTTTAAGACAGATGTGTGCATGTCAGAATCAGTATGAATAATTGTGAGTGACTGTAGCATTGTTGGAGGTACATGAGCCAACGGGAAGAGAGACTCTCTGAACATAGCTCCCTACCGTATATAAGGTAGTGGAAATTACCACAAGACTACCATATATAGCTCTCTGTCGTAAATAAGTCAGTGAGTTCGCCCATGGTGGCACACCAACACTATCACTGAAAATGTGGTATTCCTAAAATGTAGGTCTGAGGTCTCTCTAGTGATCACACGAAAAATCTAAGCAAAGATAAGGGATTCTGGCCATTGGGGCCACAAATAAAACAAGGGAATTATGCTCACCAAAATACCACCAACCACGTATACCAAATATGCAGGTCTGGGTGCTGAAATAATGCATGTCCATTGTATTATTGTTGCACATGGCCAAATCTGAATACAAAGAGTGATTATTGCTAAGTTATTTTTCGGCGGTAATAAAATACCGTCAGGCCCCAAATCTCCACAAAATACCCTACATATTTATGGTGCGTTGCAGGCCGGGAAAGTGATCATAGAGTACCTACTGGGCGTGGCAAGCGTGTCTCACACTGCCATTTGCACATTAAAGGGAACCCATTTTATAATAGCAGTGTGCCACTAAAAACGAATTTCAGAATGTCACAAAGGGAAACCACATTCTCAGATCTAGTGCAATATTTAGAGGCAAAGTTATTTGCACATGGGAATTGGTCTTCGAATAGCACGTTAGAATGGAGTAACCGCATTCAGGGTGAGGTGCAGAAAGAAAAACTAGACAATATTTTTGCAGAAGGCAGCATAATTCAGGTCTGCCTTACAAGATTATTGAATGCAGCCGATAAAAGTGCAGAGAAAGACTGTTTAATACGGCTATGCGGCAAAATATGGTTTATTTTAAACAAGTCCCTGCGAATGCAAGAGAATGATACTCAGCTAATTAACAGGTTAAAGACTGAATTAGAGGGGGCAAGTAAAAATCAGGAAATGTTGAGAGCAGAATTAGATGTATGCCAAAAAGACATGCAATTAAAATGCAGAGACTTTGATACTCAGTTATCCAAAAGCAAGAAACAATTTGAAGATAGTGAGCAAGAATTGGCACACTTAAAAGCCTTAGTGGATCACATTAGGCAGGATAAAGATGAGGTTGTTTCAGAAATGCAGATTTTACAAAAAGAACATTGCGAAAAAGAAGGTGATCTCCAGAGTGCAGAACAAGAAATGATTAAAATGATTCAAGAAAGAGACAAGAGAAATAAAGAGTTCAATGAATGCCAAATGCAAATGTGCGAAATGCAGGAAGTGATTAATAAAATGAGTGATGAAAATAATTATTTGCATGATGAAGCCAACAGACTCCTTAAAAAGTGTAAGGACTTAGAACAGCAAATGTGCATTCCCAGGTCCCAGGAGAGGAGGCAGGGTACCACATTCAATGGAGTGGAGGTGAATTCTAGCTCTGCCCAAAGAGCTAGTGCCCCAGTGACTGGGCCGGTGACTGAACTTGGTTGCAGCGCCCTTGGGGGATTTGATACTCCCATTGGGGGCAGCCACCAATCTCATACACCTGAAAACAGGATTGAATCACAAAATAGTGCAATTCCATGCATTGCAACAAGTAGCCCCATAAAAATAATGAAATCCATTAAAGCCCTGATCAAACCATTTAAAAAGGGAGGTGAATGCTGCATTGAGGATCACTTAGAAGCGGTACATGACATTTTTAAAGCACTCCAGATACCTAAGGAACAGTACAGACAATATTTTCATTTAACTTTAGATGCCCCGACGGCTAGCATCATAAGGGGATTAAATGAACAGCAGAATATGACATGGCTGGAGTTTGAAAAAGAAATTAGGCGTCATTTTTCTCCTTTTCAGTCATTGCAGGAGGCAAAGAAAGTCGCGTACACAATTACTGCTGGACCTAATACATCCCCTCGACAATTTTTACAAGACTTAAAAAGAGCATTCTCTCGCTTTGATGTATCTTTTGACTCAAATTCCAATGAGTTTAAAACCGCATACTTCTATGGGCTACAGAAAGACATCATATCCCAATTGGTCCGTGAATTTGACCGTGACAAGTCCCTTGAATGGATTGTACATCAAAGCACAAAGCTATATGAGGTACTCTATTGTCAGGGTAGAGAAAGTGATAAAATGAAAGATACCAGGCCTAAATCTAAAGAACCCTCAGCCACAGTAATGGAAATCAGGTCAGCCAAAATGTCCCTTGAGTCTGCTCAAAGCCAAGGTAAAAATATTGTGACACCTGAACAAAGGGGTAATCAACAAAGATCGCCATTTCCTGTACCAATGTTCCAAACACATGATCCTAGTAATAGAGAGAGCTACATCAGCCCTAGATATTTAGGGGATAGACCCCGGGTAGGATATCGGCCTGATATGGCAGGTATGAACAATAACCAGAGACAAAATCAAGATCAAAGAAATGATGGTCCCTACCAGTCATTGGGGACACAGAGCAGATTTGATCCCAGCACCATGATATATGGTAATCAGGATAGGCCCCGATATGTGGATCGATTTACTGATAATGGAAATCAACATAGGGGCCAGTACCCACAATCTGAGAGACAGGACATGAGGCAAAACGTGAACTACAATCCACGCCAGTACAATGATTCCCCACCAGGGGACTATAATCAAAGGATGGGTGCAACCCGCTCCCCTCCACAAATGAATCAAGAGTTCAGAAACCATCCCAACCGACATCAATCACCTGAGAGGTATCAGAATAGATCCAATCAGGGGGAAAACAACCAATATCGACCTAGGCCACAGAAAGAGGATCCTAGAGAGATGGAAAGGTTCCAGTGCCTTGAGGCCCAAGTGAAAATGTTAGCTGAGCAAATAGGAAAGCTCTATACAGCGCAAAAACAACCTTCCAAAGAGGGGGCTGATGGCCATAGCAATGACCGGGGGGCTTCCGAAAAGTGACTAAGTACTCATGATAATCGCAGTGCCAAAATGACAGATTGCTCTGATATAATTTTGCATAACGACTCTGAGATGCCTAATGGATTAAAAATGAAAGTACCAGTAAATGAAATTGTGATAGAAAGTGCAAATATTTCTAAAAAAGAGGTACGGTTTAACTTAGAGCTAAATAAAACAGTAAAGATTTGCACAAATGAAAAAGAAACATTAGGAATTCCAAAAGAACAAAGGAACAGATTTAAGAAAAATGACTCATGCATGGGGAATACCAGTGAACAGGGAGTAAGTGGGGATGCCATAGCTCCTTCCCTGGGCAAGCAAAACAATGACCAAACACAGACAGAAAAAGGAAATACTCACAAGGAGGGTACAATTCAATCACCTGAAGAATTCTTTGAGCCACATATTTTTGAAGAGGCTGAAAGGGCTGGTATTACACTAAATAATCACAAATGCACAGAATTAAAAAATGACAAATTGCTGAATGATGTTGTTACACATGTTCAGTTGGAAGGTTGTAATGTGGTCTCTGATGTTACCCAGATGGATGGGCGAACAGTGGCCACACTCCAAAAAACCTCTGAACATGGAGAAATGAATAAAATATCTCGCACAGAAATGGGTAAAAAGGAGGGAAAAATGTCTTTTCATTTACCAATGTGCTTAGCCAAAAGTGAAAAAGATCTGAGAAAGGTGAGCCCTGAAATCAGTAAGAATTCACATTTCTTACGTGTATTAGAGGAAGTTGAGGACAGATATTATGCACCCATCACTGTAGAAGAAAAATGCCACACCTTCGCTATGATTGACACTGGCGCACAGGCCACAATTATGTCCAAGGAGCTGGTAAAGAGTATCAATGAAGGGAGGCCTCCACAGAGTCAGATCACAGTGAAGGCAAATCAAGGCCCAGTGCATAACTTTAATGGGGAGGAGGTGCCCATCATAGGTGTAACTGAGGTTGACATAAAAATAGGAAAGCACAGAATGAAACAAGAGGTATTGATCACATCTATTTGTGAAATTTCATTTCTGATGGGGACAGATTGCCTGAAAAGATTGTCTCCTCTCATAGATGGGGTGAATGGAGTGCTGTGGTCCTTAACCAAAAAACCATTGAGGCCTAAGAAACTAAAATCACAAAACAGCAATATAAATGAATGTCACACCGTTGCCAAAACAAATGATGCTGTGGAGGTATATCTCCAGAATAGCTGCATACCTAGTGTCACTGTTATATTAATGTGTCAAGACAAAATGCAGAGCGACAATGAAAAACTACCTGTACAAGTATACTTGGACCCAAGGAAAGATTGGCAGACTGCCATAGATGAGCACACATTACGTTTATATTTAAAAGAGAAAACATGCAAACAGAATATTGCTCCTAAAACAGATTCAGAAAAACACATTACCACTCTGGCAGAAATACACATGGAAGATGAGCAACCATGGGTTCATGTTGGTATAAATGATTATCTTAAAACAATAAAAGCCACTTTAGCACTTGAACATGAAAGGAGTTTCATTAATGAGAAATTGTTGCAAAAAATTATGGAGAGGGAAGAAATCCCGAAATTTAGGATTAAAAACCAATATGTTTCTGGGTTGGACAGTCCAGACTTTGAAAACCGAATTGCAGGCAGATGCATGCTTAAAATTAGCATTGGGCAGAAAACAATTTACCATAATGTATGGATAGTGAGTGGAGCACAAAATGAATTTTACATGGGCAATGACATCATGCACAGAATGTGTATGGTGTTAGATTTACTTAATCAAAAAATATGGTCACGCCTAGGTGGTCCGGCACCTGAATTTGAAGACAAAAGAAGGGCTTATCATTGTGCACAACTGGTTCCTTATGCAGTCGAATTACAAATGAGGAAAAATACTATTATTCCTGCATTTACAAAACAGTTTGCAATAACACTGAAATGCAAAAATGGGCAGCAGATGAAAGGCTCTGATGCATTTGTATGCCTGAATGAATCCATAAAACAGCAAGGCCTGGATTATGAATACATTCCATTGGTAGACATTGGTGAGGGATCTGTAAAAATCATGGTAAATAATAAAGGTTGTCAGGATATTCATTTAGAGGAAAACTCCCCATTAGGAATGGCCATACAAAAATCACATTATACGGCAGATTTAAATAACATGGTGATTGGGAATATTCCTGAAAAATATGTAGATGCCAAGGGCGAGTTGCCAGAACACCTGGACTCTCAGCCCAAAGGAATATTTAAAATTCATTCTGTGTATCCTTATGATTCAAATGAGACAGTGTGCTGCCATCAAGAGGATTGCATAATATTTAATTTAAATAAAAATGAAACAGGAAATCAGCCAATTGAAGTGGAAGCTGATATGCCAAAATATTTAAAAGTGGCAGCTCTACAAAAAGACACAGCCACACAGTTAGAGGAAAGCACTGAGATTCCTTTACCAGAAGAGTTTCCAGAATTTTCCAGAATGGTAGAAGAGCAGATCTCCTTAGCGGATGCATGTGACAGCGATAAGGATAGAGACGACCTGAGGGAAATATTTATGGAGTTTAAGGATGTATTTGCAAAAGATGCCTATGATTGTGGTTTAACTGATTTACATGTGGCCACACTACCAGAAGGTTGTAGCAGAAATCCAGTGTTTGTACGCCAGTATAGACTACCGCTGGCATGTTTAGAATCATTGGCAGAGATTATTAAAAATTTGGAATCACGGGGAATAATCAGGCCCATTCATAGCACATCCAATACGCCTATTTTAGGTGTGTTAAAGCCAAATGGTCAATGGCGGCTGTGTGCAGACTTAAGAGAGTTAAATAAAAGAGTACCAGTATCTAGATGGCCACTACCATTCATTGATCAGGGCCTAGCTCAGATACATGGTTCAAATGTATTTACCACGTTAGATCTCACATCTGGATATTGGTGTGTGCCATTGGCAGAGGAGATACAACACTTATTTTCCTTTACATTTGACAGGACTCAATATGCCTGGCTTAGAGCTCCGTTCGGGTACATCAATAGTGGGAGTGAATTTGGCATATTTTTGAGAAAGGCCATGCCGGATGCAGCGGAAAGAGGAACAATAGTTTATGTGGATGATGTCCTGATAAAAAATGAAAGCCTGAAAAGCCATTTTGATGAAATAAGACATGTACTTGGCCAATTGCAGAAAGCAGGCGCCAAAGTATCTTTGCAAAAAGCACAATGGTGCAAGAAAAAAGTGAACTTTCTAGGGCATGAAGTGACTGAACGTGGGCTAAATCCACAAAGGAAGAAAATAGAGGCCATACAAAGATTAAAAGATCCTAAAAATGTGAAAGGAGTCAAAAGTTTATTAGGGATGACAGGCTATAACAGAAAGTTCATTGAGAATTATGCAGAAATCACTCAACCATTGACTAAACTGCTTAAACTAAATACTCCCTGGAGATGGGAAAGAGAGCAGTCTGATGCAGTGGCTAGATTGAAGGAATGTCTTGTAAAGGCACCATGTTTAGCATACCCCATAAAGGACAGGGATTTCTTTATAGAAATAGGTTTTTCTGAACATTGTATGTCAGCAGTATTATCACAAAAACACGATTTGAATCACAAAACCATTGCATATGCAAGTAAGGCATTTTCCCAAGTTGAAATGAAATTTAATGAATGTGAAAAGGCCCTATTAACCACTGTGTGGGCGCTACAACATTTCCGCCCCATTGTTCAGGGAGAAAAGGTGATTATTGAAACAAATCATCAACCTTTGCAATTTTTAGAGAGTAAAAGAATTAGATCAGGCAATCTAGCGCAATCTAGAATCACTTCATGGACGCTGGCATTACAAGGTTTTCCCGTAGAAGTGAGATATGGACAAAATAAAAAGAGCCCAATTGCTCAAGGGTTAGCTGACTTACATGACTGTGCAGCTGAACAAATTACCAAATGAAATGGAAGTGGAAAATAGTTTGCAGGAATTTGAACAATCATCACACAAAGCTTTTGATGAAAAAACATGCAAGGATTTGCCAACTGTATATGTGGATGGTTGTGCTTTTCACATTGAAAATGACAGTAATAAACAGTTAGTGGCAGGAATAGGAAATGTCTGGTTGAAATGTGAAGGCGTTCCCAGTATAGGGATGAGGATTGGAGATAGGAGCAGTCAGGTGGCGGAATTGGCAGCCATCTATAAAGCAATTGCTACTGCAGTTGATAAAAAGTTCAGTGAAATTGTCCTGGTGACTGATTCTGACTATGCACGGAATAGCTTTGTGGAGTATTTGCCTGGTTGGAAAGCAAGAGGCATGGTTACATACAACAAAAAGCCACTTAAACATGGAAAAATGATACAAGCCATAGACAAATTGGTGTCAGAAAATAATTTAACAATATACTGGAGAAAAATTCGTGGGCATTTAAAAACACCAGGAGAGGATAAGGAGGGAAATGATAAGGCAGACCATCTGGCTAAGATTGGGGCTGTGATGGGAGAATTGCTACCTATTGATTATTTAATGGGTGAAATACAAATTGATGCAGTCACACGTTCTAAAGCACCAAAGGAGGTAGATCAACCGGTGGTGCAGTGGAGTCATGACACGCCAGACCAAGATTTGATTGAGGCACAAAAGAATGATCAAATTTTGGGAATCTATTATAATCATTTGATAGATCCTGAACAAAATCCTTTAACAGAAAATGATTGTATGGGAAAAGAAGAGTTGAGGGTGTTATTAAAGAACAAAACACAAATCAGATTACAGGATGGACTCATGATTAGAGAGTCCATAACAGGACAAATACAGTGGGTAGTACCCCTTTCATTCAGAGGACTGATGCTACACCATGCACATGATGCCATAACTGCAGGCCATAGAGGTTCACAAAAAACATTAGAAATATTAAAAGATTATGCTTACTGGCCACATATGTCCCAAGATGTGGAATTATATACTAGAGGATGTCTAGTATGCGCCCAATTTAAACCTGCTTCACCAATGCATAGAGCACCATTGATGAAAAGAGGCCTAACTCTCCCATGGTCAGATTTGCAAATAGACTATGTAGGTCCTTTAAAAAGGTCGAGCAGGGGACACCGTTATATTTTGAGTGTGGTATGTTTGATGTCAAAGTGGATTGAATGCATTCCTGCACCAGATTGTAGTGCGCAAACAGCAGCCACATTGCTGGTGAACCATGTGTTCTCAAGGTTTGGGTTGCCACAAAGAATTGAGTCAGACAGAGGAAGTCATTTCACAAGTACTCTAATGAGTAAAGTATGGCAAATACTAGGTGTGAAAAGGAAACTACATATCGCATATCGGGCGGCGTCTTCAGGTACAGTTGAAAGAAGCAATAGGTCTGTTGTGGATATTTTAAAGAAATTTGTGGCAGAAGCAGGTTCCAGCTGGGATTTACGTTTACCGTTGGTTCTGATGGCAATCAGGTCGACTCCTGCCAAAGCAACAGGTGTTAGCCCCCATGAGGTCTTAACAGGTAGGAAAATGGTGTTACCACAACACCTACTATACAGAACACATGAGCAAACTCTAGTGAGTGCATCCACAGTTCATGAATATATTGATGAACTGAGGAGGCATTTGCAACATGCATTTGCTTTTGTGCAGAGAAATCTGGAAAGAGCTGCTGACAGTGCAAAGTCATATTATGACAAAAAGACATCAGCAAAGGAATACAGTGTAGGGGATCAGGTGTACAAGTTTCATTTTGGAAAAAGTAAACAGAAAAATTCTAAATTTCTAGCAGCCTGGCAGGGGCCATTTCGGATTATAGATAAGGTCTCTCCTGTAGTGTATAAAATTTTGAAAAATGAAGGTGAAACTGCAATAGAGCAGTTTGTCCATGTAAATCAAATCAAACCATGCCATCCCAGACATGACATCAGGCGGCTTGAGCATGTAGAAACAGATAAAATCCCTTGAACACAAAAAGAGAAAATAAATGGGTACAATCAGGAGGCAGTGACAAAGAAGTTAAAAAGTTGATTGTTATGATGGTACATAAACACTGTAATATATGTAAAAATATATAATATAAATAAATAAATAAATAAATAAATAAATAAATAAATAAATAAATAAATAAATGCACATATAATGGAAGCTCATGGTTGGTGTGCAGAGAGAAGGTGTGTTAAATATTGAATATCTGCTTGTTTTCTTTTAACTTGTGTTTAATTTCAGAAAAAAAAAAAAATGAAATATTTTTACCAAGCATGTTTTATTTTTGGCAAAAGGATGAAGTTAGTATTATGCTATGTACTTAATTTGTTTATTTTCTATTTTGATTTAGACAATTAACATTATTTGATCGGAGGTTCCGAGATCAGAGCCCACGGGAGAGACGATGGAGTCCTGGAGTCCCCTGGATGAAGACCAAAAGATGCCTGCCTCCAGGTGGAGGTGAAGACAAAATAACCGGAATGCCAAAAGAGATGACTACTGTGGATTCAAGATTGCCAAGATGAAAGAGTACTCGAATGAACCGAATAACATCGCTGGTCGGGACATACCAAAAGAGACAAAACAAAAGTTCCGGCATATGAAGTTCCAAGTATTTATTATTTTAATTATTTATTTTAATTTGTTATATTAATTATTTGTTTTAGTTAGTTGTTTTATTTCGTTGTTTTTAATTGACTTGGAAAATTTAAACTTAAAGTAATGCCACTTCCACTGAGAAGGCAAATGTGGAACATTTTATGAACTGATGGACTCAGATGAAATGTTGATTGCAAATTTTTCATTGATGCACATGAATATTCATTTTGTTGGATTGCTATATTGTAAAAAAAAAAAAAAGAGAGAATAAGTTGTTTTTAGGAATTGGCTTGGATTGTAGCCAAGTTCTAAAAACAAAAGGAGGGTATATGTAAGGATATTTGGCATGTTACAGCACAGAGTACAGCACTACTGCACAAGTAGCACATTTTTTTTGCAGCACCACCACAAGGGTGCGGTGCATTGCTATATGGGTTACCAGATTAACAAGGAAAGACAGACTATTCAGTCAAAAACGATTTTAACATATAAGATGCAAATCTATTTTTACAGTTAAAAGCACACATGCTCATTTAAAAATGCACACTATTTTCACCTGAAATGCCTATGGTGCGAGAGACACATTTGAAAATTAACAGCTAACCTATTAACCATTAACCTGACTAATAAAACCTTATTTAACATAACCCACTAATAAAATGTGTTCTCCACTGCAGAATTAGGCATACTCTGAAAGCCATTTAAATGTGTGTGCAGATTTTTTTTTCTTCTCTTCTCTGCCTGTTTCTCCGTGTTTTTGTGCACAGTAACTGCAGGAAGAAGGAGGTCAGATTTGCAACAATTGCAAATGTATAAGCGAAGCTATTGTTGAGAGTAGGAGGATGAGAGATGATGGATTTCATTGGGACACGTCATACAGAGGGCTGGGATGAAAGTTTTAGTGGGCAGTATCGGGGAAAAAGACAGGGAGACATTTTTCTGCACTACTGGGGAGAAGACCTGGCTGTGGGACTCCTGACTGAATGCAGATTCCTGCGTCCTGCTACAGTCCAGATTTGGCAGAGCTGGGAGGAAGACCTTTTCCTGGTTGGAGGCATTCCTATCTGCAAAAGATAAGAATTCCAGGCAATGACCCCGGTTTGAAAAGGAAAGGCGATCCTTTTACTGGGGTTAATCTTCAAGGGAACCACATTCCGAAGGAGAACAGCTGGAGAAAACTTTGAACAGATAAGGTAATTACATAAGCGTGGGAGCCGTGTCTGCACGAAAATATGCAGTCAGTGTAGGAAAGGGGATTCCTGTGCGTGTCTTAATCAAATACCAATGTTGCAATTTGAGTTCTGTTCTCCGCCACTCTCTTTGCAGTGTGTCATAGACAATGCTTTTACTGTACCATTTTATTTATTTCTGTAAAGAATGAGATCGTGTTTAAATGCAACTTTTATAATACAGAAAAATATTTGAAAACAGACGGGTGGTGTATTTACTATTTACCATTACAATGCCGATGATTTGGGGAGATTTTTAAACAGTGCAATGGTCATTTTAAGACAGATGTGTGCATGTCAGAATCAGTATGAATAATTGTGAGTGACTGTAGCATAGCTTGTTGGAGGTACATGAGCCAACGGGAAGAGAGACTCTCTGAACATAGCTCCCTACCGTATATAAGGTAGTGGAAATTACCACAAGACTACCATATATAGCTCTCTGTCGTAAATAAGTCAGTGAGTTCGCCCATGGTGGCACACCAACACTATCACTGAAAATGTGGTATTCCTAAAATGTAGGTCTGAGGTCTCTCTAGTGATCACACGAAAAATCTAAGCAAAGATAAGGGATTCTGGACATTGGGGCCACAAATAAAACAAGGGAATTATGCTCACCAAAATACCACCAACCACGTATACCAAATATGCAGGTCTGGGTGCTGAAATAATGCATGTCCATTGTATTATTGTTGCACATGGCCAAATCTGAATACAAAGAGTGATTATTGCTAAGTTATTTTTCAGCGGTAATAAAATACCGTCAGGCCCCAAATCTCCACAAAATACCCTACATAGCCCAAGTCGCTAATACGGTCCGCAAGGCACTACCAGTGGGTCATACGCTGAGCAGGTTTATGTGTGCACCCTGCCTGCACCAGCATGTCCCGGGCGTGTTTCAACACGCAGACCATGAGCATGTCCAGTCCCTCATCACAGAAACTCCCCTTTCTCGACGTGTGGGACTCCTGTGCCGTGTCTGGGGTCTTAGCCTGTCCTGCTGGAGCATTCTTTTGCTTCTTGTGAGGTGATGCAGACCCTCAGTGATTGTACTGTTCTGGTCAGTAGGGGCTGGAGTACAGGTGGACTGGCCTATGGAATCAGCCACCAATGTAACTACACAAGGTCAGCTTGCAGGTATCAGTAGGTGGGTGCTGTTGCCAAGACTCTGCGCCACACGTGTCTAGGCCTTAGTGACAAGGGACTTGGCCCCTGAGTCACACTGGGCCGGGACCAATCCAGTCCTGGCTGGGAGACCCTGAGCCAGGGTGCCGGTTGCTACAGCTGCTCCTGTAGCTTGCAGACCCTGGCTGGTGTGAAGAGCAGCGGACACTGCTGCTCCAGATGCCCGGTTGCCAGTGCCTGGAACTTGCACTGTACGTGTCTTGGAGTTCGGGACATGGAAATTGACCATTGAGTCACCCTGTCCCTGTCCGGGCTGGCTGACCCAGAGCCTGGGTAGTGGTAGCCGCAGATGCCCATGCAGCTTCCACACCCTGGCTGCTCTGGACAGCAGATGGCACTGCTTGTCTGGGACCACGGGTGCTGGGTATGTCAGCAGCTGCTGCATCTCCCTGCCCCGGGTGGGTGTGGGGCATAGTTCTCCCGGCATGGGCCTGGACACCTTGCCCACGTGGACCACCTTGGCCACGTCTCCTTGGCGTCCCTTCCAACTTATTGCACTCCCAGTCATGGCACTGATGGACTAGAGCAATGGGAGGTGCAGCCAACAATTGTCTTGGGCAATTGGAGTGAGGGGGCAGGGTACGTGATGGAAAACGTGACCACTGGTGAAAAAATAATGGGTCGCGCAATGCTCAGGCACCCCAAAAACAAAAATCAATGTGTACGCGAGCCCTCGGTAGCCCACGTGTGAGTAAAAATCATCCTGCAGTACGATGTGTCAACCAGCAACACAAATGCAAGGAACATGTAGGCTACTATCACCTCGAAAAAAAAGCACATACAGTGCACATGGGGGCGGAGGCCCCATGTGATGTGGGTTGCCTGCGGGGTTTGTTCACAGGTGATGGTGGGAGTCCCATGTGGTGTGGGCTGCCTGCGGGTTATGGTCACGTATGATGGGGGACCATGTGGTGTGGGCTTCTGTGGGGTATGTTCACAGGTGATGGTGGGGGTCCCATGTGGTGTGGGCTGCCTGCGGGGTATGATCAAAGGTGATGGTGGGGGTCCCATGTGGTGCGGGCTGCCTGCATGGTATGGTCACGGGTGATGGTGGGGGTCCCATATGGTATGGGCTGCCTGCAAGGTATGTTCACGAGTGATGGTGGAGATCCCATGTGGTGTGGGCTGCCTGTGGGGTGTGGTCACGGGTGATGGGTGGGCCATGTGGTGTGGGCTACCTGTGTGGTATGGTCCACTGTTGGGGTCTGGCTGTCCCGTGAGGAGGCGTCTGCTTCCAGGGGAGTTGTGCGTGTATCACGGGATGCACGCGGGCCTTCCCACGTGATTTGGCTGGTGCGAGCGGGGTACACGATTTCGCTGGGGCGCGGACGGGGTAGGCGCGGGCCTTCCCACAAGATTTTGCTAATGCGAGTGGGGTACATGATTTTGCTGGGGTGCTGACGGGGTACGCACGGCCCTTCCCATGCGATTTGGCTGGTGCGAGCGGGGTATGTGAGTTCAATGGGGTGCTGATGGTGTACGCCCGGGCCTTCCCACTTGATTTGGCTGGTGCGAGCGGGGTACGCGATTTGGCTGGGGCGCGGATGGGTTAACCACAGGTCGTTTCACGTGATTTGGCTGGTGCGATCGAGTTACGCTCTGATTTTTCACACAATCACGATGGGGGGAGGGCTGTGTGCTGGGTCAAGGATGGCGCGGGCCTTGTGCCATATTGGGAATTTCACTGGCTTTTGCCTGCCCAAGGGGGTGTGTTGGGGCGTTACTGGTGCTGCTTGGTGTTCATTGAGCCACGGCTACTGATGCCTCAGAAAATCCATGAATACGCGTGCCGCGCAATTGCTGGTTTGCGCCACAACTGGTGCACGCGTGGCACACGCTCCTTCTCGGCGCGCGGCACTTACTCTGCTTCTGAGCTGGACCCTAAATCGGAAGATTTAGCAACATTTGTAAATGATGTTTTCATGATCGTGCATATACTCTGATATATAAGTTATAAATATTATCAGTAGGATATGGTTGTACTGTATTTATCACAGTTCGTGCAGTCAAGTGTGAAACGCATGAATTAATGTACAAACACACACACTTTAATATTGCGTCCATACTGTTTTGGAAAACATGTACACAATACGGTGCAGGACTGACAAAGACTGATATGCAAATAGATATTTCCCATCTGTGAAAGGTACAGTGAGCAAAAAGCGTGTGCTGCAAACTCTCATCTCAGAATAGGTTATCATGCCATGTTCTTTCTGGAGAGGGGCGCCTGCTACCTTTTTTGAAATATTTGTAAGGAACTTGGGGTTGCTCACCCTAGGTTACCTGGGGGCAACCAGACGTGGTCTCCCTGCTCACTGTGCTCAGAGAGGCTCAGCTTCACCTCACTGATGAGGCCCAACAAGGCTGAAACACGTGTATGGGGTTGCTTTTGGTACTCTTGTTCAGAGAGGAATTGCCATAGCATTTCGGTGCTGGACTGCCCATGTGGGCGGGACAAAGACTGATATGCAAATGGATATTTCCCATCTGTAGAAGGTACAGTGAGCAAAAAGCGTGTGCTGCAAATTATCATCTCAGAACAGGTTATCATGCCATGTTCTTTCTGGAGAGGAGCGCCTGCTACCTTTTTTGAAATGTACACAATACATGTTTGACATTTAAAGCATTAGACAGTAATACGTTTTGGATTGAACTGTTTTTTAAATTTAGTATTATGCAAGAAAAGCACAAGATGCAAATACTTTCAGTAAATTGTTTCTATCCTACAAACTTTCAGAATCGCACATGCAGTTTATTTTAAGATGTAACTTAAAATAAAAAAGCGAGCATCATTGAACCATGAGACAGGAATAGAATAATGGCGTTAGGCCCTTGAGCTCGAATCCTCCATGGAGCCTCTCCTTTTATTTTTAAAGAAGGATTATAATTGGCGCTTTGTATTTTTCTTTAAAAAAAAGGAGGATTATGATTTGAAAAACGAAGAGCCAGGCTTACTGTGACACCTGAACATAGCTCTCAACTCTCACGCTTTTGGCGGGTGTCACCCGCCTTGTAAACAGCTGACTCACCCGCCAAGCCACCAGCACGCACATTCATTTCAATGGGCGTCTCACCCGCCAAAACTAAAATCGGGTGTTTTCACCCGCCTTCGCGACCCAAATGGTTGAGAGCTATGCCTGAAACCTTTTTTGGGGCATGGCATGTGACACCTACCAGTGGCACGTTTCACTTGTAGTGGTGACATGCATTGGCACGTGTCACTGGCATTAGACACATGCCATATTCGGCTCCTGCCCCTACTGCGCGCTCGACACCGGTGCCATCTCTTGTTTCAGAAGCCGAGGAGACGAGAGCAAGTCTGTCCTGCCTAACGAGGAGTTGGGGGAAGGTTTATGGTCAAGACTGGGGTCGTCTCATTATTCGTATCAAGCCTGCTGCCCTAATGCGTTGCTACAGCCTGTCACTTTGTATCAAGCCCCTACCAAGTGGCTGTCGAAAAAACATAATCTTTATTCATAGAAAAACAAAAACCCCAATATCGCTTTCTTATCCACAGTTCATTTCATGTGTCCTGGCGGCACAGATAATAAAGGAATTCACGAGGCATTGCTTACTTTCTGACTGCAAAAGTAGCATTGTTCGATCGTTTGTGAAGGCCCCGTTTTCGCACCCGTATGACTTAATTTGCTGTGGCTGGTGACTTGGTCGAATGCATTTTGTTTCTTGCTATCGAGTATGTGTATTTCATACAAATATTAAATCATTCGGAGTCAGAGTAACCATTGAACAAATGACTATTTTTACAATACTGGTTATCTAATAGTGTGTCCTGAAATATGGAGCGGTCCAGATTTTAGACTGACTGACACTGCACCCGGCGACTGCGCAAAATGAAATGTTCGTGCCAGGAGCCGCATACCACACCGCTCAGAATCCGCCCAGCGAGGGCACGCATTCGTGTCTCAGGAGGATAGCTCAGGGGCAACGCTCTCGCCTGAAAGCAAGACGACGCAGAGCAACTCAGGTTCGGTCCGAGCTTAGAAACCTCTGGACGACGCACAGCAACGCAGGTTCGATCCCCGGGTCCGCGCTTAGAAATGTTTGGGTATTAATCGCATTATAAATGAAATACAACATAAAGGTGCCGTTCTCAAGGGTCCTCAGGCGCACAGGAGCCCTTTATTGCCGTCCCCACAGATTGCAAGGGGAATCAAGCAATGGAGAAAACTAACGGCCCATGCGATTTGAACCCTCCCACTGCTGCTTTTTCACCAGCCCACACGAGACCACTATTCAAGGTGGCTGCCCAGGAGGTGCCATTTTGCCGGGGAAATCCTCCCATCTTGCCTCATTTTAAGAGTGGGTGATACGAAAACAGCACCTTGCTTAGTGTGGCGTACTTACCAGCACACGCCCACTATATACATACTTGCCAACCCTACAGATTTAGGCAGTAGGCTACTGCTTTTTAAGCAGTCCAACCGCCTACAGATTTGGGTGACAGATCCTAGTGCTTTTTACAGTGGCAGGTAATTAATTTGACGAAGGCAGGCTGCAGGACAAAGCAAGCAACACATTAACGAGTTTGTCTGTGCCTTGGCCAGTTTAGTGATTACTTTGATTGGGCTCAGACCAATCCACTGACCTGACAGCTACTTGACTCTGTCCTGCACTCTTGCTGGTACAACCCTTAGGTGAACCACCAGTGAAGGCAAGTGGCAGAGCATATCAGACTGACAGGGGTATCACTCTCCATGTCATTCAGTGTTCAACTTGCACTGCAGGACTACATATGTATTGCCCAGGCTACTGCTACAGAGCAGTGGCAAACGTTGAATTTGGTGTTAACATACCATTCAGAATTATACGTTTTTAACATTTGAACATCTTTCCATGTTGTGCTGTTTCAATGGTGACAACAATTATGTCTTGTATTTTCCTGTGATGTCATTGTAATGCGAATTATCATTTTTGAAACTTATCATGAAAAATCCTATATCTTTTTGGTCACAGAATGTTGGCAAGTATGTATATATCATGGCCTCACTAATGCGATTGTTGGGGACTGTAAAAGTTATTGGTTGGTAGAGATATTTCGAGAATATACCATAAATACATAGGGAGTAGGCGTAGACAGTTTCCGCTATTACACATCATTGATGATCGCGCTACATAATGCTTGGAAATGTATGCAAAAGAAAAAGGAGTTTTACTGTCAGATAATAATCTCTTCAACACATGATTGGATTGGCTTCTGATTTTGTAATTCGTTTTTGTCTGCATGACTCAGGAATATATTAAATTTAGGGTTGCAATCTCTTCTCTATTTAAATAATGTTTCTGAGAATTTCTATTTCATGTTTTATATGTGAATGTGAAATAGTTGAATTAACTAATAAACACATTATAATCATACATAATAAAAAAAGACATAGAGGACGATCCCAATGCTATCTGAAGTGATGTGTATTTTCAGAATGGGGACTTAAGTAGTGGTCTTGTTAACCCAGACATGCGAGGAAAAAAGCTTGTGGAGCCGCTAGAACCCAGAGTCTAGGGGTATCTGCAGGAATATTCGGGAAAGCCATTTTGCCCAAGTTTTTCTTGCAATCCCATAGAGGCATGAAGCATTGGGGGATTGGTGTGAATATAGAAAATACTGCATATCATTCGAACTCTATTGTAAATCTCCACTCGGTCAGGATATTTTTCAGTCAAGTGACAGGTGTATTTCAAAGTAATATGCTTACCACATCTGAGTTTGGGTTCAGAGGACCTAGCTCGCGTGGTCCGTCGCAGGGGAAAGCCTCCAAAGTGCATTGTTTCCCAGTGAAACAGGTGTGCTCTGAGGAGTGACGACTATCACTGGATAGGTGAGTCTATGTCACTGTATTTTGATTTCGACTTCAGAAACCACATCTACTGGGATCCCTTTTCCATCACAATTATGTAATTGCCAAAGGAGAGGTGTGAGGGCAACACAGTGATATTTCCCTCATCCTTGGTTCAGAGTCTCAAGTACTTCTCGAGATGTCCAGCTCGGCTGCTACCCTTTATCTATGAGAGCCAATAAGTCACTCTGACGGTCATTACGAGTTTGGCGGTATACAGAAAAAGTGGTGGCAACCAGAATTACTGCCAGTTTTAATGTACCGCCGAATCACGAGTCAGCTGTAACACCGTTGCAGAGAATAGCCTTGATGGAAAAACAATCACGTTTTTTCCAGCAATTGGATTACCAGTGACGGTAATATCAAAATAACAAAACGGTATTACCACCATATTACAAGGTGGGATATGGCCGTAACACCGCCAAAATTGGGTGATAATACCACCAAAAACACAGCAGAGATACCTCACTGTATACAGGTGATGGACATTAGGCCACAGGTGCACCCAATGCACTTAGGTGCACCCGATGCACTCAGGAGGGGTACATAAGGGCCACACCTTCACCAAACACACTTTCCAACACCATCCTGCTACCAACAGTTTCTGTGCACATGGAGATACAGCTGCTCCAGCTCTGCCTTTCACTGCAGGGGCTGGAGGACCAAAATAGGGTACAGGAAGCAGATGAGAGGAGGAGGAGGAGGAGAGGCCATGCAAGGCGAGCACCCATACCCGGATCAGGCCCTAACCCTGGACCCTGACAGACAGGCAGCTACTCAACCTGTACCGGCTGAACAGGGAGACAATTGCTGAGCTGCTGACCCTGATCCAGAATGACATTGGAAGCAAGATCAACACTAGAATAGTCATACCATCGGTGGTAATTTCCAGCACACCGTGGGCACACTGCCTGACATGTCCCAGCCTACATTCTCTTCAGGGCCAGTGCTATCACTAGGAAAGTTTGGGCACTTCGCTATAATGCGCATCTTAGGGAGGCAATTTGGGTTTTGGCAAATCCTACCGAATGCTTAACCTCCAAAGTACAGATATAAATATATTCTCGTCCGCATCTGAGGCTGCATCTGACTGTGTCAGCCACACCTGCAGGCAGCAGGCAAGCCCCAAGGTTGGTTGGGTCAGGGATAGGTTATGAATGGGCAAGGGCGTGGCAGCGCTGAGCGCTCGCTTCGCACAAGTCGCACTCGCACCTGCGCAGTACAAGCTAAGTACAAGCCAAGCGAGCACTGCACATGCCATCTCTACCCCTCGTGACTCTGGGGATCGTCGTGGACCTCGGCCCTCGTGCTATCATCAATGCATGTGGCTGCACCAGTTTCTGCGGCATAGCGTAGTGAGGCCTTCTGCAACCTCAACTGCAGCACAGGCAGGTGTAGCGTCACTTTTTCCTATCTGTCAGAAAATCCTATCTTGCTGACTGAGCAGTCTGTACTTAACTGATAGGATTTGTTGACACCAGGAATGTGGTGTGCCTGTCTTTCTGGGGTCCCCAGGGTGTAATTTTGCAGCCCTTTGAGACGTGGCACTGCCAGCTGTCAACAGGATAGGGACATGGGCAGCTGTTATATGGATGGCGGACTCGATAACTCCTTCCCAGCCCCCCATTTCCACTGCATCAAGGCACACACTGCCCTAGAGGGGTCTCGTATTCAACCCTGCTCTATGGAAAATGTACGGGTTGTTGCTTACTTACTTCCTCCCTGGCTGCACAGCAACACAACCAGCTGGAACAAGAGCTACATAATTCGATGAATAAAGGTGTAACACACAACACCAAGAGAATGTTGTAGGTGTCCAGCGTAATCTTGGGTGGGATTTGTTTGTGGGGACCATACGATTTAGTAGGCGTGGCAGCAGTTCGGGTAACAGACCATGCAAGGACGAGCCCCACGGTTAGACATGTAACATGAGTTGCATGCAGCTCGACCAAAGTACACTCCCCATTTTCGAGGTTGGGCGGGGGGAGGGGGTGATGAATTATGGCCCGTATTAGAACAAAGACCGCTCAGAATATAGGGGAAAAAGCTAGTTTACTGTAACTCATGGTACCTGTTAATGGAGTGACAGTGTGACGAAAATGATAGAACCGTATATCATAGCTCTCAGCTCACACGCTTTTGGCGGGTGTCACCCGCCTTGTAAACAGCTGACTCACCCGCCAAGATTCCTGCACGCCCATTCGTTTCAATGGGCCTCTCACTCACCAAAATGAAAATCGGGTGTTTTCACCCGCCTTTTCGACACAAATGGTTGAGAGCTATGCTCTCCCTAGTCAAAAAGGAAGATCATCCTGGAATCATTCTGGAGTCATCCGATGACTCCATTCTAGAGTCATCCATGGAGAGTTTAGGAAGATCATCCCAAGTCTGCGTACAAGCCAAAATATTTAATGAGATGATGACTCTAGAGTTATCACAGAAACTACTCCAGGATGAGTTCGGATTACTTCCAGTGATGATCTTGGATTACTCCAGGATGACTCCATGACAACTTCATGATGAGTGGGGGATTACTCTAGGATGACTCTGACAACTTCAGGATGACTCCATGACAACTTCAGGATGAGTGGGGGATTACTCTAGGATGACTCTGACATCTTCAGGATGACTCCACGACAACTTCAGGATGAGTTGGGATTACTCCAGGATGACTTCAGGATGAGTTGGGATTACTCGAGGATGACTTCGGAATACTCCAAGACAACTCCAGGATGACTTCATGACAACTTCAGGATGACTCCACGACAACTTAAGGATGAGTTTGTATTACTCCCGGATGACTTCGTATTACGCTAGGATGGCTCCATGACAACTCTAGGATGGGTGGGGATTACTCCAGGATGGTTCCATGATAACTTTAGGATGGGTTCTGAATTGTAAATGATTAATGCAGACTACTCCAGGATGAGTTTTAATGATTTCAGATGCTTCCAAAAGATTTAGGAAAAGTGGTTGGATTACCCCAGGATGTATCCCTTTTGAGTAACATTGGTGGCATTACTTTACAATGACTCTAGTTAGACTTCTAGATAGTTTACAGGGAAAATAAAATTATATGGAATTTTGCAGGTGTCACTTCATCTTTGCTAGAGCACCCGTTAACTAAGTTCCCTCGATTTAGTGCACACAACTACAAACACCCCCACTTCCCAGGTCACAAACCAACCTGTAAGCTCCCTCATTTCAATTCTCACCTCTAGCCAGCATGGCCTCACCCCCAATAAACTCCCACAATTGCAAAGCACTGCACTAAAATACACTCTTCCAGCAGCCTACAAAGAATCTGTTAAAGGTCTACCCGCATGACAGACTGCCGCTAGTCACTTCACCCAATATCAATAAGAGCAGCTAACAATTACCCAGTTCATATTATGATTGTAGCAGCTATAAATTGTTGATATTTTAATATAGTATTGCTCTTGTTATAAGATATCTTCAATCAAACATAGGCTCAGAAAGTGTTCAGCATTTTTTTATTCAACAAATTCGGTTTAACAGCATAGCTGTATTCCATAAGAATGAATAGGTTTGAAAAAAAACCAACAAATATCATCGATCCTGCATTTCAAAATGCAGAGTCTTCCTTAGGCCTCTTCTGGCATTGCAAATTTTGGTGGCGAGCTTCCTTATCACCCAGCCGTCCATAGTAGGCCAACTGTTAGCCTTGCAGACAGATCTCAAAGATTCTACAAAAAAAGAAAGGATATATGAACCTAAATGGACATCTGAATAGGCATTGTTAAATTCCTTATTGTAGAATACATACCAGATTAATGTTAAAATGTCAATTTACAAATGCATCACTACATTTAAATGCATTTGTACACAAAGGATGAAACGGGCTTAAAGATAGATTTGAACTGAAAATGAATTATGGTTTTCTGTGGCTGCATTCAGAATTTTATTGTCTTTAGTGTAGCTATATTGATTTATATCAGTTAGAAATAGAAGGCATAAGTGAAAATGGGGAAATAGTCTTTCAAACCCTTTGCTAATTAACTACCTCCCCTTTTGCCCATACCATTCTTACACCCCGATACATATCTACCAACAACGCGCACATATCTTGTACCCACACTCACACTCCCATCTGCACAACCTCTGCCACCCACCCGGCTACTCGATAACTTCCTCTATGCAGTTGAAGGGGCCAAAAAGTATTAAAAAAAACAAGAAAAAAAAAAACATGTTAAAAGAAATACAAATTTGAGATACTCTTCTTAAAAAAGGTAGCATATTTGCATTGGGGTAACAGACTACTTCCTCCCAAGAGTTCACTCTTGTTTTCTTTATCCATCCTACTTTCTTTGCAAATGATATATGGCATTTATAATGCGTCTATACACAAGTGTTCGAAATGCGACGAGGCAGGGGAGGGGGAACAGAGGGAAGACAGACAACGATCTTACTAGGCCAGGTGTCATTCAGATCGCACAAGTGCATGGGAAGGAAAAAAGTGCGAGGGGAAGGGAGAGGGGAAAAGTGCAGTACATGGGAGAGGGAGAAAAAGTGCAGTACATGGGATAATAGAATAAATAAGAAAAATAAAGGCGGGATGATGGCAAGTGCAGGGTAAGAGCAGACATAAGTGCTGGTGGGGGACTGTAGGGATACAGAATACAGTTCCCAGGTGCGGGGGTTGCCAGTGCAGGTGTGTAAATGGCGGGGCCTAGGCCCAAGGTCTCAAAGGGTGGCCAGGTAGCCAGTGCAGTTTCAGCCAGGAATTCAGCAGGGGATGGGGGGGGGGAAAGGTTTTGAGGTGCTTCCGGAACTGGAGATGGTTCTCCTCAAGTTTCAGGGAAGCAGGAAGGCTGTTTCAGGAGGAGGCCCCTGCCGAGGAGAGAGATCTACCACCAACTCGTTGCTTGGAGAAGCGAAAGACCCTGAGGGAGTTGGAGGCGGATGATCAAAGAGCTTGAGAAGGAAGATTTTTGGGAAGAGAAAGTTGAAGGTATTGCGGCCCCAGGCCCAAGAAGGCCTTGTGGACAATGCAGAGGGTGTTCAACTTAATCCTTGCAGCCACCTCGAGCCAGTGCAGAGATTTCAGTCCTGGAGAGATACGATCCCTGGGCTTGAGGCCAAGGACAAGTCTCGCAGTCCTTCTGGATAAATTGCAGAGGGCGGAGAGTAGAGGCAGGCAGACGTGACTCTCAACCTGTTTGACGGATACCTGCAGCAGGTGCATTAACCCACTACACCATGAAAGGAACCCTAAACTGCGGAAAGGAAAAGACGTCTAGCTGTTTGTGAGCCATTTTTCTTGTTTGGCTCATTTATCTCATACAGAATCACAGCTGCTGATACAGTGGCAGGGCTTTTAACGGGATAAGTTTGGGGGCTGCGTCGCCCCTGAAGTTCCCTTCAGGTCAAGCCGAGCACTATGTCAAGAATTGATGTGGTGTTCACGGGCGCCGCATGAGGTTGCTTGCTCCACTCTGGAACAAAGCCCTGACTCGGCTAATGCGTATTATTGGCCAGCAGACTCCATGATTTGACAGACACGGTGAATAGCTTAGTCGGTTGAGCACCTGTGAAAAGAGATTTACGTTCAAACAACTGGCTTGAGCTCCTTTTTAGGATTTCCTTATTCTGAGGTTGATGTTGTGAATGTTATTGAGTTTAGAGACGCCCTCAGCGACACCAATCACTTAAGCGCCGAGAAGCAGGCTAGTTTCTGGTTTGCAAATGTATACACTGGCATGACACGAACATGTGTGTGTTTGTTCAAAAGGGAAGTAACCACGTCCCCCATCTCTGAAACTCCCACCCCTTGCCCCTGGGTGCGTTATTCCTGTCCCCTGGGGGAGGGGGCGCATAGTAGGTATGCTTGCCCTGGTGGAGAATTAAAATAGAAAGCGCTCTCACCACCCAGTAGCAGCTTCATGGCTCCTCTCCCTCCTCGATGGGTGGTCCAGTCCTTCTGTAACACAGGAGGGGGTGTGGGAGGGAAGGAAAAACAGGTCAAGTGGGCGCACATATGAGCAGACCCAGCCTCGCCCCCTCTGCCAATCCAATTCAACCTCACGCCATTATTTTGATCGGCTTTACCTGTTTTGTACATCACAAGGCAAACCTGAGCAAACATGCATATCGCACAGAAACGGTCTTTTCGAAACAAGGCACTAGTTCCAATGTTGGCAGAAAAAGGATCTGAAAGTGATTTGACAAGGATCACACCGAGTTGAAGTGGAGATAGGACTAGACTCGGTCTGCTTGGTCCAGAGCCAGCACGCTGGCAGACTGGCCACTGCACCACTTGCCGCCCGCAAAATACACACCCTGATAGAGGCATCTTGCCAGGTTGAACACATCCTACAGAATGCTGTGTTATTGTGGGCACGAGGATGAGTATCTCGGCAGGGGGCACTGAGTCTGGTGGTCAGGAGGGCATGATAATGGGAAGTCTCCCTGGTTTGGAGCCGTCCCTGCATGCAGGCAGGCACCTTGCCCCCTGACTGCAGGGGCACTTAAGAGCCGCAGCCTGAGAGGGGCAGCTGTCCACGTGCTCTTTAACATTTGAAGAGTTTAACAGTACCCTACCAAAAAAATCTGGATTGAAAGTGGATTGCTACTGGATTTTCCCAAACATTTAAATCCTCTTTAACTCCAGAAACTCCCATTGTACTCAGAGGATTGCTTTTGGCTTCTTTTTGGCTTCATGCACCCTTAAATATGTTAATTAGCAATCCTCAGTGGAATGCAATCCCAAAACAATCCAAGCAATCCAATCCCCAAACAATCCACTAAAAATCCCAAAACAATCCAATCCCCAAACAATCCACTAAAAATCCGAAAACAATCCAATCCCCAAACAATCCACTAAAAATCCGAAAACAATCCAATCCCCAAACAATCCACTAAAAATCCGAAAACAATCCAATCCCCAAACAATCCACTAAAAATCCAAAAACAATCCAATCCCCAAACAATCCACTAAAAATCCAAAAACAATCCAATCCACAAGCAATCCTATAAAAATCCAAAAGCAGTCCCTAAATAAATACAAAAGCAACGGATTACATCTGGCTTCCTTTTGGCTTAATGCACCCTCGTAGAGATCCAAAAGCAATGCAATGCAATCCCCAAATAAACCTTTTGAAATCCAAAAGCAATTAATGTAGTCACCAAATAATCAAAAAAACAAAGCAACCCCAAAAATATCCTTTAACAATATAGGCATTGTTTCGGTTTATGAGCTGGAAATAAATTTAGGAGTTTTACAAAAATAATGTTTACTATAATCCTGAAAAGAAACGCTTAAAAAACACATTTGGTGCACCTTGTTGAATTGGGCTTTAAAAGCCTCACTGTGGCTTAACTGCTGCCCATTTTAGAGAGTTGCATTTTGAATTGTTTAGAACTATAGTGATGACTTATTAGGTCAGTCATTTAGGTAAAATGGCCACGAAAGTCAGGACCATGTAATGGCATATTAACTATATTTAAAAAAAAGCAACATTTTTTTTTCACTACTATATTTATTAAAAAGAGGCAGAGATTCAATCGGACACTGTGTACATAGCACAAAAACACGACTGTAGCAATCCAAAACATGGGTGCTTTACAATTAAAAAATGGGTGAGAGGACCCAGAACCAGTCCAGAAAGTCACACGAGTCCGGTGGGGGCCCAGCCCAGGGACCAAGCGAGTCCGGTGGGGGCCCAGCCCAGGGACCAAGCGAGTCCGGTGGGGGCCCAGCCCAGGGACCAAGCGAGTCCGGTGGGGGCCCAGCCCAGGGACCAAGCATCCCCTCTTGTCATGTCACTCACGATTTCTCACTCTACTCACATGATATGATAATTTCTTTATAGCACGCCTATACACAATGTGTTTCAAATCGCTTCGAGGCAAGGGAGAATACAATGACACTCTTACAGGCCATGAACAGTAAGAGTTTACTCAGCCTGACGACATGTCAGATAGTGCAAAAGCTACGACATAGATAAGGAAGGGAGGGGGAGAGTGGGAAGGAAACGAAACAGTGGGCTAGTCAAGCATAGGCATAGTCTAGTGTACATCATTGCAATGGGCAGCACAGTGGGCTAGTCAAGCATAGGCTAGTGTACATCAATGCAGTGGGCAGCACAGTGGGCTAGTCAAACATAGGCATGCTTAGCTTATAGAGTAATTTAGTTGCTCTGCCAGTAAGATAAGAAGCGTGGGTGGGTAGGCTAACACAGTTTGACTGGTAGGGCAGAAACAGTTTGGCAGGTAGGCTATTGCGAAATACTACCAGTGGTAGAGACACAGTTAGTTCTATGTTGGTACTGGTACAATGGCTATATTATATATGTGAGAGAAGGAGTGACGTTGAATTTAGCGTGCTGGGAGCAAACCTATATCAAGTGGGTGTACAGGCTGGGGTGGCGGTAACAACCATAACATAGGCGGGTGAAAAGCCACTGGCTATTGTTGGTATGTATCCAGAACGTGAGGCGGGGCAAGACTGGATTCCGGCGTTATTCTGTAATTCAACCGGACATAGCTGCTTGGCCAGAAATGGTGCTGCGTGTCCATTGACACGTGTAGGTGTCGTAGCCAGAGAGAATATGACAGATTGCGGGTAGTGGCAAGAGGAGCCTTAGCACTAGCAGGACGGAGGGGCCGCAAAGGGTAGTGTGGGGACAACATAAGTAGAAAATTAGAGCAGCAATCGCATGTGTAACACACAGGAAGGGTGGCAGAGCCCAAAAATAAAAAACTATCAATACAGGTAGGGCAGCAAAGAACTGCTTGTTCGGCATGTGTGAGCAGAACAGCCTGCATACACACACAAGCAGGGAGAGACACTTAACACAGCACGGCAGGGCCATAACAAGCTGCATCAGATCGCAACACAGGAGGAAGAAGGCTGCGAGCCAGCCAGTGCCTAGACTCCGAAACATCTGCATGGAATGTCCAGTTCAGGGACTGCAGACTCCAAGGCCTGGGAAAAGGCCATCGGATGAAACAGCAGCACACTGGGCATCGGAGGGGTGGGGGGGGAATGGCACACTGGGCATCGGAGGGGTGGGGGGAATGGCACACTGGGCATCGGAGGGGTAGGGGGAATGGCAGTACAGGGTAACGGAGGGGGTGGGGGGGCCTAGCAGTACAGGGTAACGGAGGGGGTGGGGGGGCATTGTAGTAGAGGATAACGGCGGGCTGGGGGGGCTAGCAGGGTAACGGTGGGGGGCTAGCAGGGATCGGAGGGGCTGAGGGGGCTAGCTGCACTGGGTAACGGAGGGGGTGGGGGGATAGTAGCACACTGGGCATCGGAGGGGTGGGGGGGAATGGCAGTACAGGGTAACGGAGGGGGTGGGGGGGCCTAGCAGTAGAGGATAACGGCGGGCTGGGGGGGCTAGCAGCACAGGGTAACGGTGGGGGGCTAGCAGGGATCGGAGGGGCTGGGGGGGCTAGCTGCACTGGGTAACGGAGGGGGTGGGGGGATAGTAGCACACTGGGCATCGGAGGGGTGGGGGGGAATGGCAGTACAGGGTAACGGAGGGGGTGGGGGGGCCTAGCAGTACAGGGTAACGGAGGGGGTGGGGGGGCCTATCAGTAGAGGATAACAGCGGGCTGGGGGGCCTAGCAGTACAGGGTAACGGTGGGGGGCTAGCAGGGATCGGAGGGGCTGAGGGGGCTAGCTGCACTGGGTAACGGAGGGGGTGGGGGGATAGTAGCACACTGGGCATCGGAGGGGTGGGGGGGAATGGCAGTACAGGGTAACGGAGGGGGTGGGGGGGCCTAGCAGTACAGGGTAACGGAGGGGGTGGGGGGGCCTAGCAGTAGAGGATAACGGCGGGCTGGGGGGGCTAGCAGCACAGGGTAACGGTGGGGGGCTAGCAGGGATCGGAGGGGCTGAGGGGGCTAGCTGCACTGGGTAACGGAGGGGGTGGGGGGATAGTAGCACACTGGGCATCGGAGGGGTGGGGGGGAATGGCAGTACAGGGTAACGGAGGGGGTGGGGGGGCCTAGCAGTACAGGGTAACGGAGGGGGTGGGGGGGCCTAGCAGTAGAGGATAACGGCGGGCTGGGGGGGCTAGCAGCACAGGGTAACGGTGGGGGGCTAGCAGGGATCGGAGGGGCTGAGGGGGCTAGCTGCACTGGGTAACGGAGGGGGTGGGGGGATAGTAGCACACTGGGCATCGGAGGGGTGGGGGGGAATGGCAGTACAGGGTAACGGAGGGGGTGGGGGGGCCTAGCAGTACAGGGTAACGGAGGGGGTGGGGGGGCCTAGCAGTAGAGGATAACGGCGGGCTGGGGGGGCTAGCAGCACAGGGTAACGGTGGGGGGCTAGCAGGGATCGGAGGGGCTGAGGGGGCTAGCTGCACTGGGTAACGGAGGGGGTGGGGGGATAGTAGCACACTGGGCATAGGAGGGGTGGGGGGGAATGGCAGTACAGGGTAACGGAGGGGGTGGGGGGGCCTAGCAGTACAGGGTAACGGAGGGGGTGGGGGGGCCTAGCAGTAGAGGATAACGGCGGGCTGGGGGGGCTAGCAGCACAGGGTAACGGTGGGGGGCTAGCAGGGATCGGAGGGGCTGGGGGGGCTAGCTGCACAGGGTAACGGAGGGGGTGGGGGGGCCTAGCAGTACAGGGTAACGGAGGGGGTGGGGGGGCATTGCAGGATAACCGCGGGCTGGGGGGGCTAGCAGCACGGTGGGGGGCTAGCAGGGATCGGAGGGGCTGGGGGGGCTAGCTGCACAGGGTAACGGAGGGGGTGGGGGGATAGTAGCACACTGCATCGGAGGGGTGGGGGGGCCTAGCAGTACAGGGTAACGGAGGGGGTGGGGGGGCCTAGCAGGGATCGGAGGGGCTGAGGGGGCTAGCTGCACTGGGTAACGGAGGGGGTGGGGGGATAGTAGCACACTGGGCATCGGAGGGGTGGGGGGGAATGGCAGTACAGGGTAACGGAGGGGGTGGGGGGGCCTAGCAGGGATCGGAGGGGCTGAGGGGGCTAGCTGCACTGGGTAACGGAGGGGGTGGGGGGATAGTAGCACACTGGGCATCGGAGGGGTGGGGGGGAATGGCAGTACAGGGTAAAGGAGGGGGTGGGGGGGCCTAGCAGTACAGGGTAACGGAGGGTGTGGGGGGGCATTGCAGCACAGGGTAACGGGGGGTGGGGGGGGAATTAGCACACATGCAATAATGGCATGTTGGGCGGGGGGGGTGTGGGGGAGGGGGGGGTTTAGGGAACCTGCCTGTTATTGGCTGGCTCGCATTTTCCCGAAATGCGAATGAAACGCGAATGTTGGGCGTATTTGGGCATTTAAAGAAACAGCTGCTGCTAGACGTCGGGATCGCGGTGCACGGCGGTTTCTGCACAAGGTATGTTGGCCGGGATCGGGTGGCTGACCTGGGGTGGGGGGCAGCGGAACATAGCTCGGGGCAGCGCGCCGAAACGCGATCTGGTGGAATCGAATGCAATAATGGGGTATGGTGGCCTGGGGGGGGGGGGGGGATTATAATTTATGCGTGTCAGCAGGATTGATCATGCACCGCCGAGCACGCTCCCAAGCCAGAAGCCAGTTACCACGGCAACGCGTGCCCTTCGCCATATTTGAAAATATATTTTCGGGCATCACACGCGGTCAACGCTGATCGCGTGCGCGCAATACCGCACAATGTGAACAGCAATAAGGACTGGCACAGAATGCAGGGCGCAGCGCGGCCCGAATTGCATGCGCTGGCGTCGCTCCCCACGCGGATTTAAACGTACGTAAATGACAAAAAATACAAAATAAAGCTGCAAAGTGCTTACCTTCTATCAGCGTGATCTCGCAATCCCTCCAAACAGTTTTGCAAGTCCGATTTTCTTGAAAAGTGCCCATCCCCAAGACCATACCCCGCACAAAGCAAGTCCATGATATAGACAGAGAGGACAGACTGGGTTGGGGAAGGAATGCTGGGAAATGATAGACAGAGAGGAAAGACTGGGTAGGAAAAGCAAAGCAGGGACAGAATAGGCAGAAAGGAAAGACTTGATTGAAAGGAAACCAATGTAGCCCAAAAGTTTAGCCCATGTCGTTTTTTATAACTGTGCTTGGGAGAAAAAAAAATGTTGTTGAAATATACATACTTGTCAACATTCTGTGACCGAAAAGATGTAGGATTTTTCAAGTTTCAAAAACATTATTTAGCATAATGACATCACAGGAAATTACAAAACATATATTATTAGCACCACTGGAGCATTCGAAAATGCTAACCCATCAAACAGCACAACATGGAAAGATGCTCAAATGTTTAAAATGTATAATTGTGAATGGTAAATTAACACCAAATTCAATTACCTAACTTCACAGAAAATAATCACACTGAGCTGGTAGGCAATGTTTGACACTGCTCTGTAACAGCAGCCTGGGCAGTAGTAGTGGCTGTGATATCCATATAGGAAGAGACACAGGGTTAACAGGAAATGGGGCCAGTAATGTTGGCTTTGCACAGTTCTAAATGGGTAAGGTTGGACAGTGGGGTACAGTTGTGTTTAGCTGTCGCAGCTATTGTGCTCTTGGGTAGTGTTTAGCTGTCGCAGCTATTGTGCTCTTGGGTATGTGGATGTATTCAATAGTGGTTGGCATCTTCTGGAGTTTCCGTGTGTGAATAGAATTAATGTGTGTGAGCTCTAGTTTCCAGGTTGATGTAATATGCAACTTGACGGTTTTAGTGTGGGAGCATGTCTGGCAGCAAAGCTTTGCTGGTCATGGTATACGATAGCAAGTACTGAGGGGGCATGTCCAACTTGTTGGCAGAAGGTGGGGTCTGCTAGGCCATTGTAGTCCAGTTGGGGGTGGGAGGTGCAGAGAGCCTGCAGCTGCCTAGTCCAGAGCATGCTGGTCTCTTGAGCAAGCTTCTGTGCAGTGATTTGCTACTTTTTCCCTGGTGGTGGCTTATCTGGATTCTTTTGGCCATGTAGTCCGGATTGTAGTCCTGGTTGTCTAATGTGGAGAGGCAGTGAGTGCCAGTGTTGGTGCCAATGTAGAGTAATTAGGCGGAATCGCCAAATCTGGTTGCGTTGGAGGCTGGAATTGCTAGCAGGAGAGCATGCTTGACCTTGGGTGTGGTATCTCTCAAAGGTATGCAGGGACGGCCTCGTGCACTACTCGGTGGGTGATGCATAGGATTTTGATAGTAGCAGGCAGGAGATAGGCGGCCACCCGGTACAGCGAGCCAGGTGGCGCGATGGGAGGTATGGCCGAGGTGTTAGCCATTCCTTCTACCCATTGCTGCAAATTGGTATACCCTGAATGTTAGCGACTAGGCATTATCTACTGGAGAAATTAGTTAAGTGCAGTTGGACTTGTAATTTGCACCAATAAAATGCAAAATGAATAAAACCTAATCTCTGCGAAATGTTTAATCAGATTAAAATGCTAAATAACGGCTACCTGCGTCGAAACTAGTTTGACATTATGTTGCCAACATTTAAATGCAGTAAAAATGTGTGCCTATGTTACTGGGTTGTTTTTACAGAGATACAAGTTGGAAAAAATCAACAATACATCTTACAATGTATACTTGCTTGTAAAATAATCCAAAACAAATGCAGTAAAAAATGTGTAGTGTTGCTGGATTGGTTTTATTGAGAAACAAGTTAAAAAAAAAAAAAAAGAAAATCCACCACTTTAATAGCAAGCAATCCTTGCTTCAAAAAATCCAAAATAAATCCTGTAAAAATGCTGCCTGCCAATTTGTGTTAGTGGATTGTTTTTACTGAGAAACAAGTCAGTAAAACTCCTAAATAAATCCTGTAGAAATGCCTGCCTAGCCAATTAGTGTTAGTGGATTGTTTTAACTGAGAAACAAGTCAGTAAAACTCCAAAATAAATCCAATAGAAATGCCTTCCTGCCAATTAGTGTTAGTGGATTGTTTTTACTGAGAAACAAGTCAGTAAAACTCCAAAATAAATCCAGTAGAAATGCCTGCCTGCCAATTAGTGTTAGTGGATTGTTTTTACTGAGAAACAAGTCAGTAAAACTCCAAAATAAATCCAGTAGAAATGCCTGCCTGCCAATTAGTGTTAGTGGATTGTTTTTACTGAGAAACAAGTCAATAAAAATCCAAAATAAATCCTCCAACCCAAGACAAATAAATCCTTGCTTGAAAAAATCCCCAAAAAATCCAAAATAACTCCCAAAAAAATCTGCAGCTTGAAAACAATCCAGAAGCAATCCCAAAACAATCCAAAAAGTGGATTTCTTTTTTACTAGGGTAGCCATCCCCGCTGTCCAGGCTGACACAAATGAAATGCAGCCTTTGAATTTCAGAAGCACCGCTCTGTCCTAGTATACCCGCGCTGCTGGCTAGCACCGGGGCTTCTGCACAGCCCAGAAAACCCCCTCACCAGGCGTGCACCCACCTTGTGTTTGTATTTTACCTTTACTAAGCGCAAAATAGGTGCTGTGTATGTACTTAATAAAGTACGCTGAACCGTGACATCTGTCCGTTTTTAAGGCGATCGAGCCTCGGAAAAAGCACTTCTGCCGATAGTATCGAAAACATAATGTCACAAAAGCACAGCATCAACCTGTGTACAGTAATATGGGGATTGGCTAGACTGCTAACAGATTACATCCCTGCGGGTCTTCCGTTTTTTTTTTTATTTCCATTGTGTTTGTGAGCTTCGATCCTCTCAGCCAGTGCAGCGCCATCTTCTCCTCGCTGGGGAAGATCGAGGCCGGTCTGCCTCGTCAATCAAGATAACATATATGCGTCCTGGCACAGAGATCAAAAAGATGCGCGAAAGCAGGGACTCTAAAAGAAACAAACCTAGAAATGCACGCATCATCTGCTTACCTAATTATTCTGGCGTTTGTTTTGCGATTCCCACGCTGGAATCTTGACCTCCGCCATTGCTGCTCGTGTGGTGTGGTGTCCAGTCTCGAGTGTTTCCGGTCAGAAGGAAAAAACAAGCTGCATCTCTTTCTGAAACAAGCCCTAAACAAGCTGACTCCCATCAAAATAATCCAAAAAACGCAAGCACACATAAACAGTGTGGGTGCGTCTCAAAAGAGACAATATCATAAACATAGAGAACACACACACACACACTATGTTACAATAAAAAGAAGGAATTGTAGCTTTTCAGTGGGGATTTAATGTTTCAGCTCCCTCTGGCTGACCATCTATTGTATTGTATTGTTTATTTATATAGCGCCTATACACCGGAAAGTGCTCAAGGAGGGTGGGAACATGGTGAAAAAACAAAAGTCGCTCAGTGCCCTTGAAATTCTGAGACAAGTAAGTGTGTAATATACATTTAACAGTTCAGACACAGCAAATAGGCCTGACGGCGATTCTGCAGTTTTACCAGTGCAATTAAGGGGAGAAGAAAAAAACACGCTTTGTTATGAGCAGCACAGTTAAATGAAATCCTCTTTATTAACCAGCTGCATGCCTCCATCAAACAATGACTAAAAGTAGGTGACCTTATTATCACAAAGGTGATCCCGGCGAGCATGCTTAAGGCAATCGGACCTGGCAAATAACAAGAAGATTAAGATTTATCAATTTGGCATAAAAGAAACCCACTTTTCAAGTTTTGAAATCAAAAAACGACTATTTTTCAGAAAAAAAGAAAGGAATCTCTCCTGAGGAACCACGGCTAAAAGCTGTGGTGAAACACGTGTTGGCAGAATAGAAGTGTTTTCATGTAAACTTAGATGACTGGAATGTATGAAAATAATACATGAAAAATAAAACCATTCATGATTTAAATAACTAAGAGTCTAAAGTATCACATCTGGTGCAGGAGTCGCACAAATCACAAGTGACAACATATGAGGAAAAATATCACAAAGGTTATGTTTGTCAGCTTGCTTTATCATGTGATTTGCATACTTTTTAAGTCATCTCCATCAAAACCCAACCATGTCCACAAACTGCAGATGGGTAGATATGTGGTTAAGTACTTCAATTGCAAGACTGGACTCCAGTCCTGATTTCGCCACTTGCCTAAAGCGTCTTATCATGGGAAAATCATTTAGATCTTGCTGTTTCTAGGCTGACAAAATTTGAGGTACCTGGGAGTGAATTATTTTGTAGGAAACACAGTTCTAAAAAGGCCTCAATCATGGTATTGCTCAAATGTTTCTTTGCCTCCCATATGGTCCTGATATCTCCCTTTCCAGTGCAGGGAACCACACAAGTGAAAATTCTGGGTTCAGACTACTCTCCTCCTGGGCTTCACCAGTGGCTCTCCTGACATACCACACTTGGCATTTAACACGAGCAAATTGATCACCCAGACCCACCACACAACCTCATGGGCCGGGAGGATAGCTCAGAGGCAAAATGCTCTATATACATATATTATGCCACCACCACCAATCTCACCATAGCAGCTCACTTAGGCAACCCAAACACCCTACCTCACCACAGCAGCTGACCCCATTGCCCCAAGTAGCTACCCCAGTAAAATCAGATTTGCCTAACCTCCAGGACCTCCAGGTGGCCCCTCCCACCCCCCATCCTCTGGTTTTTCAAGCACTTCTTGAGGTCTCAAATGTAGGCAGGTTTCAAATGTAGGCAGGTCTGCAGTAACTCACCGACCCGTACTTCCCAACATCACCTTGCATTGCTCTGAACGACCCACACCACCCACCTTGCCAACAGCAACTCCACCACCCAAGCCATATGCCTCTCAACCTTTCAGAGCCCCAAGGCAGGTGAAAGCAGATGATTTTGTTTTGGACGGGTGAGAGTCCATTGAATTATATGACAGGGACAGGTGAGAGGCTTGGTCACAAGCTTTACCCCTGCCACATTGGGGATTTTGAGGTTGCTGGATGCCTTTTTAAAACAATTTGGATGGCAAAGGATTCTCACCCGGGGGGTAGGGGGGCATGCTATGTTAAGGCCTGTGGCTTCCATTTTCGCCCAACATAGTCTCAAGCTTTATCTGTGCCACATTGGGGATTTTGAGGGTGCTGGGTGCCTGGTTTTGACTGGGATGGTAAAGGATTCTTACCCAGGAGGTGCATGGTATGTCAAGGCCTGTGGCTTCCATTTTCGCCCAACATAGTCAAATAGGTGTGCTTAGCAAAGCATTTGAAAATCATTCAGCACAAGGGCAACTAAGCAAAAGCTGACTGACAATCAGTATTAGTCCGCAAATCATCCTACAAACTCTGATGCTCTTAAGAAATCAGTTAGCCATCCCCAAATCATCAAGAACAAACATGTTTCATGGCGATGCTCTTGGAGTAATCAGTAGGCCATCCCAGGATCATCCCCAAATCAACAGGGACAAACATGTTTTTGCTCTTGAAGTAATCGGCAGGTCATCCCAGAATCATCCCCAAATCATCAGGGGCAAGTGATGCTCTTGAAGTAATCGGCAAGTCATCCCAGAATCATCCCCAAATCATCAGAGGCAAACAAGGTGATGCGCTTTTGAAGTAATCGGCAAGTCATCCTAAAATCATCAGGAACAAAGTTTTCTAAAATACGGATGATCTTGGCATCATCAGCAAGTCATCCTAAGCTCATCTCCAAATCATCACCCACCATTTGGAGACATTTGCTGATGACTTTAACAGCCTGATGACTTCTGATGATGTGGGAATGACTTCTAATGTAGTTCGATGATCATCGGATGACTCCAGGATGGTCTCTAAAGTCATCCTTTTTGACCTGGGCTTATAAGTGATTCAGGTGCTATGGCTATTTTTGTTTCTGAACACTTTTCAGTGGTTCAGTGAAATATACCAGACTGAACACCGAAAAACTGCGAACTGCCTTTTGATTCAAGTATAGCGCAAACTTTGTTTCAGAGTAGCGTAGCGCCTTACAGACTGTGGAAGACTGAGTTTGGCAATGGCGTTTTTTTTAATAGTTGCGCAGTACTGTTGGCGTAAGGGCAGGTGGTTATTTTGTTGTGCTGAGTTAATTTCCCCTCCCTCCATTGGTGTACACTGGGTGTAGAGGAGGGGCAGTTCCCATTCCCCAACCTGCCATTTTGGCTAGAGCTCATGTGTGTTCAGATTTCCTGACCGTCTTTCGAGTGTGTGTGCGCGTGGTGTTGAGTGTTTGCAGTAGTGAGGTCAAGGAAAAAGATTAAAAAGCAAGAGGCTAAAGGTAGCAACTCCTTCATAAACTGTATGCCTGTCAAACAATTACCATAAACAGGTGGCCTATTGCAACGCTTTCTGGGATTCGGCTACGGTTTTAAGAAGTCCAACCAATAGGGCATGATCTAAAGTTGTCAATTTTGGGAGTAAACCGCACCAGTCCCTCATACTGCATTCTGGTACTTGTAGTTCTATTAGAATAGGTAAAGGAAAGCAAAATGACAAACTAACAATACCAGGGCTCCCTTTCAGCCTATTTTTACTTACGATAGTGAAATGGAGCTTCAGAATTTTCAAAATGTTGTATGTAGATCACTGTTATGCAGTACAATAATTATTTACCCAGGACAGTAATTTTTATCATCCAGTCAAAAAAAATCGTATTTTGTGGTATTTTTGTGAACCTCCCGTCTTTCATACTTTACGCGGTCTATTAAATGTGACATTTAGTTGGGGAGCAGTTAATAACTATTCTTCACAATACAATAGGGAAAGTAACAAATTATAAAATGGGCATGGAGCAAGCCATAACGTATGCGCCTAATTGTATAGGGACTTGTGGGCCCACGTGTACACGGTAAGGTCTACCTTGTCGAAACTGCTAGTCACCCGTGCCCACCCCATGGGCAACGGATAGCCAATGCATTGAACACAAAACCGAGAACCGTGTACCCGATAAGGGATTTGATTTGAAAGTAGCCGGTATGTGGCCAGTTTGGCACTGCACGTAGAACATAAAAAGCATGAGCCCAGCGGCCGAAGGAACCGGAACGCAGCAGACACTTTGTTTTATAGGCTCACAGGTACTAAATGTGCAAAACATATTAAAGAATCCATCAAAAATGTATGTGTATGTGAACTAAGTGCATTATTTACGTGATAATAATGCACTTAGTTCACATACACGTACATATTTGGGGACCTGCACTGGCAGCAGCTCCAGGGAGAGCGCACCTATCACATGGGCTGAGCCCAGCAGTAGCCGCAGCCCCCCCCCCGCTCTAGTGATCGCATTGAGCCCAGCAGTAGCCCCAGCCCCCCAGCTGTAGTGATCGCATTGAGCCCAGCAGTAGCCCCAGCCCCCCCAGCTCTAGTGATGCATTGAGCACAGCAGTAGCCCCAGCCCCCCCAGCTCTAGTGATGCATTGAGCACAGCAGTAGCCCCAGCCCCCCCAGCTCTAGTGATGCATTGAGCCCAGCAGTAGCCCCAGCCCCCCCAGCTCTAGTGGGATCAATGGCCCCAGCCCCCCCAGCTCTAGTGATGCATTGAGCCCAGCAGTAGCCCCAGCCCCCCCAGCTCTAGTGATGAATTGAGCCCAGCAGTAGCCCCAGCCCCCCTCCCCCCGCTCTAGTGATGTACTGATCCCAGGATTTATTGACAGCAGGAATGCAGTGTGCCTGTGTTTGTGGGGTCCCAGGGGTGCAGTTTCTGTAACTAGATGTGAGCCAAGCTCACTAAAATAACAGAACACAGTGAAGCCGTGTTAAGAGAGACTCAAACCAAACGGCCTCATGCTGCCATGTGAAGGCGTGGGGTGGAGTGTGGTAAAGCTGATGCCTTGCTTTCCCCTGGAAGCAGTGCTTGAAGGACACGGCCACCCTAATAATCATGCCCACCCCACCCTAGCATCTTCCAGCACCCCACCTAAACACATATCGTGTACCTCAACACAGAACACCACCCACCCTGGTTTGCTCCATCTCTACAATCCACACCATCAAGCTCAACTCATCAATGAATTATCCAAGCACTCTTGTAACCCACCACAACCATAACTCACCGCAGCACAACCGCTCACGCCACCCAACCTCCCCACACCACCCACATAACCCATCCACGCTACATCAGCCACTTCCTCACCACCTCACCAACATCACCCCAGCCACCCTTAACCCACCACCTTGCCCACTCCATCCACTCACCAAAGCTAAACTCTCTTTCCTCATCCCACACATCCTTACCGCACCACTTTACCCAATATGCACCGACCCTAACCCACCACAGCCCATACGCTCACCCTACCGCCCACCCTTTCATCCTACCTCACTGCAGCACTCCAAATGGCTGTGACACCTAACAGCACCCCATTTTCTCTCTCACCCACCGTAGCACTCCCTGGCCTGCCACTCATTAACCCAGCTGAGCCCCACCCAGAATCCCAAACTTTCACTAGCCCCTCAACCACCAACCAACCCTTGTTTACCCCAGCTCACCTACTTCACCCTAGAACCCCATATTAGATCGTCTCGTCACCCTACCTTCTCCTGAAACACACCTGGCCTAGTTTACCTTAGCACTGAAACCCACTCACTTTAGATCACCCCAATAGTGAATCCCAACCATCCGAGCACACCCCAGTCCTATGTTATGTTATGTCATGTTATGTTACTTGGCATTTATATAGCGCTCTATATTTCATTGGTATGACCTCAAAGCGCTTGTAGGTTGAATGCCCTCGGGAACCGTAGTTCTGGTCAACAACTTACCTGCCTCAGCTTTGCCCTTCCTCCATCCATGTACCCTAGCACATGCCAGCCTAAAGCTCACCACACCCAACCCCACCCCACTTCACTTCATCCACCCAGCCTGTCCCAATGACGTAACCTCACCCTAAACCCTCACCCAGAAATCTCAGACCGCCCACAATCACCCCACTAATACACCTAATTCCACCCAACCACCGCCTCTCCTCAACCAAACCAACCCCCCACTACCTCACATCACCACATCTACAGCACCCACCAAACCATGTCACCTGCTCACCCAACCTCATCACATTTGCTCGCCTCATCCAACATAATATCACCCCACCACCTGACTGACCCCAGGACCCCTCCCACCTAGACTAACAATAGCACATACGCTTGAGGTCCCTAGCCTACCCTAGCACAATACCCACCTACCCTAGCTCATCCAGGCACAACAACCCATTTTTCATAACTAGCCCCAGAACACCATAGCTCACCCCAACACCCCACTCACACACCATAGGTCACCTCAAAGTAACACACCACCCACCCAACCCAGTGTGCCCCAGCAACCCACCCTGAGCTCACCCCAGGAGTCCACCCACCCAAGCTCACCCAAGCATCTCAATAGCTCACCCACACTTGCTACCCCAGGATCACACCTAACCCTCTACCCACCGTTCCTCACCTAGAATCCCCCCTGCTGGTTGCAGCATCACACCAACACACACACACGCCCTAAGAACCCACCCAAGCTCACTCCCATACCCTAGCCCACCCCATACCCTGTGACTCCCTGATCACTCCCAGCCCGGCTACATCATTGCAACACGTGCGGCTCACCCCAGCACCCCAACCACCCTTGCGCACCTTAGCAAGCCCTAGCTCACCCCTGCAAACCTACCTCACCCCAGCACAACCTACCACACCCAGGAACCTTAGCTCAGCCAAGCATTCACCCCAATGGAAATGCAATAAAAACCAGCACAACTCATTCAACATAGCTCATCCGAGCAGCTCACCTATCCAAACACCGCCAAAGCACCCCAGAAAACATGAGTTCACCCCAGCACCCCATTCCCCCAGTCACACAACCTCCCTCACACCTCACCCGACCTCACACACCCCACAAAACGTCAACAAACCACTTTGCCTCATCCTACAAAAGCTTACCCAACACCGTCACCCCACCCTAGCTCCCCAGCATAACACTGACCCACCCTAGCTCTCTGCAGCATGCCACTCATCTACCCTAACTAATCCCTGCACAATACATATCCACCCTAGCTCCCTCCAGTACATAATACTCCCAGCCTAGCTTGCCCTGGCACAACACTTATTGTAGCTCACCCAGGGCACCATAAACTGCCTCAGCAAACCCATCCACACACCAATCTCAGCTTGCATCAGTACACTCCCGACCTTTCCTCTCTCCAGCTCACCACCCACCCACCCTAGCTCACAACCTAGCTCACCACAAAAAAACATTCCACTCACCCTAACTCTTACTAGCATATAATCTACCCGTCCTAGCTCACCTGTGCAGTACAATCACCCTCCTCTAGCTCTTAGCAACACCCCCTGCACCCTAGATCACTTCAGCACAATATCACTATATCACCCCATCTGTCAACTCAAGCTCACCAAAGCATCCCATCATCCAAGCATCCTATCCACCATAAGCTCCCCCAACACTGCGCACATTTTAACTCAGCTCAGACCTTAGCCTTTCACTCTAGCCCACCACAAAACAGCACCCACCCACTTATCTCATCAGGTACAACATCCACCAACCTTAGCTCACACTAGCAAAACGCCCCAGCCTGGCATGACACAGACTAGCACGCCGATCCTAATTCACCCCAGCAAACCATCCAATCCTAGTTAACCCTAGCCCCACACCCACCAGAGCTATTCCCACCAACCCCACCCTAATTCACCTCATCATCCCACTGGACCTAAGCTCATACCAGCACCCAGCCCACTTAACCTAGCCACCCAGCATCTGAAGAAGCTTACATAGCTTATCACAACACATCACCAACCCACCCTAGGACACTGGAGCAAATAACAACGTCACCGTGGCTCATCCAAGCACCCCATCATAACTTACCCCAGCACAGCACCTACCCAGCCTAGGTCACGCCAGTAGCCCACCCACCGACATAAGCTCACCCGAACTGTATAGCCAAGCATCCAATTACATCCCAGTACAGGCTCCTCTCAAGACATAAACACCACCCTAGATTGCATCTTCTTGATGCCCGCCCACTGCATCAACTTAGCAAACCCTAGCTCACACAAGCATCCCCTAGCTCACACAAGCATTCGATAGCTCACACAAGCATCCCATAGCTCACACAAGCATCCCATAGCTCACACACGCATCCCATAGCTCTCACAAGCATCCCATAGTTCACACAAGCATCCCATAGCTCACACAAGCTCGACCGAGCACAACACACACCCAACTGAGCTGAAAGCAGCACACTTTAAGGGCCTCATTACAAGTTCAGTGGCACAGCAAAAAGTAGTAATTCCATTACTGCCATATCTTTTTGGGCGGTAGCAGAATTGCCGCCATTTTTCACAAACCACTGAACACAAACACAAAAGTATGCCAGTCAGGTAACACAATGGTGTCCCCTCCAAAAACATCTTTTTTTTTTGTTGCAGATACCCTGATTACTGGACAATTATCACTTGTTCTGTGACCAAATCGTACAGTTTCTCCTCATATTTGACATATGTATAAATACTACCAGCTCCAAAATGCAGAAGCCTGTAGCGCTATGTAAAGTGTGCAGTGGTCCTCTGCTGCACCAGTCTGTATGCAGACCTGTCCACATTGGCCTCTTGGTGGCCCCCACACCTAACACCTAGTGGTGAACCCCCTCTCCAGCCATGGAGATTCACCGGCTTGGTGGGGAAGGGATGCAGGCAGCTCCAAGGGGAAGGGGCGCCTGGCAAATGGGAGAGTGTGATAAATGGGAGGGAATGCTGGGGTGAAGAGGATGGCAGAAGGACATTGGCCGAATACTGGGGCAAGGTGTGAGGGGCTGTCCAGAGGCAAGGCTGGATAGTGGGAGGGAGGGAAATGTTTATATGCACAGGTTTGGGGAGTAGCAGCCCTCTTTGTTTGCTGAATTGGACACTGAAATTTGTAGAACCCTGAGTAGTACTTCTGCTGCCTTTCCAGGTACGTTTGTTCTTAAATGACTTACATTTGCTTTTGTTTCCCATTTTGCTTACTTATGGCAACTTATTCAAAAGTCACTTCCCTGGTTGGAATTGTGCTGTAGAAAGACCAGGGCATATTGCCTCTGTGATGTTTGTGTGTAGTGAAGCATTGGGGACAGGTGCGCCAAAATAGCAGAGTCTACTCCGCTCGCCCCCTCAATAAGTGGCGCTCAGATGCGATATGTATATGCATTTTTGTAAGCCAAATAAAGCACGGCTCCTGCTCCCCCTGTGAAAACAGTCGGTGGTGCCGTTCTGCGTCGTGTGTGATAGAAGATGTATTGGACATATTAAAGTTAAAGGAAGTGTTCCAAAAAGTCTGGTCTGCTCTCTAACTTTTGCATAAATTGCACCCTCTGGATAGTCCCCGTCCCGCTCATAACAAAAACCTGCGTGGGGGCTGTAAATATGGCTACCTGCAGAGCGTCTGGCTCTTTGGCGAAGGCCTCACCGGGCTGCCAGGTGCTGCCCCTGACCTCGGTGGCATCGGGCATCAGGCCTGCCTCGTTGCTGGCCCTGTGTTTGCTGGTGCTTGACAGTTTATTCTTTTATGTATCATTTTAAGTAGATATGTGATGTTTACAACGTTTCATGAACGTTACAAATTCAAAAAAGGGCCATGACTACCTTAATTAAACGCTACTTCTATTTTCCCTGTTTTAAAGTGCGATATCTGCACTGGTGACTGTCTCATTCTGAAGAGCAGAGCGAAGAAGGCCCGTGTGTACCGGGGACAAGGGCGGGGGTAGGGAGTGATGAGGCTGGAATAGTGGGCTTAAGAATACGAGACAGGCGCAACAGAGGTGGGGCAGCGGGGGGGAGAAGAGGGAATGGGTGAGGCCTGTACGTACCTTGGCTGGCAGGAGTAAGTGGAAGGGTGAATAAAGGGAAGAGATGGAAAGTAGGGTACATACCGAGGGTATAGGTGGATAGACGTACAGAGGTGGCTTATATGTTCCTTTCGTTAGTGACAGTCTTGGCGGGGGAGGCATTGTACAACGAGGGGCCAGGTGGATGCATTTCAAGAAGGATGGTACCAGCAGGAGGTGGTGAGAGGAAGAGGAGAGCTTGGGTTGTATGTATGGTTGTAAGTTGTGATTGCTAGCGAGAGGGTTGGTAGGAGTAATGGTTTGAAGAGAAGCTTCCTTGAAATGGGGGTTGTCTTAGAGGCGCTCGTGCTGCCAGCACCAAGTAGGTGGGTAATGGGTGAATCAGTTCACAAGTAATCAAGGGAATTGTTGGAGGGTTATGAAGGTGTGTAGATAGCTATGGTGTGACTAGGACTAGGCGGTCAAGGTATGTCTGACCAGGGGGATTGTAGCATCTCGTATTGGAGGGGGTTCATGTAGTGAATGATGAGAGGATCGGACTTTTGGGGGAAATTCAACGGCATTTGTGCAGCTGGTGATTGCGAAGTGGCTAAGCTTGACGAGTAGAGATGTGGGGAGGGCGGCTGTATGGAATTGTGATGTGTCCTGCTTTTTCCTGACTTGTTGTACATTCTGTAATTATTTTGGGGGATGTGAGGGTACACACATTAGCACTTTGTATAGTGGCCAGTGGTAGGAGATGGACACTACCTGCAGAAAGTGAGTGGTAGTAAAACAGAGGACCATTGTTCTCCTTTTCCACATGGCAAAATTAAAATATCTTCACCCGAATGTTAACGTTGCCCATCGGAGAAATGATTTTGGTGCTGGCACTGTCCTATCTGATGCATTGTTATGTGTCTACTCTTAACCACTGGATACTAACACTACAGCTAGCTGTTGTGAAAAGCCTAAAGCCCAGCTACCTTGAGCCAGCAATCAATACTATCTGGTATATGGGAAGCAGTATTAAAATCTTCCCTACGGTTAATCTGCCTATGGCAGAACCTTCCATTGCCCTTTTGAGAAATCTGTCCGTGACAAGTGACTGTAAAAATGGCAAATGTTGCACTGTACAAGTGCTGGCTAAGATAACTAGTAATCTTTCATGTTGGTGCAGGTTCCAAGATCTAAGCCCCCTCTTCCACCCCCTCCCCTAGATGGGGCCTGCGTCCTAGGGAATGGGATACATGCTTCACTGAGGCTTCTGACTTTATCCAGGCGTTTTTCACCCAGTATCTCCTGCTGCACCATTGGCGACTAGTGAATTTTTTGAAATTGGAAGGATGTAAATATTTTCCACAAATATGTACCCTATGTGTGCGGAGGTCGTGGCATTTTTCCAGATGGAACCAGAAGTACCTGGACCAGGATAAAGACCCCACTAACCCAACCCTCAATTTTCTACATACTCAACCCACTCACAAAACCATTTCTATCCCAGCAATCCCCACGCACTTTACCACACTCCATCAACTACACATAGAGCGAATCTACAGCACACAAGGCCTCACCCGATCCGATACTTGCACCAAAGCCCAGCACTCGGTGTATACCGAGCTGAAGCTGCCTACAGCACACCACTTCTCCCACTCTTCTACTCCCCTCCTTCTCGACTAACCCTACCCACTCTCATCCTGTTTACAGATCCACCAGAGCGCCTGGGGACCAATTCCGTTGGCGACGGTACACTATATAAGTACCTATAACATAGCATGACACTTCCACTGATATGGACATTTCAATATGTAAAGTACTGTTGTGATATGTTGCCAGAAAAGGTGCAGACAAAGCTCAACATGTTGGCAAATCTCTAAGTTGAATATTGTTTGAGCTTATAGCCGTCAACAATCATGTCCTTGTATTGTGTCTTCGCAATATTAATGATCAAAATAGTAAAGCAGTGGTGGGGCATGTAGAGGTTACGCAATCTGCCATCCTTAAAAATGCACTTTGAGACAGTACGGTGACCCAAAAATTTTCAATCCACTTGGGTTTGTCATCAAACTGAAAAAAAGAGGAATTGTTTCCATAAGCTCTTACTCCACTTACCCCACTTTCCCGGTACAAGGGCAAATGCCTGCTCTCGGTAGGATTTGCTGACGGGTAGGAAAAAATGGTTCCATTTGTTAGTATCCACGCAAAAATATTGCGATACAAAAATATTGCTGTATTTTTGCGGTGATATTGAGCCATGGACCCTTCGGGGGACACCCCCCGCAACCCTGGCATTATTTTAAAATGTATGGGGGACACCCCCGCAACCCCTCCTCCCAAAAATTATCCCCACCAAAAATATCGCCTATGGCACGACAAACAACCATATATACGGCAATATTTTTGGTGGGGATAATATGTAGGGATACGGAAAAAATGACAGGTCAGGCTGTCAGATTTTCCTACCCCGTCACCTTTTCCTACCCCTGGGTGGGTTGCCCAATGCCTGCTGTCGGTAGGATTTTGAGACGGGTAGGAAAAAATGACAGGCCAGGCTGTCAGATTTTCATACCCCGTCACTTTTTCCTATCGGTAGGATTTTCTGACAGGTAGCAAAAAATGACAATACAATTGCTGTCAGGTTTTCCTGCCGATATGATTTTCTGACAGATAGCAAAAAGTTACGTTACACCGGTTGCAGGACCCTCGCCCAGAGGGCACCATTTCCAGTCACGGTGTCCCGTGAGGCCGATGACAGGCTGAGACTGAGAGCCCAGGGTCCGAGGATCCAGAGGGGCCAGTGGGGCTGACTAAGCCACCCAAGAAAATCCAGGAGACTGAGCCCACAGGCCCCAGGAGCCAGAGGCCGGCGACCGAGATTCGCGGGTTTAGTTTCCCCGACCCTGAGCTGCCTGCTGAACGACTTGAGTGTTCGTGAACCTTCTGCAGAGGGCGCAGTACATGAAACGCTGCAAGCAGGGGCTGCCCGTCTTCAGGCAGTCTCACCACTCTCAGCCCAGCTGCCGCCAGACATTGGACGAGCAGCAGCACCAGAGGAGTTCCTCCTGGACCGAGAGAGCCCTACAAGTTCCTGCAGTGTGTATATATCAAGGTGAGAAGACCCACATGCATCTCTCCTTTATACCTCCCTATCTTATCTACGCTCGCACCGACCTGTGAAGCCCATCCCACACTACACTCCTTCCGGATTGCACTTTCATCAGTGAGAGCCCTGCAAGTTCCTACAGTTTCAAGGTGAGAAGACGCACATCTCGCCCTTGTGCCTCCCTATCTTCTTACCTACGCTCGCGCCGACCTGTGAAGCCCATCCCATCCCCCCTCAGACGCTCCTTCCAGATTGCACTTTAGTTTCAACCCTCCCTCGGCGTGTGGTAGCAGAGTTCGCCCAAGGGACTGACTGGAATGGGGTAGTGGGCTGAAGGCACCTCAAGAAAGGCACATTGTAGCGGTTTATTACAGTTTGAAGCCAAAGTTAGGTGAGGCACACACACAGGATCACAATTTATGAATGCATGTGGCATTCTTTGGTTTTTGCAGTAAAGTGAAATGAGCAGTTGCTTTTTGCAGAGCACACATAAGCACACTTGTTTTGTACTTTGTCAGCTTTGGGGGCATGGCTGGTCTGGCTGAGCTGTGATGGACAGCAACAGTGTGAATCGGACAACCTGGGGTTCAACAAATGGAGTCATTTTCACTCCAAGTCTAGCTGGTAGTTGCGTCACGAGTAGATGCACCTCTCCTTCCCTTTGCCACATTTCGTATTGATTTGGTTGCCTGGGTTGGCACAGCAAGCAGGCATATAATATCCAGTAAAGCCCTTCGCTGAAAATACACACTGTAGGCTAAACCGTCTCGTGCTGGCGGGGTGCAGTGGCTGCCCTCTGATTTAGATACCACACACAGTGCATGGAAATAAAGGCTTTCAGTCTTTCCCGCAGGGCTGCTCTTCTGATGTTTCTGCATCAGACACGCGCCTCTGTCACACACATGTGTACGTGTTCTGTGTATTGATCTCAAAAGGTTGAAAGGTGGGGGTCAGCCTGGTTTGAAACCGGAGAGCCATATTGCTGCAGCACATGCATTAAACCACTGAGCACAATCCAGACTGCTAAATTCCACATCATTACTTTCAGTTCAATACCATCCCCCCCACACAAGGTACAGGGTGGGGGTCATGTTCACAATGTCTGAAAGCGCCCACCCTGCTTCCACAACCTGCCCAGTGTAAGGGTGAGCAAGCACTTGGCAGCAATGCCTTGGAGCGCCCCAGTGCAGTGCATTGAAGTAAAAGGCATGGGTACAGAAAGGGACAGGACACTGAATATATGATATGATATGATATGATATGGCATTTGTAACGCGCCTATACACAAGTGTTTCAATGCGCTGGACGAAGCAGACCCTTATGGGTGGGTAAATGAACCGGGGGCTCTTCGACCCAGGGGCACACCAAAGACATGCCAGTACGTTCTCAGCCGCACGCATCATGATAATTAGGGGCCCCTGCTTAGACCGAAAACAGTGTGAGGCACCCCCTGGGCTACATACATTGCAATGGTGACAAAGATACGGTTAATAGCCGCAGATAATAACGAGATGGCCCACCTGCACGTAGCTTAAACACTTAACGCCCACTGAAGAGCTTCAAACCCTTCTTTGTCAGAAAATGGCTGATGTGGAGGAAGCGGTGTTAGAAGTCAATGTATCCTGTGGGAAGTGACCGCTGGAAGGGCTTCTGGAAATGCAGCTTGTAATGCCCCCATACGAAAATAGAGAAGGGACTATATTGCTGTTTTGCAAGACTGCGGACTGGCAACATGGGGGCAGTACACCAACACAGAAATTTATGTTACCCCTGGGGATAGTGACCGGTCACATTGTTATTCTATGTTTGCTGTTTTTCATTATGTAGGATAGAGGCGTGGTGCAAGCTGGTTGAGAACAGTTAGGACCCGGAGTGAGGGGGTTGGGGGGTGCCAATCTGATAGTTCGTCTAGGTGGCTAAAATCCTTGCACCGGCCCTGATTCTCTTATGTGCTCTTGCAGGTGCTGGAAGAACTGCTGCGCCATGTGTCACGGTACATCTCCCTACCCACCACCCTGGCACAGGTGAACACATTGAAGACACATTTTTACACCTTCTACCCATATACCCAATGTCATGGCAGCTCTGGACTGCACTAATGTGGAGTTGTTAGCACCCCATGCATCGTAAGAGGTCTATTGCAACCAGAAGCAGTACCACTCCCTCAATATCCAGGTCACCTGTGATCCAGTCCTCATCATCACGCACTGCTGTTCCCGCTTCCCTTCTTCCACGCATGGTGCCATGGTTCTGCAGAACAGCACGCTGCCATGATACATGGAAAGGCACAGAGGGCAACGTACCTGGATATTGGGCGAGTACAAATGCCAAAACATTGTTCTCACAGCACAGTTGCCATCCTATTTGGCGGGTTGGGATTACCACAAATGTAGATTGCATGCCCTATCAAGGTCATGTACATGCAGGATCTGCCAGCACATCTCGCACATGACAGACTACAATCCACATGACCAGGATATGGCTGAGATGCAATTTCGTGTGATTGGCACAGGCAGAATCAGTCCAATGAGTGCTGCTGCTACTAAGTGCTGGTAGTACCTGCCGAGGGTGCACAGAGTGCATGGAAGTACACATTACCTGTTGGCCAGCCAAGATGGCCTATTGTTGTGGGTGCGGTGGGGTCAATTGCCGACATGGACGATCATGTCACACATGGGTGCTGCTCTTGTGTCCATATGTTGGCAGTGCATATGCATTGCTACATTTACCCACCTCCCTTGGCACATGTTTGTTTGTTTGTTTTATTTATTTCTAAAGCGCACCTTAACCCATAGGTATCTGGGTGCATTGGAGAAAGTTACAATTGTTACAGGTATGCAGTAGTCATAGAATACAGGAATTACAGTGTGTACAGTCAAATGGTTCTAACAACAGATTACAATGCCAGATATGTACAGTCCTATGTACAGTCAAGAAGTTCACAATAGGAAGTATAGGGCAAAGGATAATATACAGATAGGAACTGGACGGTAAGAGAGATGCAGTGGTCATTCTACGGTTAGTCCTTCTCAGTTAGCCATTTGATGGAGTTACTTCTGAAGTTAGAGAATGATTTGGTCATTTTCAAGGAAAGAGGAAGCGGGTTCCATAGCTGCGCAGCAATGACTGGGAAACTTGTCCCTCCTGACTTTTGAAGTTTGTACCTGGGGACTATTAAGCTGTTGGAGTTGGACAACCTAATGATTCTGATGGAAGATTTGAAGTTAAACGTTTCTGTTAAGTACAATGGGGCCGCATGGTTCAAAGATTTATGTGGGCTTCATTACAGGTTAGGCGGTAAGGGTTTACTGGTACCGGTAAGGGCACCAGTACCGGTAAACCCTTACCGCCTTACTACGAGTTCCCTTTGCGGGACCCAACCTTAACGGCTGGTTTTATCAGCCGTTAAAGTAGGGTGCCGCAAAGGGACCTTGGAGCTAATTACGGTACCGCAATTTGCAGTACCGTAATTAGCGCCTTCCCCATTCCCATTATGCCCTATGGGGGCAAAAATGGGAATGGGGAAGTGCCTTGGTGAATGGGGAATTACCGCCCCCGCTCACCTTGGAGTAGGCCGGTAAAATACCGGCGGCAAACATGGTGCTAATAGCGCCATGGTTACCGCCTACCGTGTAATGAGGCCCATAGTTTTGAGTTGGATCTTATCATTAATTGAGAGCCATTTATTGTGTCTTCTGATTTCAGATATATGATCTCTCCTTGAGATGCTCAACGCAGACCTAAGGGTGTTATTTTGCAAGATTTGTAGTTTATTGAGAACATATTTACTTGCTCCCAAGTAGAGTCCATTACAGTAATCCAGCTTGGACAATGTTAATGCTCTAGCAAGTGTGATGCAGTTCTCCTTGGAAAGCAGAGGTTTGCATGCCCTAATCAGTTTACCCGTGTAGACAGTAGCCGAAGCTGTAGCGTTCAATTGTTTGTGTAAATTCAGTGTGGCATCAAGGTAAAAACCTAGTGTTTTTTACTTCTTTGGCGAGTGGAATCTTGTTCCCGTTGATGTTAAAGGAGGCGTAGTTGTTAAAGGAGGCGTAGTCTATGTTCATTTTGTTCAGGTTAGCTGTAGAACCAACAATCAGCAACTCAGTTTTATCGTCATTCAGGCAGAGGCCATGAGTAGGCATCCATGCCTGAATGATTAGATACATTTTGTTCACTAGGTGTACATTACTGTCATAAATACCTTTAGAGGAAATAGGATCTGGGTGTCATCTGCATAGTTAGTGTAGGTGGCACCCAGACAGTCCAGTTCGTCGCATAAGGGCTTCGTGAAAATGTTGTTCATTGTGGGAGATACACAGGAGCCTTGGGGGACTATGCACGCGATAGGAATAGGCTCAGCTGCTGCTGAAAGAGAGAAGACTCTCATTGTCCTGTTATTTAGAAAAGATTGTATCCAGGTGATGGCATTTTGTGAAAAATGAGCTGCTGATTCGAGGTGGTTACGTAGTATTGTATGGTCGACTAGATCGAATGCCGCTGAAAGATCCAGAAGTAGTAATAAGGCAATTTTACCATTGTCCTTAAGTTCATCTACCTGTGCTTGTAGATCGATCAGCGCCGTTTCTGTCCCATGTTGAGGTTGAAATCTGGATTGGCGAGTCCCTGGTAGGTGGTTAATCTCCAGATATTCCTGCATCTGTAGGCTACCCTGTCCAGTATCTTCAGTAAAAATGGGACTGTGGTAATAGGCCTATATTTAGTGGGGATGGTGGGGTCCAGAAATTATTTTTTAAGGAGTGGGAGCACCCATGATTCCTTTAAGTTATAGGGTACTATGCCTGAGGTGAATGACGCATTGATTAGTTTAGATATGAATGGTGCCAGGTATCCCGCAGCGTCTTTAATTATCTGCACTGGGCACTTGTCGCCTTGGTATTTGAACGGTTTAAGGGACGCATTCATTTTTTGTACCTCCAGGGCTGAGACTTTGGAAAATGTAAAGCCTTGGGGAGGTTTAGCAGTAGGCTTAGTATTGTGGTGGTTGTTATCAGAGTTTTGGAGGTTTATGTGCTTTTCAGCAATTTTGGTTTGCAGTGTGGCTATTTTGTTGGTGAGAGCATTTGGAATGTTTGTACACCAAAGTTTATCTTTGACACACTGGTCTGTTGGGGTAATAGGCATCTCCATCTCTTTGAGGATCGCAAATAGCTCCTTTGTACTAGAACTAGCTTGGTTTATTCTATTGTTGTATGATTCACGTTTGGTGCGAAGTATTTCACTCTTATATTTTGCAGATAGGTTCAATAGGTTAGTTTTGTTCTCTATGGAGGGGAGGATCTTCCATGTAGATTCCAGTTTTCTCTTTTCAGCGCATAGGATTTTCAATTCTGGGGTGAGCCAAGAGTTCAAATGAGCTTTTAGTTTGCTTTTACGTATTATTAGGGGAGCAATGATGTCCAAAGCTTTTGTTATAGAGGAATTATAACTCTCTACTAGCTTGTTTGGGTCGGTAGATTTGTCTAATGAGTTCAACATAGGGAGCACGAGTGGCAAGATGGCATCCACCGTGATTTTTTGTTTATTCCTTGTAAGACATGACAGTGCTATAAGGTTTTGTTTAGTTTTTTGGGCATTTACCGAGAGGGTAAATGACAGTAGGTGATGATCTGTCCAAGATTAGGGGGTGATAGTGGTCATTTTAGTGTCACAGTTGAGGTTGGCTACACAATCAAGAGTCCTGCCTTTGTTTGTGGTATGTTGGGTGACTTTTAAGGTGAAGCCTTGCTCTGTGACAGTGTTGGCAATAGCCAGTGCTTGGTGATCATTCGGGTCATTTAGACCTAGATTGAAAATCGGACAATACTAGCATTTGGGAGGATGTTTTAATATTATTCGTTAGTAGTAGTAACAGATCTTCCTCAAAGGTGCCTATGGGCCCCGGAGGTCTGTATATCAGTTGAATCGTTATGGTACTAGAGGCATTGATGGATATTTTAGCTGTCAGTGATTCACAAGATGAGAATGTAGTCATATTAGGTAATCTGATGTCTAGGTTCGTTTTGGCTATGATGGCGATGCTGCCTCCTCTGGTATCATCTCTGTAAACTCTTAAAATTGGGTAATTATCTGGTACAGCACGTAAGAGTGGTGGTCCTGCTGCCGCATGCATCCAGGATTCTGTGATAGCCAGGAAGTCTAAATTATCTGCAGTGATTAGGTCGGCAACGTCCGTTGCGTGTGCTACCAGCGATTTGGCATTGATTAGGGCAGCCTTAATCGTCTGCGTAATGACTTGGACTTGGTAAGTATTCTGTTTTGGTGATTTGTTATGATTTGTTGTATCATTTGTTGAGACTTTCCTATGTATGGTATGATTTGAGGGAGTGTTCGGCAATACAGTGGTATGATGTGAGCTTGGTAATATCTGGAGTCTAGAGCTAAGTTTGAGATTTCTGTCTTTGTTCTGGCAAGGGTAAGTAGATGGCATAGACTTGATTGGGTCTCTATTGGCAAGATACATGTTTGGAGATGTCTGGAGTCTAGCACCGAGTCCAAGGTTTCTGTCCATAAGCTGGCAGGGATGACTTGAAGGCATGAGTTTGAAATCTGACCCGTTTAGGCACAGGTTAGCTCGAGGTAGGAGATAGTTCTTACCGCTCACAGTACTTGTGTAAGGAAAGTTACAGTCAAGGCTTAACTTAGGTTAGAAATACGTTGGCCTAATATTTGAGTCCAAATATTTATAATTAAGTGCGCGTAGGAACGGTGTAGCCTTTATTTCCTTAGAGTAATGGAACATGGTTGGACACCCGTGGTGCACGGGCCAAGTAACATATGTAGTGGTGATGAATTGGTTAAGCGCAGTGTGAGTACTTAATGAGCATTTGCTGTGATTGCCATGTGCTGGCTCATTCCCTTGCCCATTTTGCATATCTCTGCTGGCGGACCCATGCTTTTAGACAATGCAGTCACATGTAAATGGGGTCAGGCAGACTTACCACCATCACCGTGAGATACTGCTCTGGCCTCTGTGCTCCCAATCCCCTTTGTGCCCTACATGTGGAGGATGGAGGTGGTCATCTCCTCAGAAGGCATGTTGTTGAGGGGTCCACCATGCCACCTCCTGTGGCAGCACACACCCGCCTTTGTCTGGCAATGAGGCTGCAGACCCTCACCGTTAGTCATCCCTTCGCTTGCAGCATTGTTAGCATCACAGGGGACGGTGCCTACTGCCATCACCCATGCCATGATCTCGGCCCATATGGCATTCTTCCTCTTCCTTTTCCTGCTCCCAGAGAGCTCATCCGCATGCTCCTCTACTGCATCTGCCAGTGCAGTAAGCTCTGCCTCTATAAACTTAGGCTTCCACAGCCAGAATTCTGGAAGGTGTGCCATTTGAATAGGAAATGGGTGATTCAGACTGGATTGAGTTTTTAAAGATGGCTGCTGCCATGTTTCTCTGTCCGGCCATGATGTTATTTCCACTGCCGGTAATACCGACGGTGGTAATACCGGCTGGTATGTCTGTGGTAACAGTAATACTGGATGGTGTGCCAGCAGTAACAGTAATACCAGTGTGATTTTGGCAGTATTACCTCCTGATGGCTGTTGCCAACGGTAATCCCTTCTGGTGCTATTTGCTGGCAATGGCCATTGGGCCATGGGGTGCACCTGCCAGGTCAAAATACGGTAGTAATTCCATCAGTTATCTGGCAGTAATGGTAATACCGCTGTGGCAGAATTATCACCCTTTGAACGGCAAACTCATAATGACCCCAATATGTTATGCATTCAGGAGATTAACTGAGGCTGAAAAGAAATATTCAGTCATAGAAAAGGAAACGTTAGAGTGGGTGTGGGGATTAAACCACTATCAGAAGTATATGTGTGGAAATTGTTTTGTCTAAACACTGACCACAATCCTTTGGTAGAGCTATTGATGGTTAGGGGAAGGTACACAGCTACACTCCTATAAGCAAAGATCTCATTGAGAGTGCCAGATTATGATTATGAAGTGAGATACGTTCCAAGAGCTAGCAATACGATGAACGATTATTTGTTAAGATTCACAGTATCTCAAGCAGTGTAAGATGAGAATGATGGACAGGATGAGATTGTAGCACTGATTCGAGATGCTATAAATAATGAAAGGTGGAGTAAGTGGTTTGCGCGTATACATTTTTGAAGGTAGTGTTGGAATGTGTTTCGATGAGTTTTCTGTCTAAACAACATTTAGGGAAGATATAGTTGCATTTTGGGAGGTCAAGGTTGAACTATTCATAGAAAATGGTTTTATGTTGAGACTAATGAAATTGGTTCTGCCAAAAGTAATGAGAACTGATATAATAGCACTTGCACATCAGAATCATCTGGGTATAACAGGAACTAAGCAATGGGTTAGAGGATCCTGTTGGAGGCCCGGTATGGATGTGGCTATTGAGAGGAGTGTGAGATTGGTGGGAGTGCCAAAACTCAGACAAGAGCTGTAAGGTCAGGACATTGGAAGTGAGACCCGTTGTGGCTCCTGGTGGAGCCTGGATCAAGTTGGGATTCATGCGTTGAGACCATACCATATTTTGAGACCAGATTTGAGGTTCATGTTAGCCCTAGTTAATTATTTTACTAAACGGATTGAGGTGACGTTTGTGAGATATGTAGAGTCAGGCTGGGAAAAAGTTCTTAGAACAGGGGAGCAGAACCGGGGACCATTTATAGGGAAAAGGACTAGTGTATATGCAGAGGAGGTTGGAATCAAATGGAAATATACTGTAATGTATCATCTCCAATCCATTAGGTTGGTGGAAAGGTATAATCGCCTGTTCTTAGAAACTATAGAACAGACAGTCAGGAATGATAATGACATCAAGGTTACAGTTATAGGCAGAGTGAGGAGCATTCAGATACATGTCAACAGCATTACAGGGTTGTTGCATTTCAAGTTGATGTGGGGCAGAGAACCCAACATGAAATTAAATCCCAGTTGGGTAAATGAAATGAGTGGTGGTGGTGTGGTGAGTCATGAACAGGTATGAGAGTGCATTTTGAAGAGTACCAGGAAGTACACAAGGAGAAGGGATGTAAAATGGTTGATTTTGAGCATTTGGAAAGGAGAGATTGGGTGAGAATCAAGAAAGGGTGGGAGGTGAAGAGGGGGTTGTCCATATTCTCAGCCCCGATAGAAGTCAAAGAGGTATATGTGAAGGGATCATGAAGCAAGACACAGGGCCTCATTATGACCCAGGCGGTAAGTTACCGCCTGGGCCGTGACTTTACCACCATGGCGTAAACTACGTTTACGCCATGGTGGTTGGCGGACTTACCGCCCCATTCCGACCTTGGCGGGGCGGTAAGTCCCCAATCCCCATTTACCCTTCCCCATTCCCATTTTTGCCCCATAGGGCATAATGGGAGTGGGGAAGGCGTTAATTACGCCACCGTAAATTACGGTGGCGTAATTAACTCCATGGTCCCTTAGCGCCATGGATTTTAACACCTGCTAAAAGCAGGTGTTAAAAGCGCCATGGCGCTAAGGGACCTCGTACTCAGGCGGTAAGGGTCGGCGCTGTTAACGCTGCCGTAAACCCCTTACCGCCTGGGTCGTAATGAGGCCCACAGCCTCATTACAAGTATGCCGGTCCAGAAAGAGCAGTGCAGGTAGCACCGTACCGGCACTGTTTACCTGACCTGCACATTCAGAGTCATAAGTTCAGAAACACTGCCACTGCAAAGTGACAGCAATGGTGCTACTGCATTCGGTAGCACTGTAAGCAGAAACAGCTGAAAGAGTCGCTGGACGTCCCTGAATTACCGGCACAGCGGTAGTACGGGCACATTTAGAATTCTGCCTACATGGGAACACCGCCATATAAACGGCATTGGCATTGTGACCACCACACCTGTAATAACCCGCAAGAAGCTATTTAGGATGAAGCAGAGGAGGTGGTGTAGGTGCAGGAGGCGAATGAGGAACCATTTGGCCATGCCTAACATCAATTTCCAGCAGGTAGCACCCCGCAGGCAGCCAGCAATACCCCGCATCATGGCCTCACCCTGGAACCTGAGCACAAGCCAAATCCACACCTTGTACTGACTTGACAGGGAGACCATAATATCAATAATCACCCTCATTAATGACGACCTCAGCAGCTTGATGAACATACAGACTGCAATCCCCCATAGCTGACGGTAGTCTCAGTACTACACTTCCTTGCAACCGGCACATACCAGCACACCGTGGGTGAGCTGCACAGGCTGTCACAACCCTGTTTTGGCAGGGTCTTGTTCCAGGGAATGGATGCACTGATGCGCAATGTGGCAGACCACATTGCCCTACCTCGAACCCCTGCCCAAGTTAATGCCACCAAAGTGGCCTTCAATGCCCTTGCAGGCATGCCCAATTGCATTGGTGCATTAGATTGCACCAATGTGGAGTTGGTGGCCAGACATGCTGTAAAGGAATGATTATCCCCCTGTCCCCTAACTGAATGTAGTGGAGATAGACCCCCCCCTTAAACCGAGCGTAGATAACTTGGTAGGGTGATCTATGCCTTCAAATGTGCAGAAAACTAGAATTATAGTGCGTCGCAGCAAAGTTCTGTAAAAGCCGATTTATGTTTATAAGGTCAGAATGTTTCAAACAATGGAAGGCTTGTTAAGTAGTACATGATAAGTATATTGTACTGAAAACTAGACTTGAAACAGACCAGGTGTCAAGATATGACCAGAAATAGGGTAATCTACAATTTTGTGATAGGTCAGGCAGAGTCAAGCGATTCCTAAAATGGTGGATTGCTGTGAGTCATGATGACACCAGTGGGAATATTTTTATAAGAGTTCATGTAAAGGAGAAAGGAGGGGGCTAGGAGTGAGCAGAACCAGTTTAGACTAGGCTCGAGTGGCAGATGGGCCAGTCAAGTGGCAGAGAGGTCAGCCAATCACAAAGTAGAAATCGGAACAGCTCATTGATCATGCCATTTGAGTTAACGTATTATGGATAGGAAGGGGTTGTCTTTATGACCAAACCATTAGCTCACCTCCCTAGGACTGTATATAAGGGTGAGTAAACCCAGAGTTTTAGAGCAGAGTTCCTGAGATGTCCCTGATGTTTGATGTGTGTATCGCCTGCTGGAAGAAAATAAACCGATGACTTCAGAAAGCTGCCTCAGTCTCCTGCTTGCTCCAGAGTCTCCATTTTTGACCCCAAGAGATGCCAAGGCCCAGCAGATGGGGGTTTTGAGACTCTCATGAACACTTGGCTAGCGAGCCACTTGTCCTGAACTGATTTCTCCAGGACTGACTGAACCAGAAAGAAGGGGTAATCCATGCTATCACGCCTGGATGGGGGAGTGAGATTGAATTAGGAGGACAGCTAGGGGAAGGGCAAACTGCAGTTGCCCTAGCCGGTAGAAGTGAAGGGACTTGCAGGCATGATAGCATGGCAGTAGGCCTTGGCACTTGGCTAGTGAAGAGGACTATTTTATTTTTAGCAAAATCCCAAGAGTCTATTTTGGAACAGTTCCAAGAAATGTAAAAATGAGTGGAAATCCGAGGGTCTTCAAAGAATGTAATTAATTATTTAAACATCCATGTTTGGGAGAAGCATTATAGATTTATTTTTTCAATTTTTTGAAGACAAAATTAAAAATCACTTTTGAGAGACAACTCTTAGAAAAAATATTTTTTGGGGTAATGTGCTATCGGTTTTCAGAAACAACTTTAGTCACTCATGGGGGAACCCCTCTAAAAAGATTTTTTTGAGATTATTTGTTAACAGTCTTTTCAGACACAAGATTTACCAATTGTAGGGAACCCCACTAGGATTTATTTTTTGGAAAAATTATATTTTAAAGTATAAGTAGTTTAGAAAGAGTAACAAAAAATAGGAATTAACTCAAGACGTTAAGTGTCAAGGAATTATTGAGAAACTTGGCTTGAGTGTTGCCGAGCAAGTAAGAGATATTGTGAAAGAGGCCACGATAAGAGAATACGCCTTGTTCCTAAGCTTTAAAGAGTGTTAGCCGAAACCTTAATACAGAGCCTCTTAGTGGGACATATAGAAGACGGAACAATTAAAGACGGTCCTAAAGGAATTGGTTTATATTCCAATAGGAGCAATTTTTAGAAGGTAAGAACATGCCTTAGAAGACAACTGCTAGAGGAAAATATATGTGGCCGGCGGAGTGTGTTTGTTGTCTGTTTTGTATATGTGTTGTGTTTCATGTCACATGTGTGCACTGTACATTTTTGCTTATGACTTAAGACAAAGAAAAGTTGATTTAAAAAATTGCCATTGAGCCAAGAATTAAAAGTGATCAATTATAAAAGATTCAGAGATAAATAGATGCTATAGGTCAAAAGAAACAGGTTTGCATTGTTTTAATGTTAATAAAAATGATATTTGATGAAATACATGGAAAAAACAGCAAGAAACTGCTTTTTTTAAGCCTCTGTAGAAAAACATGCCAGCATGTGTGGAGTTAATCCTCGCATTTGCTAAAATTAGGCCAGTTGAGCTGTCCAAATAGTCTAATATGGTACGGTTTCGCATTTGGCTTTTTACAAATGAAGAGTAGAGAAGATATGCCTTTTTAAGAATGATTTGTACTTTCAAAAATAAAAAATAAAAATAAAAAAGGAAAATGCATGGGCACTTTGAAAGCTCTGAGATAGAGACATCCCAGCAGACAGAAGGTTAAATCTTTTATATTTATGATGTTAACATCTTCCAGGGTGTAAAAAATATCCAACTGTTTAAAACTGCATGAATTTCTTTTAAATTTAGATATAAGATTGTGTAGCTATGAAATAGGGAGCTGCAAGTATGCAAAACAGCTCGTGTGTAAAAGCAAAAGGAGATTTACTGTTGACAAATGTGTAGTCACTTAAAAAGCCCTGCGGTAGAAAATTGCAAGCAGACAGAAGTTTAAATCCTTTAAATTAATGAGGTCAGACCCTTCAGGAAGCTGATCAGCTTTTTACGACAGAGAATCACATTTGATTTACAATGATTCTTGAGCAGGGAAAAAGTTTAGATTATGAAGTGCGTAGTTGGCAAAATTCCAAGATAACCGACTGCTAATGAATATATTTGTTTAACAACCTACGCAGTGAAAATGAGATAAGCAGAGGTGTGCGCAGCAATGGAGCAGGAATGAATGTCAGTTTTGTTTTAAGACGAAGCAAGTTAAACTTTTTAAATGGACTGAGATGTTGACAAATTTGATGTCTTTAAAATGAGAAAACTGAAGAGTTTTTGATTGCTGTGTATCGATGGAGCATTGGTTTAGAACATATGTGTGCTGTGTTTAAAGCATGGTAGGCTATGTGCTGTTATTTATTGAAAGTGATCAGGAAAAAGGCATGCCATTTTTTGGCTTTGAGGAAAATGTTTCCCACAAGTTGAAAGTGGTTCATGATAAAAGAGATTTGCGGTGCTGTAGGCAAAATAGTCAAAGCAAGCTTGTGTACATAAACAGCTTGCAAAGGCCACAGCTGATTAAAATAGAGAAAATATTCAAAGTATGTAAAAGAAGATGGTCAGATTTAAATGCATTTTGTATTTTGGTTGTCAGAATCACTGGTGCAGTCAGAACAACTTAAAAAGGCAACCTTGTGTTAAGTATGGGGAAGTTGTGAGTAGAATTAAGATCATTGCCAGGTAGAAGGCAGTGTAGGGCCATTGCCCTTGCTAGAGACAGACAATGAGAAATGAGAATGAGTTTTGGGCTGTATGGTTTCTCTTGCCAGAGAAAGGGCAAACCAGATCACATTATGTACCTTGATCCCAGATGAGTAAGAGTAAATTAAGTGCAAACGCCCAGGTTTTTGACTTCTAGTGCTGAGAAGTGTATACATGTACTAGAAAAAGTGTCAGAAAGAGGCCATTAGCTACAGAAGACAGCAACTGTCTTCTAGCAGTGGGGACAAAAAACTGTTGACAGTTGTCAAAGGTAAGATATTTAAGCATTACCACTCATAATGGAGTGCTGTGTAAACAATTAAAGGGTGGTAGTCTTGAAAGCGTTAATAGTGCTGCGTCCAGACACGCCAGATGGGGGAGCTATTGAAATGCCAGAAGTTGTCAGAGCTTATGCTGACACAGCCTAAGGAATTAGTGGGCCTGGTAATAAGGCCATGATTCGAGATGTAGTTAAGCTTTTGCAAGAAAAGAATAGCAAGAAAAGCAATGCTGGGAAAGTGGGAAAAAAGTGAAATAAATGCAAAAGAATTGTTGAGATGCACCATTGGAAGGGCAATGGGAGTTGTAGAGGTGAATTAAATTCACAGTAAGCACTACCATAAGGTAGGGGAGGCTTTTAGTATGGCAGTATCCAAAATAGTTAGGGAAATTCTCAGAGTAACCTAGGTGGGTTTCAAAATATGCAGAACAACAATCAAAATATGCAGGATGGGCAGGTTAGGAGACCTCCTCCTATGTATTATGCATGAGATATGTCCTTGCATGCATGTGTAGTAGCCAAGGAGCCATGCAGAATGGAGAATTCTTGAGAAGGGAGACAGTATGCCCCCTAGTGTACAGTTGATAAATCAAGGAAGGGCTTTGATGAATGAGAGAAGGAATACTGAGTAGACTCTGGTTCAAGGATGATCAAACTATACTGAGGAAATATTCTTTTTGCTGTATGCAAATAGAACTGATATAATAAAAGTGCACATGCAGAGACTCATATTAGGGTGGGCCTCGTGCGCACTACAGGGGGATTTTTAGACCCAGTCATAAGGGATCACTCCCCTTATGAATAGAGATGACAGCCGTTGAGTATGCCATTATGAGGGCTGACAGTACAGTGATAAGATTTCTTTATTTTACGTATTTACATTTTTAAGCGCTCACACATCCCATGGGCATCGAGGTGCTGAATGATTTTGTGACATAATGTATTGAACATGTAGGGTTTTTTCTGGTTAGGAAAGGCTGAGGGTAGGATGGTATCTCCAAGGGCAACTGCCTACCAGGGGATTGTGTTAAAAGTGATGATTAAATAGTCAGACATAAAAAAGAGAATTCTGCCATGGGAGCAGTGAAAGGCACTAGCAGAAATTGAGCAAGCTCATGATTGTTTGTATTTGGAGGAATGTTTATGATGAACCCTCAAGGGTAAAAAAAGAAATGGTGGCAGCAGGGGATATTCTCTTTTCTGACGGTTATTTAACAATGAATCAGGGTAAAAGACTTAGAGATGCAGGTGCTGTTGGGGTAAAGCGCACGACTAATGGAGATGTTTGAGGTATTGACAGAATATATCCTACGGTCATTTTTTTCGTCATAGGCTGCTGAATTAGTGGTGCTTATTGTCGCGCCAGAGAAATCTTGCAGGCCAGGAAGTAATGGTGTACAGTGACCCCGCCTATGTGACGTCACAGTACATGCAGAACTAGTATGTTGGAAAAGGAGGGGTGACCTCCGAGTGGGTGGCACTCCTGTGCAGCATGCAGCGTTATTGAATAGACCCATGGGAGTGAGCACTACGACCAGTAGTCATTATAGTAGGGTGATAGGATAACTATACTGTTTTGAGCACATCAATAAAAAAAGAACAATGTTGCAATGTGTGCGAGGAATGGTTCGGTTCGAATAAAGAAGAACACGTTGCATGTTGTATAAGTAAAGATCACTGTATATAAAATGAGCTCACTGCAGAAGTTAAGTACAAATAAGTCCACCTGCACATTTAGCAATATGCAAACACCGAATACCTAAAGACACATAGGAATAAAAGGTGTTAGCCTAAAAAGAAGAAATTCCTTTGAAAAAACAGAGCAATGCATGCATTTATAGTAGGACAGCCTCACAGGGGGACTTTAGCATTGTTAGTGGCACTAGGTTTTAAAGGTGCCAAGAATTAATATGGCAAAGAGAGAACAAGTTTTGGTCTAGTGGTAGACATGGGGAATGTATGTCCATGCAGCAAATACAGAAAGGTGGTAAATGAATATTAGAAGGCTGAGGATGATTTTTGTAGACTTTAAGTGTAAGTTTTGTCTAGCAAGACATTAGCAATCTCTGAAGGAGAGTGTGTTATGGCGAATTCGGTGTAGTTGCAATAGGCACCTCCCTGTGGTTGAGGAAAGGATTGGATGACAAAGCCTATGCATGATGATGTTGTTTAGGTAATAAAAGAAAGGTGTGTTTTGTTTTGTTTCAAGAAATATACCACTTGAATATGAATATATTTATAGGGGCATGAACAAGGCAGAAGGCTGATGAGAGTGGTTGCTAGAGGCTAAAGCTTTTTAATTTTGTGGCAAAAGCGCAGTATTATAGATCATTATTTTATCTAGTGGAAAAGTGTTGAGAGTATATGATGAATTCAGTTTCAGACCACGGATATTTATGAGCAAAGAGGGGGACAGATGACCTCTATGAAATTAGAGACAGCCATAAAGTAAGGAAATAGGGAAAATGATTAAGGAGTGAAGAATAAAAATAGGATCAGGAAGGACAGTAATGGTTCAGATAAAACGATGTAGGTTAATTAGCATCACAGGTGACGGTATACATAGATAAGGCTTAATGAAGTATGAAATGGTGCTTTCTGTAGGAAACATCACACATTAGAAGAAAAGGAGACAGTGTAGTATAGATGACAATGGTGTAGCAGCATTTAGAATAAATAAAAAGAATTGGAAAAAGTGTCAAAACGTTAGGTAGACTTTGGGCCTTTTTTGCATAGGTCCAGAAAATTGAATTAGGAGAAAATAAAAATAAATAATCTATTCTAAACAGCATAAAAGTAAGGAGCTCAGTTTAAAAAATTGATAGCATTTGGATGAAAAAAGAAATTATGTAAATAAATATATAAATAAATAAAAAATGAATGAAAGATAAAATTGAATGATGAAATAATTGGATGAATGAATAAATGGAAAGGGGATTAGACAGAGAGAATACAATAAGCACAAAATCAAAAAATTGAAAACAAATAGTACCAATGAGGATTTCAAGCCGACATTGAAAAATTGTGCAGAGCAATAAAAAACATCAGGAAATAATGAAGAACTAGAAAGGGGTATGGTTGACCAAAATTGGGTTAACCAGACAAGGAATCTTGTATACAGAGCCAATTTAAGAAGAAAATACAAAGTTAAGTAAGATACAATTTTTTAAATGTGTATAACCATGTTGGTTTATGTTACAGATGAAAAATCGTGGATCTTGCTTGAAAGAAAAAGAGAAATGTCTGCATGGCCTTCAATAGGGAGGAAAAGAAAAAAGAGGTAAGTACTGGTTCACACTAAAAGGGTGTGGACACACAATTGATCATAAAAGTAAGAGGACCCAGGTAAGTAACAGAAAAGGAGGTAGATAGAGAGACAGTGTCTTCAAGTATGTATCAATTTTCCCAAGATAGGTGCAATCAGGTGTGAAGAGAGTAGAAAATAGATGAAAGCATGACTACAGACAAACACAGAAAATAGAGTTCAAATTGAAGGTGGGTAATTATTTTTGTGTTTATGATGCCAAAGGGGCTTGATTGGCGAGAGTATAAAAATGTTTAGAATAGGCAAACACTGTAGTTTTATGATAAAAATGAAGGCACGTAGTAAGAATTGGTGCCATAGTCTAGAAAAACAGGGTTAGACTAAAATAAGTATAGTGGGATAAGGAAGAGATATTGGGCAGGGAAACACTTCTGTTTGTCTCAACAGGATGAAAGCAAAAAACAAAAGAAAAGACCATGGTCCAACGTAATTGGGAGAAAGATGGAGAAAAAAAAGGTATGACACATTTACAGCTGAGCAGCAAGCACGTTCAGCAAAGCTGTAGAAGCACGTTCAGAAAAGCTGAAGAAGCACGTTTTGCTAAGCAGATGAAGACTGCTCAGCTGAGCAGAGAAAAAGGTTAAAGTATAGGCCTAAACGGTGTACAGGTCCGGTAAACAAGTTTGTTCTTATGTGCACCACCGAGCCAGAGAAAGCCATAAATTAAATGAACTGAAGGAAGTGAGAGATGATCTTTCATAAACATTTTTGTTAGCAGCAAGGAGAAAGGGTTTAGGTTAGGAAGAAACGTGACCCCCTTGCCAGTCCCCGAATGACTTTTGTCTCTATTTCGATTTTCATCCGAAAACAGGGAACGCTGAGAGAAGTTATCCTCGTCTGCTACGGATGCGCCTAGAAGATGGGAAAAGAAGAAGTCGGCCTTCTTTTTATGTCCTTTTAATGTGCTTATTTGTTGTTTGTTATTTTTGTCTCTTTGGTCTAAAAGTGTCAACCTTAGGAAAAAATGTGTCCCCGAAGGACACATGTTCTATTACAAGAAAGCCAGATGTCATAAGGGCAGAGAAAAATGAGAAGATTAAAATATATATTTTTTGTAAACCAATTAGGTTCCAGCAGGCTGACCATACAGTAGAATATGTATAAAAATGGAATAAATTAGTAGCTTTTGACACACCAAAACCAAAATATTTTGGATATAGTTTTTCTAGGAGGTAGGGATGTTCAGAAAATATGTTGGATATAGTTTTTCTAGAAGGCAGGGATGTTAAGAAAATGTGTATATGTAGTTTGTTTAGAAGGCAGGTGAAGTTTGCTAGAATACGCAAACAAGGGTTTTAAGGGGATGGGTTTACAGGAAATGTACTGATAATAGAGACATATTTATTTTACAAAATAATACTCATTCAGCTTTTATATTACATGTGGACAACGAGGGACCTATTTAGCTCAGAAAATTGGCCAACTACATAAGCAGAGAGAAGTCACTGAAGAACCCACCTACATGCCCAAGTTCCAATCATATGTGTTCAAATTTGTTTTCTGCAAAAACTCTACCATCCTTGTGTTTCCTTGCTAAAGTGCTCCCCTCCACCCCGTTAACATTTGATGCACATACACCTAATGCTCTATGGAAAAAGAGACAGTCCAAGGTGGAAGAACTGGCCTGTAAATGTAAGGGGCACGAGAACCTGCTGCAAAACAGCTCAAAAAGGAGGACAAAGTTGACAGGAAACAGACGGTCAGCAGATGCCAAACCAAGATGTAACAGTGAAAAGAAAAAATAAACTTTGTGCATTTGAAAAGATGTATGGGCAAGACAATGGGAGCAAGGAATGATGTTGTGGGGTGGAAGTAGCAGAACAGATTTGGACAATGAGCCACGATATGGCTAAAATGTATACAGATAATGGGCTGTTGGGTTACCTCAAGTAGTGACTATCTCTCAAAAAAGGCATAGTGGCTGTTAAATTATCTGAGGCATATAGTTAGCTTAGAGTAAACTGAGGAATGGGGGAAGGGCTCAAATAAAAGTAAATAAAAGTAGTTAGGGACACATATATGTTTTAGACTAGGAGAGTATAATGTGTTAGTACTGACGTTGTAGAAATGTGTTAGGATTCCTCTTAGATTAAAGAAAAGTACCTGTAGAAAAGGGTGATTAGGTCAGAAATGTGTAGGTACATGAGAATTGAGGAGGGTGAACAGGGCCGTGGTTGTAAGTATTGAGTAAATAACTAAATACTGTACAAGATTGGGGAGTGTAAAGGAATAACTATCCCCCCTCCCTCAAACTGAATGTAGCGGAGATAGACACCTTCGCACTTAAACCAAGCGTAGATAACTTGGTGGGGTGATTTATTCCTTCAGATGTGCATAAAACTAGAATTTTAGTCCTTCGCAGCAAAGCGCAGTAAAAACCAATTTATGTTCATAAGGTCAGAATGTTTTAAATAATGGAAGGCTTGTTGAGTAGTACGTGATACGTATGTTGTACTAAAAAACTAGACTTGAAACGTACCAGGTGTCAAGATATGACCAGAAATAGGGTAAGCCACCATTTTGTGATAGGTCAGGCAGAGTCAGGCGATTCCTAAAATGGTGGATTGCTGTGAGTCATGATGACACCATTGGGGATCTTTTTTATAAGGTTTCATGTAAAGGACAAAGGAGGGAGCCAGGAGTGAGCAGAACCAGTTTAGACTAGGCTCGAGTGGCAGATGGGCCATTCGAGTTGCAGAGAGGTCAGCCAATCGCAAAGTAGAAATAGGACCAGCTCATTGATCATGCCATATGAGTTAGCGAATCATAGATAGGAAGGGATTGTCTTAATGACCAAACCATTAGCTCACTTCACTATAACTGTATATAAGGGTGAGTAAACCCAGTGTTTTAGAGCAGAGTTCCTGAGATGTCCCTGATGTTTGATGTGTGTATCACCTGCTGGAAGAAAATAAACTGATGACTTCTGAAACCTGTCTCAGTCTCCTGCTTGCTCCAGAGTCTCCCTTTTCGACCCCAAGAGATGCCAGGGACCAGCAGAAGGGGGTTTTGGGACCCTCATAACCAATGTCATTGAGGCAGTGTATAGAAACTACAAACAATTCCACTCCCTCAACGTGCCAATGGTCTGTGATGCTGAACACCTCATCACCCATTGCTGTGTACGGTTTCCCGGATCCACACATGGTCTTGCGGAACTGAACATTGCCAGGGTACATGGCGCGTCAGATCAGAGAGCGCACCTGGCTGTTGGGTGAGTAGACTGACTAATGCATGACATCTGTGCAGTGGGGTAGTGGGGGGTAACTAGGCACTCACCAAAGTGCACCTGGCTGTTGGGTGAGTAGACTGACCAATGCATGACCTCTGTGTAGTGGGGGGTAATAGGCACTCACCAGAGTGCACCTGGCTGTTGGGTAAGTAGACTGACCAATGCATGACCTCTGTGTAGTGGGGGCGGGGCTATATAGGCACTCACCAGAGTGTACCTGGCTGTTGGGTGAGTAGACTGACCAATGCATGACTTCTGTGTAGTGGGGCCGGAGGAGTAAGGGTAGAAGCACAGTCAGCAGAGCATGTGGCAAATGCAACCCCAATACATTGCATCCCTTAGTAAAAAATCATGGAACGCATGTACCAAACGGGCATATGGATCACACCCAATTGAAGTGGGAGAATGGAAGAACAGGCTCCCGCCCTCCCCCTCTCGCGCTTGGCCTAGAGGATCACGGCCTAGACACCCGCCACGAGAGGAGTTTGCCTACCTACCAGACGACCAAATACCCTGGTACAAGAACATACGGATGTGCCCACCTACCTGCCCAGCAGCCCGCCCTGTCCATGCCGACACCTGCAGCATGGATCAACTCGACTAAAACCTACACGTCGTTAGAGATGCCATGACGACCTAGCCAACGGTTAGCACACCTGTGCAAACATGCACACCGGACACTCCCACACCAATCCACACGAAGAATATACTCAGTGCTATGACATAGGCGACAGACATACCCACGGACGTGCATCTTTATTATTTTCCACATAGGCTCTCAAAATGCAGAAACGCAAGACGCATAATGAACTTATCTAGAAAGGCTTGCTCACGCTTCTTCTAAGAACCATGTACCATAATGAAGAATATAACGGAGACACGATACTGAGGATAGAGCAATATGATACTGTAACCTAAAGCGCTCTGCATCAAATGGTTCCACCTATGCACCAGGCCCAAGTAGGCCGCAAGCAAAAGCTTCCATGAACATTGAATGAGCAAGAGCTCGGTTGCTGACCCTGCAGAATGAGCCTGGCGAAAGCACACCGCCAAGGGCACGATGTTGCAATCTCGCACGCCGCAAGCCAACGCCAAGGTCGCACCTGCAAGATAAACCAGGCACACAGTGTGAAAAACAATATTAATTGTGCTGAATTTTGCCTCAAACACGGTCCCACCTCACGTGACAAAGCCAAACCTGACAGGATGCCAAGCCCAGGAGGAAGGAGACCCCTGAATCCCACGTTTCAAGACACAGGCAGATACAATTAAAAGACTCATTGGACATCTGCAGCAGTGGGAGTAGTCGACCTCCCAACATATGAATAAATCCTCACATTGTTTACACCTACCCATAGTAAAACATTGTTGCAAATGACAGGTGCACCGCGAGCTGAGAACAGCGATAGTCTCAGACTGGGGGGCTTGCGAGCGGACCAATCAGAACATGGGGCTCTTATCACTGACGCCATTAACATTGACCAATCCTCAGAGGTCTTCATGTAACAATTTTCATGTATCAAATTGAAGGGACAGCCCAAGTATATCACCTGACTAACCCTCAACCACTAACATCGTTCTCTATATGTATGCTATACTAACCCTACCACTCGAGTAACCAATCCAGAGTGGAAATAGGTTTTGCTAAACTTTCTAAGGTGACGCAAGTAGCGCGTCATACTAAGGTAAAAAGGGCCTGCGAGCCCCACGATTGTGTGTGTGTCAGGACGGAGGCGTACGATCCTTGACCCATCCCTGCCGTTTTGTCTAATAAACAGCAGAGTCACCTTGCTTCTTGCGTGTGTCTCATACTCTATCTCTTTTGGGATATACGGGAGGAGTTGGGGCCTCCCTGCCCGGAGGTCTGCGGACGGCCCGGCCGACCCCGGCAGAATTTCCCCCCGACAAGTTGGAGGCACTGCTGAGATCTGTTTAAGATCTGCTTTTTTATTTTTATTTTTTTCCAGGTAATCCCGTTGCGAGGAGGCCCGGCGGCGCGGCCCCCTCTGCCGTTGCCCCCTTCTGAGGACTACAGGACCATCGCGGAACTGCGAGAAGACCGGACAGCGCAATCCGGATAGTGGCCTTCGGGAGCCGGTTGAGAAGTATCCCGCTCGCGGTTGGCGAGTGTCCAGACGTGGTCCAGACGAGGGGAGGTGGCGAGCCGCTTAAAGGGGTGCACGCAGTCGAGCGGCCCCGCATCAAGAGAACTTGGTGAGCATGCCACGCACAACAAGCAACGTGAAATTGTGAGGGAGGGGGGAGGAATTAAATACGGGAGGTGGGAGGTGTTGCACAGGTGCGCGGCGAAGGTTTGACAATTTAGTGTAGGTAATGAAATGAATGGTAGCCGAACGAGTGCGAGAGCAGTCGGCTACATAACGCGAGAAAGGGAGGTGGAGCACGAAAACATCACGTGCGGCCGCTCGTAGACACTGATTGGCCTAGGTCGCGACTACGTGTAAGGGTGTGTGTGTGTGGTTTCCTACGATTTGGCATTTATTGATCAATGAGTAGATGAGGATCCCTATTGTTCGAGCAAGAAACTCGATAGGTAGATGACGTTTCCCTGTAGACGGTAGCTAGTTAGTTGCCCAATACGGAAGATAATTGGCTGGTTAAGCCCTCCTGTCGAGGGGCGTATCACACGCGATTATATTATTGATTACCTTGTTCCAGGAGTGACAGGAAGACAGCTGTGAGGATTAACGGGGGTAGATTGCAAGTGTATTTTGGACTTAAAGAATATATGAAGAACTTACCAGTAGTTCGAAGAGATCGGTGACGTCACCAGTAGGGCTTTCATAGGATATCCCGAGCACAAGGCATCTTTCTTTCTGAGAGTGGTGGGGAAGAGAACTGTGGTAAGGGAGTGGAAACGGAGATAAACGGTAATGAGTTGATCGAGGAAAGGCGAAACGGGGGACGTGGCGGCGCACGGAGAACGCCGGCCACGGAAAGTGTAGAAGAAGGAGGAGGAGCAAGTGAAAATAGGACGACTGTATAAGAACGTCACAAGGGGTACGCAGCCGCAGGGGGCTACGTGCGCCTCGGCCGCAGGGGGCCGTAAGGGTGTTGTGTAAAGGAAGAAAGACAGAAGAAAATATACAAATGTAAATACTATATTTTAATAATTTTCCTTAGCGGACTATCGCAAGTCCCCAAACTTACGGGGCCAGGTAAAGATATAAGGCTGTATATTGTAAACTGCTAGTGAGATAACCGCTACCAAATAGGGGAAGGGTAACAAGTGGAGCGCTACTATGTCACACGGGACAGGATCGGGAGCGTGGGGGAACACCCTCACTACCCCACTACAACACATATGTACAACACTGTCACCCCATAGGGAGAAACTGATCAAGTATAGCATAGAATGGACACAGGGGACGGACAACAAAATGATAACACCATGGCCGCCTAATGGTAGCTTCGATCCATATACCCAACATTCACTATTAAACCATTTGCATAATACATACAAAGGGAAGAAGTTGACAAACCACGTGGAGGTGTTTAACTTATGGAGGATGTTCCAGGGGTCCCGACCAGGACCAAATGGAATGTTCACTGTGGGGGAAATACCAGAAGAAAAAGAGATTAAGGAGGAAGGAGAGAATGGGAACAAGGGGAGTGAAGACCCAAAGAACACGGGGAACGGACAAGAGGGAGGAGAAAAGAATAATAACTCAAAAGAAAATGAAATAAAAAAGGAACAGAGCAACGATATACCCCTAGCAAAGGTAGTGAAAACAGAGGGAGGGGGGTTGTACCCTTTAAGAGAATTAGGAGAAATAGAAAGAGGACAGTTAAGGGCGGCTGAGGGGTACTCGAACCCGGCATACAGCCCGCCACCATATGTGGCTCATAGGAAGATGCCAGCAGGGGAGGAGAGGACTGGATAAGAACAAACTGTGGAAATAGGACATGATGAGTGGGTAGCTGCGCAGATACTATTAAAAGTACGAGGTTCATTAACAGGAGAAGAGAAGGAGGTAGTAAGGAAAATAGACGAGGATAATACCAGGGAGAGTGGAATGAGAGGGGAAGAGCTGTTACGTCAAAAGGAAGAGATTTTGGAGGAACGACTAGCAGAGTTAAGGGATGAGCAGAATGAACTGATCAAACAGCTCGAGAGGGAGGAAAGAGAGAGAGCGAGGGAAAGGAAAAAAGGTAAGAACGAATTGGAAAAATAAGGGAACGAACTGAGGAGCAAAGGAGAGAAGCTGAAAGGGTAAAAGCAGCAGCAGAAAGGGTATCAAGAGCAGTGCTACGAGAGAGGAAAAGGGAAGAAGAAGAGAAAGAAAAAGAAATGGCAATGTGGAAGAAGAGATTACTATCAGAAACGACTAAGAAATACGAAGAAGGGAGGGTGATAGAGAGTATATTAGAAAGGGAGAGGGTGAGATGGGAAAGGAAGAAAGAGGATGAAAGGATATTGGAAAAGATGAGTAGTGAAGTAATGGAGGAATTAAAAAGTAAAAGGGAGGAAATTAGTAGAGAGATGGAGGAGAGAAATGAAGGGGAAAGAGAAGATAGGAGAAGGGAGAGTGAAGTAAAGGGGATGTATATAGAGACACAGAAGTAGCAACAACATCAGCGCAAAGGGGAGCGGTTGATAAAGGAGAAAAGGGAGAACCGGACCTAATAGACTTAAAAACAGTAACAATCAAGGGGAAAAAGACAGAGTGGGGGGTGCCGTTTATGAATGACTTTTGTAGTGAGGAAGAAGAAGGAATGGAGAAGGAAGGAAGAAACAGTGAAAGGGAAAGCCTAGATAAACTATACACCACCCGGACCAATACAGACTCACCATGGATCTGTAGGAGAAAGGATGAACTGGAGAGAAGTGAGGAGGAAGAGCAAGGAATAGCGGAAAGACAGACACATGAAGCCACACCGTCACCATCACACCCTCTCCCATCCCACCCTACATGCTCAACCACCTCACGCTCATTACGTACAATAAAACTTGCGCCCTTCACAAACGAACTGACACCCTATGCATGTCGGCTTAGAGACCTCCCTAGACGCAGGCAGGAAGGACGAATACACACGCCCACATTAAATACAGGAAATGATGGAAGAAGGGGAAAAGATGGAGAAGAAAGAGTTACGAGCAGGGGAAATACGGACGAAATTGACGATGTAGGAGAGAGGGAAGAAGAGGAGGGGTGTGAGGACTCGATTTTATGGAACCCAAGGGGTAAAACGAGACACAACTTAATGCCACTTCTGGAGAGGGGACGAGTTAGACCACAGTACGTCCCTTGGAAGCATACAGACAAAGAGAATATAAAGTGCAGGCTCCCATCATTAAGTGGAGGTGCGGGTAAATGGATATATGAAATGGAAAAACACACCGCAGGACAGAAACTGGCAGTGGGAGATGTAAAGGGCCTTCTAATATCGTTATTAGGGGATGCAGCGGATGACATTTGGAAGAGAGCGGGATTCCCTGGGGTAACAATAGCAAACACATCGCATGATGGGGCACCATTCACAAACTGCAGACATGCACTATGGCAGGCATTGAGGGTACAGTACCCAGACACATCAGACATAGGAGCAATTACCTCACGCAAGATGCGTGAGAACGAAGATCCTGTTGATTATATCCAGGAAATCCAAGAGAAGTGGCGCATGGAACCTAGAGAACAATGGGACAAAACACCAGCAATATTTTATCATATACTAGTACAAGGGCTCCCAGAAGGAGTTCAGAAACAATTGAAGAAAGTAGTGGGAATGGAAGCAAAAGCATGGCCAGAAATACAACTGACAATAGTGCATCATTGTAGGGCATGGCAAGGAAAAATGAAACAAAAGGAAGAGGACAGGAAAACGGAAGAGGCTAAACTAGTACAGAAAAAACTTACTAAATACACAAGGGAAGGGGCACTAATAACTGCACCTACAACAATGACCCAAAGCCCCACACAAGTAGTGGCTGCACAAGATCCCTCCCAAATACCACCCTCACAGACAATAACACAACAGGTGCCGCCACTCCAACCATACACGACCAACATGGGAGGAGGATACTCAATGCCAGGAGCTGGGTATTATAATTACAACAGGGGAAGAGGAGGAATTATGAGAGGGAGAGGATACGGATATAACACACAACAGCAGGTGGGAGGACTTAGAAATTCCTACCCCACCGGGCAACCAGTATACCAGGACAACACAGGAAGCTTTCCATGGCAGAGTAGGGAACCACCGGTGTGTTGGAGTTGTGGATTAGTAGGGCACATGTCACGCACGTGTAGAGTAAGACCAGGTACACCATCATGGAGCGAACAGGGACAACCAAGGCCCACACAGGAACAGCAGGGCATACAGCAACAGCAGACGTTGCAACAGGGAAATGAACAGCAACAACTAATAACACAACAACAGCCACAGACATATTCACTGCCACAACAACAGGTAGCGATAACACAACAACCCCAAGCACAACAAACACAACTGGGTAGGGTGACGGTCATGGGACACAACCCTTACACAGGAAATGGTCAATCGTTGTACCCTCAATAGGACAGCCCACAGACGGCCTTGGTGTGTCCCATCCTGTCGGTAACACCTAATAGTGCGGAGGAACCACGCATAGAGGTAACGATAGGTGACAAAAAATTATCATTCCTTGTTGACACCGGGGCGACCCGGTCTTGCATAAGGGAAGGTAAATTTAAGATGTCGGGCGAAGCCATGAACACCCAAGGATTCTCTGGGGCTAGAGGGTTGGTTCCTTTTACTGATAACATTCCCTTATCTATAGGAGATTATGACATGTCAGTCCCACTTTTATATTATAGTGCCTCACCAGTAAATATACTGGGGAGAGACATCATGAACAGGTTGAATATGACGATCTCCTTTACGGAGGACGGCATAATTTGCTCTACTCCAGGAATTAACATGCTCACAGCACGACAGATAAGACAGACAGCGATTAGGGCTGAGCCAGTAGATGGCGAACTCTTCCAGTACGGGACAGACATGGCATTTGCATGGATGCCAGGGATAGAGGGAAAGATCTGGAGGAGGCCAGCAGCCTATTTGTTCAGACCAGAAACACCAGTCAACGAACCAGAAGGAAAGGTGGTTCCAGTGGACATTGAGAGCATTATAGCAACAGCTGATTACATTGCTGCACATGCCCAAGACAGAGAAGGAAGAGCATGGAGGGCAGTGATAGCACTAGCAGAAGGATGTAGACTCACCCAGGTGTCAGATGAGGAGCTGTTCTCAGAAGAAAAGGAGGAAGGTGAAATGGTGTTTATGATGAGTGTGGAGATATGGCTAAGAGTGGCGTACAAACAAGTGGCACAGAAAATGGCAATGGCACTTGAGGCACCCACATCCACCCCAGTTCCCTTCTTTGAGGAGGATATGACAAAAGTACCCACATCATTATGGACTACTAGCCCCTATGACGTGGGGTGCATAAAAAGTATAGGGGGGGTAAGGATAAAATTGAAAAAAGGTGCAATACTCCCCAGAGTGAAACAGTACCCACTATCAAAAGAGGCAGATGAGGGCATATATGGCATATTGGTCCCCTCAGAATCACCATGTAACACGGCTGTATACCCAGTGCGCAAGGCTAGAGGGGGGTCTTGGCGCTTCATACAGGATCTCAGGCCCTTGAACAACATAGTAGAAGCAGAATACCCCATAGCCGCAAACCCGGCCACAATATTGTGTGGCATTCCAGCAGAAGCATCACGATTTACAGTGATCGACCTTAAAAATGCTTTTTTCTCAATACCATTGCACCCAGACTCACAAGATCTGACAAGCTTCACTTACAGAAACACAAAGTGGAAACACACCAGATTGCCACAAGGGTACTGCGAATCACCCTCAATATTCAACAGAGTAATACAGATGGATTTGGGTAACATTGAAGTGGAAAGCACAATGTTGCAGTATGTCGACGACATAATAATTTGCAGTACAAGCGAAAGAACATGCAGAGAGGACTCATTAAAGATGCTGACAATATTGGCTGAAAAAGGTTACAAGGTAGACATGGAAAAGTTACAGTACTGTCAAGAACAGGTACTTTACATTGGTCAGCTCATATCCCAACATGGAAGAAAGATTGCACCACAAAGAGCACAGGCCATTTCAAAAACGCCAGTGCCACAAACTGTGAGGGAACTGCAGCAGTTCCTGGGTCTGTGCAACTACTGTAGAGCATGGGTATTTGATTACAGCTCATACATAGGACCCCTGCTTGAGGCGTTAAAGGAAGCTAATAAAGGGGAGAAAAAGTTGGGGTGGACAATGGAAATGAAAGAGGCTTTTGATGAACTGAAAGATGCAATATCAACTGCTCCGGTACTGGCAACCCCAGACTATGAGCGACAATTCTTTATATTTTCACATTGCGACTCAGCAGTAATGAAAACAGTGTTGGCTCAAAAAACAAGCATGGGCTACAAACCAGTAGCATTTTACAGTGGCCACTTAGATCCTGTGATGTTAGGTCATTTCCCTTGCGAACAAGGTCTCGCCGCAGCTGCTTTTGCGGTAGAAAAAGCATCAGCAATCACCATGGGGTGCCCAACTACACTGTTTGTGGAACATGCACTATTTGCAATATTGAATAAACCTAAGTCCACCCTAACCACGCAAAGGGCATCAGGTTATGAGATCATCTTATCCAGAGCTGAACTATCAATTGTTAGATGTAGCACGGTCAACCCTGCAAGGTTCCTAGCAGAAGTACTTGAGGAAGGAGATTATGCCCACGATTGTACGCAAATAACTGAAATGTACTCATGTACTAGAAAGATTGAAGAAAACGCACTAGAGGGAGGTGAGCTCCTGTTCATTGATGGGTCATCAACTATCGACCAAAGGGATGGTATAAGGAGGACTGGGGCAGCAGTGGTAAAAATGATGGAGGTACTGGTGTGTGTGGCAATGAAATGTGTACAACTACCACAGCATTATTCCGCTCAAGCAGCAGAATTAATTGCACTAATTTTGGCGTTGAAGGAAAGCTTTGGCAAACGAGTGACCATATATTCCGACAGCGCATATGTTACGTCCACTGTCCACTCAGGGCTGTCGAAATGGAGAAGAAGAGGGTTTAGGAGAGCTGATGGCACTCCAGTGCAACATGCCCTCCTATTGGCTGAACTAATTGAAGCAATAAATGACCCCCAAGAATTAGCTTTGGTCAAATGCACCGCACACACTAATGGTGAAGACCACATTTCAAAAGGGAATGCAGCAGCAGACGCACATGCGAAGTATGCTGCATATTTTGGTGAGATATGGAACCCCCCAGAGTCAGAGAGAGGGAGAGGGAGGGGAATGGCTAAGGAGATGTTGATAAGAGAAGGGTACACCCATCTCCCAGCCACACAGATAATGGAGCTACAAGCGGCTGCACCAATGGCCGAAAAAGAAATATGGGTAAAAAGAGGATGCACAATGTCACCAACTGACGCACTATGGCGCCAGAGTGACACTGGGAAGATTGTAATACCACTGGCACTATTGAACACCGCCCTGAGCCAACTACACCACCCAGCCCACACAGGCAAGGAAGTAATTGCAGCACGGATTAGGGAAGACTGGTTCTGCCCCGAGTTAAATTCTCATGTGTCAAATTTTATCAGCAATTGTCTCACATGTCAACAGTTTACGGCCGGTCACACTCTAAAGGTGATAAGAGGTACTATACCCCGGCCAGAGGGACCCTTCTGACATCTCCATATTGACTATGTTGATATGATCAACGTATGTCAAGGAAATAGGTATATGATTGTAGTAGTATGCCCATTCTCGAGGTGGATTGAAGCAGGGCCCTGTTCACACCCAGATGCATTCAGAGCAGCTAAATTCCTAGTGAGGGAGGTCTTTCCCAGGTGGGGAGTGTGAGAGGTACTGCGGTCAGATAATGGCCCACATTTCGCAAACGAAATGTTCCAGCACATCACATCCTTACTGAACATCAAGCATAAATTTGCATGTGCATACCACCCACAGGCCAACGCCTGAATGGCCTATTAAAGGAGGCAATTGCAAAAATACAGCAAACAACAAAGAAGAGTTGGTTGTATTGCCTTCCATTAGCCCTATTTGAGCTAAGGAATCGACCAGGTTCCGACCACCACCTCACCCCTCACGAGGTGGTTACCGGACGTCAAATGCGCCTTCCCCTAACGCCAACATCAAGAGCATTTACCGACCACGAGAGTACTGCAAATGTCCTTGGTGATGAAATGTACCAATATGTGTCTTCTTTGATTACTAGTGTAGTGTTTGTGTCTCAACAGCTCGAGCGCACGCGGGGCGGGTCTAACAGCGATCAACAAGAAGACGCGGATAAAGAATTGGAAAAGGAAAGACTGTGCAAAGTTGCTAAAGGTGACCACGTACTACTTCGCAATTTCAACAGAAAGTGGAACAGCCCACGCTTCACTGGCCCCCATCTGGTAGAGGAGGTATCAACGAGAGCAGTAAAGCTACAGGACAAACGTGCCTGGAACCACCTACACGACGTAAAGATCTACAAACTCCAGACCCGCCCCAGCGCCACCGACAGGGCCACTGAAAGAACAACAACAGCGTCACCAACGGAGGAAGAGACTTCTACCGCAACTAACGGCCTAAGTGTCCCCATACCCTGCCACCCCCCAGATTCCCCAGAGACAACTACTAGACAAGAAAGGGGTGATCCCCATACCGCCCACCCCATGGTTACACGATCAAAGAGTAAAGAGACTTCCGCCAGTTGAACCCCAAACCCTCTGCCCATTGACCCCCTACCCACTGTACTAATAACTGAACTGAAGGACATTGTCTTGCACATATACACATGTAAACACCTGAATGTTCTCTTTCTTTTCTCTCGCACATGCAGGTACAGCGTATTATTGTACTACTAAGAAAGTAGATAACTAACCAATTCACTGCCCAGGAGTAGATGGTACCCTCAGACGATAATTACCTGGAAGAATTGTCACACCAATTTGTATATGAAATAAAACGGCCAACGTACCTGAAAAGAAGGAGGGTACGTGTCTACTACACAGCATTCCTCTTGGCCATAGAACATTCAATGCCCCACCTCCAACCATACTTGCCTGCCCTAAGAGATAGATCGCTTAGATTGGCGTGGGAACAGCTCTTCGCCTGGGCACTGAATGACTACTTGATAGGGAGAGCTTAAAAACGACAACTAACACTAATAACAAGCATATTAAGAATTTTCAGGCGGGCAACTGTAACGTCGCAAGAATAAGCTGCCGGACTGCAGCAAGGTAAGAGCAAAATGCCGGTGAAATTAGCATCTGTAATAAAATTGATGGGGATTTTAATGATCACCGGGTTCTTGGCTGCCTCTGTATGGCAGTACAGCTATGCTATTGATATTATTGCTGTACCCAAACCTAATACGCCCCCACCCCCAGCTGCAACAGGTGTTACGTCAGGTGGTACTAGTAAAATCCCACACAAGGAAAATAGAGTTAAACGCAGCACATACTCAGATAATGAAGGTATTGACAACTACATACAAGATTCAGCACACATCTCAAACAACATATGGTACCAACACATGACCCACATAGGTAAACAGACAACAGAAGACAGCTGCTACGTTTGCTCATTAATTCCATACGCCATGAGCGCTTCTCGAACATTTGTTGCCACGGAGATAGATGAAAAAATAGCACGATGTATAATATACCTGGCACTGTTCCAGACGAAAGGAAGATTTCAAGGGACAGTGGTGCATCTGGTGTGGAAAACACGAGATACATATCCAAATGAAAACAACTTCCTCAAGACTTATTTGAGTTACCACAAGAGCAGTTTATATGCTGAAGGATTCAAATACATAACACGTGGTCCTGAAAAAGGAGAAACAAAGAAAGTAACACTGCAGTACCTACCATGTGATTGGTACGCCACTGAAGTCCCTGGTAAAAACGGATGTTGGGAAAGACCACTGATGATAATAACAGGGAAGGTGTACATGAACAACAAATGGGACATAGGAGTGGTTGGCAGCAACATGGTAACAAGAGAAAATATTTCAACTATTGATGGACACAACCATAGATGTTGGATGACTTGGGTCAAGTACGTACCCATGCTCACGTGGATGGAGAAGGATGAAGACCCAATAACAATACTGCCACTAACTGCGCCTAAGGTATGCTACCAACATAAAGGAGAAGTGGACGTAGGATACAACACCAACTGTGAAAGCGTGATGGAGTTACCTGAGGGGGGAGCAGGAACAGCAGTAGTAATGGACCATTACTGGGCCTGTGGAGACAAGGCATACCACACACTGCCCCCTCTGTGGAATGGTGTATGCACAATAGTACACGTTAATGTGCCATCACTAGTGGTGCCCCAGAAACATGTGAATATGGCGAATTTCCCCAAAATGGATGAAGGAAACAAGAGGAAGAAGAGATCTGCACAGCTTCAGAAGGGGCAAGAGAACAGGAACAACGGCAACAACACCGTCCTGAATAGGAAGAAAAGACAAGGAGAACCTCTGACAGGAAATTACCTGTGGGGAAGGTCGGAAACAGCACTCACTTCAATTCCGCCAGAACACAGACTATTCAGCAGAGCAGCAATGTTCTTCTCCTCAATAATACATCCGGGACTACAGGCTTACGCAAACGCAAAATGGCTCCAGATAACTAGGTGGGAACTAATGATGACAATTAACTCTACAGTGAATGGATTCAACGCAATAAAAGAGGAACTGCGAGCTGTGAGGATGGTAGCGCTTCAGAACAGATATGTACTGGACCTCCTCACAGCAATGGAAGGAGGAGTTTGCGCTAAGATAGGACAATCATGCTGCACATTCATCCCTGCCAACGATGCTGACAATGGTACACTGACAGAAGCAGTTTTACAATTGGCCCAGATGCACTCAAAAATGATGGATGAAAGTAAAGGTGTGAAAAAGGATGAGAGCTGGTTTTCAATATTATGGTCATGGATGCCATCTTGGCTGTCAGATGGACTGAAGATTATAGTTGGATGTACTATTTTGGCTGGAGCTACACTGATCATAATAAGATTTTGGAAGGCCCGGAAGGCACGCACCACAGACGAGATGATCGAAATGGTTGGTATGCACCTCTTGATGCCAACAGATGACGGCAAACACACAGGCACAATCATAAAAGAGAGAGAGAAGTTGCGCAACCAGATCATCACCAACCACCTGGACCCACCATCTGTGAAGCTCGAAAACCCAAGAAACCCAAGGAGCTACATAGGGAAATGGGTGTACTGCACTCCTGGAGGAACCTGTGCATATATGTATTGGTCATTTGAAGACCGTGTTAACCACTATGGACATTTGGGAGGAATAACTAAAATATGGAGAGTAAGAGGAGATAAAGAAAAGGATATGTTTGTGGTCGACAAGTCGACCAGAGGGGGGACTGAAGTGGGAGAATGGAAGAACATGCTCCCGCCCTCCCCCTCTCGCGCTTGGCCTAGAGGATCACGGCCTAGACACCCGCCACGAGAGGAGTTTGCCTACCTACCAGACGGCCAAATACCCTGGTACAAGAACATACGGATGTGCCCACCTACCTGCCCAGCAGCCCGCCCTGTCCATGCAGACACCTGCGGCATGGATCAACTCGACTAAATCCTACACGTCGTTAGAGATGCCATGACGACCTAGCCAACGGTTAGCACACCTGTGCAAACATGCACACCGGACACTCCCACACCAATCCACACGAAGAATATACTCAGTGCTATGACGTAGGCGACAGACATACCCACGGACGTGCATCTTTATTATTTTCCACATAGGCTCTCAAAATGCAGAAACGCAAGACGCATAATGAACTTATCTAAAAAGGCTTGCTCACGCTTCTTCTAAGAACCATGTACCATAATGAAGAATATAACGGAGACACGATACTGAGGATAGAGCAATATGATACCGTAACCTAAAGCGCTCTGCATCAAACGGTTCCACCTATGCACCAGGCCCAAATAGGCCGCAAGCAAAAGCTTCCATGAACATTGAATGAGCAAGAGCTCGGTTGCTGACCCTGCAGAATGAGCCCGGCGAAAGCACACCGCCAAGGGCACGATGTTGCAATCTCGCACGCCGCAAGCCAACGCCAAGGTCGCACCTGCAAGATAAACCAGGCACACAGTGGGAAAAACAATATTAATTGTGCTGAATTTTGCCTCAAACACGGTCTCACCTCACGTGACAAAGCCAAACCTGACAGGATGCCAAGCCCAGGAGGAAGGAGACGCCTGAATCCCATGTTTCAAGACACAGGCAGATACAATTAAAAGACTCATTGGACATCTGCAGCAGTGGGAGTAGTCGACCTCCCAACATATGAATAAATCCTCACATTGTTTACACCTACCCATAGTAAAACATTGTTGCAAATGACAGGTGCACCGCGAGCTGAGAACAGCGATAGTCTCAGACTGGGGGGCTCGCGAGCGGACCAATCAGAACATGGGGCTCTTATCACTGACGCCATTAACATTGACCAATCCTCAGAGGTCTTCATGTAACAATTTTCATGTATCAAATTGAAGGGACAGCCCAAGTATATCACCTGACTAACCCTCAACCACTAACATCGTTCTCTATATGTATGCTATACTAACCCTACCACTCGAGTAACCAATCCAGAGTGGAAATAGGTTTTGCTAAACTTTCTAAGGTGACGCAAGTAGCGCGTCATACTAAGGTAAAAAGGGCCTGCGAGCCCCACGATTGTGTGTGTGTCAGGACGGAGGCGTACGATCCTTGACCCATCCCTGCCGTTTTGTCTAATAAACAGCAGAGTCACCTTGCTTCTTGCGTGTGTCTCATACTCTATCTCTTTTGGGATATACGGGAGGAGTTGGGGCCTCCCTGCCCGGAGGTCTGCGGACGGCCCGGCCGACCCCGGCAGAATTTCCCCCCGACACAATACCTATTAATGATAAGCAAAATGTGGCAACACAGAACTACCACACGTACCTGAATGCATCAGACAATACACACTTGCACCTCCTAAAAGACTATGCACATCCCCCACTGCCTGCTTCACAGACAAGTCAAAATCATGGAAACCTACATACCATCATCATTGAAGTGCACAACAGGTATCAAGTACACATGCCTACACAAGTGGTCAGCAACCACCAAGTACTCATTACAGGCTATACACCCACCTCAATTTGACCTATGAGAACTCCAAAGATGTTCAATAGCATGTTGAAGCAGGTAAACCACACAACATGAAAGAACAATTCAGTGGGATAGTGCATCAATATGTTAGAGACATCAAAGGCAATGCGCACATGACCCACATCTATAGACCTGTATGAAGTTCGAGCAATCCCCTGCTTGGGTTGTGCCGGACACCACACATCTTACATGCACCTGGCTTTCCGCTGCATGAGGCCGATGACAGGTTATTTTGTTACAGGAATCCATGTGCTGGCAAATAGAAAGTCCCCCTAACCATGGAGCGCCACAGTACGCAATGGAGATATGTACATGGGTGTATTGTCACCGGTGAGAAAGAGCTGGTGCTCCCCCCTGCACATTGCCTATTGGGCCGCTGCACACAGCAGTGTCTGGCATCTTGGGCGCTGGGGGTGCAGAAGGCAGATTGTTAGCACCATACAAGACAGGAGGCTCCTGATAGGCAGACACGCACCCTTGTTTCCATTTAAAGACATCTAGTAGCATCGAAGGGCATATCATGACTGCAGACAGTGAGTAGACTAAACAGTCTCAGATCGAATGGCGGACCAAACATTAGAATATGGTAATTTTATTATGTGTAGCATTGTAAAAATCAATTGGGTCATCTGTGGCATGTACTATGTTGTGTGCTAATTAAATTTTGGAAATGTGTACATGCTCACATCACTGACATGAGATTTACACCACAAAAATTCAATCACCATTCTGTCACTCCCATGCAAGTGATGCCAGATACGCACTCACACCATGGCTGATGACACCCGTTAGACGCCCACGGAACATGCATGAGGAGGCCTACAACCGGGCACACATCCGTACCTGGGGCATCATAGGAACGACATTTGGACTGCTCCCTCAGCAGATCCGGCGAGTCACTAATCAAGGTTGGCAAAATGGTCCTGGCATGTGCCATGCTGCACAATATGTGTATTCGATGGAACATTGCACTGCCCCCAGACATGGACCCTGCAGATGAGGAGGATGGGGATGACACGATGATCGGATGGCGTTGCGATGCCAGCGTGATGCAATTGATGGTCAACATGCACGGCATGCACTGAATCACAATTTCTTTGAATAATCCTCACAAGCACATGGTGCACAGTTTCTTTGATGTAATTTCAAACACTTTGATTAAATAATTAATAATATTATTACTAATATTAATACTCATGCAGAAAAATAATGTCCAGTCGTGATTGATATGAAAAACCTAGTGTATTATAATGAAGACAATTGAAAACAGGTGCACCAGCAATACCCTCCCAAACGTACCCTTCCACCTCCCAGGCCCCAACTATCTATCCAAACTATGGACCACCCTTTGACTCCCAAATGTACCCTCCCACCTCCTAGGCCCCCAATATTTATCCCAACAATGGACCCGCCCTTCCACTCTGTAAGTGATTTCAATCTGTCACACACCCAAGTCACACCCAGCATAGAGTTCCCAAATGAAACCCTTATTTATTTTATCTATAAATTCAATATTCTGAACGAAATACCACCCATATCACACCCTTCTCCTGAGACCCCCCCGGTCACACTGAACCAGGAATCAGGCTAGTTTGCAAAGGTAAATATTTATTTACATATTTAGAATTTAAATCCCAATATATTTTAAAAGGTAACAACAATCACCAATGGGGTGACAGCACTAAATCATGTTTTTAATGCACTAGGAGTCCAATAATGAACACAAAACAAATGCAGCACAGAAAAGAATACTGTTGTGTTGGTTTGGAACAGATAGTACTATCGTTAGACGTTCCTCCTGCGACACCCCTCAACCCACCAATAGGCAATTTAAATATATGTGGGGAGAGAACAGGTATTCAGGAATAACACAAATCAAACAGAATATCACTCCAACCTTCCCCCTTTTCAACACAAGAGAAGAACGGAGTTCACTTTTCAACTGTCTGAATGGCTTTGAAATTGTCTGAGCAAAAACACCAAATGTGTCAAAAATGCTAAAATTATGGTAAATATCTATGGGAGCCACTTTGAAGAGATGCACACAATCACAGCAATGATTTAGTCAAATGAAAACATTTGGAATCTCAAAGTCAAAGTAGGAAATAATTTAATGCTAATTCACACGTGTAAAATCTTTCAGAATGTCAAATCGCGGCAAACCTTTCCTTGTGCGATTATAACGAGTCAATTCCACTGTTTTTCTATCATAAAAACTGAGGGAGTTATAGAGGTTTTAGTAAGAGTCGGTTTTGCAAAATAGGCGCGAGAATGGAAAACAGAAATTCGGGTTAAAATGACAGATAGGTTTTCTTATACTATGTTAAGGACTACAAAAAGGAGAATGCCACACAGGAATCAGTTATTCACGGCCGCTCATAATCATTCATGCGTGATACTCTAGTTTCGTTTGGTTTAGGAATGACTTTTCTTAATCAAATCAATAAGAAGTTAGGGTTTAGGAACACAGATGAGAGAAAAGTCAGCGCAAGGATATGAGAGAAAAGTCAGCGCAAGGATAGTTCTAGCTGAGTTAAAGAGGGGATGGTTTGAGATTGAGATCATACAATGCAGATATATTATTGGTCACTGTTCTTCCTATTAATACTTACAGTCCTTTGTTATTAAATTGGACCGTCAGTTCTTGTCATTGGATCGGGTCTGTCAAGGAAAGGACAGCACATGAGGTGCGGGACTGGATCAGCTAGGCCGGTCACCGGATTTGCACAGGATCTGCCCTCCTTGTTTCTGGGTATTTCAAATAAGCTGGATAGTGAGTTCACCAGGCAAGCCTTGTGGTACCAAGCCAGATAGTTTCAAGATACTGGTTCAGAAGGCCTTCCCACACCACAGCGCTCTACTGGGTTGTGAGAATAAGTTTGAGGATTTAGGCCTTGCTGAAAATCAATACTTCTCTACTGCTTGGCAAGAGACTTGGCATCTGGATCTGGAAAGATGTTAATCCTGGATGTTGAATGCTGGAACAAAGTGCTTTGCCGGAATCAGTAAAGTGAATGAATCAGTCAGCTGTCTCTATTGATCCTTTTAAATGACATCACAAAATGGGTATATGGGCCGGTTTAACTAAGCGTGCCCCTGTGAGCTGGGATTGGATCAGGACCATATCTCCGCCTTGCATCTGAGTGATTGGATCAAGGCTGCATGATGTCACATTTATGGTTTAGCTTTACAGTCCTTAGAAACCTCCCCTCAGCCACTAGTGTCAAAATCGGATTTTATCCTAAATACATATTTCTACATTGGTCACCTCAACACAAATCACACACAAAGATTCCATATTTTATGTAGCATCTGTTCATCAAAATCCTTCAGCTTTCTACAGCATTTTCTACATCATTTTGTCCTTTCGCCATGAACACATTTTCCAAATTGTCTGCAAATTTCCACAAATGTGTGTGTTTACCATAGGGGTGTGTGTGTACATTTTCACAATTCTAGCATTAACACAGTTCACATAAAACCACATATATTGCCATTCCTGTCCAGAATATGTTACACACTTCTACCATCTCTTAAAATGTGCAGCCAAAAATTAGACTAACAACTCTGTCTTTTTTAAATTTTTCACCACTTTGAATAACAAGTTATGAGTCTCTAAAAAATGTTCACTGTTCATTCTTAACATTAAATGGTCCTTTGCCTCTCCCTGGAGTCCAGGAGTAGTCGCCTCCTTTGGGGAATTCCTTCCAGGAGCAGTTTACAACCTTTTCACACGTCTTTTTCCTGGGTTGGAGGATCTGCCATTGTTCATTCTCTTTTTGTAGACAAAAGTCTGGCCTAACCCACAATTATCACCTACCAGTGATATTCTGCTGAGAGGATTTCCCTCCCCTTGGGAGAAACCTGAGATCTATATTCTTTTCAGCAACAATCCTTTTATGTTTGCTAATCCAGCAGACATTTAGTTTAGATACTTTGAAGTTTCATCAGGAGGTCATCTGACAGCTGTCATTCACAGGTAGCCCGGTGTACTGCACACACATTTTGACAGGAGCTGTCAGTTTACAGACAATCCACTTTGTCTGAGGAAATGTTTTGCTCTTTACACTTTAGGACTTTGTATATTCACCATGCTTCATTAGATTACATGAATTTTAGCACCAAGCAAGATCCCCCCTCCCAACTTGGTTTTGACCTTGCGTCAAGGGGAAGTCGGGAGATTGGGATGTTCTTTTCTGTCTATGTGGAGAAATTCAGTTGCTTCTTCCGTCCGTGATTGAGGCGACCCGCTCTCCTTGCTGGTTCTGGCTGGGAGTATGGAGCAACACTCCGGGCTCCTTTTGTTTTTCATCCCGGTCCCCTGTGGTCCTCCTTGGTGATTCTTCAGATGATTCTTAGTTCAATGCTGGAAAATAGAACATAGCATGGTTATGCAAATTTTCCCACTACTGTGTCCACACATCAGAGGGAGATGTCAGCAGTGGGAAAGACACTTGCATTCTTAAACAATTGGTAATATTCCCCATCTATTCTTCAGTGATCCTTTGCTCATTTTCTTAGGTACAATCAATGAAGATTTAATAGTTTTTCGAGTTGTCCGGAATTTCCCCCTCTGGGTTTCCGATAAGCCCTTCTATCTGTTGCAAAGTATGCCTGAGGGGCAACTCTTTAACTGGTTTATGTGGACCCACTTGTCTTCCCCTTCTGTCATATTGCTTCTGGGGATGCGGATTCTGTAGGCGATTGGTGAGATTCTGTCCACAATTCCAAAAGGATCCCGCCAAGTTGAGAGGAATTTGCGCTCTTTGGCTTGGTTCCTTTGGAAATTGTACAAGTAGACCCGGTCTCCTACTTGATATTCCTTTTTAGTTGTCTTAAGATCATAGTGGGTCTTCATACTTCATATGCAGATCTTTCTAGATTCTGCTGAGCATAGGCAAAAGCATGTTGAAGGTGTTTTCTCAGATTCTCAACATACTCATGAGTTGTGGAGGCATTTATGAAGGTCTGCTCTTGGGTTCTGTAGAGCAGATGCTGGGGTAGCACCATCCTTTGTCCAGTCATCAGCTCAAATGGAGACATTATTGTTACAGAAAAAGGGGTAGATCTGAGGACAAGGGGTAATCTAATGTCCCAATGTGGCCCAAAATCTGCCACAAACATTTTAAATATGATTGCAATAGTTTTATTGTACCTCTCAACTCCACCACTAGAGGACTGTATGTAGGCAATGCATAGTTTCCGAAGTATCTCCCAAATCTTTGTCCTCACTTCGCTAGTGAAGTGGCTACCTCGGTCTGACTCAATTCTTTGGGGTAGTCCAAAACGCAAGAAGATATGATTGATCATCAGGGCAGCTGCTGTTTCTGCCTTGCAATTTGGGGCCAGGATACATTCCACCCATTTAGTAAACAAGCATGTTACGGTCAATATGTACTTGTTCCCTCTAGAGAAGCGAATCACAGGCCCGATAAAATCGACTTGCAAATCTGACCAAGGCAGTGTCATCCCCCTCTTTTGGAGCGGAGCACGGTGTGTGAGTGATATTGGCTGAAATTGTGCACACACAAGACTCCCCTTCAAGTATTGTTCGAGGTTCTGCCCCATGTGTGGCCAGTATGCAACCTCTCGTAAGATTTCTAATGTCGTATGAAACCCTTGATGACCGGCTGTGGCCGCATCATGGGTGTGACTTAGCATCAGGCTTCGGAATGAGGTGGGGACCACCCACTGATCATGGGCAGATATGGATCTCCTCACCAACAAACCGTCTTGGATTCAGAACATTTTTGGACATTTCATCAACACTCTGAGGTCCTCTTTCCCAATGCAATCGGTATCTATCAGGGGAAAGTTCACAGGGTCCTCAATGTGTTGATAAAACTTAACAATTATTGGATCCCCCTTTTGAGCCATAATAAAATCAGCATCTGGGGTCTCCTTACAGCATTGGGCAGTTGAGAGTTCATTGTGAGCATTTGTCTGGGACCTAGTGATAGCAGTGACCTGGATTTCCCCCAACAGGGACTCGATCTCAAGTAGATCCCCTTGGATGGCTCCGGTTTTGTCCAGCTGATCAGCTATGTCATTTCCAGTTTTGTCTGGTCCCTCTACTTTAGAATGACCCTTAATCTTTTTCCAGTAGATGGTCATCCCATTCGAGGTGACCAGATCATCAATATTTTGTATTAATTTTCTGCGTTTTAGTGGTTTATTATTAGCACATAGCATGCCTCTGGATTTCCAGTTAACCAGGTGCTCCACGAACCCGTTCCATACATAATCTGAATCAGTGATTATGACCAGTTCATGGAGTTGGTGTTGGACAGCAGTGAGGATGGCTTGATACACAGCCATCAGCTCTGCCACTTGACTACTTCGGGGACCAATTTTGTACCCAGTGCAGGTATCTGGGGCATCATTCACCCATGCATTCCCTATGCCGGCCACAAGTTCCTTTTCCCCGTTGTTGTCAGCATGGTAGGAGCACCCATCCACATAAACAGTGGGCATTCCCTCACACTTGTCTTCTTCATAGACTTTGTGTGGTGAATTAAGGTATGCCTCCATGTTGTCCTTGATTTTAAGACTTTCGTCCCTGAGACAGTTTTCTCTGGCACAATCCTGCAAGTCAGCCAGACCTTGCGCGAGGGGACTCTTCTTGTTTTGGCCATATCTGACCTCCACAGGAAAGCCTTGCATTGACAGAATCCAGGAAGTAATTCGGGAATTAATCACATTTCTAGCCCGGATTCTGTCACTTTGAAGATATTGCAGAGGCTGGTGTGGAGTCTCCACTATGATGTGTTCTCCCTGGATGAACGAGCGGTAATTCTTCAATGCCCACACCGTTGCCAGGAGTGCCTTCTCACAATCGTTGAATTTTATCTCCACAGAGGATAAAGTCTTACTCGCATAGGAGATGACTTTATTGACCTTGTCATGCTTTTGGTATAATACCACAGTCAAGCATGCATTTGAGAACACTGTCTCAAAGAAGAATTCCTTATTTTTGAAAGGGTAAACTAGGCAAGGCGCTTGTGAGAGGCTTCTTTTGAGTAGTCTTACTGCCTTGGCTTGTTCTGGACCCTACTCCCACTTGACCACCCCCTTCAACAGATGGATCAGGGGTCTCGTTATCTCCGCGTAGTCCTCAATGAACTTTCTGCTGTAATTATTCAGTCCAAGGAGGCTCCTTAGTTCCCGCAGAGTTGTGGGGTCTTTTAGTTTCTGGAGTGCTACTACTTTCTTTTCCTGGGGACAGAGCCCTCAGGAGTTATCTCATGCCCCAAGAAATTGACACGGGTCCTGCACCACTGTGCCTTTTGGAAAGAGAGTTTTGCTCCGGCAGCCCTCAACTGTGTCAGAGCATAACGGATCTCCGCTATGTGTTCCTCCACAGTTGAGCTTTTGATTAGAACATCATCTACATAGGCCAGGTTACCCCTTTCACCCAAATCGGGCATGGTCTTATGCAGAAAGATGTTAAATTCATTGCCGGAGTTGATGTATCCAAAGGGAGTCTGGGTCCAAGTGTACTGCTGTCCCCCGAAGGTAAAGGCCAGCTTGTATTGGTCCTCCCTACTGACAGGTACAGTCCAGTACCCATTGGTCAGGTCAACGGCAGTGTATACCTTTGGCCCCTGGATCTGGGCCAGCCTTTCGTCAATGTAGGGAAGAGGCCATTGGGAAGTATGGACCCGTTTGTTGAGCTCCCTTAGGTCAGCACAGAGTCTCCACTGGCCGTTTGGTTTCAAAATCCCCAGTACCGGATTATTGATGGTGCTGTAAAATGGACAAATTATCCCACGGGACTCAAGGTTCTTAATTATTTCAGTAAGGGACTCCATTGATGCGAGAGGCAAGCGATATTGCTTCACAAACACCGGAGTCATGCCAGGGTCTGTGGGAATTGTTGTGTGGATGTCGGTGCGACCACAGTCATATGAGTCCACCGCAAAGAGATCTTGAAAATCTAAGAAAACTTGTTTCAATTTGTGCGTTTGCTCCAGAGTCTCACAGGCATCAGCTAGGTTGACTCTCTCTTCAACTATCTACCTGATCCCCGGAAAGACTTCTGGTTTGGCTATCTGAGCGGCCTCCTCCAGCTGCGTGGAGAAGTCCCTGGTCAAATTACTGACTTGGACTGATGGCTTCAGGTGGGGAAGGCAGTCCTGGTGGACTTGAAAGATCACCTCATCCCTCCTATAGTCACAGGCCACATCTTCGTTACCATACGGGCAGGAAGAGTACACCAGGAAATTCCCCCCATGCCGTGTGAAGATCCTGTCTGGTGTTGCATCATTGTTGCTGTCAATGTCAAAACAGTCATTGGGGATTGGTCCTACCAGTTTGTTACCTAAATCTATGGAAAAATGTCAATCATCAACCGCCATTCCAATAATGGTGCCTGCGCCCAGAGTGATACTCCTTAGGTCGCTGTTATCCACCTCAATTGGAATGGTGTTGTGTTCTGTGTTAACTAGTGGTGTTGGGTTTAACCCCAACCCTTGCTGTTGGAAATGGGCATTGAGGTGAACATAGGCGTCAGGAATTTTCAGTTTCTGTCCTCTTTTAATTTTTATTTCAAGTGAGTATTGTCGGGTCCATTCTGGGATGGTGACTTCCTCTCCAATCTAAATTTCAACTGTATATGGCAGCAGTTGAGCTGACCAAAATGATTTCTCTGGGTCATCAAAGTCCATGGGATTACCCGCTAATCCAGACCAAGCTTTGAAGTTTATTAGCTTCAAACTAATGGCAAAGCGATTGAGAATGTTACTGCCTAAATAAAATGCAGCAAGGACATCTCGCACGACCCAACAATTATGAACTATGCTCTTGTTGCCTATGGAAATTTTTAACATGCACCTGCTAGGCAGGAGATGTTTGGAACTGGTTGTTTCCAGGTCCATTTCCCATTTGTCTATCAGTTTAAATGTCAGAATGGCTGGATCTTTTGGGAGTTTTCGAAACATGGCTTCGCTGATGAAGCTCTTACCGTTGTTCAAACACACTCGGGCGGGAACAGAGTCCTTCCCCTCATTTAACTGAATAGGGATGAACAACTGTTCTCCCATTTTCTGAATGTCAGCCAAGCTTTGAGCTGGTTTCCCATCATTTTATAGAAGTGGGATTTTCTGATTGTGAATTTGTATAGAATTTCAGAGTATTCCCTTCCAGTGTGGAATGCCACTTTAGACTGGAAGGAAGGTTGAGTTTCAGAAATAGAGAGGACTTCACCAGCTTGTTGTCCGACTGCAATTACTGTCACGTCAGGGATTTGGTGGTTTTGGAAATGGAATTCAATTTGGCCAGGTTTTTGTTCAACCATGTGGCATGTGCCATTTAAACTAACATGGTTGACACTAATGGCCTCATTATGAGTTTGGAGGTAGCCATTGTGCTATTAGCGCCATACCGGGCTCCAATACCGGGTTCCTTCAAAGAGGAATAACCGGGTCATTCCAACATTGGAGGACCCGGTAATTCCTCCTTGAAGGAACCATTCCCCATTCCCTATTGAGCCCCATTCCCATTCTCCATTCCTATCGAGCCCTATAGGGAGATAATAATGGGTACGTAAATAACGGCCCGTTATTAGCTCCCTGTTCCCCTCGCGGGACCCGGAAAGGATGTCTGGTTTTACCAGACGTCTGTTCCGAGTCCCGCAAAGGGAACCTCGTAATAGGCGCTCCCGTAATGAAGGGTGCCGGTCCCGTACCAGCACCCTTCTTTACGGGAGCGCCAGGGTCGTAATGAGGCCCAATGTTTTAATTTGATTGGTCGGTTAGTCTGTGTCCAGAGGACCTTGTTTACACAATCTATGAGGGGAGACAATCTACGCAGGATGTCATTCCCTAGTAAACATGGTGTGCCCTCTGGAGACACAACTATGACCGGGTGTTTCACCTTGTGTTGCCCAATTTTAAGGTCTAAATCCGCAGTCCCCTCAACAGAAATTTCCTTCCCATCGAAGTTCTGAAGTTGTCCACGAAGAGGGGTGAGAGGGATTTGGTATTTCTCCCCCTTCCCGAATTCAACTGATCAAAGGCCCTTTTTGACAGAAGGGTGGCTTGGGATCCAGTGTCCACCAGTGCCAAAAATGTACATTGCTCTGTATTTGGACCGGGGAATACAATCTACCCTCCTTTTCCTCAAGGGGGCAAAGATAATGCACTTTTTTGGCCAATTGGTGGGTTAATTTCTTTGCTCTGGATTCTGACAGAGGGTTGATTTGGGCAGGATTTTGTTTGGGATCTTGGGAACCTGTAAGAAAAAGGTGACAGTTGGATATGGGGGGAGTTTGGGCTCCCCTGGTTCTGATTCTGGGCTGCCCCCCCCCCTTTTTGGAGGCAGTCATCAGATTTGCTTTGAACACAGTCATTTTCTAGCTGGTCATTCTGGGGCTCAATGATGGGCGGTTTTAACTCGGTCCCCACATCTACCCAGTCTTGACTAGGATCTCTTGGGACCCATTTTCCTTTGGGAGGAGTTCCCCTATCCCGAAGGAGAAGACCTTTTCTCAGAATCCTCTGAGGACCCCTCTCCTTCAGAATTGAAGATTCGAACCACCTCCACAAAATGGGTCTTTTTAGGCTCTTTATTTCTCCTAGCCGCCCTCTGTTCCTTAGGTTGCAGACTTTCGGGGGCAGGAGATTCTGGTTCCTGGGTTTCCAGGGGGTTTTCACAAGTGGGGAAGGAAGCTTCCTCTAAGGCTTTACACCCCTCTTCCCCCTGTGCCTCCTCCCTGGGAACCGGTGGGTTTTTGGGGTTCTCTCCTCGGAAAGGTTCTGAGTCGCCATGTTCATCTGAGGGTTCTGCTGAGCCCTCAACATGCGACCTGGATCCTGTTCCAAGTTCTGGACCTGGCGCTCCAGTTGGGACACCCGCGCTGGCTGGTAAGGGGGGTCTCTGGTCCATCCTAGGTGAATCACGGGAAGAGTAACTATCCCTTCTCCCATAATACCCTTGGTTGGGATAGTTTTGGTACCCCTCCACCCTTGGCCTCCCCTCTCCCGGATTGGGCTGTCTGGGTTCTGGAAAGTGGGGAAAGAAAGAAGGGTTGTTTTGGGGGTTGATGTTTGGCGGGTACTGGGGAAAGAAACTCAACCCGGTATTACTGCCCTCCTGGGGAAATTAGGAGGGAAGATTCCTGGGTTGGCAGCTGCCTGGTTGGAACCCCCTTGGGCTGGGGGATTCCACACATAGCCCAGGAGGGTCTGCTGCCCTTGTAACAAAGGCTGATGTAGTCAGGGGAGTTAGGAGTCCCATTTGTGGGGTTACCTCCCTGACTCCCTGTTTGGGATTGGCCCGAGGGCCTTCTGGGTCTTTGATTAGAAGGATTTTGCGCAGGACTGTTTTTAGGCCCCCCCCATCCCCAGATCTAAATTGGGGCAACCTTCACTTCCACCACCTAAGCAGCAGGGGTATTGGCTGGTTTTGGGCTTTTATTGGCACTTTTATTTTCTACTGGTTTCTGCACTTCGAAAATGCGAGTTGCTTGTTCAATGACCCAGTCTAATGATCTTTTCTCATGAAAGTCCTTCACCAGCTGGGTCATAATGTATTTCCGGAGTGCATGAAAGAAGGTATTGATGAATTCCCTACTGTCTGTGCTCACCCTCCTGGTGGTCTGCGCAAAGGCACGTTTCAGCTCTTGGACAAATTCTTGCGGGGCCTGGTCTTCCCCAGATTGCAGATTGTAGGCCGCCTTGCGGGCCTCTTGAGGGTTTCTGTGTATTGAGAAATGCCCTACAGGTTGACCATCTTGAGTGGTTCTGATCATCCAGCCCCACAAAGAAGCTGGAGTATTCAGGGGAAAATTTCCATTTGACATACTGAATGCAGCTTTGGCTATCCTTCAGGTGGAAAGTCTCCATCATTTGCAAATACAACTCGAGGTGCTCTCAAACTGAATATTTGGCATTTTTATGATAGGACGTTATGACGCTCCTAATGGCCTTGATTTGCTTCAGGGGATCTTTCAGTATGGCCCTCTTAATTTTGTTGCCATTTTTGGTTTTGGTCACCCTTGTCCACTTATCCTCTGACTCAGAGGCACTTCTACCGGAGGTGGCTGTCCGATCCTCTAGGCTCTCCCTGATTCTGCGGGCTTGGGAATGGCTTGCAGAATGTGGGGGCCTAGTCTCTTGAGACCTGTGGTGCTCAGAAGAGTCTTCTGACTCTCCCTTGCTCCCAGGATAGGCTGTGGGCCTAGTTTCCTGGAATTCCCCACCAAATTTGACTGACAGATCCCTTGGTAGGTGATATTCCTGAGGCTCCAGTTCTCTGATTCTCTCCGCACTGGAGTCTCCCTGATCAGAGAGGCTGGCCATAATATTTGGGAACCTGTACATAGATGCCCGCCCATCCATTTGTGGGAGGCACTGATCTGTCATTCCCACATTTCCCATTGTGTTGAAGTCTGCCATCCCTGTGGCCCTTGGTTCATATGAGCCAGTGGACATGAGGATGGCAGAGTCCATGGAACTGAATGGATTAAAGTCCTTGATGCCAGGGGTCCTGAGGTTATGCTCAGGGGTTTCTCTTTCCCATCTTACCTCATCTCTTTAAGCCCCTATTCCCTGATGACTGCTCCTCTATTAAGGCCTTACTGGTCTCTATGATTTGTTCTTGCATGTCTATCTGTTTGTGGAGCCTGTCATTCTTTTCACAGAGAGCCTCCTTGTCTCTCTGTGTTTCCTGCCTGGATTGGGAATACTGGGCTTGCTGCAGGAGACTCACCTCCTGAGTTTGGTCCTTATTGGTCTGATTGTTCTTTGTCAGAGCATCCTCCACCTGTCTGGTGTGTTCTAACAGCTTTTCATAATCAGTTTTGATCTCACCAAACTCCTGAAGGGCCAGCTTTCTTTCCTTCAACTTAGTTTTTAAATGGCTGACTTCCTGGCCTCAGGCCTCCCTCTCCTGACTTAGAGTGCCCCTCTGCTCAGCCAGGTCGTCTCTCTGTTTTTTAAATGCACTAGACTTCTGGCGCTCCTCATCAAATTCCTCTTGGGAGTGGATATCTTTAATAATTAATTTATTGTTTTCCTCTTTTAATTTGTCTATGCGGTCTTGTAAGACAACTAATTGTTCGGCACAGACTCTGTTAAAATGTAATTGCTGCTCCAGCTTTTGTTGACTCTGTTGTAGAGAGTCTAACATTTCCTGATACTCTTTTTGCAGTGTCTGTACCTGGGTATCTTGCTCTGCATTCTTTTGCAGTAAGAGAGCCAGATCTTCTTGAAGTTTGGTGATATACTGCCTAGCCTCTGTTTCAGATTCTTGGCTCTTCTGGAGCTTTTGCTCTGCAGAGTCCAGATTAGTCTGGATCTTCTGCAGTGCTTCCTCTTGTCTCTTTGTCAAATCTATATTGTCTGTGTGATTTTCCTGTATGACTCCTATGTGGAGGTACAGGTAGGTTGGCAATTTTACACTGCTCCTCTTTTATTTTTTGGGGCCATGTACATTTTGCTAAGCGCTTGATGTAATGGACCCTTGTCCAGCCAGTATCAAGGTCGATTTCAGCGATTTGTTGTTTTATTACCTGCAACCATACCTGTTTGTCCTGTTCTGGCCATTCACCCCTGACAAACAATTTGTGCAGGCGGTGTTCCCTAGCAATATTAATTTCCACTGGGGTCGCCATCCTGGAAATATTAATTTCCTTCTGACTTATCTAAGGGTTACTTTACTTTTGCAAACAGGCCCAATTCCTCTGAGTATTTCTTTTGAGGGGTGCTTGTACAGTGTATCACAGTATGATAACCCAACAAGGTGTATGTACCCCGTTGGCTAGCACACGGTGTTAGACTGTCATGAGTGGTATGTCAAATTCAGGATCTCGGACCCGACCCCCAAGCTGTAAGTGATTTCAATCTGGCACACACCCAAGTCACGCCCAGCATGTAGTTCCCAAATGAAACCCTTATTTATTTTATCTATAAATTCAATATTCTGAACGATATACCATTCCGGGCTCAAAGGCAGTAGCATCAGGGCCATCATGCCTTACAGTGGAGAGCCACAACCATGGCTTTCCCCCTCCCCCATCAAGGGGAAAATGTGTGCTATGGATGGAGTTGTTTCCAGTCACCTGCCAGTAAAATCAAGTGCGAAAAATACAAGTATCAGAATCCTCAGAGTCAATTAACTTGCCACACCTGAAAAAGAAATTAAGACATGCCTGAAACAGTAAAGAAACTCAGCCTCCCTGAAGATTGATGGAGTCATGAAAACGTGCATTTGGAGGAGAAGCTAATGAATGGTAACAGAGCGCCTGCCTTACCAATATTTAAACTTTTTTACCATTCATATCACACCCTTCTCCTGAGAACCCCCCGGTCACACTGAACCAGGAATCAGGCTAGTTTGAAAAGGTAAATATTTATATTTATATATTAGATTATATATTAGAATTTAAATCCCAATATATTTGAATAAGTAACAACAATCACCAATGGGACGACAGCACTAAATAATGTCTTTAATGCACTAGGAGTCAAATAATGAACACAAAACAAATGCAGCACAGAAAAGAATACTGTTGTGTTGGTTTGGAACAGATAGCACTACGGTTAGATGTTGCCCCTGTGACACCCCTCAACCCACCAATAGGCAAGTTAAATATATGTGGGGAGAGAGCAGGTATTCAGGAATAACATAAATCAAACAGAATATCATTCCCACCTTCCACCTTTTAAACACAAGAGAAGAACAGAGTTCACTTTTCAACTGTCAGAATGTCTTTGAAATTGTCTGAGCAAAAACACCAAAATGTGTCAAAAATGCTTAAATTATGATAAATTTCTATGGGAGCCACTTTGAACAGATGCACACAACCACAGGCAATTATTTAGTCACACAAAATCATTTGGAATCTCAAAGTCAAAGTAGGAAATAATTTAAAGCTAATTCACACGTGTAAAATCTTTCAGAATGTCAAATTGCGGCAAACTTTTCCTTGTGCGATTTTCACTATAACCGACCACTGTTTCGCTATGGATAGCTAAGGATGTTAGGTACAAATAGGAGTTGAAATTTCGCTTCTATCATAAAAACTGAGGGAGGTTTTAGTAAGAGTCGTTTTGCAAAATAGGCGCGAGAATGGAAAACAGAAATTTGGGTTAAAATGACAGATAGGTTTTCTTATACTATGTTAAGGACTACAAAAAGATGAATGCCACACAGGAATCAGTTATTCATGGCCGCTAATAACCATTCATGCGTGATACTCTAGTTTCCGTTTGGTTTGGGAATTACTTTTCTTAATCAAATCAATAAGAAGTTAGGGTTTAGTAACACAGATGAGAGAAAAGTCAGCGCAAGGATAGTTCTAGCAATACTATGGTTCTGTGTTAAAGAGGGGATGGGTTTGAGATTGAGATCATACAATGCAGATATATTATGGGCCACTGTTCTTCCTATTAATACTTACAGTCCTTTGTTATTAAAATGGACCGTCAGTTCTGGTCATTGGATCGGGTTGTCTTGATATTGGGAAAATCTTCCTCGGGACCAGCTCTTGAGAGCAAAAATTACCCAATTCAGCCCAAAATACAGGTTCTATTGTGCCGAGCAGTGAACTCATGCTAGTGACAAATAACACCTTCAAAAGGTTTTAGCATTTATTATAAACAGTGAATTTCAGCAACATCTTGGGATTCAAGTTAGAGAAGATTACAAAACACAAACTTAGAGAAATACAAAATATAGAGAAACATAGAACTTAGAGAAACATAGAGAAACACAGTCTTACGGCCCTTCAATCAGCACTGGGAGACCCTGGCCCTCATAAGCTAGCTGTTGCAAGCCCCGCTCAGAGGACAGCGCTGCAGGGTGCCGTCAGAGCAGCAGGTTCCGGACACTCGATTTTGCTTGAACCAAGTCCACAGATCGATCTCCCACCTGAGTCATGTGGGCATGCATTTTTATAATCTCGTGCTGTCAGTCCATGACGCACAGTTGCAGAACTTTCCCTGTGCAAAATATAGGCTTGCTCATGGAAAAACCCAACTCTGTGAATTTCCACTGCGCTCCTTTTCTGTGCCCCTCCCTGCTTGGACCCCATCTGCGCGAAAGCTCAGGAATGTCTTATCAGTGCCTTCCCAGAGAAAAGAGGATTTGTTTACGAAGCCATGCAGGACTAGAGTTAGAAACGCAGAATATTCTAAGAGAAGTCGAGATGAATTAACCCTATGTGAGCAAGCTCTAAAAGGCATGCACTCATAGCTTAGTGTTCATAGCGCTTAAGATTGGCTATCTAAGCGCTATATAGGTGCCATAATGTTCCAAACACTCCAATAATGTCTATTAGCTACAGAACTGGGGCATAATGTGACCAACCACTCCCACTAGGCCTGCATATTCCTTGTAGTTCACTACTGCGTAATGGAAGTGCTACAACAGACTACTGTCAGCATTTTTGGCACACACTTTGAATAAACTATTGGCTTTCAGCGGCTAATGCTGTCATCTAAAGCCCTGACTGGCAAATTTGCAATTTTGTGTATCACTACACGGGTCTATCAAGGAAATGACAGCACATCAGGTGCGGGACTGGATCAGCTAGGCCAGTCACCGGATTTGCCTTCCTTGTTTCTGGGTATTTCAATTCAGCTGGATAGCGAGTTCACCAGGCAAGCCTTGTGGTAGCAAGCCAGATAGTTTCAGGATACTGGTTCAGAAGGCCTCCCACACTACAGCGCTCCACTGGGTTGTGGGAATAAGTTTGAGGATTTAGGCCTTGCTGAAAATCAATAGTTCTCTACTGCTTGGCAAGAGTCTTGGCATCTGGATCTGAAAGGATGTTAAAGCTGGATGTTGAAGGCTGGAACAAAGTGCTTCGCCAGAATCAGGAAAGTGTGTTGTCAGCTGTCTCTATTTATCCTTTTAAATGACATCACAAAGTGGGTGTATGGGCCGGCTTAACTAAGATTGCCCCTGTGAGCTGGGATTGGATTAGGACCTCATCTCCACCTTGCATCTGAGTGATTGGATCAAGGCCGGATTATGTCACATTTATGGTTTAGCTTTACAGTCCTTAGAAACCTCCCCTCAGCCACTAGTGTCAAAATTGGACTTTATCCTTAATACATATTTCTACATTGGTCACCTCTACACAAATCACACACAAAGATTCCATATTTTATGTAGCATCTGTTCATCAAAATTCTGCAGCTGTGGGATCTTGTTTTACCTTTCTAGAGCATTTTGTCCTTTTCACCATGAACACATTTTCCAAATTGTCTGCAAATTTCCACAAATGTGTGCGTTTAACATAGGGATGTGTGTCTAAATTTTCAGAATTCTAGCGTTAACACAGATCACATAAAACCACATATATTGCCATTCCTGTCCTGAATATGTTACACAGTTCTACCGCTTCTGAAAACGTGCAGCCAAATATTAGACTAACAACTCTGTCCTTTTTATATTTTTTACCACTTTGAATAACAAGTTATGAGTCTCTAAAAATTGTTCATTGTTAATTTCTAACAGCAAATGGTCTGCTCCTTTGTTTCTGTTTGGTGTCCTGGAGTAGCCCCCTCCTTTGGGGAATTCCTTCCAGGAGCAGTTTACGACCCTTTCACACGTCCACCTCCTGGGCTGGAGGATCTGCCATTGTTCATTCTCTTTTTGTAGACAAAAGTCTGGCCAGCCTAACCCACAATTATCATCTACCAGTGAGTTTCTGCTGAGAGGATTTCCCTCCCCTTGGGAGAGACCTGTTTTTCCACTTCTTGCAGCTCAGTCAGGCTAATTTATTCTTAACTTCTTAAAATCCAGCAAAAACAAAACTTGTTGTATCAAATAACATACATACATTACTTTCTTAGCTTTAAACCTGTAGTATCAAAAACAACTGAGATCTGTATTCTTTTTAGCAACAATCCTTTTATGTTTGCTAATCCGGCAGACTTTTAGTTTAGATACTTTGAAGATTCATCAGGATTCATCTGACAGCTGTCATTCACAGATAGGCCAGTGTACTACACACAGATTTTGACAGGCGCTGTCAGTTTACAAACAATCCAGTTTGTCTGAGGAAATGTTTTGCTCTTTACACTTTAGGACTTTGTATATTCACCATGCTTCATTAGATTACATGCATTTTAGCACCAAGTAAGATTTCAATGTTGAGAAGTGTTGTGTATAGGCATTTTGGAGTTTTTAGCAACAAAGCAAATGTCATTTATAGGCACATTTTGGAGTTCATTTGCGAAGTGCTGCTTCTCTCTCTGCTCTCTGTTTGCTGGACATGGAGCCCACTGGCACATTTTCTGCAGTGTGTGCTCTATCCCACCACACATGCACCATGGGTGGCAGGTTGTGCATCCATCTTTTTGTGCGTTTAAACACACAGTTTTGGAAGTTTTTGGCACACACAAGAGTTTTGCCGCCATTGTTGCTGTTTCTTGCACCATAACTATCAGAGTGATGCAGCATAAAATAGCGGAGTGGGTCAATACATCCCACGACTCCCAAACGTACCCTCCCACCTTCCACCCACCATCTATTCACATGTGGAGCAAGTGTCCATGATTCCGCACTACTTTTGGCAATGCTTGGCGGCATGTGTGTCCTTCTGAGAGGAGCCAGACAGGCACATAGATCTCCTCCTGGGTCTTCCTGCCTGGGAGCTTGCAGGCGTGGTGCTGGAGGATGGCATTGGCGTGTTTTAACATGGTAGTCAGGACATGATAGCCTGAAGGGCCAGTGCTATTGTCTCTGCAATGTTTGACTGCATACTATTGCCCTCACGGACCCTCTGAGACATGAGTACAGTGGCACAAGTGGAACGCCCAAGGGCACGGGCAACCCGCTGTTAAGGATTTCAATCAGGCGACTCACACCTCGGTCTTGGCCTAGCATGTAGCGCACAAGTCAGATGCTTTTCTCCTTATTTTATACAGATTCAATTTGAGATGTACACCACTTGTATCACACCCCCTTTTCAAATACCCCGGGTCACAATGGACCATGAACCAGGCTGGTTGGTAAAATGCAATATTTATTTATTTATTTTAAAGTTCAAAAGAGATCATACCATTTTTAATAGGGGGCAGCAATCACCAATGGAGTTATAATTACACTGAGAATGTAAGCAATGCACTTGGTTTAACCTTCTAGTGGAACATATACAAAACACCAGGGAATAGGAGCACTTTTTGATTTAGGAACGATAGCACCCAATTTAGGATCTCCCCCGGCAATGTTCCCTCAACCCACAAATAATCAAGTCTGAAAAGATAGACAGACACAGCAGGTAATCAGGAAAAATAGGTAGAAAACGGAATCCAAATCCAACCTTCCCTCACCAAATAGGAGTGGAAAACGGATTTTAAACCCCTTGCAGTGTTATAAAAATGACACTCGGAAATGGACAAATAAATAATGAATGTGTGTTAAAAACCTTGAAGCAAATACAATTCCTCACTAAAGCAGCAATGCAAAGATACTAACAATCATAAGCAATGGATCACCAAGAGCATATAATTCGAAAATGAATGGAAAGTTTAAAACATGTTGCAGCAAAATGACACCTGTAAAAGTTGCATTTTCTTAATCCCCTTTTAAATTACCAAAATGTTTTTTTTCCAAAAAACCGATGAAAGACTCTGATTTGGAGTGCTGTTTTTTGGTTGGGGATTAGATGTATATCTCTGGGACAATATAGAGTTGAACATAGGTCTCTAGCTATGAAACTGGATGAGTTATGCAAGATATAAAAAAGAGCGCTTTGACTAAAATGAAGCTGTGAACCAGGAAAAAAAATCAGTTGTGACAAGAACAGTTTTACTCTAAACTAGAGTATTCAGAGTAGACCACCAAAGATAGACACAGTAAGATCCAAGGTTGATTTGCAACTTCAACTGTCACCCCAGCGCCCAACCCTGGCGGAAACCAGTCCGATCACTCAAAATAGGACTAATGGTTTAGGATTACACAAGACAAGACAAAATTGAGATGGCACTAGCACTATAGAAAGTCACGGGCAGGGTGCACAGATAATTCTAACAGTTTTAACAAGTTATCAGGATAAGTATAGGATGTCTTAGAGAGTGGGATAAGGACAAATGCAAGAGAAAGTAGACTAGGGATTTCTATGGGGTAGGGATTATACTTACAGTCCACTTTTAGTTTTGGGATTTTTGGACCATAAACAGGTTCCGGTCACCACACGGCTGCGCGCCTGGCAAAGGAAAACAGCTGGGCCATTTTGGTCACCGGATGGCAAGGACAGCGGTGGCAATTCTGGTCACTGGATACTAAAGGTCAGCTGGATGGCAGGATTGCAGCAGTTAGTGGGCATCAATTAGTGGGCAGCAAGCCAGGCTGGTCCAGGATGCTTCCCAAAATTATACCACAGCTTTCCCCTTTGGTTATTTGGGAATTTTAGTGGGATTTCAGAATTGAGGCCTTGCTAGAATAGGATCAGCAATGCTTGGGTTTTGCAGTGGGCCCTGGAGTAGGGTCAGCAATGCTTTGGCCTTGTAGTTGGGATCTGGAATCTGGATGGAGCAGATCAGAAACACAGCGCAGGAACTTCGGAAAGAGTGTGTGTCTACAGTCTTGTCAGGGACTCTTATTTATAATGCATAGTGACAACATCAAAGTATATGGCTGGGCAGGTTTAGCTAAGCACACCTCTAAACAACTCGATTTTAAAATCAATGTTGGCTGCCTCCCCTAAGATGTGACTCAGTTTAGGAGGTTGTATTTTATGGTGTAAAAAGACTCCCCACAGACCTTTTTGCCAAAAATCAGTCATAACAGAATTTACACATTTGTACATTTGCAGGACCTTAATAAATGACCTAATCAGGTTACATATTTTATGTAGAGCATAGCACTCCAACTCTGCAATCTGTGAGATATTGTTTTGCCCTTTTAATAATTTCTGGTAATTTTGAGTATGAATGATTTGGCCTAAAATTCCATAACTTTATACACATTTGTGGATTAACATAAGGGATGTAAGTATAAACATTCGTATTGGCATCATGGATACTTTCCTTGTAATCCATGATTCTTTGTCATTTCAATTCCCAAGGAGTCAGTGAATTCTACCATGTCTTCAATGAAAGCCCATAAAATCACTTTTAAACTGCAACATTTTAAATTTTTTTACAAAGTATTGCTGCAGAGATAAAAGTCTTTACATTTTTATTCATAAGTAGTCTTTGGAAGCAAATGGCAGTCCTTTGTCTGTCACTGGGCCATTTTTATCTTTCTTCAGCTGCCACCAACTGTCATTTCCTCCAGATCAATGTGGGGCTACAGCTTGATTGAAGGTTTATTGCCCCCTTCCCCACTTCACACTTCCTTGTCCTGTGAGTTTCATTGTCAGTGGGTTCAGCCTAGACTAGATTCTATCCAACATAATCATTATCCATGGGGTGTTAGTATCTACTGAGAGTTTATGGTGGTTCCCTTCCGTGGAGGAAGGTTTAGCTCTGCCAACAAAAAGAACCTGGTTTTGGAAGCTTGCTAATTAAGCCAAGGAAGTTTAAAACCTCTATTTTCTTTTATTTGGTCCTGAATTAAAACAAGCCTGTTGAATAAAATAGCCCATGTGTGTATTTTCACCAGCAACAAACCCTTCACATTGCTATGTAATGTCAGGCTTTCATTAAACAGTTTACTTTTTAAACAGGCATTTTTCTCCTTTAGTCTGCAAAGCCCATTTTTACATGTGTGGTGAAAAGCTGGCATTTCTTTTTTTTTTTATTCGGGTTTGCATCTACATCAGATTCCCACACTGTTCTGCAGCCATAATTATTTTCTTGTACATAACAGTCAGTACAAGGCAAAGGTCTCCTGGAATTGACGTGCACAGAGCTAGGATTTCTTTTGCAGGGTTCATTCCTTTGACACTTTGTAGCACAAAATAAAGTGTTTCCTGTGCACAGCAGAAAGTAAAGTTTCTTGGGCCTTTTTTTTCAGATTTGGCTTAACAGAGCCTGTCATTCAGGGGTCATGCTTGGTTTTGCTGAAGCACAATGGGGATATGAGGGTGCATTGCGGGGGCTTATTAATCAGGGTGGTTTAAGGAAGAACAGATGGAAATAGCATCAGAACAGCATTTTTTAAAGGTGAAAAAGTTTCCTTTTTAATGGGGACTTTGGTCTGGCAGCAAAACAGCGTTGTTTTTTCACTCTGTTTCTTATGTATATGTAAGAAACCATTGGCAAGCTCCAGTAGTGTGCCCCTTGTTCCATACTACCCACTATATGCTTGGCAAGATGGTGCAGGCATCTTTTTGTTGCTGCACAACGTAGTTTTGAGGCCATGGTGCTCACTGGAACCAGCACAACCATTTTGCTGTTTCTGTTGACGTGCAGCTGGGTTTTGGAGAAATTCTGTTCAGTGGGTCAATGTAGCCCACACCGCCGTCCGATTGTGTGATTGCTCTCCCTCATCAGGTGTGACTCTTCTAAGTGCTGCTGCACCGGGGCATTTAGTGTGTCCTGTCACTCCTCCATGCATTGGAGATACGCATTCATCTCCTGTAGTGAGGGGTTGGGAAAGCGCACTGGACTTCTCAGGCTCATGAGGCTGAATGTGCCCAAAACCTTTGGGATGTTCTCTGTGTCAAGGCCTGCCCCAACAGCTCCATCACCATCACTGCTGTCTGTGGCATATGAGTCGGGCTGCTGGGGTGGTGGTGGTGCACGTCCCCATGGAATTCCACTTGGGGCTGCCTGTGTGACGGGGAAGCAGGTGGAGCAAGCAGAGGTGCTGCCTGTGTGATGGGGCAGTAGGTGGAGCAAGCAGAGTGGCTTATTAATCAGGGTGGTTTAAGGAAGAACAGATGCATCAGAACAGCATTTTTTAAAGGTGAAAAAGTTTCCTTTTTAATGGGGATTTTGAAAGGAATGATGTTAGGGAACTGCATTACTGACTATTGTACATTTAAATGCAACATGGTCATTGTGCTATATTACATTGTGGGTGCATGCACTGCTGCATGGTATGTCTGGTTCATGCATGTGTTGCATTGACTCAGAGGCAGAAACTGTGCAGATGGCACATGTGACACAGCTAAGCTGGTTATGCTGACATGTGCACCCACACTGGGCTGTTGGTAGTACCATGCATGTCTGCCCGTGTGTAGATATTTGGGATGTGTAGCAGGAGTTCTTGGGGGGGATGCGTGCCTGGAGTCAATGTGTGAACTGGTAGCATGGCCAGGATGTGTGTGGGGTTTCCATGGCAGGGTCATGCAAGGGACATGCACTCCCAAAATGGTGGGAGCCCATGTGATTTGTGCTGGTGAAGGCGAACCAGTGTTGTGCTGTGCTGGTAGTGGCAGCATGGCAGTACTCATGACCAGGACCAGGGTGCACAGTGTCGCCTTCGTGGATTATGTTTTCTACTATTGTCATTTGAGCCTGGCTATTAGTTGTTCAACAGTGTTCTCATGTGTTGGTAATGGGGGATGCTGGGTGCGTGGCCTACGCCGTAGCCATGCTATACATGCCGCTGTGTATGGGTGTCCCTGCATGGGTGGGTGTGCTGCAGTGTGAAGGTGACACTGTGCTCATTATGGATCCGGTGTTAACCATTCCAGTGCCACCAATGGCTTGCTGCCGGAGCCATTTGCAATGTACATATGCTGGCTTCACAGTGCCACTGGACTATTAAAAGTCCAGGGACAAGGAAGTCAGGCGGCAGGATGTTCTTGATACACATTCCCATTGTATCTCATACAGACCCATGAGAGTGGATAGGCAGGAGCAGTGGCAACATTGTTGTTCGTGTTTGTGCTTCCATGGCAACTCACAATTCCAGGACTGCAGGACCCACCACAGACAGGCCTGTTGGTTGCTGAAGCCCTGGCAGCCACTGTAATGGGGCATCATCATGTGTTTGCTGGTCCTGTCATATTTGTGGCAGTCTACTTACATGCACTTTTGTTTCAGTTCAAACGCAGTCATGTGTGGTGCATTGTCATGTGGTTGTGTATGGGGCATGCATGGGGGCAGGGCATGCACAAACTTCACAAGAGAGGGCATGGGAGTGCTGGGTCTGATCGGGCTGATGCGGCCAATGCTATGGTCATTTATTGCATTGATGGTATGGGGGGCAGGATGTGCATGTGTGAGCCTTATATTTATGCAGTTTGTCTACTCACCAGCCTCAACAGGTGTCCCAGCTCCCGCTTCTGCTGCACTGACTCCCTCTATGGCCTTGAAATGCAGCACACTGCTGCACTTCCCCTCTTAGGGCAGCCGCTTGAAGAGTGAGGATGGTCTGCCACCTGTAGATTTACATTGGCAGCGGGGTGCAGCCAGAGGATGCACATACTCAGCCAGAGGTCATCCCACCGCTTGTGGCAGTCTTTCATACTCTGTGCTCTCACCCCCTCAGCAATCACCTTCTGGGCTGCTTCTGCCCAGATTGGCTTTTGCCTGAGCTGCGTGCTGCGGCGCTGGCCTGCTGAGAATAGGTCCCCAGCATTGTTGACTATGTGGTCGACCAGCCTGGTCAGCTCGGTCTCACCGAAGCGTGGCTTTCTCTGGTGGGTTTGGGGAATCCTAGAGGACATGTCCCTGGATGCGTTCTGGCAGTCAGTAAGGTTGGATGGCTTCAGGCATAGGGAGATTGCAGTGGATTGTGATTTTTGTAATGGCCGCCGGGCTCTTTCCGGTTCCGGTGGTCACGTTATTTCCGGTTCCAGTGGTTCCCGCTCCATGTCCATGGTGCTGCTACATCCGGCATGCACGTGGCGGAGCCGGATGCACCGCCAACATTGGTGGCGGTACATCCGTCTCCACCGGAATTACCGGGATGGTGGTGTCACTGGTTCTGCAGATGTACGCGGCCGACAAGCCATAATTCTATCTTGTTTCCGGCACCCAGTGGAGGTGAACCGGTACGACCGCCATCACAGTAACGCCAGACTTTTACCTCCAGACTCGGAATGAGGCCAACAGATTCAAAGTTCAAACAAAAGATCTTTATTAACGTAAATGTCAGGATGGTGTAAGGCCTAACTTGCCCTATTATAAGGTGGGATTTCCCAACCTAAAAAAACTAAGGATAGACTAAGTCAGTAAGATCAACTTAAAAGTCTGTCTGTGTCCAAAACCTATACTTGCCCTCAAAAGTAAAGCTGAACAATGTGTAGGGATGTCAACAACCAAAGAAACAGTGTTCAAACTAAAGTTCTGAGCTTCTTCCTGCTCCTGATTTGCTCTTAGCTCCCTTACCCAAGTTTGATACAGTTTAAACAAAATGGCCTCGGGGTTCGCTTACCCAAGTTCAACACAGTTCAACAGAGTCTTCTCAGGATTCCCTTCCCCAAGTTCAACACAGTTCCATAGAATGGTCCCGGGGTTCCCTTCCGCAAGTTCAACACAGTTCCACAGGTTTAAAATTCAGTCTCATTCACTCGCTTAGTTTGCCTTCTTGTTTTGTCACTTAGGTCGACCCACATTGACCTCTAGACTTCTCTTGTTTCACTCCAAGTAAGGGCTCCTTGGTTTAGGCGCAGTTGTCAGACCTACGGTCCACCTATCACAGGTCGTGCAACCGATAACTCATGGCACTTTACAACAGTTCATTCTTTCTCATAGGACTTCCTAAACAACAAAGGTTTCCTTTCTTCACCTATGCTATAAGTCCAAAAATGTACAACAGTTCAACCTTTCGCATATGACATCCTTGACAACACAGGTTTCCTTTCTGCACCTATGTCATAAATCCAAATATGCTTCTTGTTTACTTTAGCGGATTCTTGTCAACATGTGATTCTCACACACCTTCCTTTGTCGTATTTCTCCTGATTACCAATTGCTTCAACACTTTCCAATAGTGTTTTGCTTTTTGCTCGTTTCCCTTTGTTCGCAAATGCTCTCTCTTTAAATTCACTTTGTCTGCAAATGCATATCACATTTGGTTTCTTTTGAGTGATATTATCAAATATTTTCCTTTGTTCAGCATTCAAATCTCATTACTTTTTTAACAACTTGTTCAGAATTCATAGTTCAGATCAAGTCCCCAGACCGCCTTTCCAGAGACTTTTGCTTGACCGGCATCAGCCGTTACACACACCATGCTCCTGGAGCACCCTAGCCTGAGTGATGCTTCCGTGTCACATAGCTCTCAACCATTTGGGTCGCGAAGGCGGGTGAAAAAACCCGATTTTAGTTTTGGCGGGTGAGACGCCCATTGAAATGAATGGGCGTGCTGGAGGCTTGGTGGGTGAGTTAGCTGTTTACAAGGCGGGTGACACCCGCCAAAAGCGTGAGAGTTGAGAGCTATGCTGTCACTCACTGGTGTGTGGCCGCTCCTCTGATACTGTGGTATCGCTCTCGGGTTCTCGCTGGCTCTGCTCTCTACCACAGAGCTCCAACAAGCATTGCTCGAGTCTTCCAGACCTTCCGGCAGCACTGGCCAACTTCGGTGTCCCTCACTCACAACGTGGAGCACACAGCAATAGGTTCCGCTCAGCTACAGAGCCTCTCGCAGCCAGCTCCAGCCTCAGTGTCTTTCTGGCTACTCTGCAGTCAGGGTCTTTTTCACCAGCCCCTAATCTGCCTGCTCCAACTCAGCTTGCCGTGCTCTTGTGGCCAGCTGTTCCCTGCTCTGGTGCTTTGTTCCTCCTTTATACACCTGCAACCATTTAACAGGTTGCAGGTGAGAGTTCTAAATTTTCATTGCCTGACCATAGTTATTGTGACATGCCAGACTCCCACGACAGTACTAAGGCCTCCACCTCATCTCAATACCAGAGTGGTGAAATAACATGTTAGTGTGCAATACTCCAAGTCGCCTCTTCCTCTTCATAGTACTATGATAGTCTGAATGGGCTTAAATGATGGAAGATGATTTGCAACATCCTATAAAGGCAGCAGGATGGTGTTGCGAAGTGGGGACAATCGTCCCAGGCCTCCAAGAGGTTTCAGATGAGGTGGAGGCATGTCGCAGGTGCTTGGGGACATTATGGTGGAATGGGGTGTTGATAGAAGCTGAATTATGGGTAGGTTATTATATGTGTGAGTATAGATTGCACTGGGAATGAAACACCGTCTTCGAAAACAGCAGCCATTTTGAAATTGATGCTTAGCGCTGGATTTCAGCCAGGCCAGTAGGCCCGGGCCCAGAACATAGAGATAAGTGTGTGCATGCAGGGTCGGGTAGCTGCATAGACAGCAGTGAGAAAAAAACCAAACCTGCAGGGATTCATAAACCTTTCATTGTTTCATACTATTAGCACTTGTATCCCAGAAGGGATGCCCCTTCAAGGCCATGAGGGGGCCGAGAGCTCCCTGTGAAAAGTTATCCCAGGAGAAGGAGGGCACAAACCTCCGACCTTCATCAGTCCAAACTCTAAGTTATAGTGCCCAGAGGCCCCGTCCGAAGACTCCGGCATTCCAGTTTACCAGTCAGCCCCAGCGCCATACCCCAGCGGAAGAGAAGGACCTGTGGCAAAAAATAGGATGTAAATAGTTCCCTACAGATTTGTTGTGGCAGCAGGAAACAACAGGCAAAGCGGTTATGCCGCATGAGCTGGTGCTGGTCGCTTTTGACCAACTGCACCATCCATCTCACCTGTCAGAACAACATATTGCTGCAGATTTACAGGACGACTGGTTTGTCCCCAATCTGCAAGAAACACTGACTAAAATGGTGATCAGTTGCAATACAGGTCAAACTTATAGTACTGGCGAAACCCTAAGAACTATCCAGGGTACCCTACCCCGCCCGATTGGGCCATTTCGCGAGTTGCACATTGACTATGCAAACATGATAGCACCACCACAGTTTGAAGATACAACCAGCGCTGCATCTAGTCCACTGACGTCACCTCCTCTCCAGCTCTTCCCACAGGATCACATTTTTGTTAAACACGTTGTCCGCCGGCGGAGTGAGCCTAGTTACAACGGCCCTTTCATGGTCAACTACGCCACTCACCTTGTGGTAAAAGTTCAAGAGCTGGGGTATTGAATACATCCTTTGGATGTCCAGAGTGCCCCCGATGCTGCACCACCCACACAGGCTGAGTAGACGTTAGAGGTGTGAGAACTGTGACCCAAACTGACCTATTGAGTAGATTTATTTTCTGAGCATGTGCATATAACCATAACTTGCGAAAAAACACTGTTTAAATGGTACCATTTTTAATGTGTTTTCACACTCTGTCTACCTCCACAACATATTGCTGCTGCTAGGCATGATTTGCACTTTCTTTTTATCTCCTCCTTTACTGTTGTACGTTTTCTTCTCTCTACTTCCATGATGAAAATACAAATACATAAAAATAGAGTAGAAGAACAGTCATACCCACCTTCTCTGGACCAATCTATACTAATAGTGTTCTCTTGTACGTATACCTGTGTTATGCATTGTGTAGTGGGATTGTTTGCTGTTTCTATTTTTGGATTGGGTATATATTTAGGTGTTAGTTTTATATGGGGCGAGCATATAAAAGAGGGCAAGCATATAAAAGGGGGGTAAAGGGGATGCCAACACTTTCAATATTTCTTCATTGAACGGGAGAACTGGGGAAGACAACATCACTGTTATTAACATGGAAAACAACACAACGGTCAGTAATGTGAATGCCACTCAGAAACAAATGGGCAAGTTTACTAAGCTGGCTATATCATTATTATTTCCTAACATGTTTTCCGACATGATTGCAAATTTGAGTTTTCCTTCTACTATTTCACACGTTAGTGCATTAAAACCTTTCAAAGACAAGTGGAAAGAACCAAATACAATGAGTATATAGTACTAGGACTAGATGTGGTAGAAAATGTGCACCACTCAGGATTCAGCATTAGCTGGTGCACAGACATGAGCTTGGTGGGGAAAAAGAAGGCTAGTGGGAGCTGTCACATTTCTTCCTTGATACCATACGCTTCGGGGGCTCCCAAGGTATTGATGCCACAAGACACTCCAATTTTGGAGACTCAATGTTTGCTCCATCTAACGTTATGCAGATTGCGATGCACTTTTCAGGCACAGAGCATACAACTCGTGATGATGGATACTGTAGTGTGCCCGGAATCCCAAAAGCATACAGTGTTTGCAAACGCCATACCTGAAATTGAAAGGTGTAAAGTTTGTGGTGATCAGGTGGTAACAGACTACAATGAGCTGAATTTATTCATTTATTGATTGATTGCATTTGATTATACGCCTAAGCCCAGGGGTGTCACGGCATAGGTTCAGGATTACTTACATAACTTTTCTGTTTACAAGGAATAACAAAGTTAAACAAATACTTACAGAAGCTTTCTGGTTACAAATGAATACCAGGGTTAGATGATTACACAGTTACTTACAATACTTTCTGGTTACAGTAATGACCAGGATAGGCGAAGCACATGTTAACAATTAACAGTGCCCTTAGCGTGTTTTTGAGACAACGATCTAGGGCCAAACAAGAGTTGAGTACATCATGCAGGTTCTTATTTGTTAAACAGCCATGTTTTTGCAGTTTCTTGGAGAGCGTAAGGGACGGTTAATTGCTTATGTTGGGTGGTAGTGAATTGCAAATTCTGGGGCTGCTACAGGGAAACTGGAGTTGCCTGTTCTAGAATTCCTTAAGTGGTTTATGAGCAGATAGGTATTGGTGTTAGAACTGAGAGATCTGGTTGATGATTTGCGCATGAGGCATTGGCTGAGGTAAATTGGGGCATTACGGGTAATGCACTTGTCCATGATAGTGAGTGTTTTGTAGAATATTCTAGCTTGTATTGGCAGCCAGTGAGCCTGTCTCCTACACTGTCAGATATGGTCCCTTTTGCTAATTCCGAGAGATGCTCTCAATGATTTGTTTTGTAGTGGTTTCATTTTTATTAAGTTTTTCTTAGTGGTACCTAGCAGGAGTATGTTACAATAGTCTAATTTGAACAATATGAGGGCTTTTGCTAATGTGATGCAGTTTTGGGGAGTAAGAAAAGGTCAACTAAGGGCAATGAGTTTCGATGTGTAGGCAGTGGAGGAGGCCAGTGAATTGATATGTTTGCACATGGTGAGACTGGAGTCCAGGTATAGACCCAGGGTTTTAACTTGCTTTGAGATGGAATGGGGGTGTCATCTATGACAATAGCTGTGTAGTCTCTGTGTAGTCTGTTCAGACGATAGAGAGCCCCTACAAGGAGGATCTCCATTTTTTCTCCATTAAGACAAATGCTGTTTGTTGCCATCCAATTTTGGATTAAGGAGTAGATATTGTTTATGATGGCAGTGTCCTGTTCAAGATTGCCCGTGATCGGGATGAGTATCTGCGTATCATCTGAAAGGTTGGTGTATATAATGCCCATGGCATTGAGTGCAGAGAACAGGAGTTTGGTGTAGGCATTGTAGAGGGTGGGAGAAAGGCAGGAGCCTTGCGGTACACCTAACAGGACTGTTATGAGATCAGCTGCTTCTTCACCTATGGCTACTCTAGAGGTGTGCTCAGACAAGAATGATTTGATCCAGGTAGTTGCTTCATTGGACAAATAGAAGTTTTTGGAAAGTGTTAGATATAATTCTTCGTGGTCCACTAAAATCAAACGCCACAGACAAATCTAATAGCAGTATAATGCAGAGATTCCCTACATCTCTAATGGCGTCAGTCTGATTTTTTTTAGGTCAGGTAGAGCTGTCTATGTTTGGGGCGGAATCCGAATGGTCTGTCACCTAACAAGTGATTGCTCTCTAGGTGGGTTTGAGTTTGGGTGTAGGCGATGATTTTATCTATAACTTTGAGGCGGAAGGGGACTGTGGTGATGGGGCTGTAGTTATTAGGAATGGAGGGGTCTAGCAAGGGTTTTTTGAAAAGGGCGTGACCCAGGCTTCTCTGATTTGAGCAGGGATGGAGTTGGCATTGAAGGATGCATTTATGAATTTGGTAATGATAGGTGCTACTGTAGGGGCACAGGATTTGACTAATTTAGAAGGAAAGCTGTCTCCTTTACAATTGGATGGTGCGAGAGTCGCTATAGTTGTGAGAACTTGGACAGGGGTGAAGTGGAATTGCGGCACTGTCTCCGTAGAGTCCGTCAATGTAAGCGGGGTGGGCTCAGCTGGGTGGGTCAGAAGCTTTGAATGACAGGAGGCCTTGTGGGATTTGGTGAAGAAGTTATCTAAAGGGTAAAGATGTGTGCTGCGAATATTGGAATGGGCATGTGGCAAAACTCCCAGGATTGAGGTGATGGAGAAGTCAGTGAAGGTGCAGAAGCAAGAAGAATACTAGTTGTGTTTTTACAATGAGGGAAGCGTATTTGTGGGGGCCAACATCAAGTGCAATAACACATTATACATCCCAGACCTCAAGAAAAGAACAGCTGTGGTGATGGACAATTAATGGGTCGGAGGTCAGCAAGCTTTCCTGCACCTCCCGCCATTATGGAGGTGCACCTTATTGCTGGCCACAGTGCACTCTGCTTTCCTTGTGGTCCCTGAAGAACACTTAATGGCAGGACCCGGGGGTTGCTCACCCCAACAACAGCACCAGTGCCTGATGTCTCTATCGTGCTTCTGCCACCACCACCTATATTTCGTATCCTGCCAGAGAAAAAAAGAAGGAAAAATTACACAGAAAGCAGAGATCCAATTATCTGTCTCAAGACGTATCACAGCTGCTGAAAGAAATACCAGATCAATACAGATTGTGTAGCAATCTAGCAAGGAAGAGACATTCTTTGCAATATTATTATTGCCAGTGGTACAAGCAGCTGCAAATGTCAAGTGGCTTCAGATAAAGTGATACAGTTTGCAAATGACACTGAATAAGGGCAGAATCACTACGTGCTGGATTTGCTTACCGCAATGGAAGGAGGGGCCTGCAAAATAATCAGGGATTAGTGTTGCATATACGACCCACCAAATGATGCTGCCAAAGTGTCTCTTACACAAATAATAGAGGCCATGCACACTCTCTGCACCCACATGCAAACTGAGGTCGGCAACCTAAAAATGTACTGGTTTGATAACCATTTTTCCTGGGCACCATCATAAATGGGGTGGACAGTGAAAATACTGTTGCCAGTGATGGTGTTCATGATCTTCTGCACATGCCAGATGGAACTTTGATGCTGAACAAAAGCAATGACCGGCAGTGTAATGATGATGGTTTCAATTGGGTACATGGCGCATCTCGCAGCACAAAGAACAGCCAGGTACAAATAGATGACCTGAGCAGGCCCTGCATAGTGAAGATAGAGCAACACATTCACCCCCCAGGCACGGTCATCATACCCCCATCAGACCCCGAGAACTATGATGAACACTGGGTGACCTAGCAGGAAATGGAGGTGTTTATATCTCACGTGTAGCCCATAGCAGTATGCGCATGCAGGGGAAAGTTTTTGATCTCTGTGCAAAGCATGGGTGCCCAAGGAAGGAACATGGCTGTAAAAAGGAAGCTGAGAGGTTGGAGAGGGCACAAATAGAGGAGAAGGACAGGGAAAGTCTTACATGGCAGTTTGTTAATGTGGAATTAACGAAAGGGAGGAATGTTGGGAAGAGGGGATGATCGCTCAAGGCCTTCAAAAAGTTTCGGATGAGGTGGAGGCATGAGAGTATGTGGTAGGTACTTGGGGTGGTTATAGGGAGCAGGGGGGCAGTGGTAAAAGCTACATTAGGGGTAAGTTATTATATGTGTGAACATAGAATGCACTGGGAAGAAAATGCCATCTTAGAAAACAGCAGCCATTTTGAAATTGAAGCCTAGGGCTGAATTAGCCAGGGCAGTAGGCCCAGGCCCAGAGCATAGAGCTATGTGTGTGCATGCAGGGTCAAGTTGCCGCATAGACATCAGTGAGAAAAGACTGAACCTGCGGGGATTCATAACCCTTTAATTGTTTCATACCATTACCACTTGTATCCCAGAAGGAATGGGCCCTGCAAGTCCACGAGGGGGCCGAGAACTCCCTGTGAAAGTTATCCCACGAGAAGGAGGGCATGAACCTCTGACATTCACCAATAAAAACTCTAAGCTATAGTGCCCAGATTCCCCTACGCCAAGACCCCAGCATTCCAGTGTACCAGCCAGCCCTAGACCACCGACCATAAAACAGTTAGATCGCCAATCTATCTGGAAGATCACAGCAGAAAGGTGGGTCCACCACATTCTGGATCCCTGTGATTTGTGCTGTGAGGGGCCAAGGGCAAAAAAAGTTACAAAACTAAAACCAGGGTGGGAAGATTTGGGAAAGCACCAATGCATCTGGGATAGAGCTGGGGTTTGCAAGTCATCGTGCCCTTGAAAGTATCCTCTGCGCCCATGTCTGCAGTACTAGATGCACACTAACCCACAGATAGGGAATGCGTTGCTAATTACCAATTAGGAGCTTCACGTCTGACGTACAAAGAAGAACTCCATGTGGAAGATGACAGACAGGAGAAGCTGGGACCAATGGCCTGGCATCCCCTATGGAGTAGGCGGTATATGTATAGGGTTGCACCAACCAGCCACTTGGATCTGAAACCTATGTAATCAATGTCACTTATGACACTCTGTGCTTTATAACTTGTTGCATATGCTGTTTTTTTGTGCACTCTGTGACAGCGTATTTCTATGCTGGCTTGTATTTCTCTTGGGTCTGATTAAACTTTGTTCTCCTTGGAAAAGGTACCCTGGGTGTTTTTCGCAAGCGAGTTGTATATTTTCTAAGTGTGTGCATGGAGGTTTGCCAGACAGGGGTAAGTTTGGTTCTCATCAGAAAAGGGGAATACCATATCTCTCCTGCAGATATCCTTTCCCCAATGCCCAAGAACCCTCTACCCAGATGATCATCCCTCGCATCTCCACCCCCAGAGCCCGGATCCAAAAGTGATGGACTTTCCCTGGCCACCTGAGAAGAGGATACAAAGGGAGTAGGTTTGAGGATACCCTCAGGTTTCTCAGCCACCCTTCCCCAATGCGGGCTGGACCAGGGTGCTTCACATGGAAACCAGGAGGGGAAGTCCACATTACCTAGCCCACAGCATTTCCAGTGTTCTACTGTGAATCAGTAGGGTTGAAGGTCCAAGAACCAACGCATAACCCTAGGATTGGATTCCTTCCTCTGACTAATCAATACCAAAGGGGAGTGATCTGTTATCAGACGAAATCTATGACCCAAGAGGTAGTATTTATGATATAACACCGCCCATTTGATTGCCAGGGCCTCTAACTCGATGAATGAATAGTTTTTCTCCCTAGGGAACAACCTCTGACTGATGTATAATATCAGGTGTTCCAATAGTCATGATTTTGGGATAAGATGGCCCCAGTCCCATTAAGGAAGCATCAGTCTGGAGGATGTACTCCTTAGTAAAGTCTACTACTTCCAAAATTGGGTTCCGTCATATTGTGTGTTTCAAGGTCATGCAACAGATCTTATCTTCCTCTTCCCATATGATCTTTTGGGGTTCAGCATTCTTCAATTTGTTTGTTAATCGGGAGGTTTTTCAGGAGAAATTTGGAATGACTCTGCGGTAGTAACCGATTAGCCCCAAAAAGTCTCTCAGATCTTTCTTCGTTTTTGGGGTTGGGTTATCAAGAACAGCTCTAACTGAGAACAGCTCTAACTTTCTCCTGCTGTGTTTGGACAGTACCACCACTGTTCATACCAGGAACAGCCTCACATGAGAACAGTGATGGAGACCCAATGGATGAACATTGCAGTTTTGAAGTTCAGATGTATTGGAACCTCACAGAAATACAGCTTCAAGGTTGGCACCTGCGTTTTATATATTTTTAGTAAGTGCTTCCATGTTAGGTGAGCAATTATATATCCACTACAGAAAACCATCTTTCAAAATCTTCACTGGACAAGCTCAGAAAAGAGTGGGAAAAATGTGGGAGGAGCTACTTAATGGTTTGCTGCCTTGAGGGCCAGTCAAGCGATAAAAAGGCCTGCACTTCTTCCACAATGCCCATAACAGGAACAGCCACAGATGAGAAGAGTGATGTCAAGATACCAAAGGATAAGAGTTTTCAACACTCTCCCTGAACCACAGAAGCCGAATAGATTCGACCCTCCCAACTGCAGTCAGCCTGATGAACACAGAAATGCACAAACTAACATAGAGCAAAGAGAAATGAAACAAACAAGGGTGTCGCCCTACATGAGAAACACATACTCATGGCCCTTTTTGGGCAAGCAAAGCAGTACTCAGCCAACATAGAAACTTGTAAACATAAACAGAACCCCGTGTGTTGGTCTCTCCGCCATTTCCAAATCTCATGCATGATGGGGGGTTGGCATGCCATCTGCCAACTATATTATGTTCTTAGCAAGACTTCTAAATCATGAAAACATGTATAAATCCGTCCTGCCACGTTCTAGAATCGAAACACTTTACACTTGCATGTATATCATCGGTAGTTTTCCCGAACTCAAATAAGACTTGGTTTTGAATTTATGCAGACATTTACACAGCTCAATAAATATGCTTGCACTTATTTGATTGTCCGGGCGCCCTGCGGGACGACACGCCCTGAAGTGTTGATGCGTTGAAAATATGCCCATCAGTGCCTTGTCACCGCCGCGACCCGTGCTGCAGTTGCTTTAATGCACTCATGAGGGTAGCCGTGCTGCTCCAAGGTATCTCCTGCCTGGTGTTCACTGCCCGTGACCCGGGAGTGAATTTAGCAGTCCTTCGGTGTCAGAAAAAGATTCAGAAAGCTTCCATCTTGCCGCCGTGACCGCCCATGCCTCACGCAATAATCTGCACCTGAGCATGGGCGACCAGTGTAGAAATAGACCTGGTAATTCACGTCAGCTGGGGTAGCGCAGGCATAACAGGACTACAATTCCCTCCCAATGCTGCTGGGAATTGTAGTTCCTGTCTCCACACAAGCTATGCGCTAAGGTTTCCTTAGCCCCACACGCCTCCTTCGGGCCCATACCTTAAGCCTGACAGTACCCCCTCTCTCAGGGCCCTTCCCAGGGCCTGGCTTCTCCGAATGACTTAAATGAAATTGTCTCACTAGTTTAGGGGCATGAACTGCACCTGCCGGTTCCCATGAACAATCTTCCGGACTATAACCCAATCATTGTATTAAATACCAGAACTTGCTTTGCTTCCTCTTGAAGTCCAGGATATTTTTCACCTCATATTCCACTTTATCCTCCTTCAATATTGCTGGTGGTCACTGCGTGGTCATCCCGGAGCTGCGGGTTTAAGCAAAGACACATGTAATATGGGATGGATCTTCAAATTCTTAGGTAATTGCAAGTTCATTGCCACAGGAGACACACACTTTGTAATCTCTTATTAAGAAAAGTGTCTCGAGGGCGCTGAGTACCTGTTCATCCGGTTGATGGTCTGGGAGAAGATGCCAGACTGTCAGAAGGTCTTGTGGAGATTGAATGATGCGGGGAACCAGTCTGACTCCCACCCAAATGAGAACCGGGTTGGAGTTGAACCAGCTCCCAACATCACGGGTGTGCTCTCCCCTGATTTACGTGGTGTCAGGACAGTGCAAGCACTGACAGGGGAAGCGTTTCCTGATGCGAGTTGGTAGTCCCTCTGTCGACAGCTGGATCCAGATGATATAAGAGATGTATGGAAACAACATAGAGTTCATCCTTGCAACATGTCAAATGTCACATGGGATGGTGTGGAGTACGGAGTTGGTGAAATGGATGATGGTCTGGAGTGTCTGGACACGGGGTGTAAAGAGTGTCTGAATAGCAGTGGTGTTGAGGGCAGTAGGCAAGAGGTTATGAGGAAAAGAGTGGTTAGTACACCTACATGGTGCAAAGATTATATTATGCGATTAAATTTATTTATGTGTTACAGTAGGTAGAAGCGGGAAGTTTCTTCAGCACACATCTTGTTTTGTTATTAAGTCAGTAGTGGGTTTAAATAAGATGTTAACTTAGTGTATGTTACATATTGTTCAGCAAGTTCTGCAGAGGGGAGATGTGTGGAGTTACGTAGACACATTCCACATTCCATTCCCTCCAGGAGTTGGAATGTGGGTTAAATGACAACTGTGGGAGGTGGCGTTGGGTTTGAAGGCTGGTGATATATATTGCTGCAGCCATGCACTGTAACGTGGAAAAGAGTACTAACTTTTACCCATGGTTGTGCTTCGTGCGCCAGATACCACAGTCTTTTAATCTCATCAAGAGATGTGCTCCCAATAACATTGATGGTTTTTTATGCCAATTGCAATTCCCACTCAAGTAATGGTGCCAGACAACAGGTTTTAAGGGTCTCATCCCAATGAACCTGAGTGGCTAGGCATTCAAAGTTGACAAAAAATGTGCCAAGAGCATCACGTTCATGATAGGGCTGCAGCACTCCATGGGGACGATGACGGCCACCAGGAAACATACCTATCCTATTTAAAGTCTCTTGATATCTCCTTTCGGTCCTCTCCTGTCTCTTAATGATTCTCTCTGGTAGGGTCTAAAAGGATGGGGAAGTAGACATTTTTAACTTGGAAATACCCCATCCTTCAATAGTAGGAGAAAGAATGTCAAGGTCAGAAGACACAAACTCTTCCGCTAAACTGCTGTGTATCTCACTGGTCAGGGGGGTAAGCTGTCTCTTAGTGGCAACTAAAGAAGGTTCAATACCCCACTGGACTACAGAGAGTAACTGGTCAATTGGTTTTGACGTCATAGTGTTTTTGGGCTGGGTCTGACTCTGTGTCTGGACATGAGTATCCCACTTCTGACTCCACTTGTGGTAGGACAGAATCAGAAGACAGACAAGGAGACTTCATCTTTGAAATATTTCTTTATTCTCTCTTAAACATAAAAAAAGGCATTCGCTTTCATTAAGCCTATGACTTTATGCCCTACTCTCAGAAAGAAACAAGTAAAAACGGTGCAGGTTAAGATGTATTACACAAATGAAGTGCTTGGTCCGGAAAGCGAATCTAACTTAGTTTCTGTCCCTACCTCTAAACAAAAATGAAAACATAAATACAACCAAAACCTGTTGTGGGACATTGCCCCGTGAATGGGATGGCTGATGGCTTCTGACCAAAACTGAGTGAAAAGGTGGGCACTACAAAAATACTGGTAATTAAGTTTTATTTACAGTTGATTTAAGTTGATAAACATTAGCCTGGGGCATCCGGTTATAAAGAGGTCTTATGGCATTGGGACCAAAAAAATTAAAAGCAAAAAGACAGAGTTGAGCTGCTTTATCAAAAAACCGGTGCTCTCAGTTGGCCCTAAAATAGGGCTGCACATTAAATATGGACCAATTGCCAAAGATTGATAAGTAAATTGTCAGCATTAATTAAATGTATCAAAGAAATGTTTATTCACATCTCCTTTGGTGGTTCTTGGTTAGAAAGTTACTCAAATGAATATTTTTGTATCATATTCCATGAGGCTGTGCCAATATCAGGCTGAGATTATATGTACATATGCCAATGCATTTCGGTTGTAAGAAACCTTCATCAGGGCGGTACATTCAATCAAAAATCTGTTCACATATATCTATACATTAACAGTCATTATAATAGTGATTCCAAACACATACCAGATCCAAATGTTCCATAATGAGGTCGATATGTAAAAAAAGAGAGAAATTCTAAGTCAGTAACTACACATCAAAACGCGTTAGTTGCTATCATAGCGTAAGTTAGGCAGAACTAAATAAAAGACTGTTGTTCGTACCTATGTATCCAAATGGCTCGTGTTTGTATTACCATCCAGTGAATTAAGTTCCTGCAAAGCCACAGGAAGGTTAATCAGTAACAAGTGGTTTAACAATTCAGGTCATGTATACCGAGAAGTGAGAGAAGTAGAGTCAGCCTTACCGTGCAGCAACGCTGAGTCAATGTCAGCCGCATTCGCACAGGTGCGCGCGCGAATGTCAGTCTGGGAATTTAAACGTTACCATGGTGACCACAACGGCGTCGTGTCAGAGCACGTACGCCTTGGGTCCATAACCGTGGCGTCACGAGAGGCGGGACTCATCACCATGGAAACGTGATCCGTAGAACGGATGCTTACTCATGTGAGTGTTTCAATCTTTGTAACTTAGGCGCACAACATTCTCGTGTATCTGAGCAGTAAAGTGAACAGAATAGTCGTGTGTGTAAACAGCTATCACATCGGTATGTAGCAATATATTATAGAAATACATAACAAACAAAACAACAAATTAGCTCAATCAGTGCAATTGTATCAAAATCGTTTTCCTGATGCATATATTAGCAATGCGTATCCTGGCCAAGTGGGGAAAAAATAGAACATAAGAAATGTGTAACCACATATGACATTAGAAGTTGGTGAACAGAAATGTAATGCAGTTCAATGTACTGTATTCAAATGAAAACTGTCAGTAAATGTCTTCGTAAAAACAGCCCGCTGTATCATTGGAAATCCATCACGGCTAATTTTAAGATAAAACTCTTAAAGGAAAAAAGGAATTATAAATAACACATATAGTTTATTTCTTCGTTGATCCCCTTAGGTGCCAGGGTCCTTAGGTGCCAGGGTCCCCAAACGATCAATCCAGTAAGTTTCACGTTGATCAAGTTTCTTTTGCAAATTTTCATATTTGTTATACCTTTGTACCACTTCTAGGATAACAAATTTGATCTGTGCCAAACTGTGCCAGACTGTGGCGTTTCTCACACCAGTGTCTAGCTACCGCTGAGGTAACTGTTCGATTCCTAATGCAAGATCTATGTTCATTCCAGCGTATCTTCGCTGTACGTTGTGTTTGTCCGATGTAAAAATGCCCACAGGGGCATTTTATACCATAGATGGCATTTTGGGTGTCACACGTCGCAAAATCCTTTAATTTGATCTATTCTCCAGAATACGGATGGTTGATGGTTGGTCCTTTCATGATGTACTGACAATTGCTGCAATTAAGGCACGGGAATGTGCCAGTACGGTCTGTGAGTTTCTTCTTGCGTGGAGGTTTGGTGTTCACCAACTTGTCTTTCAGATTCTGCCTGCGTTGGTATGCGAAGGTTGGGAATTCCCTGAACAGATGCTCTATTCTTTGATCACAAGTTATCGTGTTCCAGTTTTTCTTGATTATTTGTTTAATTCGATTGCTTTGTCTGGAAAATTTAGACACATAGACTAGAGGAGGTGCTGATTTGTTTTTAGTTTGAGGTTTTAATAATTCTTTTCTGTCTTGTGCCGCTGTGCATTTCTTTGATACATTTAATTAATGCTGACAATTGAGAGCACCGGTTTTTTGATAGAGCAGCTCAACTCTATCTTTTTGCTTTGATGGCTTCTGACCCCCATCATTTTTGTCATTTTACCATAGGTCTTTGCCTATGTTCACAGTTTCCATCTATATAAAGTTAATATAGTGATGGAGCGTAATCCCAGGACTCCAAATATGTGTCTCTTTCAGATTTATGAGTCTCACAGTTCCGCTCCCTTTGTTGGATTCTTTGTTTTTCTTGAGTCTTACTTGTTTCCCCTCTGTCCAAAACTCTCTCTAGTGAACTCTTGATAGAGCGAAAAGGAAATTCTACCTAACCCTCATTGACTCTCACTCCAATCATCAACGGCTACAGGGCACTCTAACCTCACTCCTAGCTCATTCTAAGTCTATGGCTATCAACTCAACTCTCACAGCTAAAGACCTAATTGAATACTTTGCAGCAAACATTTCCAAAATTAGACTATCATCTGACCTTCCTCACACTCCCTCCTCCATTTTACACTCTGCTTCCTCTACCAACCTCCTCTGCCTCCATCTCCCACTTTAGTCACACAAATACTGACAAAGTGCTATCTCTACTGATGAAGGCTAGCCCCTCTTGTGCCCTTTCAGGCGCTCTTTCTCCTCAGCTAGTCAAGCCTATTGCCCCTTTAGTGGCCTCTCACCTCACTGAACTCTTCAACCTGTCCTTCGACTCTGCTTGCTTTCCCTCTGTTTTCAAAACAGCCACTGTCATCCCTCTCCTAAAAAAGCAAGGGGCTGACCCAAACCTACTAGCTAACTTTCGCCCTCTGTCTATCCTTCAGCACTACTCTAAAGTGCTCAAAAGGGTTGTGTTCAACCGTCTTGCCAATTCCTTAGATATCCACAACCTTCGAAACCCCTACAAGCAGTTTCCACTACTGCCACTCACTGGAAACTGCTCTTGAATACTCTTTCTACTTGGGATTCACAATCAAGCCCTTGACTGGATTAAATTCAACCTTGCACATCACCAGCTCTCCAACTCTCTGACTCGTGGAGCAACAACACCTCTCAACACACTCCTCTAACTGTGGGTGTTCTACAGGGCTCTGTCTTGGGTCTGCTCCTCTTTACACGCTACGTCTCTGCTTTTGGGGCAGTAATCTCCTCATTTGGGTTCTCATACCAACTCTTCATGGACACCACAATCTTCTTCTCTTTTTCTGTGCTCTTCTTTAATCTCTCCATCAAAGTTTCCAACTGTTTCTCTGCTATAAAATATGGGTTGGCTTTGCGCTCTCTGATGTTTAACTCTACCACCACCGAGGTGTTCTTCTTCCCAGCCACAGGCTCTCTCTCATCTCTTCCTCCACCTATCCAGTTCCCACCTGATACTCTCCCTTACTTTTGTATTACCCTTCTCACACCTTCTCTACTTTCATTTCTGAAACCGGAACAGCAGCTCGTCTCAACATCCTAAATTTTAGGAAAATCTGGCACCTCCGTCCTTTCAACACCACCAAGAATTTCTTAACAGCTCTTGTTTTCTCTAAACTGGACTACTGTGCCAGGCTCCTCTTTGGTATCCCCAACTATGCTTTCTGTCCTCTCGACAAGATCATTAACTATGCTACCAGTACTCCATCACCTCACACCTACTTCCTTGTACCATCACCAGGCTACCGATGCAAAACAGGGTCAGATTTCAATTACTTCTCCTGGTTCACAAATCTATCCACAGTAAGGCACCACCGTGTCTATCCTATATGCAACTTGGCAAACTTTCTCATTATCTCTGCTCTGCCTCCTCGACTACTGTAGGCACCCTCCCCGTCTTACTATGTGCAATAAGAATAAATGAGACACACCCCAGACGGGGAATAAGGCTAAGAGGACAGGTTGCAAGAGTTCAAAAAATAGTTTATGTAATTGGCATCCAAAGAACTCTGCTGCCCGAGAGCGCTCTGACAAATATTACAATTACATCACATTATAAAGGAAAAAATCATAATAGATGACGAAATTAACATAGGGTATTGAGTTGGCACAGGATTGGACAGTCTCTATGGGACTAAATGGCTTTTGCATCACTGTTCCATCTGGATTGGTCGCTCCTTTGCCTTGAGGGTGGACTTCACGTGATCCCGTTGTCAGTGTCCAGGAGGGGTGAAGTTCAGATTGCTGTGAAGCGGTGTGGCCACTAACTAAGCTAACGTAATATATCTTTGTGAAGCAGGCACTAAATAATGATCATTGCAACTCTTTTGAACAAATCATTGTAAACCTATACAAATCATTGTAAGCCTATAAACGCAATACATGTATTTACATCGTTTATAACAGTGGCTTATATAGAGCATCAGGTTAAGGGTTTTGACCATCATGATAATATTGATTGTAGCGGGGGTCTGGACTTGTAAAGAATCTAAGGCACGTTGGCATTTGTTAGTAGTGGGAGACAATATACTGCAACAGAGGTCTAATGTTAGTCGGGGGCCTGCTTGTTGGGCATCATGTCGAGGTTGCATATCTGGTACATCAAGAGAATACCTTGTAGGGACACAGTGTTATACTGGCAGTAATTTTCCAATGGCGAGGGCGAGGGGGAATGGACAGATTTGTGGAGATGGATGAGCTAGAGCGCTTGGCTCAAGCCGCTTCACACGCAAGGCAATGATCTCAGAGGAAGAATGAGATGTTAAATTTGTTCATTGTTGCAATTACCTCTGGCTTCAGCGTGAGAATGGGGCTGCAGAGTTTTCCAGACACGGTGAGAGAAAAGGTGGGGGCCATGTGTGCTGTGGGCACGGCGCTGCAAAGGGGAGAGAAGCCTTTTCGTATTGTCGCAGTGAGGCCTAGTTACTAAATGGAGTCAAAGGGGTACAATAATGAATACCCTGTGTCCTGCGCAACAGCCCCATCTATGCGAGTGCCAAACCGATGGTGACATCGCATAAGGGCAACGGGGGCACTCCCGACCATTGGCGGCACATGGTCCAAATCTGTACTAGGGAAAGGAGGGATGGGGGGCCTACTGTCCCCTCACTCCCACTCATTCCCCCTTTCGTTACATCTAAAGTAACAAACTATCAGTTCTTTTGTTCTCGCTCCGAGAATACTCAGCTTCAGCTATTGCTTCATCCCAGACTGGTGCCTTGTATGGGAATCCATGCCCTACATACGCTCTTCAGGCTGTGCCCTTAACTTGCATATTCATCAGGGGTACATGTCATATATATCCCTCCATCCCCATCCAGGTTCACCCACACTTCATTGTACCATTGCAGGTCTCTTGGTTCTTTTATGGTAGTATGATATAGATTGTCAACCCTGTCCCCATTTTGGCGGTAAATTGATGTCATGCGATACTTTGGTGGGTTAGGTTCCCCAGTTTGCATCTGCGCATCTATCATGGTTGTTACCGTTGCCTGTCGGCCCATCGTTACCATCATCATAGCTGAGTTAGGCATAGATTTTGCACAACATCGGATACCTAATTGGCACACACAGAAAAATAGCCTTATAAAGATGATGATAGGAACGAACATTTTCATCATTGTGTTGAACCAAGACGGTATCCAGCTGAAAATGTTGTCAAACCAGGTGGTTGGTTCTACTCCCCCGTCTTTAGACATCCTTTCTCCCAGGCTGTGTACTGCTGATATTACATGGGAAAGTGTTCCATTATCTGCATCTTCAGATTGGCAAACACTGCCGTCCATCGGCGTAAGGAGATCTAAGACGTACCGGTTCTGCATTGTCATTAGGCGCAAGGCACGGAGCTCCACTTTTATCACGTTAAACCTTTCTTCAGTGACGTTGGCGAGTTGGATCAGCTCCCAGCGACTATCTGTAACCACTTGGCGTTAGTTCGGGCATGGAGTCCTGGTGTTAGGAGTGAAGCAAAGAATGTCTCTGCAGAGTTGAAGAGTTTATACTTCGGTGGGATTGCGGCAAGAAGAACAGATGATTCAGAGGAGATGTAATTGGATGATCTCCTTTTGCGAGAGAGTTTGTATTTTAAGTCGCTTTCTGACAACAGTTCATATGCTGGAGGCCCTGTTACTTCTGGTTGGAGCGCAGCCGATGTGTCAGCCGATTGGCCTGCTGCCGATATGCCAGCTTATTCTCCTGCTGCCGATATGCCAGCCGATTCTCCTTTTCTACCTTGGATGTGACTTTCTGGGATTACCATCAGAGCCGAATATAGGGTGGCTAGGGTGCAAGTGCCCTTCCATGACGCCGGGAGATGCAGGTATACATATACACGAGGGCCTCTGTGCCCTTCTTCATGTCTGGGATTATGATTGTCTTATTGCATTGCTTGTTGGCCCCCATAGGCACTTTTCCTTCTCCGTGAAAGCATAGTTCATGTGGTATTTCTTTTTGCGTCTTGATTGGCTTTTCTAGTGCTGTGACCAACGTGAGTTTGGCAATGTGCTGGGACCAGACAGGGTACATGTTTCTTTTACCCATTGAAAGTTCTCTTCAGTCAGTCCTCTGAGTGCCTCAGTTTTGCACTCGATCGTTTCGTCATGCCATTTATTTTCTGCACATCTCGTTCCTTTTATGACGAAGAAGGGCTCTTTGATGCATATTACTCCTTGGCGTCTGCTTGTGCATGTTCTCTCGTTCTGCTGCATCTATATTGTAACTGTGTGTGCCTGGAAGGTGCTCCAAATCCTACACAATACAAGATTAATTAAACATTGGGCGTCTGACAAGGGCACCTCTTGTGGCACCAGTATTGTGGGCGTCCCTGATGCGTGCAGTATGAGAGAGAAAACATAGCAGCTCTCATTTGTGGCTTGCTTTGCTGTGGCACTCATGTCTGAGTACCATTTATTTGACTGGTCGGGGTCGTGGGGGTCTTCTATTTCATCTAATCCCAGGCCATGATAGACGCCCCCCCCTTTTTCTTCTCCCCTTGCAGTAACTTCTAACCATTCGATAATGTATTGGGAACACCCCAGACCATGCTGTGTCATTAACATTATTTATTGTGTGTTCAGCTAGCGGTCCTGGTGGTTCATGAGTAGCAGCAACATAAAATGAGGTAGGGCCTCTGGTTGTCTGTGCATTCATATTCTTTTTGGTAGATTCATTCAGTCAAAAATAGTCACCATCATATTCATTTGTTTCATTGTTATTATACAGGCTTATTGCAGCAATTGATAGGAGAGGGGCAATTTTTGTGTCATTAAAGTCCATTATGGTGTAAGTTACATTAGCATCGTTATCATTGGCAGAATAGTTTTCTTTCCACATTGTTTTTATCCCTGTCCATATTAGTACTGACCCTTCTCGTATTAGCTGTGCCCCGCTCCCCCCTTTGCTCATATCATGGACAATACATAAGAGCGTGTAGTACCATGCCATAAGAATAGCATTACAGACAACAAGACTGCAGAAAACTTTAAAACACACTCAACATTACTATACTTTTTGGCTCTATCTGCAATCCTATCGCTAACTAACATTAAGTCATTGTCTGCGATCGCGCTCCTTTTGGCCATTGTGTTACCTGGAGGGGCGATATAAAATGGTGAAGTGACAAGCATACATTTACTGTTTACATTGCATAGTTCATTACTATTTATGATATTCTTCTTATTAGTCACTTACGTATTACTATGAATCTTTTGCAATAACGTTTTCTACTGATTGTGCACTTGTATTAAGCTACTAACATCATTTCTGTATGTACACACTATGTTTCTTTACATTCACTTTGATAGAGAGTACAGGACCTACGAGCAAGAGCTAGGAAGAGAGGAAGAGAGAAAGATAGAAGGAGAGAGAGAGAGAGAGAGAGAGAGAGAGAGAGAGAGTCATGCAAGCACATTCATATGCATTGTTCCTTTTACCCTCTTTGTAATTACGTTTAATTTTCATTCACTATTTCGGTGGTGCTGGTTTGTTCACACTGAGGGAGTTCTGTATCGCGTGCCTTCCTCACATCTGAGAGATGCACCCGATACTTTAGTCCCTTCACCTTAACTGCTGTGGGTGTGCAATAGATGACCTCATAGGATCCATGAAACCTCTGCGAGTTCCACTGCCGAACAAAACTTCTTACGTATACATTATCTCCTGGCATTAATGGGCCACTTGGGCTGTCTGGAGCTGGCGTTACAGTGTCTGTCGCAGCATTCTCAGTAAAGGGTGGTGCAATTTGTCATGCTATGCTACGCACTGCATGCGTCAACTGGGTAAGGTATTTTATTCATATTCTTCCCCCAGTTCTGTGGCAGCTCGGTGCGCATCCAATGCTTTTCTTATCGGGGAGAGTGGAGTATGGCTACGCCTGCCAGTTACAATTTCATGGGGCTTAAATGGTGGTCCTTGCTTGGTTGCGTTCTGAGTTGGAACAGTGCTAGAGGCAGGCAATACACCCAATTCTTCTTGAGTGTGTTGCACAACTTGGACAATTTACTTTTGAGCAGGCCGTTGATCTTCTCCACCAACCTGTTAGCCATTGGATGGTAACTAGAACACAGTTTGTCCTTTACCCCTAGGAGCGATGTCACTTCCTTGAAGAGGCATTCACAAAGTGTGTGCCATTGTCTGATCTTATAACATCACAAATTCCCCACCTGCCTCACCCATCTTGAGAAGGGGCATACCACCACAATCAAGTATCTTGACCCATTACATCTCTCCCCCGTGTCCGCATAATCGATGTGGAGCACTCTGAAGGGCCCCACAGGACGCTGTAAAGTTCCTCGCAATGTTCTTAGGGTCATTCCTGAACTGTATGTCTGGCATGTTGTGCATTCTATGGCAAATTTTGACAAATGCTCCTGCAGATCGGGAACAAACCAGTGCTCCTGTATGTCTGCTGCGATATGTTGTTTTGCTACATGGGCCGGGAAATGTAGCTGTTGGAATGCTACCTCTAATAATTGCACTGGCATCACTACCTTCCCAGTCACCTCCTGTCTCCAGATCAGATCTGTTGGTGATTGCTTACACCCTCGTCTGGCTCATAATTCTTGCTCTTCTATTGGTGCTCTCCTTTGCAACTCTATTATTTGTGTTATTGGTGTATTGCTATGCCCTTCTTCTAATGGTTGCGCGCTGGGTGTTTTGACAACGCATTCAATTGTTGGGGGTACATTGAAATACGAAGCATCTTTTGCTGCTGCGTCTGCTGCCGCGTTTCCCAATGAAATCACATCTGTGTTATTAGTATGGGCTTGGCATTTCACCACTGCCACTACTGATGGTTCTGCTGTGCTTCTATTAATTAATTTAATAATGTTGCAGTTAAACTGGTGACCCATCTGCCCTTTGGAACCCACTTCGTTGCCATTGCGATAATCCTGAATGTACTGTTGTTGTGACGTATGCTGAATCCAAATTTATGGTCACTGCACATCCTTTTGCTGTATGCCGTGCTTCAATTAGTGCCACCAGTTCAGCCGCTTGTGCGGAATAATGAGAAGGGAGGCATTTTTTTTTTTATATATTTTTATTGGCATTTCTTTAAACAATAACATCTGGGTCGACAGTGACCCCAAACTCCCATTTCCCTCCCCCCACCCTCCCCACCGGTGATAGCGTCCATGTAGTTACTTCGGGTCCCCTGCAAGTTACTGTTCTAACTTGTAAACATGTCCAGGATGCAGATGTTGTGTGGGCACCACTGTATCATATAGTCACTTTGAAGGAACTCTATGACTGCTCCCCAATCTGCAGCAAAGCCTTGTCTGTCTCCTTGGAGGTTGTATGTGATTCTCTCCATTGCTACATAGGTCCATATTCTGTGGAGCCATTCTTGAGTAGTAGGGGGGGACTTTTTTTTCCAATTCTGGGCTATGGCCATCCATGCCGCTATTAGGAGCCCCATGAAGTTCCGCTTTTGCGTCTTGGAAAGAGTCCTATCCCCTGGGGGCCACATGCCACACATCCAGATTTCTTCCGCTAGATTCGACGTTCCCTCGAATGTTTTCTGCATGTGCGTTTTCACTGCTGCCCGGAATGGTTGTGGTTCTCCACAGTCCCACCAGATATGTCTCCAAGTGCCTGTGGTGGCACACCCTCTCCAGCAATTTCCCTGGGCAGTGGGGAATATTTTATGGAGTCTTTCTGGGGTATAATGCCATTGCACCATCACTTTGATCCATGCCTCTCTAGTTTGGATTGCCCGGGTCCACTTGGATATTATTTGCCACAGATATATCCACTGTTCCCTCGTGATTTGTTTGCCCAAGGTGGTTTCCCATTTTTTCATGTATAGCCACTTAATATTTTCTTCTTGCGCGTTAATAAATTTGTAGAGGGTGGAAACAAATTTCTTTTCTCCAGTTTGGGTCATTATGTATGACTCGAATGGGGTGAGATCCCGTGTAATGGCCTTAGTTATTCTTGGAGTCGTGAGCCAGTGATGGATCTGTTCATACTGGTATCTGTCTTTCTCCATTAGGCCCAGCAGCTCGCGACATTCTGTGAAGGATCTGATTCGCTGGCCCACCAGCATGTCCCCTACTTTGGAGCAGTCGGCGTCTCTCCATTCCTGGAATTAACCTTTTGCTATCCCTGGGGGGAAGTCCGGGTTGTCGAGCAGTGGTATGAAGGCAGCCGGGTCTATCGTCAGGGTTTCTCTCTTAGTGGCCCGGTCCCAGATCTGCATGGGAGAGCTCATGACTTCGCTGATTTTAAGATTTTGGTGTCTGTGCTCTGATCTCTTCCACAGGAGATGGCGTAGATTCGATCTTGCGACCGCTCTATCCTGCGCTACCCACCATTTATCTAACAAGTCCGTGATCCATTCGTTGGTCACCCATAGTTGAGCCGCTTCATAGTACTTCCGGAAGTGGGGGAGCGCCATTCCTCCATCTGATTTGTGGGCCGTGAGTACCTGTTGAGAAATCCTCAGTGTTTTGTTTTGCCACACGTATTTGGTGATCATTTTGGTGTGTGATTTGAAGAAAGAAGTCGGGATTCCTATGGGGAGTGCTTAGAAATAGTAGAGCAGTCTGGGCAAAATCGTCATCTTGATTACAGTTATTCTACCCCACCAGGAGATTGCCAGCGGGTTCCATCTGCACAGGTCTCCAAAAGATTTGTGTAATTTCCCACATACAGATTTTGTATTTTGGGTGTCAGCGTCACTCCTAGGTATCTCATGCCCTCCACGGCCGTTTGTAGTTGCAGGTTTCTTGTGATTTTATATATCTCATCTTTGTTTCCTGCTAATGCCATTACTGTTGATTTCTGCTTGTTAATTTTCAGCCCCGAGATGTCCCCGAATTTGTCTATTAATTGGATCAATAGTGGGTGCGTTTTTGATGGTTCTGTGATTGTCATCAACATGTCGTCGGTTTTATGTGTATGTCCTCCCATTTCTATACCCTTAATGTCCGGGGTCGCTCTGATTTTCGCCAGGAGGGGTTCCAAAAATATTGCATACAGAATTGGTGATAGGGGGCATCCTTGTTTTGTGCCTCTTCCGATGTTGATGGGATTCGAGAGTTCCCGGTTTACAGCGATCCTGGCCGTTGGTGCCTTGTAATTGGCACGGATCATGTTTATGAATTCGTTTCCCATGCCCATTTACTTGAGGGTTGCGAATAACATCGTCCATTCGACTCGATCGAACGCTTTTTCCGCGTTTAGCGATATTATTGCTGATGGGATATTCGTAATCCCTGCCTTCTCTATAAGATGCACTATCCGTCGTATATTGTCGTGGGTTTTCCTGTTGTGAATGAAGCCCGCTTGTTCTTGGTGTATCAATTTGGGTAGGAGAGGCGCCAGCCTATTTGCGAGGATCTTCGTGTAAAGTTTTGCATCTATATTGATGAGGGCTATTGGGCGGTACGAACTTGGATTTTCTGGGTCTTTTCCCTTTTTGTGGAAGACGAGTATCTTAGCCTCGTTCATTGAGGGCGTGATGTTGTTCGAGGTCTTGAAGGTGTTGAATAGAGTCGTTAAGTGGGGTGTGAATTTGTCCGCATATGTTTTGTAGAAGGCTGCTGTGAAGCCATCCTGGCCTGGGGCCCTATTCTTTGGGAGACCTCTTATTGCCCTCTCTACCTCTTCCGGCGTAATGGGTTCATCTAAGGCCTCTTTTTCGGTCGGCGAAACGGTCGGGAGGGCTATGTCTTTTAGGAAGGCTGCTTGATCTTGTTTACTCGGGTGCTGCGAGGAGTGCAAGTTCTGGTAAAATTTTTGAAATGTTTCTTTTATGCCTTCCGTTTGTGTTTCCTTCGTCCCTTGATCATCTTTCAAAGCTAGTACCATTTGTTCCTGCCGTTTGCCCTTTAACTGTCTTGCTAGTAGTTTGTCGGCTTTGTTTGATTTCATCGCGTACCAGTGTTTTGTGTATAACAATTGCGTTTCTGTTCTTTTGGTCCTGATCAAATCAAGCTGGCTCTGGATGTGTCTATGGGCTCTCTTCACCTTTCTGGATGGATTCTTGGCCAGTTCTTCCCTTATTTCTACCAATTGTTCCCCCAGTTCGTCCTCCCATGTGTGATTGCTTATCTTTCTGTGCTTTTAGTGCAATTAGATGGCCCCTCATTACTGCTTTAAATGCTTCCCATGTGGTGGTTATTGAGACCTCTGGGGTGTTGTTGTACTCGAAGTATTCCTCTATCTTTTCTCTGATAGTTTCTTTTGAAACTGGATCTTGAATTACGTCTCTGGGGAGCGTCCATCTCCATAGATTTGATCTTTTCGTAAAATTGGGGAGTGTGATCCACAATGGGGCGTGGTCCGAGAGTGAAATTAGCCCTTTTTCTATGTCCCGTATTTCTCCAACTAGGGTTCCAGATGCCCATATATAATTGATCCTGGAACTGGTGTTGTATACGTGCGAGTGGTAGGTGTATCCTTCCGTTGACCCTTTAAGTCTGCGCCATACGTCCTCCAGGGCTTGGCTTTGCATTACTCGTTTCAGCGCCTGAGATGGGGATCCTACTTGGTTGCTTTTGGGATTCGATCAATCTTTTTTGTGGTTCCATGCTAGGTTGAAGTCTCCAGTGAGGATCACCTCTCCCTCTGTGAAGGTTTCTAGTTTGTTGATTGTGTCCTTTATAAAGCCCTCCTGTCCGGCGTTTGGAGCGTAGAGGGTGGCAATTGATAGTGGGCGGTTATCTATCCTGACCTTTGTGAAGGCGTAGCGGCCATTCTTGTCGATTAGTGTCTCTTTGATTTGGGTTTGGAGATGGTTTGCGAAGGCTATTAGAACTCCTTTCTTTTTTCCCTCATTGTTGGATTGGATAATTTGATTAAAGCCCCTAATCCGGATGAGGCCTCTCCTTTTCTTTTGTATGTGTGTCTCTTGGAGCGTGATTATATCATATTTTTCCCTGTGTAGGAAGTGTTCTAGTTTTTTTCGTTTTACTGGCGTATTGAGTCCTCTGATATTGTATGTTAAGATCTTCAGCCCCATTCTTCCGGGTCAGTTTCTGTTTTCTTTTTGGTTTTTCCTTGTGGGTCCCTGTGAAGAGCTAGTGCACCGGTGTTGAAGTCCTTTCCCCTGTAAACAAACCCCCCCCCTGTCCTCCCTCCCCCCTCCCACTTTCTCCCCCCAACTCTGTCCCTGAGGAGGGCCCTGGGCCCTACGGTTGCTCCGGCGTCGCGCCTTTGCTCCATGCCCTCCAAAATCTCAGGGTTAACTGTTCGCAGGGGATCCTAAACCCTGCTAGTGGTATGGATTCCTGGGCCGTCCCGTAGCCCGGCCGCGCCTTCTGGTCGGCCCCTGCCTCGTCTGAAGTTCTTTGCACTCTTTGCCTCCCCCCCTATCGCTTTTGCTTGTGTGTTTCCTGTTGGGGAGGATTAGCTTTTCTCCGGTTTGCGGGATTGGAGTCTCGTTTTTCGTTGTTCCGTTTGCCACCCCCTCGGTTGTCTCCTTTGTCTTTGGGGTTCTCTGGGCTTTGCTGATTCGGGATCTAGATCCTGGCACCCCAATATCGTTAGGCCTTCCTCGCAGGTGAGTATTCGATGTTGCTTTTCTTCCCAGGTGAAAAGGAGGCCAAAAGGAAATGTCCATTTGTAGCGTATTTGTTTTTCGGTAAGGAGTTTTGTTAAGTGGCTCATATCTCTTCTTTTTCTGAGCGTGGATTGAGCTAAATCTTGGTAAAGCTGGATTTCCTTTCCGTTCATTCTTATTTGTTCCATTGTTCTGGCTTTCTTTAGGATGTGTTCCTTTTGGGCGTACTGCGTCATGGCTACTAGTACGTCTCTTGGGCGTGCTCCGGGCTCCCCCGTTCTTCGAGGACCTACTCTGTGAATCCTATCTATGTGGATGTCGTCCCCTGCTCCGTCTTGTAGGATTTCTTGGAATACTTGTTGGGCCGCCGTGCGCAGGTCTTTGTCAGCTACTGATTCCGGCATATTTTTAATTCTTATGTTCGATCTTCTTGACCTGTTTTCCAGGTCTTCGCATTGTATTTCCAATTCCTGCGCCAGACGTGCGAGGCGATCTTGTGCTTCTGCGCATTGGAGAGCTTCATCATCCATATTCTGTACTGTCCTTTCCAGATTGTCTGTCCTCTCTTCGAGGTTTTCTATGTCCTTTTTCATTTCTTGGACTGCTTGTTTCAGTTCCCCCTTCATGTTGTCGAATTGTGCTTGGGTTGTTGCTATGAACTGTTCCTGCAGTTCCTTGAACCACATTTTCATGTCTTCCCTTGAGGCCATTTCTGTGTCTTTTTCCTGCGCCGCTGGGTCTTCCCCCTTGCTTTTCTGTTCGTTTGGGCGCTTTTTTGTCTGGTTTTCGATACCCCAGATTTGGGTCAGATCTTGATCTTGCCTGGAACCGCTTCTACTTGCCGCTGTTACCTGGGTCCCCCTCTTCGTTCTGGTTTTTGACATGTGTTCTTATAGTGTTCCTGGCCTCCCTCTGCGTATTTGTCGTTGGGTCCTTGGTGCGGTGCGTTATTGCTGTTATCTCTCGCTGAGGCCTTGTAGCGCAGCGCGGTGTTTTCGGAGATTAGGCCTGTGTTTTGGGGGGCCCTCCTTGTTCCTCCTACGGGTCTGTGTTCCTGCAGTTTGAGTCCTTTCGGGGCTTTGGCTAGTCCCCTTATTTGGGCCTTCCACTTCTTTTCGCCCACTTTATTGTTGGGGCCTTACCAGCGTGGGATGGGTCTATGTTTCTTGCTGCGCGGGGGGGGTGCCGGGCTCCCGCGGGTTTCCAGGGTGGGGCGCCCGGGTTCTGCCCCCAGGGTGGAGGGGGCACCTCTTTGTCTCCTGTTCCCCCCTTTAATTATCCCCCGGTCTGTGCTCCTTGGGGGGCCCGCTGCTCTTGTCTGTATGCGGTGGGGGGGACAGATCTGCCCCTCCATTCAGAATCTCGCCCCGACTCGTACCTGATTTATGGGCTCCTCCGGGATCCGGGACCCGTCGTGCTTTCCCTGCTTGCCCGATGCTACCTTCTCGCTCCGATTGGCGTCGGAGCGACTTGTCTCTCCCGACGAGCGGGCCTCGGTCTCCTGCTGCGGGGATCCTCCGGCTCTCGTCCCCTCCCCCTCACCGGCTCCGCGAGGGCTCCGCTGCGGATTTTCTTCTGTGATCGCTGTTCTTTGGTTCCCGCTCGGCTCTTCTGGTCTTTGGCGGGAACACTCCGCTTGCGTCTCTCTGCTGCTGATGAGCCCCGAAGGGCGGGTCTCTCCGCGGCCTCCTCTCCGGCGCGGGAGTGGTCGCGGCCGGATCTTCTGGCTCTCTACCGGCGGCAGGCTCACTTCTTCGGGGGGAGTGTCTCCCTTGTTGCCCCTGCCGGGTGGTTAAGGCGGCTCTCGGCTCGCGCGGGGGGCGTCTAATTTAATGTGCTTTATTGTTGCGGCTCGAGCTAGGGGACGGAGCTACGCTCACGCACGTCCGCCCGGCCGCCATCTTGGAATCCAAGGGAGGCATTTTTGTACAACTGTTTTATAGTTGTCTTCTTCCATTCTTACCATGGCCATCCCTACATGTTTTTCCCCTGTTTCAGTATCTATGGATGCTGACCCATCTATGAAGTATAATAGAACAGATCGGTCCAGAAAGGCCACTATGACCCACAGCGCTAATGCCAGTTAATATGATTGTAAGTGCGGCAGCGTTCAACTTAAAGGTTGAGGGTGCCTAGACCAAGAACCCTCAGTAGAGAACAGAGTAAGTTAGATCAGTGAACTGCGTCAAGTTACAAGCAATACAACAAACAATTGAATTGTGTTTTTAATTCTATTCAACAGCCTGACACGTGTTTCGAGCAAAGCTCTTCTTCTGAGGCCATAAATCTCATCCAAAAGGGGGTAACTGTATCCCTTGGATATAGTTGTTGCCGGAAGGCTGTCTGTTATAATTATTCAATTGCAATCGCAACCACTATTAAGTTCTGGAATTGTCCCTTAGAATTATTCATACTATTGATTACCCCCTTTTGGATGAGATTTATGGCCTCAGAAGAAGAGCTTTGCTCGGAACTCGTGTCAGGCTGTTGAATAGAATTAAAAACACAATTCAATTGTTTTTTGTATTGCTTGTAACTTGGCGCAGTTCACTGATCTAACTTACTCCCATCTATGAAGTATATTTCTCCTTCCTGTAATGCGTTCTCACTTGCTTTGGGGATATCATCTTCCTCTCCCTCGTATGTTGCACAGTCGTGCTCCTGCATGTCTTCTACAGTACATGGTTCTGTAATGAATGTGGCTGGATTTACTGTTTTACATCTCACTACATGCACATTTGGGCTGGAGATTATTATCTCATAAGCTGTTGCCCTCTGTGCTGTCAACGTTGAATTGGATCGCTCTAAAATTGCAAAGAGTGAATGCTCCGCGTACAACGTTACTGAGCAGCCCATTACAATTGTGGCGCTCTTTTCAACGGCGAAGGCCGCTTCAGCGAGAGCTTGTTCGCACGTGAAGTGACCTAGCATCACCGCGTCCAGCGTTCCGCTGCAGTAGGCCAATGGCTTGTGGCCTACAGACGTTTTCTGTGTTAATACTGCAGTCATCAGTGTTCCATTGCAGTGTGAGAATAGGTAAAATTCCCTGTCGTAATCTGGGTTCGCGAGAACTGGTGCATGTGCAATCAGGTCTTGTAGCTTGAAGTACTGTGTTATCATTTCATTTGTCCATTTTATTGGGACATTATTCTTTTGGGACTCTTTCAGTGCCTCTAGCAATGGGCGCGTGTATGCTGCGTAATCAAGCATCCAGGTGTGGCAGTAATTACAGATGCCGAGAAACTTCTGCATGTCCTTTACAGTTTTTGTTATTATCATGTGGCGTATAGCCGCTGCTCTGTCGCAGAGTATTCTTTGCCATCTTTAGATATTAGTTGTCCTAGGTATAGGACCTCAGCGAGGCAGTATTGCAATGTTCCTTTATCTACTTTATATCCTTTTGTAGCTAGTAAATTCAACAGTGTTACAGAGTCTTCCCTGCACTTTTCTTCAGTTTTGCTGCAGATGAGCAAATCATCTACGTATTGTATTATCATGCTCTCTACATTAATATTTCCAAGATCTTCATGTAAGATCCTATTGAAAATGCTTGGGCTTTTGCAATACCCCTGCGGTAGTCTGCAATGTGCGTACCTTTTCCCTCCTAGCGTGAACGGTGTGATGTACTGAGAGCTTGGATCGAGTGGTATAGAAAAGAAAGCATTTTTCAGATCTACCACTGTAAAACATGTGGCTTCTTTGGGTATGCTGCATAGTATTGATGCCGGGTTAGGGACCAATGGGAACTCTTTCTGAATGATGTCATTGAGTGGGCGGAGATCTTGCATCATTCTCCATGCCCCTCCTTCTGCTTTTTTTATCGGAAAAAACGCCGTATTACATGGGGAGTTGGAAGGGACTATTATTCCTTGTTTTAACAGAGCACTTATTGTTTCTCTTATACCTTCCTCTGCTTCTTTTGATAGTGAGTACTGCTTAACTCTTGGGGGTATGGCACCTGGCTTCAATTTTATCTTAATGGGTGTTACTTCATGCAATAACCCTACATCATGAGGGCCTGTGGTCTAGATCTCAGGCAGTACTCTCTCCATATCCTCCTCAAAAACTGTAGGTGGGACGTTAACACTGGCCATAAGTGGGTTGTGTATTTCCCTTTATTGAATCATGATGTCTCATGGTATACTTATTTCCATTATTATCTCCCCATCACTCTCATTGTCCGTGAAAAGCTTTTCATCAGTTAAATCGCGCAACATTATGTTTGGGTCTATGCATAGCATGATTCTCCATTCACATCCATGTGTGTCCAGTCCTATCACCGTGATACATTTGCTTGAGACCTGAACCCCTCTAGATCAATAGAATGTTTCTGGCACAATGTCTGTATTCACAATTGGGAAGAAGATAAAATCTGTGGGCACCCTCCATTCTTTTGTTGTTATCTCTGGTACCACCCGGGCCATCACTCTGATAGGATATGATATGATATGATAAGGCATTTGTAACGCGCCTATACACAAGTGTTTCAAGGCGCGACGAGGCAGGGGGGGAACAAGGGGAGACAGACAACGATCTTACTAGGCCAGGTGTCATTCAGATCGTGCAAGTGCAAGGGTAGAGGGGAAGGGAAAAGTGCATGGGGGAAAGGGAGAGGGGAAAGTGCAGTACAGAGTTATTAGCATACAGCATACATGATAAATAACAAGGGCCAGCTGGTGGCAAGTGCGAGGTAAGTGCAGACAAGTGCTGGGAGGGGGGGCTGTATGGATACAGACACAGTCCCGTAGTGCAGGGGTTGCCGTGGAGGCAGTGCAGGGGAGAGTGGCTGGGCCGAGAACGGTGAATGGCCCAGTTGCAGATTCAGCGCAGTTTCCGTAGTATTAGCAGGGGAGAGGGGGAGAGAAAGCGGAGGCAAAGAGGAAGGTTTTGAGGTGCTTCCGGAACCGGAGGTGGTTCTCCTCAAGTTTCAGGGAGGTAGGAAGGCTGTTCCAGAGGGAGGCCCCTGCAGTGGAAAGAGATCTGCCCCCAACTCGTTGTTTGGAGAAGCGGCTGACCCTGAGGGAGTTGGAGGCGGATGAGTGAAGAGCTCGAGAAGGAAGATATTTAGGAAGAGAGTTGAAGGTATTTTGGCCCAAGGCCCCAGACAGCCTTGTGGATAATGCAGAGGGTTTTGAACTTGATCCTCGCAGTCACTGGGAGCCAGTGTAGTGATTTCAGTCCTGGAGAGATACGGTCCCTGGGCTTGAGGCCAAGGACAAGTCTTGCAGTCCTGTTCTGGATGAGTTGCAAAGGGCGGAGAGTAGAGGCGGGCAGATTAAGATAGAGGCTGTTACAGTAGTCCAGCTTAGAGAGAACCAGGGCTCTAGAGACAGTGAGCTTCTGGGGGAAGGAGAGGAAAGGAAGGATACCTCTGAGGAGGTGTAGCTGGTAGTGTGACTTCTTAGATATGTCGGATATGTGAGGAGAGAAGGAGAGTGTGGAGTCGAAGATGACCCCAAGGTTTTTTGCCTTGCAGGTAGGAGCAGGAAGAGGGCCCAGAGAGGCCGGCCAGAGAGCAGCAGGGAAGGAGGGAGTAGGAGTGCCGATGAGTAGAATCTCAGTCTTACTGGCATTAAGGCAGAGGTCGTTGGCGGCACACCATTCCTGGATAGCAGAAAGACAGAGATGAGGGAAGGAGAAGAGGAGGCCGAGGGTAGCCTGAAAATGAGCTGGGTATCATCCGCATAGCACTGAAAGTAGGGGCAGAGAGCGGCGATGTGGTGGGCGAGAAGTGCCAGATACTGGTTGAACAGCCAGGGAGAGAGGTTAGATCCCTGGGGGACACCACAGGTAGAGAAGAAGATGCCAGAGAGGAAAGACCCCAGTTGGACCTGGGAGGGTCGATTTGAGAGGAAAGAGGTCAGCCACGTCAGAGCATGACCAGTGATACCGAGGTTATCACGGAGATGGTTGAGCAGGATGGTATGATTGACAGTATCAAAGGCAGAAGAGAGATCAAGCAAAATGAGAGCACATGGAATGTTAGAGTCAAGGTTCGAGAGCAGGTCCTCACGGATGTTCAGGAGAGCAGTTTCCGTGCTTCTGGCAGCTCTGAAACCAGATTGATGGTCATGAAGACTACCAACAGATTCAGCATGGAGGTTAAGCTGGGAGATGGCCAGTTTCTCCAGGAGCTTGCCCAGGAAGGGAGTGATAGAGATTGGGCGATAGTTAGCTGGGCAGGAAGGGTCGGAAGAGGGTTTCTTAAGAAGGGGGTGCACAAGGGAGTGCTTGAGAGGGGATGGGAAGACTCCAGAGGCGAAGGAGTGATTGCAGAAGTCAGCAAGGGCAGGTGCCAAGGAGTCAATGTGGTCCTTGATAGTTTTGGAAGAACAGGGGTGGACCTGTTTTGACGAGACTTTCATAGATCGGACTTGTCTTGAAACCTCGTCAGCAGAAAAAAGGGGAAAGGAAGAGAAGGAGAGAGGAGGGGTGGCTGCAGAAGATCCAGAGGAAGGGCAGGGAATAGAGGGGGGGAGGTTATAGGAGGAGAGTGAGGACAGGATGTCCTGAGTTTTTGAAATGAAGTGAGAGGCCAGTGCCGTGCAGAGGGCTTGGGAGGGGACAGGAGAGGTAGAGACTGCAGCAGGGTTGGCCAGCTCCTTGCAGATTTTAAAGAGTTTGGCCGAATTGTTAGATGCCGCAGAGATGCGGGCTTGGATAAGGGCTCTCTTCTTGGTGAGAACGGAGAGCCGGTATTGCCTTTGGAGCAGGCGACAGGCCAGTTTGTCAGAGGATGAACATGAAGCACGCCATTTCCTCTATGCCACCCTGCACTTGGTTTAAGGGTGACGAGATCCAAGTCGTACCAGGAGTTACATTTGGCTTTGGGCTTCAGGCGGATTCTCATGACAGGGGCAAGTATATCAAGAGTATCAGATATAGCAGAGTGGAGAGTGGAGAGGGCTGTGTCAGGGTGGGAGTCAGCCGAAGGGGGAGGAGGGGGCAAGAAGGTGGCAGCGAAAGCCTCAACTGACACGCGCTTCATGGGTCGGATGACCGAGAAGGAAGGTGGCAGTGATGGGGGTGGCTTTGCCTGTGGGGTAGGGAGGGTGAGGTGGGAGGAGAGGAGAAAGTGATCACTCCAGGAGAGAGGAGTGGAGAGAGGGACAGAGAGGGGAAGGTCAGAGGAGATCAGGGCATCAAGAGTGTGCCCTGCAGAATGAGTCGGCCCAGACGGGAGAATAGAGAGTGAGAGAGAGTCGCAGAGGTTGTGAAAGAGTCCAGAGGGGGGACAGGAGGCATCCAGGTGGATGTTGAAGTCTCCAAGAAAAAGGAGTTGAGTGGTTGAGGACAGGAGTGAGGAGGAGAGGTCCGCCCACTCGGAGAGGAAGGAGGAAATTTGACCAGGTGGCCGATAGATAGTAGCCACGGTAAGGGAATGGCTAGGAGAGAGAGAGAGTCAGCAGACAAGACATTCAAAAGAGGAGTAGGTCTGCATGGGAGTAACAGTGGCAGGAATCCACTCAGGGAAGATAAGGGCCACACCTCCCCCCGCACGGTTGGGCCTGGGCACAGAGAGGATCTTGTAACCGTCGGGTAGGAGTGTGTCAAAGCTGGTGACAGAGCTGGCCGTGAACCATGTCTCAGTAAGACCGAGTACGTCAAGGTCAAGTTCCTCAAGAAGGCAGCAGATATCAGAGGAATGTTTGACGGCAGAGCGAGAGTTAAGAGTGGCAATGTGGAGAAGTTTGCCATCTTTGAAGGACTTCCGGGGAGGGGTACAGATCAGAGGTACGCCCTGCGGAGGTGAAGAAGGAGCACGAGAGGGGATGGGGAGGGAGGGAAGAGGCAAGTTAGTCGAGGACAGAGGAGGGGGCACAGCAGGAGAGGAAAGGAAGTTGATGAGGCGTGGGAAGCGTCTATCGAAGAGGTGAAGGTTGGCCTGAGGGCCTTGGACCAAGACGGTCCCATTAGCATAGACATTAATGATGGCCTTAGAGGAGTGGAAGGAAGCCATGAGGACATCCCAACGGGTGCCACCATTAATGGGAGAAGAGGAGAAAGGAGAGAGCACAGAGACCATATGAAGGGTCCATAGGTCAGGAGAAGGCACGAAAAAGAGGATGTCAGTGAGAGTTTCCTTGGACGAGGCACTAGTGTAGGTGTCAGCGATAGGGAGGCCTGGGTTGGAGACCAGGATGTCCTTTTTAAACTTTTTCCTACCAGATTTAGTGAGGAGAGCAGGATAGTCAATGGAGAAGCAGTTAGAAAAGATCGGTGAGATAGAGAGCACCATAGAATAGGAGGGAGTGGGTGGGGGAAGACAGGACAAGCGCAAGCGGACAGGAAGAGAGCGTCAGGCGTTAGTTTACCACAAATTCAGAACATAGTAAGCGTATCAGGTACACAGTGGAGAGGCCACCTAAGTTTGAAAATCCTGCAGAGGGAGAAAAAACCCTAGTTTACCACAAATTCGGAACACGGTGAACACAGTGAGGTGTATCAGGTACACAGTGGAGAGGCCACCTAAGTTTGGAAATCCTGCAGAGGGAGAAAAACCCTAGTTTACCACAAATTCAGAACACGGTGAACAGAGTAAGGGGTATCAGGTACACAGTGGAGAGGCCACCTAAGTTTGAAAATCCTGCAGAGGGAGAAAAACCCTAGCTTACCACAAATTCAGAACACAAAGAAGTGTAGCCACACTGCGAGGAAGTGAACAGGTAGGGGTGGGGTGGGCCGAGGGAGCAGGTGGAGCTCACAAGATGAAGCGGTGGAATGGCCCTGGCGTCCCCTGCGGACACCTGCAGACACACCGGGAGCCACAAAGGAGGGAGCCACCTTTTGCCTAAGGGGGCCCTTAGCCGCTGGGGCTGCCGGGCAGGGGCTGCCCTGGTAGCACCAATAAGAGGAGGAGGAGACACGGGCCGGCAGCCAATCAGGGGGGGAGCTGGGAGGATTGGAGGCGGGAGGGATGGAGGGGACCAAGGAGAAACACGGAAGGGGAGAGAGGGGGGCTGGGGAGAACACACGAGGGGAAAAACAATGGCAGCAGCCCAAGAATGGTCAGAAAAACAACACACGGCCCACAGAGGGCTCAAATACCTTAGTCTGGGGGCCTGCAGTCACCGGCTCTGCCTGATGGAAGTGGCGAGCACGGTGGACTGCAGGCAGCCTAGCCTCGAGAACACACGGGCCGGCAGCCAATCAGGGGGGAGCTGGGAGGATTGGAGGCGGTAGGGAGGGAGGGGACCAAGGAGAAACACGGAAAGGGAGAGAGGGGGGCTGGGGAGAACACACGAGGGGAAAAACAATGGCAGCAGCCCAAGAATGGGCAGAAAAACAACACACGCCCCACGGAGGGCTCAAATACCTTAGTCTGGGGGCCTGCAGTCACCGGCTCTGATGACATAAATGAATATGTCCATGTCAATGGGCACCCCTCTTACTGCAACTTCATTTGTCATAGTACTGATCATTAGCATTGTCCGTACGGGGCATACCCCTGGGGTTGAACACACTATTCCCCGCTCGGTAAAGGAGATAGTCATATTTAATTTAGTCAACAAATCTCTTCCCAGCAAATTGATTGGTGCGTCTTCATGATACAGTAAGGGTGCGCACACTGTTTTTCCCCCCACTCTTATGTCAAGATCTTTTGTGTAAGGAACTTTCAAAATAGCCCCAGAGAACCCCTGTGTTTCCAAATGTCTTCCCGAGAGCGGAAACTGCCCTTCCATGAGTCATTACTTTTCTGCTCCTGAGTCTACCATAAAGATAAACTGCTTGTTTCCTATCTCTGCTCCCACTAGTGGTTCCTCAGTGGTGCTCTCTGTGGGCTATCCTAATCTGTATAAGTCTCAATTCCTGGCACTGAGAAAACATTATCTCCTACTACTGCCGTGCCGCGAAAGGTGCAGGTTCACCATTAGCAGATGTCGCAAAAATGTTATTGTTAGAGTTCCCTACTGTATTTTGTCTGGCCATGGGCTGTTGTGCTCCCCTCTGTTGTGGCTGTTGTTGTGGGGGTTGCTGTCTTTGCTGCATTTGGGGCTCATTATAATATTGATCACCTTGCCCGCCCCCTCCCATAGGTAACCCTTAGGGGCTTCCTGGGTGTGGATGTCCGTATTGCTGTTCATTTCCCATAGGGGACTATCCTTGAAAGTACCCTGCAGGTGGCCTTCTACAATCTCTTAAATAGTGCCCCCATCTTCCACAATTCCAACATGACCCTTGTGGTCCTCCTCTCATCCCAGGCCCACCCAAACCTCGGTTTCCCATTCCTCCGAATCCCCCTTGTGGTCCCCTGTACCCACCTCGTCCTCTTCCTTGCCACTGGGGCCCTCCGTATTGTTCTTCTCCGTCCCACTGTTCTTGTCCTCCTGCAGCCCATGCTGCGGCCATTCTCGCTGGTGTATTTTCTGCTCCATCATCCCCTTCACTGCTTTTATCAGTTGATGTGGTTGCGTTCTGTGCTGCGACCTTCACTAGCATATTCTGTACTAATTTCGATTTGTCTGCCAATCTTTTCTGTGCTATCTCCTTTTCTCTTTCTTTGATACTCCTACAGTGGTGTACAATTATGCTTTGGATCTCCGGCCAGCCCTTGGCTTCCATCCCAGCTATTTTATCCAAGGCCTTCTGTACCTCCTTCGGAAGCCCCTTTTTAATTATAAAATAAAACAGGGCGGTGGATTGATCCCACGCCGTACCCGTTTCACTTCTCCACAGGTCTTGCACCCGGAGGATGAATTGCTTAGGCTCCTCCTCATCTCCCATCGTGCACTGCATCACTAGGTGTAAATCTGGAATGTCTGGAAACGTGCACCCCAATGCATCCCATAGTTGTGCTCTAACGTTATTAAATGGTGATCCATCATGGCGGTCACAGCTCATTGTCACTCCCGGGAACGCCGCCATCACCCATACGGCGTCTGCTCGATCGCCAACAGCGGACACCAACAAACTTTTCACGTCCCCTATTGCTAATAGGACTCCTGCCTTGTTCTTCTCAAACACGTGTATCCATTTCCCCGCCTCTCCGAGAGTGGGGGGAGAAGTTTCAACAAATTGTTTTTATCCATTTGGGGCCACGGAATGTAGTGCGGCCTCTCTGTCCCTTTGTGTATCAGTGGCATTTGTAATTTGTGCTTTCTCCCTTTCTTACTTACCGTCCCCTTCTTTGTCTTGCTCTCCAGCATATTTCCTACTCGCTGTCTTAACTGGCCCTGCCATCTTGGTGGCGACCTTTCATTTAAGTCATCGAAATGGAATGGCAGTGGGGATCCCACTGCCGCTACCCCTTCTTCATATTCATCGAGATCACTCCACACCTCTTCTACTTCTTCTTCCTGCTCCCTTTCTTCTTCTTGTCTTTCTCCACGCTGTTTATCTGGGGTTGTTGGGCGTATTATTCTTACTGGCTTACCATTTAAATTGAACAGGAACTCTCCCGATTGCTACTCTTGCTCTTGCCCTCTTGGTATGGGTGCCGATTGTGATGCGCTGTTTGCGATGGTACTGGCGTCGCTGGCGCCGATTCTCCTGCGACACTTGGTGGGGGCGTGAGGTCTGCCGCTGCCAATGGTGGCACTTCCCCTCCCCCTGGTAGCATCTGGCCACTATCGCATAACGCTGTTAATCGTGTTATTTCCATATGTGCGTGTGCAAGCTGTCTGTCTAAATCCCCAGTTAACCGTTCTAGGTCTACTGGTGGGGCACTAGTTGGGCCGTACAGTCCCCCTCTGTCATACGGGGGTGGTGCAGTGGCTGCTCCCCTGCTGGGGTGGTCAGGGTAGGGCACGTGGGCACATATTGGGGCTCGCTGTATCCTACCGCGGGCCTTGTTATCAACAGGTATATTTTAGTAGTCTCACTCTCAGTTGTGGTTGTTGTACATTCTCCTCTCGCTGCCCCACCTACTCCTTCTGGCGTTTTCTCTCTCTTGGCCTGTTTGTCTGTACTTACCTCACCTGTGGGCATTATTTCCTCAAACATTTGCCACAAATCTAACACGTCCCTTCTGTTCTGTAGCTGTTTTCCCTTATATCTCACTAGCAAATATGTGGATGCCAGGTCCAGCATCCTTTTATCGAAAGTGCCTCCCTCTGGCCATGTGGGTGTTACGCTATCTTCCTTTATCTCCGCCACCCACTGGTCATGGTACTTCTGTATTTTCTCACTATGCAATGGGAGATGTTGGCATATGTGCGCTAGTGGTGTTGTTCCCCCCATGATTATAGAATTTCCTGTGTGGAGACACACAAGTACTTGGTTGACACTTTTCTCACCTCACCTTTATTCAACCTTCTTCTTACCTGTTAATATCAGCACCTTTTGGACATCATTTCTTTTTTTTTTATTTACTAAAACTGTAAATTATTTCAATTGTGGACATCTGTCTTTGACCATTACTCAAAACATTTTCGTATACATTACATTTTCAATTTTCTTGATCAACCTTAATTATCTTTTTCAATTTGTATGCACATAAACAGTTACTAACAGATCAACATGTAACACCTTGACACACGTGAAAACATATAACATAAAAACATATAACATTTAACATATACTATCTGTGTGCTTTTACTCCCCTTTTCTCTTTACTTTAGTTTCATTTGCCCCTGTTCTATTTTTCTCATACACTCCCCACCTCTTACGCCCCTCTCGCTACCTCATCGCTCATCAAGAATTCTACTCATATGGAAAAAGAATATTCTAAATTACTACTCTGAGTCTACTACATATACGAGACTCCTACTATTTTCTCTTTATCTCCACTTATTTATCTGTACTGGATGAGACAATGCTACGCGATGACACCTTCTACCCCGTTCGGGCTAGGTTTCTTCACTCTTCTCTTATTTATCTCCACAAAACCTAATAGCTATATAAAGGATAGATCAGAAAAGCCTCAGTATCATTCACACAGACCCTAACTTTCTTTTAGTCCACTGTCACCTGTTCCCCTTCTTCCTTAACCCTTCCCTTACCTCTTGGGAACTTTTGCAACCGGTACTCACATGTTCAGTCGGGTGGTCCGAATGTCACCGTTCACAGTCTATCCACAATCTGGTCCACACCCCAACCAAGCCGTGGCCCGCCTCAGCGAGCAGCTTTTACAGTTGGGTATTCGTTAACCGGGAACCCTTGACCCCTTCTCTTTGTGCTCAAAGGCTGGTCGACTGCAGAGGTGATGGTTTCTCTGGAGGGTGTCACGGATCTCGCCACACTGCACGGGCCTCGAGGCACCTGTCCCGAATCACGTCAGGGTCACCAAATGTAGGTGCCCTCCCCGTCTTACTACATGCAATAAGTATAAATGAGACACACCCCAGACAGGGAATAAGGCTAAGAGGACAGGTTGCGAGAGTTCAAAAAATAGTTTATGTAATTGGCATCCAAAGAACTCTGCTGCCCGAGAGCGCTCTGACAAATATTACAATTACATCACATTATGAAGGAAAAAATCATCATAGATGACACAATTAATATAGGGTATTGAGTTGGCACAGGATTGGACAGTCTCTATGGGACGCGTCACTGTTCCATCTGGATTGGTCGCTCCTTTGCCGGGAGCGTGGACTTCACGTGATCCCGTTGTCAGTGTCCAGGAGGAGTGAAGGTCAGGTTGCTGTGAAGCGGCGTGGCCACTAAGTAATATATCTTTGTGAAGCATGCACTAAATAATGATCATTGCAACTCTTTTGAACAAATCATTGTAAGCCTATAAACGCCATACATGTATTTACATCGTTAATAACTTGGCTTATATAGAGCATCAGGTTAAGGGTTTTGACCATCATGATAATATTGATTGTAGCAGGGGTCTGGACTCGTAAAGAATCTAAGGCACGTTGGCATTTGTTAGTAGTGGGAGACAATATACTGCAACAGAGGTCTAATGTTAGTCGGGGGCCTGCTTGGTGGGCATCATGGCGAGGTCGCATATCTGGTACATCACGAGAAAACCTTGTAGGGACACAGGGTTATACTGGCAGAAATTTTCCAATGGCGAGGGCGAGCGGGCATGGACAGATTTGTGGAGATGGACGAGCTACAGTGCTTGGCTCAAGCCGGTTCACACGCAGGGCAGTGATCTCAGAGGAAGAATGAGATGTTACATTTGTTCATTGTTTCAATTACCTCCGGCTTCAGTGTGAGAATGGGGCTGCCGAGTTTTCCAGACACAGTGAGAGAAAAGGTGGGGGCCATGTGTGCTGTGTGCGTGGCGCTGCAAAGACGAGAGAAGCCTTTTCGTATTATCGCAGTGAGGCCTAGTTACCAAGATGGAGTCAAAGGGGTACAATAATGTATGCCCTGTGTCCTGCGTAACAGCCCCATCTACGCGAGTGCCAACCATTGCTGACACCGCATAAGGGCAATGGGGGCACTCCCCACCATTGGAGGCACATGGTCCAAATCTGGAGGGATGGGGGGACTACTGACCCCTCACTACCACTCACTACCCTTGTGGCTCCTTACCCTCCCTGTGCTTCTTCTTCCTTCCGATCTTTCTCTCTTCTTGCTCCAGTTGCATGGAATTCTCTTCCCCCTGGCCCTGGGCATCCAAGAATGGTTCACACAGATTTGTTTAAAACCAAACTAAAAGCCTACCTCCTTGACTCTGAGTTACCCTCTTAACCTACCTCTCATTTGCCTGCTAACTAATATTGTTCCCTCCCCTCTAACCTGCCTCTGTCCCTCACTTCCTCTGCCTCCACTCATTTTACCCATCATGGTCATATCCCGAGGACAGCTGGCATTTCGCCTAGCTGCACTTAAAAATATCTAATGATGGTTGTCCTTAATCTATGTGTGTCCACCTCTGTATTGTCCCCGCTGACTGTTCCATTTACTCCCCTCCACAACCTGGTCAAAATGTCCCTGAAAATCACCCCATTGTTTGAAGCTCACTGTTTCATGTCAAATCCGATTTCTTATCTATTGTATGTTCTTTTGTGATCGAAACAGCATTGTTCCTCCTGTATATTAAGTAAATAAATGAAAATTAAATAGTACAAAAATGAAACTGCAAGAAGATAAAACCATAGTTCTAATAGAAGCTCCAGAATGGTTTAGCACATCTGTGCTCAGTAAATAATTGCATACAAACAAACTGCATTTGTGTATTGGCTTAAGGAGCCTCAAACAATAATAATCACAGGCAACTATCCACTGGCCAGCACTTATGCGCTAGTTTTGTTGATCAGTGATGCCACCATATTTACCCAACTGGACATGAGAAATGCAACTCATCAGATATGGTGACTCCAAATCTGTCACTTCATTCATCACCCACACTGGCAGCTACAGATACGGTTTGGACTGTTATCTCTGCATCCGGTGGCATCGCTAGGGTGGGGCCAGGGTGTGCACCAGCCTCTCCTATAAAATGTTGTGCTCCCCTTTCTGGACCCCCTCCCCAGGTAGCAGGTGAAGACCAGCACTGGGAGTGGTACCAAGTCAACTTAAAGTGGGCTTTCTACTTTGCAGAAACACCCATTACACCTCAGGGCTGAAGAGAGCTCCTTGACTGACCGGCCAGCAGCCCTTTAAGAGCCTGCAATCGTGGCCTAAATGACCGGCAATTAATCCTTTGTATAATCAGCTGGCCCTTCTTAGTGCATATGTTTAAGCATTTGTCACTGATGGGCTCTGTATTTTATCTGAAACACCCCTCACAGCTGACTCACCTAGTGCATGGGTGTCCACTTACAAAATATTTAAAGTAACAAAATAACACATCCCTTTTCAAAGTTAGTAATTTGGTATCTTACTGTAACATGGGAAATCGGATTGCTTTATAGGGTTAGTCAAATGTTCTTATTAGGTTGCACAACGGAAAACTGGACGTTTGTGGCAAATGTAATATTTATGCTGGTGACTTTACTACAAAATATTTTTAGTTAGTCTTAAAGTGATAGAATACAGTTGTGTAAAAAGAAGGGGTTTTTTAGCTTGCATTATTGTGCATTCTGCAATTTCTGTTTTCCTTTCAGTATGTGGAAAATAAAACCACAACAATATTCTTTTGGCTTAACATGTTCACTAAGGATGTACATATTGTAAGGTTATTTTAATTTGATATATGTATTTTGCAAGTGAACTATCAAGTAAACCATCAGAAATCTCAAGTTTCCAGTGGCCAGACCCGAGAAAGCCATTTAGTCCTATATGATCCCTCTTTCGATTCTGAGACTTGTATTTTTTCTTTGCCATTCGATCCTGGCCAAATAATGTAATCTCTTCATGTATAGAGGACTGACCTCAGCAGAGCCAAGAATAATGTCCTCCTCTATTACTGCCACTCACCAAATGGCATGGGCCGTCCATAGCATGGCTCCACAATGAAACAATTTGCTATGCCCTGTTATGCTATGTTATTGAGTCTTGTATAGAACACAGTCTACCATGTTCACAGTTTCTTGGGGTTTCAGGAGCTTCCAGAGGTGGGGTAGGAGGCTAATGCAGAAGCGGGGAAAGGTTGCTTTGTTGCCATGTTGATCTGTGCATGATCTGAAAAGGGAGGGTTCTCTGTGGTGTGCAGGTTTGCTATATCTTGTGAGTTGCCTGGAGCAGTGGTTAATGGGCGCTCCAGGTTGATAACTTAAATTGTTTATGTGATTATTGTGCCTGTCCTTATGGTGTTTATATAATGTGGGGAGCTGTATTGGTGTATCTGTGGTAGGTTAGTATGCTATTTATGGAATTTCTTGTGTTATGCGTTCTATTATGTAATCTGTATTGATTCAGTAGGAAGTTATGTTGTTTGTTAGGGGGGTGTAGAATGGTTTTCAGGTAGTTACTGTTCACATATATTGCTCAACAGACCACCTCATAAAAACTGGAAGAAACCTTTTTCACTTTGGAAATATTACAGTTGGCTATAGTTGTGTTCTTATATCAATGGAAAACATTATTATGTGACTTGGGCTCAGGTGGTGGGGTAGTAAGATGCCTGGTATGGTTGTATGGGGCTTGGGTTTTGGGTGTTTGGGGGGAACTGCCGGGTTTAGGGCTTGCGTTCTGGATTATAGCTGTTGAGGCGAAAGCATGCCAGGTATGGGTCTTGGCCTCTAGTGGTGAAAAGGCAGGATGCCTGGTACGGGGCTTGGGTTCTGGGTCTTGGGGCAGATATCGGGCCTGGGCTCTCATGGTGGGGAGGCAGGATGCCAGGTATGCGGCTTGCATTCTGACCTCTGGCTGCTGTGGAGGCAGGTTGTCGAGTATGGGGCTTGGGCTCTGGTGGTGGGGAGGTATAATGCCTGGTATGGGGCTTGCATTCTAGCCTCTTGCGGTTGAGGAGGCACAAAGTCAAGTATGGGGCTCTGGCGGTGGGGACGTATGCTGCCTGGTACAGCGCTTGGGTTCTGGCTGTTGCGGTGGAATGGTGCCAGGTATGGCTCATGGGTTCTGGCTGTTGGGGTGGAAGGATGCCAGATATGGGGCTTGGGGATGTGGTGGTGGGGGTTCAGGATGCAGGTGTGGGGGTTGGGTTCTGGTGGTGGGGAGGTAGGATGCAGGTGTGGGGCTCGGGTTCTGGTGGTGAGGATGCAGGTGTGGTGCTTGAGTTCTGGTGGTGGGGAGGCAGGATGCAGGTGTGGGGCTTGGGTTCTAGAGGTGGGGAGGCAGAATGACAGGTATGAGACCTGGGCTTTGGTGGTGGGCAGGCAGGATTCCAGGTATAGGGCTTGTGTTCTGGCCTGTGGGTGCTGAGGTGATGGCTGCCAGGTATGGGGCATGGGCTCTGGTGGTGGAGAGATAGGATTCCGGGTACTGTCAATTCACCCCCCCTCCTTAATCATGGAAGCTGACTGGAGAACGACCCTTCCACCTCGTTTGGCACAGGTTCCTGGTTTAGATTAACAGGCAACCACGAGGCAGCCAATGGGGAGAAGAAGGTTTGGGAAAGGTTGTGGATAGGTATGGGGATTTTAAGGAAATCGGAAAGAGGTTTATGGTACATCATTGGATAGGTATGGGGGAAACAGGGAAAAATCTAACTAGCGTGGTACCCCAAAGAGGGCACAGAAACATGATCTGACTCTGAACACTATGAGAGGAACGGTATTAGGTAATAATGTCGCCATATATATGGTCGCCGTAAATAATATTGCCGGGAAAATGTTGTGGCGATATTATTTGGGTGACCATATATATTGGGACAAGGGCAAATAAATAAATAAATAAAATGTTTGGGGGTTGCGGGGGTGTCCCCTGCATGTTCCATGCAATAATGTCGCCACAAAAAAAGACAATTTTTCGGCGCTATTTTTGCATGGCAAGATTTTTGTGGCGACATTATTACATGGAACCAGAGGAACCCAGACACGTGAGGATGGCTGGAGCGGCAGCTTGAAAGCAGAACGTAAAGCAGAAAGGAAAAGAGAGCCAGGAAAAAGAAGAGTGTGTTAGGGGTGCAAAGCGAAAGACAATAAAGTGAGGGTGCAAGCAACCCGAAGCAGGAAAGGGGTGCAAGCGGCCTGGCAGATTGAAAATAAGTGAGAAATTGAAAACGAGTGAACGAAAGCAAAGCTAGGGTGTGAGCGACCCGAAACAGGAATGAAGGCTGTAAGTGACCTGACAGATTGAGAAAGTGTATTACAAAGTGAGAGAAAATAAAGAAAAGGGTGCACACGACGCAAAAGCAGGGAAAGGGGGTACCCAAGACCTGCAGCTTGAAAAGGGAAAGTGCAAGAGGCATGATACAAAGAACAGAAGGTGCAAGGGTGCACGACAAAAGACCAGAATGTGCCAGGGGCATGGTAAAGTCAAGAGGAGTGTGCAAGAGGCACAGCAAAGAAGAGAGAAAGGTGCAGATGCGCACTATAGAAGGAAAGAAAGGTGAAAGAGAAACAAAGCCCGAGGGGAAAAGAGCACAAGAGGGAAAGGTGCCCGGAATGAAGAAACAGAATACAAAGAGAGGGGCCAGGAGTCAGAGTGGTTGTGCAGGGGGGGAGCCAAAGCCCGATGTTTTTTTGAAAATCTCTGACACTTCGCTATGGAAAGAACTGCGTTGTAAAATGGTGCATCTTGACAAGATGGACCTTTCTGTGAAACCAGAGGAGCCTAGGCTAGGGGAAGGGAATACTGAGAGGCCCAAAAAAGACATTGTTGAACATTGTGAGGAGAGGCCTAAACCTTGGGGAAGAGAACCCCGAGAGGCCTAACAGGAATTGTGTCTTTTTGTTTGGAACTGGAAGGATTGAAGCTTGGGGAAGGGAACCCCAAGAGACCCAGAGACATTGCGAACTCTATTGACTTATGGCAAGAGCCCTACGTGGAAGGTTCCAAGGGCAACCCTTTTGAGTTGAACTATTTTGAACTGGCAGAACTACACCTATTGGTAACATTACCTGAAACCAGCTGTGGTGTACATTTTCTTTTTAACCACTTTTTTTCTTTAAGAAGATCCCTGAACATATTTTGTCTCAGACTGAGGGCAGGCATAGGTTTAGACATAGACGATTTTGGTCTTGGACTTTCAGACATCGACGGCCCTTAGAAACATCAGTTGACGGAGCAATCCCTTTAGAGTTAGGGCCAGTTAGGTATTAAACCAACCCCGGAACTTTATTAAATAAAGGTTTTGAAACTGTTACCTTTCAGTCTGTTCTCTCTGGATACCATGCCTGTCTCACAATATGTTATACTATGAAGGGTAAGCACTTAGAGCTTTACTGGTGATGCAAACATTGTATCATGAAGCTGACAGCCACTTCGAGTTGTCAGCAATACACTGCACTGGCATTCACTATTGAGGGTAATTAGTGAGGATACTTTTTGAACAGAGTAGACGCTTGGAGACCCCAACTCTCAGGGGCTGATGGGAGAGGGATGGGATATGGAGTTTCCTCACATTGGTCCGGGCACACTCGTTGTCACGGGTTTATGAAGTTTGGACCAACAAGTGTTTGACTCATTTTCTTTAAGGAAACTGTAACTTAAGAGAACACTGATTTAAAAGAGTAGACAGCTTTGAGATTTTAATGATCAAAGACAGACGGGAATGAAACTTGGTTAAATTGTTTAATCACTGTCACCGGCATATGTAACAACGCGGGGTCACTTAAGGTTTACACAATATCCGTTTTCTGAGTTTCCTGTAATTGTCAAAATGTGACCCCTCACTAGGGTCAGCCCACAGCCATGCCCTCCAGCAAACATATGTGCAGCTGAGCACATGTCTGCATTATGTAATGAGACAGCGCAAGCCTGGCTGGGCACCTCAGCCAGGCTCACACTGTCCACTTTAATGATCAATCAATGCGGCAGCCACAATGCAGCCCCTGGCCCTCCCACCAAAAGATGGGGGGGGACAAAAAGGCATGCCACAAATGTTGGGGGGGATTTGTCCCCCAGCCACCCCTTAAGTACGCCCATGTCTTTGCCCACCTTAAATTGTATTCATGGAGATGCTGGCATCCTTATTTCAACTGATGATGTACTCGTTTCTCACAGAAGAAACATAACTAGCACATTTCTACGATGTATTCTGATTCATTGCAAAATATCCTCTGAGCACAATGACAATCTAGAAACCAATACTCCAAAGACTGCAATCATCAGGCATTCGGAAGGAACATTGTGCGTTCCATGCTGCGTCAGTCAAGTACTTGGGATGCTTGATAGCTGCAGAAAACATACAATTTTAAAAAACAGAAAGGCATTCATAGGACACAGATCAATGATCAACAGAAAAGAAAAGTTTTCAGCAACTTGCATAAGAGTAAACAGTTGTTCATAAGTCTTAGTGATGTTGGCAATGAATTCCAAAGGCGAGGGCAGATCTGTAGTTGCCTCTAAATTTGCATCCATACATTGACACCATGAGGAGACCACCTCCTTGAATCTGACCTTAATGTTCGATTTGGCTTCTGTGGCTGGATTTCATTCTGAAGATAAACTGATACTTGATAATGGAAGCATTTCAAAATCAAATGGAGGCTTTTAAAAGCAATACATCAACTCACAGGTAGCCAATGAAGGAACTGGACAAATCAAACAGACTGCAACATTCTGCATTTTTTGTAACTTTTCCATTTGTTAGTTCGGTATGCACAAATACCTAGAGTTACAATAATCAATTCTTCAATTGATAAAAGAGCCACTTACATCTCGAAAGTCTTTTTTCTAAATGTATAATGTTACTCTACGGATTATTCTCTTTTTTTTAAATGTTGGTTCTCACCAACTGACTTATTTGGTCACTTAGGTCAAAATCATGTTTCCACATGATGCCTATTTCTATTTTTTATTTTTGAAGATTAGCTGGTCTGGACATCAAACAGTATCAGTGGAGGGCATACAACATCTGGATTGACAAACTTGCATAGAATAACATCTGTTTTTCCAGGATTTGACCACAGGTTATTCGTCAAAATCCAAAATGTCCTCTTCATGTAAACATGTTATGGTAAATATTGTTTGTTCTAACATATATGTGTGTGTCATCTAAACAGGACTGATAGTTAAGAACATATTTCGTAAAGATCTTAAATAGCGGCCTGGCAGAGAGCTTCATTGGCTCCCGGTGGCAGCCAGAACTCTCTTTAAGATGTTGATATTGGGACACACATGTCTTCTTGGGTCCGCACAACAATACCTAAAGGAGAAATTGGAGATCTTCAGACCCAGTAGGAATCTGTGCTCAACAGAGGCCTGTAACCTTAAGTTCATCCGATTCAAAAGAGTCTGGGGGAAGGGTCGCTCATCCCCTATCCGGGCAGCGCAGGCTTGGAATTAGCTCCCTGAATCATTACAGAAAGAGGGAAATCACTCATTTTTAGGAAACTCCTTAAGACTAGGTTGTTCGCTTAGGGTGGATCACAGTTTATTTGTTTTGTAATCTTGTCTTTGTTCCATGTCTGTCTGTCTCGGTGACTTGATGCCTGAGGGCTTTGACTCCGCACATCACCATTTTGGTGGGTCCACAAAACGGGCAAGCTTGAATTGCTGTGTTTTGCCTTCCAAGAAGGAGCAGAACCGTTTAAAGGCATGTGGTAACATGTTAATAAGCTCTGTTAGTCATGTCACCATTATTTTGTGATTGTTTGTTTTGAAAGCCACAGCTACATCCAGTACAACTAGCAAGGTAAAGCCATTCTGGTCAGATGCCTCCAAGAACTCATCCCAGTCTGTACTTACAGTCGGACACCAGACTAATAATGGTCTAATAGCACATTTTATTATTTTATTTCATAAACCTTTGTAGCTGGTGTACAACATATTGTTCCAAAATTTTAGATTGCCAATTCAGCACTGACACTAGTCGATAGTTGTTAAGAGCCATTAGCTCTGCCAATGCTTATTTTCAGAAGTGGTGAGATAATAGAACCTTTTAGTTTTAGAGGGACTATTGCATCACAAAACGATTTCTTTATAAGTAGGGTCATTTGTTCTGACATCATATCTTGAAATGTCTTTGCAGATATTGCCACAATATAGTATTCTCATTTTAAGTGGGGCAGAGGTTTGTAATCAAACTTTTAATATTATCATTACTGAGAGGGCTAAAGTCAAATTGGCCGAGAACATCTGAATTTATAACTGTGTTAGTATCTTTGAAATTCTTCATATTTCAGCCTTCTCATGAATCCAAGAGCATATGTTATGTTAGATTCCTTCTATTTTAGAAAAGAATAATTTGTTTAAGGCTAGTACAATGGTGAAAAGAGATTGGAATAAGAGCCTGTGTCTGTTTGCCATTTTTAAGAAATTGAATAGTTTTGTTACGCTCACCTGGTATCCACAAGGACGCCACCCAGCCGGGTTATTCGCTGGTATGCTTCTCAGCTTTGCCCTGATGTGGTCTGCGAGGAAGGTTCTGCCTGAAAATACAGGAGGACTGTGTTCAAGACTGACCGACTGGGGTAAGTATCCTCCCTCCACCCCCATATGATTTCAGTCCCTCTGGCGCCCTCTCCTCACCTTGTGGTAGAATTAAGCATGCTCTCCGTCCTTACTTCTTTGCAGGGGCGCGTTGTCTTTCATGGGCGAGTGCGATCCAGTTACTTCACTGACGCTGGCCTGTTTGATATTGTTCAGGTAGGTCTTATTGCTGTTCTTTAGTTTTGTTGCTATCCTGCATGCCTTTCATTGGATAAAATGTCTCTTTTTTCTCCCTTAGGTATGCACAGATTCAGCGCGGCGAACCTGTTTGGGTGAGCCACCCTGGTAAATGATGGCGCATTAAGAGCGCTATGATGTGGTAAGTAAACGCTAAACGCAGCGCTGCGAAGTCTTGCCTTTGCTAACCTGTGTTTTCCTTCCTTGTAGGTCACGGTGTTCTTCAGCATGAGTGGAATGTCCGGAGTGGTGCCAGTCGAGCGGCGACCAGCCAGGTAAGCCTTTTAGGCAGTTCGTAATTTGTAAATATCTCTACTGCTTTTTTTAATGTTGCCTCTATCTTCCTCTTTCAGGTCGTTCTGTCCGGGAGGCGTGCAGATTCGAGGAAGCTGTTCTCAGTAGCTGCGAGTCTTTAAAGATGAAGACTGCAGGTAAGATGCTGCTGCTAATGATGTTCCTTTTGTCTCCTTGCAGGTTCTGCTTCTCCGAGGTTCAAGGGAATGCGTGTTGTGTTGCTCGGGTGTGGTTTAAATAGCCCCAACAAAATAGTCCAGGTAAAGTAGTCCCTAGGCTACCACACCCAAAACACTAGACCGCGTAGCTTGGTTCTTATGTGGATGCCTCCATGTTGGCTGGCATTACAATAAAGTAGTAGCCAAGCACTTTTTTTTCATGGTTTATGAGCCTGGCGCCATAGGCGCCAGGACTGGCCCCATGAGGGCTTTTGAAGAGAATGCCAGGCTCTAGAGGCCCGAGTCCTGACTCCACCTGGCCAATGGCTTTGCCAGAGGGGGTTTTGGGCAAGGGTCGTGACAAGTTTGGAACAATTTCCTAAAGTTATTATCTGATTTGGTAATTTCTGTTTTCAGAAAGAGTATTTGTTTTGCCTTACAAATAGCCGTTTTATACTTTATCCTACAAGAATTTTATTCAACTAAAAGATCTTCTGATTTTGAAGTTCTCCATTATCTTTCAATTTAAGCAAGGCTTTTTGCATAGTTGTCAATTGAGGAGAAAATAAAGGAGATGGTTTCAGTTTTGGAGTAAGTGATAAAACCATTAATGGAGATGTTTTATTGCATACATTCCGTAACAATGTGTAACAATGTGAAAATCCTAGTTGTGAAGTCCTTAGTAAGATGAGACCAATATGTAACTGCTTAGTTGAGTCAAAGTTAGTTAATATTCTTTATGTAACGAATTTAAGACACAGCACACTTGAGCCAGGGACTTCTTTCCCTGACCATAAATGTGGCGCACAATAAAAACTTTTATTTTTATTTGAAACCTGGGTTCTTGGTTTGAGTAAGCACCCAACCCGTCTCACACCCCCCGTAACAAACACGCCGTGTTGCAATGGACTATGAACCAGGCCTGTGTGTAACAATGAAATATTTATTAATTTTTAGAATTCACAGACAATTAAGCAAATCAAAACCTGGGGCAGCAGTCACCAATGTGTGACAGTATGCATGCAAAAATCCCACAATACGATTACTTCACACTCCTAACATAAGATACATAAACCTTTAACGGTAGCAGAAACAAAATGACTTTTCTTCAAAATGACACACAGGTTAATCACTCCCCCAGCAGCATTTCCTCCAAACACTTGCTGACTAAATTATTTGTGGATGGAAAGCAGTGGCAAGGAGTCAGAATGAAGAGGGAACGTGTATTTAGCCAATCACTCCAGTATAGGAGGCCAAAGAAGAAAATGAAAACCTTCAAAATGAGCTAAATCGTATACTCGGATTTCACTTGTTACTTGTATCTCAGTTTACAATTGCGGTAGGATAGCTATGGCAGATATTTGTGTGGCTGCACTTAAGAGACAAGGAGCTTACACACTACTGAACAGGGCACCAAGGCAACGTGACACAGGTAATCGATTTTGAAAGGAAAACAATGTAGAGAAAAACACACGTCAGAATTGCAATTCGTTTTCACACAGGTTTAAAACTGACAAGCAGCTAACAAAAAGGGGTTAGCCATCAAAATCGGAAATCGGTTTTTGGGATGGGCAACAAAGGCATATAACAGACAGGATTCTGAGGGAAAAGGCCTCTTCTTCATGGGATTATGTTTTTTTTTTTATGGGAAAGAGGCAAATCGGAATTTAAAGAAAAGCACAATACATAGGCCAATTCGGTTTTTGTAGCACAATGACAGGTTCTAGTGAGACTATATTTTAAGGACTATAATTATTAAAGAAAGGCACTTGACATGAGGTGGTTGAGTTCGAATTGCAACCAGATCACCGTGAATCTGTTTATAGGGGAATTAATAAATTTAATTAAAGTGGTACTAGGGATTTACACAGATAACTGAATTAATTATAAAAGGAATAAGCTAACAGATATAGACTAACACAGATTCTTCTAGGGAAAATGTGAACAGATAATACTGGCAATTTGGGATCTTGTATAGGATTTGAATAGGATTTGAATAGGATGCTAGGGTCGAAGAGCAGAATATGCAGTTTTGGGGTATTGGGTGACGTGATACTTAAAAGGTAAGCTTGAATTTGGGGATTTGGACAGCCAGAGAGGTCTCTGGACAGTGGGTTCAAGGATCTGGTTGCTGGGACAGCTGGGCTCTCCTGGATGTGATGTGGGACAGCTAAGCAAGGTCTGGTCACTGTGGACAGCTGGGCTCTCCTAGTTGGGATGGTTCTGCCTGGATCTGGATGGGTGGTTCTGCCTGGATCTAGATCAGTGGTTCTGCCTGGATTGGGGTTAGTGGTTTGTCTCTGGATCTGGTTTTGGGTCTGAGTCAGCAGGTCAGAAAATCAGTAAGTCACTCAGTCAGGAAGCAAGTAAGTAAGTTTGTCAGTTCACCCTCTTTTTCTCCCCCTTATGTAGGTAAAGTGACATCATACAATGTTACAATCGGGGGGGAAGCACCCAAGAATTAGTCCTATCCTAGGATAGGCCAGCCTATCGGACCTCCCACCTCCCTCTGGGCTGATTGGTTCCAGGGGAAATGACATCATTTTATGTGTGCGCACTGATGACTTCCTTTGTCTCACCACAATTACTTTTTACCAAAAATAAGTTCTGGAGCAAAACCTCAAATCTATACTAGTTACCATCATAGGAAACAGATATGCAGATTCCATATTTCACAGGGAATCGGACAGTCTTATTGTCAACTCTGTGCGAGGTAGCATCCCTTTTGTGAACAATGTTGCCATTGTTAGGAGAACCATAATATCTAAAATTCTGCAAATGGCTACACATATGCCCCTTACTATTTTGCATATTTTTACCAAGTTTCATGCCTGTGTCATTCATAAATGCATATTTCCTGACCTTCCAGTGCTAAAAACATGCACCGCGTCTCATCTTGCTTGTTTAAAATTCACATGAAATACTGGCATAATATCGAAATGTTGCTTATTTAAGGTGCTGAAACAAATGTCAAAATGCACAGAAGTTCTAGGGTGAATTTGTCACAGACGTGGGCGATCCTCAAACCCCCACAGCCAAATGTTTCTGCCAGGCTTGGCTTTCACAAAGGACCTCATGAGAGAGGGTGCTTGAAGGAAATCGCATTTTTATGTCAAACACATGGCTTCACTCCCTTCCTTTGTATTTGATGGCAGTCCTGCCGGCCAGTCTGATAAAGCCAGTAATTATCACACCCTCAGTCCCCTCAGAACAGAGCACATGTCCTGGCAGCATCAGGTCACTGGAAGGTGCGAAAAAGTGGAAGGCAAGCTTTTCTGCCAAACTGGGTTGACTGCAATTCCTGGGCCCCAGCCAGGCTGCTTGAAGTCTTTTTGGGGGAAAACCATAATGAACATGGCTTTACATCCCCCCGCCCCCAAGTACAATAATATTTCTTGTGCGAGCAACAGTGAAATATGTGACATTTAACTTTAAATGTGCAAATTCACACGTATGTTTATTTCAGTTCATTTTCAGCTTACCAACGCAGTTTCTACGACACACAGTTTCTTGATCATTAACCTTCTGGAGTGCTTTTACAGATATATTCAGTTTCAGGACACAAAGAGATATACTGCCAAGCATTTCTTTGAAATTGACATGAGAAAAAGAAATACTGCATTGTTTCTTTCATTTACATGCCAGGGTGGGTTTTCATGAAGAGCACAACTTAGTGATGTTTTCAAATGAAACCAAGAGCAAATTGCAAAGCTGTCTTGAATGTCATGTGTGCAGCTTTAGTATTCAGAAAACAGAACAGCAAATGTGGTGCCGTTCTGCATTTAGGTCATTTCCTGATTATTTAGATGGAGGTAAAACAACACAGAGCACTTCTTTTGGTGGCATTCTTGTGTCCAGTGTGTGCCACATGTGTGCCAGGGAATGAAAGCACAGCCGTTTATTTGGTGAAATATGGAAATGCGGTTTTGAGGTAAAGGGATTTCTGTCGTGGGCCTAAGTGTACCCCACATTTATAATAGGTCAAGTGGAGTGGTGTAAAGCTTTGTGGCAAGCTAAAACCCGAGCTGAGCCATATGATGTGATATGATAGGTTATTTATAACGTGCTTAATAACCAGAGGTTTCTAAGCACAGACCCGGGGATCGAACCTGTAGTGCTGCCTGTCCTCTTGCTTCCAAGGCATGCACTTTTCCCCTTAGCTATCCTCCCGATGACGGCTATAGTCAAACCTATTGTATCTACAACTAAAGAGGATTTTCAGAATACAAAATCAATTGGGTAAAATATGACGTAATGGCGGCTTCATCTATGTGCACCAACACAAGTGTCACGAGGCTTGAATTTCGATGGTGTCCGGAAAAAAATGAATACTTGGGTGTCTAACTAACAAAAGAAGTTTGTCACATGGTGAATGTTAACATGAGGTGCATAACTTTGAAGCTTAAGATGGAACTGCAACGATGGTCCAACTTAGTTATCTCTAGGGGGGAAGGTTAATGCCATCAAAATGTCATCTGCACCACGCTTAAACTATGTGATGAACATGTTGCCTCTACATATACAAAATAAATATTTCAAGGAGATCAACAGTCTGTTGCAAAGTTTCTTGTGGGAAAACAAACAGCCACGTCTGAAATTATGGAAGCTACAACTCGCTTGCAAGAAGGGGGGTCTAGGGAACCAAGATTTTGCATTATATCATCTGTCATTTTGTGTAATCCACCTATTATCATTCCTGGAGAATTCGCCTCATGAGTGGACAAGGCTAGAGACTGGTCTGAACATAACACTCTCTCCTGAGGCACTTTTGTCGTCCATGAACATAAAGGTTCATTCAGCATCATTGGCGACAGTTTTTTAAAAGGAGAACGTGGCAGAAATTGGAGGAGATGACTGGAAAACGGGACACTGTTCCTGCAAGGCCATTGGTTTGGCCAAATCAATTTGTCAAGACTAATGGGAAACCACTTTTCTCACCGGACTGGTTCTTAAGTGGGGTGCAGTGGATCAAGGACCTGATCAAGGATGATAGGTGGTTACCGTTTCAAAGTTTGGTTGCCACACAGGGCCTTCAAGGCTGCACATATGGCGATTATCAAAAATTAAGGCTGGCATTTAGGGCAATGAAAGTATCTGATGATGAAGTTCTTAGGGGATATCTATTGACACTAACAGCAAAGGGTCAATGTGCTTCTAATATGTACAGATTCCTGATGAGATTCAATGGCCCAAATGAAAAACTGCTCAGGGCCTGTTCTGATTGCCTGGGCTCAGAGGTGATGGCTGGCAGATGGGAAAAGATATGTGGAAATGTTGCCTTGACACCGCTGAATCTAGGGGAAGGAGCCTGCCAGGTCAAAATACTGAATAATGTATACTGGACTCCTGTCAAAATGTTTGAGAGAGGTTTGAGTGATACTAATGTTTGTTGGGGCTGTGGTCACATGGAAGGATCAACAACGGATATCGATTTTGACTTTCAGACTGTAATATTGGGGGAGTATTGGGGGAAGATTTTATATTGGAAGATTTGAGCTACCCACAGAGGTGCTGGTTATTTTAGAGCGCACTTTCCTGGCAGAGTATTATGTAACATTCAAACTAGAAATTTTGGGGAAAAAAACTAAACCTTTTTGTTTACTGCTCAGAAAAGGGGCAGAATTTGAGCTGTCAGACTCCCAACAAAGTGAAACACCTTCAATGCACCTTGCCTCAAGCCCTTCAATCCCAAATTGCAGACATGCAGTTGGCACAAGTACAATTTGGATTAGTTGGCACCCTCTCTCAGAAGAAACTCAAAACAGAATACATGGGGCCTTATAATGCATTTGGTGGTCATTCAGTGGTAAATCTGCCAAATTACAGCCGCAATCGATTACCGCTACACCTACTTGGTCCTGTGGATTCACCACGAGATCATGAGTGGTGGCAAGGCAGTGTTGAACCCCAATTCTGGAGTCGATGGGATTCCATGGAGATTTTGGTGGGATAGCCAAGAGCGGTAATTCTGCCACAGCAATTCCACTGAATATTGGCCATGAAGGTGGTGATTTAATCCAGCATTATGAATTATACTAGAGGTAAATCATCCACTTTAAAGTCAATGTTGGAATTCTGTGGTGCAGTATTAACAGCGGTAATTCTGTTCCTGGCAAACAAGTGTCAGTTACGTATTACCAACACTTTTTTACCACACAGCCGAACTTATAATGAGTCCCATAGTGGTGTATGCATCAATGTCTCATTCTGCAGACAAACAGATTTACTCAATAATCAAGAAAGAAATGTCAGCCTGTGCATGAGCCACTGAACACTTCCCGACATAGATTTGTGGAAGAAAGTTGAAGTTACTCACAGTTCACAAGCCACTGGTGCATTTACTGAGTTCAGGTGGCAACAAAACATCTACACGCAGGCTGGACAGTTTGACTGTCAAACTCCAAGAGTAAATATTGAATACACAAAATGTGCCCAGTTGGAAAAATCATCAAGCAGACTGCATGTTTACATTACCAAAAATGGAAGGGGACACACCGACAACCTTTCCAGAAGATGAGGGTGTCCTAGCCAGATGGATCTGCATATACTCACCATGCAGATGGACAAAATGAATGGAAAATAGCCATGGAAGCATACACCACTAGACGAGAGACTTTCTTAATTTATTTTAAATTGGGTTATTTATAAGGCTTAGAGGTTTCTAAGCACAGAGCTGGGGGTCAAACCTGTATTGCTCACATCATCTTGCTTCCAAGGCGAGTGCGTTGCCCCTAGCTATCCTCCCGGCATCTTGATAACACAGTTGTATTGGCAAATACACCTAGATCTCCCAGCAACCAGCTAAGTATTCTTATCCCACCATTCCACATGACACAGTCATTAATAGAGAGAGCTACTAAGGGGATTGAGTTGCCTGTAGATGGATGCCAAATTGGACAATGCGTTAGGATACTGCCATGAATGTATCAGCAGTGAAAGGAGGCTCAGACTGTGCCAAGTTGCTCTTCAGAATGTTGACACACCAGATATACCTTCGGAGACAGTCGGCCTAAATTTTATTGAACCCTTGGATTATATGGATCACAAGCACATGTACGGTGTAGTGATGGTGGATTACTTATCCAAATTGATTGAGCTCGCCTTTGTGCCCAACGTCACAACTGCCATGTTGTAAAGACATTCAAAAATATATTTGACAGAGAAGAATTGACAAAACATTTAGTTACAGACAGCAGCGTTCAACTGGTGTCAGGAGAGATGCAGACATTCTGGGAGAGAAATAACATTTACCAAAACAAGGCTGCATTTCACTTCCAGGCTAATGGCCAGGTAGAATGGGTCAATCGCTTTATAATAGAGAGCCTACTGCTAGCTCTGGCCTCATGCAGTGATCCATGAGCCACAGTCATGGAAGCCATGTAAGTCCACAGAATTATGCCAAACACCATCGCAGGGGTATCCCCATCCAAGATCATGAGAGGCCACAGAGCATATCCAACACTAATATCATCAATTCTTTCAGATATAAGAGTTAACACCACCCTACTTACTGAGCACCTGTTGTGGAGAGTAAGGCAGGTACAACACAACAAATGCAATTCAACTCATACATCTGCTGTAGCAGAAAGTGATTGGGCAAATATCCGACTCAGTAACAAGAGTGGCCTCATCAAATGGTGAGTGAGAGAACAGAATTTCAGTCTTATTGAATTCAGGCAAAGGATTTGAGATGTGAAGAGGGGTGTGGCTAGGCAGTGCTGGAATAGGCTGCATCTCCTGAGAGCTCCGTGATCTGCAAATCGATCCGCGGAAGCGCGTGCAGCCCAACAGCTGATTCCAGTTCCAAAAGCACCAGATGTGCATGAATACACTGGGACCGAAATACGCGAGCTGGCTGGAAGTTGGGGGCTGTGTAGCAAAAGTTATGATACTTTGTATTGTAAGTGACTTCAATCCAGCAATCCATCTAAGTCAATGCTTAGGATGGGATGCCCAATGGAAGCCCTTTTTTATATATTGCTATGTCAAAGTTCTTTAAATCTGGATGATGAACCCTTGTATAACAACCCTCTCTTTGAATCCCCCTGATCTCACTGAGCCAAAAAGTAGGTTTGTTTTGCAAATAAAAAGATTTATTTGAAGAATTAAACAATATATAGATCACACTTTTATGAATACAATAATATTTGAATAGCACACTTATGAATATGGACGGTAATCAACAAGGGGAATATTACAAAATTGCCAATCTCTTTAATCACTTAGGAGCATGAATATGAAGGATACTGTAGCAGAGACTACTTTATGTAACTCAAGGAAATGCAATAATGGGAAAGAATGCAACACAGAAATAAAGCTTGATATGATTTTAATCAGAAGATAATATGGTCACTTTTTCCCGTGACTACTCACTTCCCCCTATGTAATATGAAGAGATGGAAATGAGAGCACACAGGTTTCAGGATTACAATCAAGAATGCATTTCAATCCCAGTTCCCCCCAGTAAGCTTAGAGAAAACAGGTATGATTTTAAAACACAGGCCAAAAAGCTTTTGAATGTGATTGCAATGAAAAGGAAATCTACTAAATTGATTTTAATTCACTAAAAGAGATTCAGGATGAGTGATAGTTACTTGAGATTGGTACAGGTCAACACTAGCAATGATTCATGAATTATTATCAGATTGAAAACGAAATTCAGCAGTGGAAAGCAAGAAGCAGCTATTTTTACAAGTGGTGAAATGGAGCTAAATTGCAATATGCGGCAATTTTTCTGCGTGCGTAAATTGCGATTATGGAAAAAATATAATGAAATGTTGTTTTGGGTTTGTTGGAAAGCTTCTAGGACGTGCGGTTTAAAAGTTACGGATGTTTTTGTGAAGGTAGATTTTGCAGAAATAAAGTCAAGATTTCAAATGACAGATTGCGCTTTACAGATTCAAAATCAACAGGATGGACACAAGATTCTATAATGCAGTTCTGAACAAGTTGAAATGGATGGAAGAGGATTACCTTAAACTAAGAGATTGGTTATGGACAGTACTAGACTCACTCCTAGCTTTGGAATGGAATGGGCCTCGTCAAAGATCTGGTCAAGGGGTTTGGCTTCACTCTCGCTACTGGACAGGTATCAGGCTCTCTGGGTTCTGCGTTCAGCACTGCACGGCAGTTTGGGTCTCTTGAACTGGATCTGACGGTCTTGTATTACAGCACTGGTTTCTGGGTCCGGATCTGGGTTCTAGCACAGGGTTCTTAGCTAGAATCAAACAGCACGGCCCGGCTGTTGAATGGTTTGGTTAGGCCCTGTGGAAGTTTAGGGGTTAGAATCAGGTTGCAAAAGATTCTGAAGGCCTGCTGAGAAGGATTCAGCCTGTGAATTAGGCCTTTGCTTCAGGGTTCTAGAGCTTGGTTCTAGAGTCTGGATTCTAAGTTCTGGTCTCTGGATTTAGATCTGGAGTCTCTATCTGGATATTGTCTGGATCCGGTCCGGCAGAGTTCTTCGCAGGAATCGGTGAGTAGTGGAAAAAATGAGTGTCTATCTTGGTCTCAGCAGTTCCTATTTATGTGTTTCCAAAGTGGGTGGGTAGGCTGATTCTCTATCCCCAACCCCCTAAGGATTTGATAGGTTAGAGGATTCTCTGTCTTTTGACTGGAGAAAGGATCAGCGTGTCATGAGGTGTCATCATGATGCTACCATTTACCCTCTAGGGAAGAAAGTCCCCTTTGCTTTTACTTAGAAAATCAATTTTTCATAACACACATATTTCCAAGGTGCACAACTTGTTAAGGCATGTCTCTGTTCAAGTCCCATGTTCCTACGAGCTTTAGTTCCGAAATGACAACTTATTTGCGCTTTTGGTGAGTTTCCCAATATTAGTTCTGCACCAAATTTGATACATGCATGCAGCTCCTCTCTGGGCATATTACAGTAAGTTCTTATGATCATAGCAACAACACTGCAGCTGTGATATAAATAATTCCGGAGTTTGGTCTCAGAACATCACACGGCATCCAGCTTAGTCTTAAATTGTGGGTGAATTTATCATTGTCACAATCTCAAAGTTGTACATTTTTGTCAGCTTGTTACAATATTTTAGAAGCATTTTCCTTAAACATATATTTGGTGCAATGTTAAATCCAGTTCCCAGTCTGGTCCGCCCCCAGAGCTGGCTGCCTCAGAGGTCACATGTCATGTCTCTCCCAGAGCAGTTGTTGACCAGTCACACCCAAATCAGCATATTCTATTAATCCCAAAGCCCCCATTGTCTTGACTGAGAGCAACATGCCAGGGTGCCTTGGCTAGTTCCTGTTCACACCAGTCTGTCAATCTCTTGGCCAAGGGCAGAAGGGAGCTTCTTTTGTCCAGGGGGAAGGTCTGGAATCTGTTTGATCCCAGCGTGGGAAACTTTTTAACTCTGCAACCAATTTCTACAAATTGTTTTTTCTTACAATATAACCCACATTTTTAATACATACATTAAACAATTGCTTCCTTCAAGTCATTTCAGAATATAGTTTTACATTGTCTCCACCCCTCAGCAAGTCTTTCTTTGGCATAGTTTGGGGTTCCCTGTTCAACTTTTACAAAGAAATGGTTTAAAACGCCGGCTTCTGGTAGTGGTGAGTACCAGTATTGCACCCATTTTTGACAGCTTTCTCTCCATCAGTATCCTTAAAATAGGATTTTGTTCTGAGAACATATGATTTTTGCTGACATTGTATTTGTGTGGATTCTTGCAGCAAATGATGTGGAACACCCAACAAAGAGGTTGGATCTTTTAGGTGAATTGTGAGCCAGGATTTTATCAATTTTTGACAATCAACTAGCTGTTTCTTTTGGAATCAGCATTGCTATTTCCAAGTGGTTTCAGGTTGCTTTGTGGGTAGCCCAACGGTGGTCTTTGGCATTGATCTCCTGTGCTCACTAATATAGGCAAAAGTGGATGGCAGCCTATTTTTCAGGTTTTCACTGCACATTTTCTGGTGATTTCTGGCTAGCAGCATGCTTTCCCATGGCCATTCTGATGTTTCTGCTGCCAGCAATGCCTAGTGATGTTGCAGGGCTTGGATGAGTGGGTTAAGACATCCCAATCCCACAAGCCCCCCCTTGCGATGGCCGTTGATCTTTCATTGATGTAACTTCGCAAGACTGGGATGTCCGCATCATCTCTCCGGATTCCACAAATGGCAACGTTCAGCATCTTTTCCTCCATCAGGGGTGGATTGATCGGTTCTCCTCGCCAGTCCTGATGTGAGTATTGAGCGATACCCCGGGCCCCTCGGATCTTTGCTGCCGGTCCCTGGGTCGTCTTCCTTGGTCAGTCTCCATGGTTTCTCTCTCCTAGGATGACAAAGCAAAAAGGCAACAACATATTCATAGACATTTCCCCACCACTATAAATGTAGTGGGGTGGGCATATACATTTTATAAATCAGGAGACATTTGCATTCTTATTATGGTATTTTATAGACTATGTGTCGAATGGTTTTAGAGTTGGAATTTTATTGATCTGGAGTGGCCCCCTCTGGGGTTCCAGAGGACTCCTCCAGTTGCTGCAGAGTGTGCCTAGGATGGCAACACTTTAGCTGATTAATATGGACCCACTTATCTTCCCCCTCTGCCATACTACCTTTGGGGATGTGGATCTTGTAGGCGACTGGTGAGATCTTGTCTACAATTTCAAAAGATCCCTTCCAGGTAGGTAGAAATTTCCGCTGTTTGGCCTGTTTTTTTGGGAAATTGTATAGATAGACCCGGTCTCCTACATTGTATTCTTTCCAGGTAGTCTTCAAGTCATAGTGGGTCTTCATGCTATCGGCTGATCTTTCTAGATTTCGCTGAGCATAGGCAAAAGCATGTTGAAGGTATTTTCTTAAATTTTCAATACTCATGAGTTGTGGAGGCATTGATCAATATCTGCTCTTGGGTCCTGTAAAGCAGATGCTGGGGAAGCACCATCCTGCGTCCAGTCATCAACTCAAATGGTGACATTTTAGTTGCAGATGAAGGGGTAGATCTGATGGCCATTAGGACAAGAGGTAATTGGATATCCCAACTTGGCCCAGAATCTGCCACAAACTTTTTTAAGATGCTCACAATGGTTCGGTTGTAACGTTCTACTACTCCACTAGAGGCTAGCCGGTAAGCAATATGTAGCTTCCTTTTAACCCGAAGTATCTCCCACATCTTTGTCATTAATTCGCTGGTGAAATGGCTACCTCTGTCTGACTCAATCCTTTGGGGTAGTCCAAAACACGAAAAGATGTGATTGATCATCAGGGCAGCTGCTGTTTCTGCCTTGCAGCTTGGGGCTGGGAGACATTCCACCCATTTAGTAAACAAGCATGTCACTGTCAACATGTACTTGTTCCCCCTAGAGGAGGTAATCACAAGCCCGATAAAGTCAACTTGTAAATCTGACCATGGCAGTGTCATCCCCCTCTTTTGGAGAGGCGCACGGTGTGTGATGGATGTTGGCTGAAATTGTGCACACACAAGACACCCCTTCAAGTATTGGTTGAGGTCCTGCCCCATGTGTGGCCAGTATGCAAACTCTCTTAAGATCTCAAGTGTTGTATGAAACCCCCTATGACCGGCTGTGGCCGCATTATGAATGTGACTTAACATCAGGCTTCGGAATGAGGTAGGAACCACCCACTGATCATGGCCAGCTAGGGATTTCCTTACCAACAGACTGTCTTGGATTCAGAACATTTTTGGACATTTCATCAAAACCCTGAGGTCCTCTTTCCCAATGTAATCGGTATCCGTCAGGGGAAAGTTCTCAGGGTCCTCAATGTGTTGGTAAAACTTACCAATTATTGGATCCCCTTTCTGAGCCGTAATCAAATCAGCATCTGGGGTCTCCTTACTCCATTGTGCAGTTGAAAGATCATTGTGAGCATTTGTCTGGGACCTAGTGATAGCAGAGACCTGGATTTCCCCCAACAGGGACTCGATCTCAATTAGATCCCCTTGGATGGCCCCGGTTTTGGCCAGCTGATCAACCAAGTAATTTCCAGTTTTGTCTGGTCCCTCTACTTTGGAATGACCCTTGATCTTTTTCCAGTAGATGGTCATCCCATTCAAGGTGACCAGATCATCAATATTTTGAATTAACTTCCCATGTTTCAAGAGTTTGTTGTTAGCACATAGCATGCCTCTGGTTTTCCAATTAACCAGGTGCTCCACAAACCCGTTCCATACATAATCTGAATCCGTGATTATGACCAGTTCGTGGAGTTGATGTGAGGATGGCTTGATGCACAGCCATCAACTCTGCCACCTGACTACTTCGGGACCAATCTTGTACCCAGCAGAGGGTTCTGAGGATTCATTCACTCATGCATTCCCTACGCCGGCCACAGGTTCTTTTTCCCCGTTGTTGTCGACATGGTAAGAGCATCCATCCACATAGACAGTGGGCATTCCCTCACACTTGTCTTCTTCAAAGACTTTGTGTGGGGAATTGAGGTATGCCTCCATGTTGTCCTTGAGTTTTAGACTTTCGTTTTCGAGACAGTTTTCTCTCTGGCACAATCATGCAAGTCAGCCAGACCTTGCGCGAGGGGGCTCTTCTTGTTTTGGCCATATCTGACCTCCACAGGAAAGCCTTACTCACATTTCCGGCCCAGAGTCACTTTGGAGATATTGCAGAGGCTGGTGTGGAGTCTCCACTATGATGTGTTCCCACTGGATAAACCGGCGGTAATTCTTCAATGCCCACACCGTTGCCAGGAGTGCCTTCTCACAATCGTTGAAATTTTCCCCCATAGAGAATAAAGTTTTGCTCACATCAGAGATTACTTTATTGACCTTGTCATGCTTTTGGTATAATACTGCAGTCAAGCATGTATTAGAGAACCCTGTCTCCAAGAAAAACTCCTTGTTTCTGACAGGGTAAGCTAGGCAAGGCACTTGTGAGAGGCTTCTTTTGAGTTGTCTTACTGCCTCAGATTGTTCTGGAGCCCATTCCCACTTGACCCCCCTTCAAGAGATGAATCAGAGGTCTGGTGATTTCTGCATGGCCCTCAATGAACTTTCTACTGTAATTAGTCAGTCCAAGGAGGCTCCTTAGTTCCCGCAGAGTTGTGGGGTCTTTCAGTTTCTGGAGTGCTTCCACTTTCTTTTCCTGGGGACAGAGACCCTGAGGAGTAATCTCATGCCCCAAGAAATTAACACAGGTTCTACACCATTGTGCTTTCTGAAAGGAAAGTTTTGCTCCGGCGGCCCTAAACTGTGTCAGAACAAAAACGGATCTCCGCAATGTGTTCGTCAACAGTTGAGCTTTTGATGAGGACATCATCTACATAAGCCAGGTTACCCCTCTCACCCAGGTTGGGCATGGCCTTATGTAGGAAAATGTTGAACTCATTGCTGGAGTTGAGGTATCCGGAGGGAGTCCGGGTCCATGTGTACTGCTGGACCCCAAAGGTAAAAGCCAGCTTGTATTGGTCCTCCCTACTGACAGGCACAGTCCAGTATCCATTGGTCAGGTCTATTGCAGTGAATACCTGTGACCCCTGGATCTAGGCCAGCCCTTGGTCAATGTAGGGAAGAGGCCATCGGTAAGTATGGACCCATTTGTTGAGCTCCCTAAGGTCGGCGCAGAGTCTCCATTGGCCGTTTGGCTTCAATATCCCCAGCACCAGATTATTGAAGGTGCTGTGGACTGGACGGATTATCCTGCGGGGCTCAAGGTTCTTAATGATTTCAGTAAGGGACTCCATTGATGCGAGAGGCAAGCAATATTGCTTCACAAACACTGGAGTCATGCCAGGGTCCGTGGGAATTGTCGTTGTGTGGATGTCGGTGAGACCACAGTCATATGAGTCCACCGCAAAGAGATCTTGAAATTCCGAGAAAACTTGTTTCAACTTTTGCTTCTGCTCCAGAGTCACACAGGCATCAGCTAGGTTGACTCTCTCTTCAACCATCTGCCTGAAGCCTGGAAAGACTTCTGGTTTCACTATCTCAGCGGCCTCCTCCAGCAGGGTGGAGAAGTCCCTGGTCAGAGTGCTGATTTGGACTGGTGGCTTCAGGTGGGAAAGGAAGCCCTCATGGACCTGGAAAATCACCTCATCCCTCCTGAACTCACAAGTCACATCTTCCTTATCATAAGGGCAGGAAGTGTACACCAGGAAGTTCCCCCCATGCCGGGTAAGGATCCTGTCTGGTGTTGTGTTGTCCTCACTGTCACTGTCAAAACAGTCCTTGGGGATTGGTCCTAATAGTTCATTACCTAGATCAATGGAAAAATGTCGGTCATCAACCGCCATTCCAATAATGGTGCCTGTGGCTAGAGTGATACTCTTTAAGTCGCTGTTATCCACCTCTATTGGAATGGTGCCATATTCTATATTGACTAATGGTGTTGGGTTTACCCCCAACCCTTGCTGTTGGAGAGAAGCATTTAGATGAATATAAGCATCAGGGTTTTTCAATTTCTGTCCTCTTTTAACTTTCATTTCCAGAGAGAATTGTCGGGTCCTTTCTGGGATGGTGACTTCATCTCCAATCTGAATTTCAACTGCATAAGGCAGCAATTGAGCTGACATAAATGCTTTCTCTTGGTCATCAAAGCCCATATTAGGTCCAAACTAATGCCAAAGCGATTGAGAATGTCAATGCCTAAGTAAAAGGCGGCAGTGACGTCTTGCACAACCCAACAATTATGGACTATGCTCTAATTGCCAATGGAGATTTTGAGCATACACCTGCTTGGCAGGAGGTGTTTGGAATTGGGTGCTTCCAGGTCAATTCCCCACATCTACCCAGTCGGGATTTGAATCCCTTGGGACTCATTTTTCTTTGGGAGGAGTTCCCCCATCTCTGAAGGAGAAGGTCCTTTTCCCAGGATCCTCTGAGGATCCCTCTCCCTCAAATTGGAAGATCTGTATCTCCTCCACAAAATGGGTCTGTTTGGGTCCTGGGTTTCTCCTACCTCCTCTCTGCTCCTTGGGTGGCAGACTTTCAGGGGTAGGAGATTTTGTTTCCGGTTCCTGGGTTTCCAGGGGCTATTTACAAGTGGGGAAGCAAGCTTCCTCCAAGGCTTTACACCCCCCTTCCCCTTGTGCCTCCTCCCTGGGAACCGGTGAGTTGTCGGGGTGCTGCCCCGTCATTGTTCTGGAGCACCAGGTCCAGAGTTTGGGGAATTCTGTGCCGGCATGCTCATCTGAGGGTTCTGCTGAGCCCTCAGCATGCGACCCAGATCCTGTGCCATGTTTTGGACCTGGCGCTCGAGCTGTGAAATCCGCTCAGGCTGATACGGGGTTCTGTTTTCTCCCCTGGGCTGATCCCAGGAAGGGTAGCTATCCCTTCTCTGGTAGTACCCCGGGTTGGTAAGATTTGGGTACCCCTCCACCCTTGGCCTCCCCTCTCCCGGATTAGGTGGTCTGGGCTCAGGGAAGTGGGGAAAGAAGGATGGATGATTTTGGGGTTGGAAATTTTGTGGATACCTGGGGAAAAAGTTCTGCCCAGGATTTGGTGAATTTCTGCCCTCCTGGGGGAAGTTAGGAGGGAAGTTCCCTCGGTTAGGTGCTTTGTAGGACCCTCCCTTTGGGCTGGAGGAGTCCACACATAACCCAGGATGGGTCGGTTTCCCTTGTAGCGGGGACTTACATAGTCAGGGGAGTGAGGGACCCCATTTGTGGGACTACATCCTTGGCTCCCTGTCTGTGACTTGGCTGAGGGCATTCTGGGCTTAGAATTATTCTGTGCAGGCAGGTTTTTAGGCCCCCCATCTCCAAATCTAAAATGGGGGAAACCTTTACCTCTGCCACCTTAGCAGCAGCAGGGGTACCGGTCGGTTTGGGGCTTTTCGGAGCATTTGTTTTATTTTCTATGGGATTCTGCACCTCATAGATTCGGGTGGCCTGTTCAATCACCCAGTCTAATGACCTTTTCTCATGAAAATCTCTCACTAGCTGGGTCATGATGTATTTGGGTAGCGCATGGAAAAACGTGTTAACAAATTCTTTGCTATGCATGCGAATACTTCAACTCCTGCACAAATTCTTGTGGGGCCTGATCCTCCCCACATTGCAAATTGTAGGCTGCCTTGCAAGCCTCTTGGGGATTTCTATGAACAGAAAAGTGCTTTAAGATGGCCGCCCTATATGTGGACCATCTTGAATGGTTTTGGTCCTCCAGCCCCGCTGCCAAGATTGCCACAAGACATCCAGCTCAAAGTGTTCTTCCCCGTTTTAAGGAAACTCTGTTCCTTTGTTAAAGAGACAAAATGCCCTTTCCGAACCCGTGCTGCCATGTTGCCATGGCGACTATGGCGTCCTCTCCATAAACAAAACTACTGCACTGTACGAAGGAGGAGGAGCCAAACAAGGTCGCGGCTACCCGTTATTACGCTTCCGGGTAGCCATACTCGCTGCTTCTGATTTTTCGTCTGAATCACAGCAAGCTCTCTTTCCCATGTCTTGACCCCCTTGACTGCGCCTGTTCTTTTCCTGGCCTTTGACCGCAGTCTGTGTTTCTTGAACTCTTTTGCTTCCTTGTTTACCTGCACTTGGATTGTTTACACGTTGCCAAACCCCGGAACGCTAATCGACCTGCCTTTGTCTACTGTTTGTAACCTCCTGAACTGCTTTCACGTTGCCGGGCTCCGGAACGCTATTTGACCTGCCCTGCCTGCCGTTCTGTTCTGCATTACTGCCCGCACGCTGCCAAACCTCGGAACGCTATTTGACCTACCTTGCCTGCCGTGCTGTTCTGCATTTCTGTCCGCACGCTGTCGAATCCCGGAAAGTGATCTGACCTGCTTGGCCTCTACTGTTTGCACCAGTCTTCCAACAAAACCTTTCTTCAACACCTCGGATTCATCACGCTGGCTCCAAAGGGACAACAACCGAATTCTCTACACTGTTACATCATCATCACCTTACCTGAGTAAATCTGTATACCCAAGAGAATAGCGCACAAACTAGAGACTGACACCCTGCGCTCAGGTCGTTAGGTGTCCTCATTTAGTCGGGATAGTCTGGGACTAGAGACTGCAAAATTTCCGTCTAGGCATCCTCGTTTCGTCGTGAGTTAGGGATAGGTTGGGTTTGCAGAGTTTTCTCAGTAGTGCCTTCCCACTGTCTACCCATTGGTAAGTCTCTCTGTCTATTATTTCTCCATCATAGAAATTCGTTGTTGTCATTTATTGTCACTTCCTGAACTTGTCTTTCCCGCTCTATCTCTTGAATCTCCTGATATACAATTTTCGTCCTACAGCCCATATTCTCAGTGAACGTCAACAACCACTACAGTGTTCCTTGATCGGCCGCATTGTCTACGCTCCACGGTGTCTGTGTCCATCTCCAGCTACGGCAGTAGATCCATCTTTCAACTAATTGGTTCCTTTGTAGTTTACTTGGAAATACAAAGGGAAACATTGGTAGGAAGAACTCAACGGCTACTCTTCGAGTTCTTCTACCAGGCCTCCTGATCACGAGTCGGACTAACTTGACACCCGCAAAGAAACTGGAGTATTCTGGAGAGAATGTCCATTTTACGTACTGAATGCAGCTACTGCTATCTTTCAAATGGAAAGTCTCCATCATTTGCTCAAAGAGCTCCAAGTGTTGCCAAACAGAATACTTGGAGTTCTTGTGATAAGGAGTGATGACGCTCCTTATTGCTTTGATCTGTTTTAAGGGGTCCTTAAGCAAGGCCCTTTTTGCCTATTGGCCTTCTTGATTCGGGTAACCCTGGTCCATTCTTCTTCTGACTCAGAAGCACTGCTCCCAGAGGTGCCCGTCTGATTTTACAGGTTTTCCCGGATTCTGCGAACCTGGGAATGGCTGGCAGAATGTGGGGACCTAGTGTCTTGTGTCCTGGGATGCTCAGAGGAGTCTTCAGATTCCTCCTTGCTGCCCGGATTTGATGGGTACCCCCCCCACCGACCTAACTGGGCAGAGGTTTTCAGGATGCCCTTAGTGGGCCCACTCTCCCGAGGTTCCCCACTAAACTTCACTGTACTTGGGTGCCCATACCCGGATGCCCACCCATACATTCCTGGGAGGTACTGGCCTATGAGCCCCATAATTCTGGCTGGATAGTAATCGGCCATCCCCGTGGCCCTGGGCTCATGTGCGCCCGGGGACATGGGGTTGGCAGAGTCCAGGGACTGGGAGAGGTGAAGGCCTCTGGTACTAGGGCTCCTGAGGTTATGCTCAGGTCTTTCCCTTTCCCAGCGAACCTCATCTCTATCAGCCCCTGCTCCCTTTTGCCATGCAAGAGCCTGTGTCTGGAGCCTATCATTGTGCTGACAGAGAGCCTCATTTTCCCTCTGTGCTTCCTGGTTGGTCCTGGAGTACTGGGCCAGTCTTAGCTGCAGGAGGGTTACCTCCTGAGTCCCGTCCCTACTGGCCTTCTCCTTTCTTGCCAGAGCATCTTCCACCCTCCTGGTGTGCTCTAACACGTTTTGATGCTCTTTTTGGAGATCACCCAGTCCCTGGAGGGCCAGGTGATTTTCTTCCAGCTTCCCTTTTATGTTACAGACTTCCTGGCCTAAGGTATCCCTTTCCTGAGTAAGAGCCTGCCTCTGTGCCGCCAGGTCGTCCCTCTGTCTTTGAAGGGCACCAGCTTTCTGGTGCTCTTCCTCAAATTCTGCTTGGGTGTCCAGCTCTTTCAGCTCTCTGTTGCTCTCTGCCTTCTCTCTATCTAGGTGGCTTTGCAGGGTGACTACCTGCTCTGCGCATGCCCTATTGAAATAATGCGGTTGCTCCAGCTTTTTCTGGCTCTGCAGTAGGGAGTCCAACCCTTCTTGATACTCTTTCTGCAAGGCCAGAATTCTGGTATCCTGGTCTGCCCTTTCCTGTTGCAGGATACCCATGTCCTCTTTGATTTTAATGATATACTGCCTACTTTCGTTTTCTGACTCCTGGCTCCTCTGCAGCCTCTGCTCAGAAGAGTCCAGGTCAGATTGGCCCTTCTCTAATGCCATCAGTTGCCTACTTGCCAGATCTTGGCCTTCAGCACATTTGTCCTGTATGGCTCCCATATATAAATATAAATATGCCGCTATCCTGACAATCTTGTTGTGCTCATCCTTGGCCTTCGGGTCCATATATAGTTCACTCAGGGCCACATGTAAGGGACCCTGATCTTTCCAGTTATCTAACCCAGTTGCAGTGACCTGTTGCGTGATTGCCTGCAACCACACATTCTGGTCCTGCTCGGTCCACTCACCTCTCACAAATAGCTTATGAAGAGTTGCTCTCTAGCTATCTTGATATCTACCAATGTTGCCATTCTGGAAACTGATTTCCTTCCTGACTTACAGAAGTTTGTTATTTTATTTTGCAAAACAGACCGTTTCCTTAGAGCGTTCCCTTTTGAGTGGTGCTTTTACAGTGTAACACAGCGTAGTAACCCAACAGGATTTATGTACCCTGTCAGTTAGCACACTGTATTAAGCTGCACAAGTGGTAGATCTAATCCAGAATCCCCAGCTACCGAGCCCCCAATCTGTAAGTGTCTTCAATCCAGCAATCCAACTAAGTCAATGCTTAGGATGGGGTGCCTAATGGAAGCCCTTTTTTATATATTGCTATGTCAAAGTTCTTTAAATCTGGATGATGAACCCTTGTATAATGCCCCTCTCTTTGAATCCCCCTGACCTCACTGAGCCAAGAAGTAGGTTTGCTTTGCAAATAAAAAGATTTATTTGAAGAATTAAACAATATATAGATCACACTTTTATGAATAAAAAAATATTTGAATAGCACACTTATGAATATGGACGGTAATCAACAAGGGGAATATTACAAAATTGGCAATCTCTTTAATCACTTAGGAGTATGAATATGAAGGATACTGTAGCAGAGAATACTTTATGTAACTCAAAGAAATAAACCTTGATATGATTTCAATCAGAAGATAATATGGTCACTTTTTCCCCTGTGACTACTCACTCCCCCCGATGCAATATTAAGAGATGGAAATGAGAGCACACAGGTTTCAGGAATACAATCAAGAATGCAGTTCAATCCCAGTTCCCCCAAGCAAGCTTAGAGAAAACAGGTATGATTTTAAAACACAGGTCAAAACGCTTTTGAATGTGATTGCAATGAAAAGAAAATCTACTAAATTAATTTTAATTCACTAAAAGAGATTCAGGATGAGTAATAGTTACTTGAGATTGGTACAGGTCAACACTAGCAATGATTCATGAATGATTATCAGATTGAAAACGAAATTCAGCAGTGGAAAGCAAAAAGCAGCTATTTTTACAAGTGGTGAAATGGAGCTAAATTGCAAGTTGCAGCAATTTTTCTGCGTGCTTAAATCGCGATTATAAAACTATAATGAAATGTTTGTTGGAAAGCCTAGGATCTTAGCTTTAAAATGACAGTTAAATTTCGCTTCTAGGACATGCGGTTCAAAAGTTACGGATGTTTTTGTGAAGGTAGATTTTGCAGAAATAAAGTCAAGATTTCAAATGACAGATTGCGCTTTACAGATTTGAAATCAACAGGATGGACACAAGATTCTATAATGCAGTTCTGAACAAGTTGAAATGGATGGAAGAGGATTACTTTAAACTAAGAGATTGGTTATGGACAGTTCTAGACTAGATACTCACTCCTAGCTTTGGAATGGAATGGGCCTCATCAAAGATCTGGTCAAGGGGTTTGGCTTCACTCTCGCCACCGGACAGGTCTCAGGCCCTCTGGGTTCTGCGTTCAGCACTGTACGGCGTTCAGCATATTCTATTCATCCCAAAGCCCCCATTGTCTTGACAGAGAGCAACGTGCCAAGGTGCCTTGGCTAGTTCCTGTTCACACCAGTCTGTCAATCTCTTGGCCAAGGGCAGAAGGAAGCTTCTTTTGTCCAGGGGGAAGGTCTGGAATCTGTTTGATCCCAGCGTGGGAAACTTTTTAACTCTGCAACCAATGTCTACAAATTGTTTTTTTTTACAATATAACCCACATTTTTAATACATACATTAAACAATTGCTTCCTTCAAGTCATTTCAGAATATAGTTTTACATTGTCTCCAGCCCTCAGCAAGTCTTTCTTTGGCATAGTTTCGGGTTCCCTGTTCAACTTTTACAAATAAATGGTTTAAAAAGCCGGCTTCTGGTACTGGTGAGTACCGGTATTGCACCCATTTTTGACAGCTTTCTTTCCATCAGTATCCTTAAAATAGGATTTTGTTCTGAGAACATATGATTTTTGCTGACATTGTATTTGTGTGGATTCTTGCAGTAAATGATGTGGAACACCCAACAAAGAGGTTGTATCTTTTAGGAGAATTGTGAGCCAGGATTTTAGCAATTTTTGACAATCACGAAAACAGATTTTTTTAAACTAACTGCTTCTTTTGGAATCAGCATTGCTATTTCCAAGTGGTTTCAGGCTGCTTTGTGGGTAGCCCAATGGTGGTTTTTGGCATTGATCTCCTGTGCTCACTAATATAGGCAAAGTGGATGCTAGCCTATTTTTCAGGTTTTCACTGCGTATTTTCTGGTGATTTCTGGCGAGCAGCATGCTTTCCCGTGGCCATTATGATGTTTCTGTTGCCAGCAATGCCTAGTGATGTTGCAGGGCTTGGATGAGTGGGTTAAGACATCCCACAAGCATCCTAGGTCGGGAGCCGTGAAATCGACATCAAGATGGTGGCGACCCGAGACAAAGGGATCCTCTGAGGTGACAACAGCGGAGGAGGAGTGTGCCGCCAAGAAAGAAGAAGCTGGCACGTCGCTGCTGGGGTGTCAGGCATCTGAAGCAGTGTTATGATATTAGCCCATGTGCAGACTGGAAGACGCTGCGAAGTAACTCGCAACGTGGAGCTGGCAGCCCCGGCTGTATGTGACTGCTAGTGGAGACCCGAAGCAGATAGCAGCGGACCCCCGCCGTATGCACTTCACACACGTGTTGCGGGCGGAAGACAGCCCAACGCATAGAGCTGCATCTCCAACCCCTGAGGTCCGGGCGGGATAGTAATAAACTGATGGTTGGCAACCCTAAGAGTTAGAATATTGCAAACGAGCGCGGGGAGCGCACGCACACAAGTAAAAGGCAGAGAGACTCAGAAAGACACCAGCTGGACCCGGACTACAGCCCTGCAGAGGTGGGGACAATGCCATGGAGCATAGCATATTCTGAAAGCCCCCACAGCAAAATAAACTCGGCAGAACAAAGCAGCCCTAACGCAGCAACATGCACATGACCCAGCGCAGTGACATTACTTTTAAAGCTTCAAGTGCATCATAATAGAGGACCGGCGGAAAAGTAAAAGTAATCCATAAAATCCATAAACAACGGAAGGCAGGATGAAACGTGCAGGCAACACAGACAACACGCCACAGCACATGAGAAATGGCTAGCAACACTGAGACCTTAACAGGAGTGACCGAGGGTCAAACCCCAAGCGACTAAGGGCAACCCCTGGAGGTGAAGGCGAACAGAGTGAACGCTATATGAATGAGACACCCAAGGCGAGACTGAAGGAGGCATGGAGGAAACCGCAGCGGGAAGCACATAAGCGCATTGAGGGCAGCCCCAAGCACTGCCATGAGACACCCGATCAGATACTGGCCTACCAAAAAGGGTAGATAGGTGGTAGGGCCGCTTAGATTGAATAGCTACACGCTAAGGATTGGCAGACACAGTGACCTACGGTGAGGATGCACAGACACCACGGAGGCAGGGGTCCGCAAATGCAAAGAGCTGCAGCCAAGAACTGGTCACTTGAAGTGCCTAAGCTCATCGGAGTGAAGTACGCATATATGGACTTTAAGCACACAAGGCACAGGATTGATCCCCAGGAGGGACGGACCCACGCTTCATGCAAAAGTGAAGCGGGAAGCACCATTATCAGAAGCCCACAGCGGAGTAAGCAAAGCAGCACACCACCACAGGAACTGAGACACTGAAGCACACGGGGACGCCAACACAATGGCCCAAAAGGGATGCAAAGGCAAAGTGAAGCAGCCGACCATGGATATATATACCAAAGCACAGCAGCCCCCAACCACGCCAGCACAGGCCGTGACTATGACACAAGAGAACGCAAACTCGACAAGAGACGATCAACGGATCCTCGCAGCCATCACGTAACTAAAATCCTCGTGGGGAATGGCAATGGCTGAGCTGAAAGAGGCACTGGAACTTAAGATAGACGCAGTGGGAATCGATGTCAACTTACTGAGGCAAGATGTGAGGGCTTTGGCAGACCGAACAAGTGGCTTGGAGAGTGCCGTTAAGACAAATATGGAAGGTAGGTCCACCAATGCAAGAGAGGTCCATATATTGAAACAACAACTGGCCAATCTGGAAAACCAGGCAGAAGAAGTGGAAAGACGTGCGAGACGCAGTAACATATGAGTGGTGGGCCTACCGGGAGGAGAAGAAGGCACAGACCCCACGGATTATGTCGAGAACATGATACTCCAAGAAATAGGAGCTGGTAAACTCTCCCAGGGGTTCGCGGTTGAACGGGCACACAGAGCCCAGACGAGAAGACCTCAACCAGGGGCTCCACCCCGCACTATCATTGCATAAATATTGAACTATAGAGATCGAGAAAAGATCCTAGAATTTTTTCGGAAAGGCGGAACAATAACCAGAGCGTCAGCAATGATCACGGCTTACCCGGACTAAACCATGCTAGTACAGAGACAACGATACTACTACGTCAAAAGAAGATTGCACAAAGCTGGACTGAAATATATGCTCCTATACCCGGCGAAACTAAAAGTCTTGCACAAAGGTAAAGCCCTCTTTTTTGAGACCCCAGAGGAAGCAACAAGCTGGCTGGATATGCATGGGTGCCCAGAGACGGAGGAGGACCAGGACCGAGATGGACAGGCTAACTGATCTGATGACATGTGGGCTAAAGATGGGGGTGAGAGACAATGCAGTGGTAAAGGCGCAGGGATTGTTAAGGCTGGGTGGTAGAAGGGTGGGTACCACCTGCCATATGCACTCGCCAAGTGAACATTGTGGACTGGAGTATAGAGGCGAGTAGATTAGACATGTGATGCACAGCACAGCGATTTATAGTTATATCGAAGGCAGGAGACAGATGTGTTCTATCCCCATTAGGTGAAATAGCAAGTGTGCCGATAGGGCAGCATCTCCCCACTGGGTCCCAAGTACAGGCAGAGCCGAGAAAGAGGCTAGATGTGGGGGAGCCTGAGATCCAGGGATGGATCTGGCAACAGTTGGGAGAGGATTGGGGGTGGGGGGTGTTGGGAGTTGAGTTGGGGCTGGGAAGGGTGGAGGGAGGGATGGAAGCAGGGGAAGTGGTAGTTGGGAAATGTTGGGGCAGGTTGGGGAACGAGCTTACATACGCGAGTGATGGCCTCCGAGCAGAGCTTGGAGATAGACAAGGGGAGGGGCGGGATGTGATGAGGCTATTGGGGACCTTAAAGTAATAACCTGGAATGTCAGGGGGCTCAATAGCTGCTTAAAAAGGAACAAGGTCATGATGTACCTGCGCAGACAGAAGATAGATATAGCTCTGATACAAGAGACTCACCTCACGAGAGAAAAACTAGACGTAGTCCGGAAGAAGTGGAGGGGGACCATAGTGGGTGCAACATACTCTGCCTATGCTAGAGGGGTGATCACTTGGGTGGCACCGCATGTTCCGTTCCAGATACTACAGTCCACAGTGGATGCAGATGGGAGGATGGTGGCAATAAGGGGACTGGTGGAAAATAAAGAAATATGTATTATAAATACATATGCCCCAAACCAAGACACAGTGGCATACTTCAAGACTCTATATAACAAAATGAGCATGTACCTAGCGGGGGCGGTGATTTGGGGTGGGTATTTCAACTGCACGCTAAACCCGAAAATAGACGGATCAGACGGCAAAATAGACAGATCCACCCCCGCTGCCAGGGCGCTGCAGTCAGTATTAACAGATTTTGGGCTGGTGGACGTATGGAGGGTGCACCACCCACAGGGTAGACAGTATTCGCATTACTCAGGCCCACAAAATTTGCATACTAGGCTTGACTATATGTTTGCCACACAGGAGCTGATGGAGGAAATAGCATAGACAGAATATAAAGCGAGGGTCTTATCAGACCAGTAACCATTGACCCTGAGGTGGCAATATCGGCCCCCAAGAGCTAGGATTCTGAAATGGCGACTCAGAGCCGAGGCACTAAAAGATATAATGTTTAGGGAGGATCTGAGAGAAGAGATTACAAATTATTTTGAGATGAACACTGGAAGCGTTGAGTCAGCGGGTACGCTCTGGGAAGCCTTCAAAGTGGTAGTAAGAGGGATAGCTATAGCCAAATCCAAAGGACTACAAGGAGGGATACTAAGAGGACTGAGGCGGAACTAGAACGTGTCCTGGGTTGATGGGGTAGCACCAAGGACGAGGCTGAAACCATACTTAAACTGCAACAGAAATGCATGGGACATTGGGAGAGGCTATGCAATCTGAACTATAAAAAATATGTAGAGAGACAGCATGCGGGAGGAGACAAACCGGGGAGGATGCTGGCATGGTTATACAAAAGCGAGACCCCGATAACCACAATCTGGGCAATAACAAGGGAAGATGGGCAAATAGTGGACACCCAAGAGGGTGTGAATCGTGAGTTCCTGGAATATCATCAACAATTGTATGGGGACGTAGAGAGAAGCGAACGCAGGGAAATATGGGAAACCTTGGAAGACATAAGCATGCCACGAATTAGCATAGAAGAGCGAGAGGACTTGGAAGCCACCATTACCCTAGAGGAACTGGAAGAGGTGGTACATCAGCTACCCACTAGCAAGACCCCAGGGAGGATGGACTCCCTAGTGAATTTTATAAAACGTATAGTAATGAGGTACTTCCCCCACTTTTAGCTATGCTGAATGAGTCATATGATACAGGAAGGCTGCCAGAATCCCTAAGAGAGGCAATCATAATTCCTCTCCCCAAACCCAAAATGCAGGGCAAAGATTGTGGATCTTACAGACTGCTATCGATGCTTAACCAAGATAGTAAAATGCTAACGGTGGTGCGGCAAATAGATTGAAACGGATCATTAATAAACTTATACACCTGGATCAGACCAGATATGTTCCACATAGGAACATATCTGATAACCTTAGGCGATTACATCGAGTCATAGAACATACAAAAGGGGATTTGGGTGAGATAGCGATTGTATCGCTGGACACAATAAAAGCCTTTGACTCAGTAAAATGTCCTTGGCTGATTGCAGCTCTGACTAATTACGGGATAGGGCCAGGGTACCTCAAATGGGTCGAATTACTATATAGTGCACCGCTGGCCAGAGTCAAAACGGGAGCGATAATATCGGAGAGGTGGCAACTCAGTAGGGATACTAGACAAGGATGCCTGTGGTCCCCGATGTTATACATCTTAGCACTGGAACCTCTGGCGATATATCTGAGGCAGCAATACAACATAATAGGGATTGACATCAAAGGGGAGCCGCACTTAGTCTCATTGTACGCAGACGACATGCTGCTCTACTTACGGTACCCTGAAGAGAACCTCCAGTATGTCCTGGAGGTGATGGAGTGATTTGCGTCGCTATCTGGTATAGCCGTGAACCCCAAAAAGTTATGTATATTTCCCCTGGGTAGGTATGTGGGGGTCCCATGAGATCAGCTACCAATCTTACAAACACCATGGGAAACAAACACGTTTAGATACCTCGGGATAGGCATTTACCACACGGTGGAGGCAGAACACCAATACAATACTGAGATTCTGGGAGAAACTCCCCTTGGCAATGCTGGGGAGGGGGGCAATGCTGAAGATGGTGGTGCTGCCGAGATTATTACACTACTTTGGGAATATACCATATCTGATACCAAGGCGATTTTTTGTCAAACTACATAGCATTTGCAGGGACTTCCTCTGGCATGGGATGAGGAATAGAATTGCCCTCTGGAAACTACAAAACGTGTATGAAAAAGGGGGCATAAAATTGCCAAACTATGAGATTTATTATCTAGCTAGCCAACTACAATATGTGGCTAAATGGCTATCAGAAGATCCGACCTCAGAATCCAGATTGTTAAGACTGGAATGTGCCCCATTTTTCCTGAAAGAAGTGATATGGCTGCCCAAATGGGAGATGAGAGAACACCCAGAGATGATGACACTGGGATGGAAAGTAGGGCATAAAGCCTGCCAGGTCATGGAGAACACAACCCCGTGCTCTCCGCAATTGCCACTAGTTGCACTGACAGGAAAAGATGGCCAGCTAATGAAGATGATTAAGAACCACTGGGAACCGGTAGGCATAGCAACAGTGGAAGATGTGAGGCAAGAGGGGAGGATCATGGGATTTGGGATGTTGGTCAAGGAAACAGGGTTGCATAAAGGACAATATATTACAAATACCAGAATGGTGAGGCAGATTAAAGAGACATGGTCTGAAATAACACTAGAGGAGCAACCGGATGCTGCCATAGAAACAATACACGACATAGCAGAAGGAGGGCACAAGATATCTAGAATATATGAGCTGTTGATGTCCAAAGTGGGGATGGAGGTGATACAACTAAAACGGGACTGGGAGGAGGAGGTGTGTGCCCCGATGAGTGATGGGATGTGGGAACGGGCCTAAGGGTGCCACAAGAAAGTGTCAAGGAATGTGATATTACAGCAAATACAGCTATATATAACCCACAGGGCATATATGACACCCAGAGGTTAGCTAAATTTAAAAACGTGGAACGGCAAACTTGCCCCAAATGTGGTGTGGAAAAAGCTAGTATGACGCATATGTTCTGGGCGTGTGCAGAGATTGATAAATTCTGGGAAGAAGTAGCCCATAGATTAGACGAGAAAGGGATTCATATAAATGTTGAAACAGCGTGGGCATGTCTGATAGGAGGGTTCCCTAGACCACGCAAACTGAAACACTTAAGTAAATTAAAGGAATTGGCGTATATACTTGCAAAGCATAGAATTGCCATGGGGTCGAAGGCATGCCATAGACTGAGAATAGAGACATGGTGGAAAGACCTCCAGAAATGGACTGAAGCTGAGACAGCAGTATTGCAAGAAGCTGGCAATATAGGAGGGGATGAAGAAGCGGAGACCCTGACGGCCTGGAGCATGTAGTGGCTACATTGTATGGGCCCACTCAGGACTGGACAAGTGACCAGGACTCAGTGGAGAACATAGTCAAGGAAACCCCTTTGAAAGACGGAGTTGCAGAGGGCGAAGTAGAGTAAGCTCGAATGGGGGGAGGGAATGGTGAGGCAGTAGATATTGATGGACCTGTGTACAATTCGAAACATTGTTATATGTACTGCAAGTTTGGTTGTATGTTGTTTGTTTGCAGCAAAATCAATAAAATTGTTATAAAAAAAGACGGGAATTGCAATAATCCAATTTAGAATGACTCCATGGCCCACCAACAGCTAGATGATCTTTGCGCTATTATCGGAAGAGTGGGTAGCAATAATTTAAGTTGATAGAAAATTGATATGACACTCACAGTGATCTGCAAATTGCAGTTCGGATCCGACTGCCAGATACAGCCAAGGTTTTTGACTTTAGAAGAAAAGGTGGTCTGTACTTTAAACAGAACAGGGCACAGAATGCAAGAGTAAGAACTTCCGCAAAAGACTTTTTGGCCAAACAGGATCATCTATGTTTTAGATGGATTTAGTTGCAGCCTGTTCTCCAACTTTTAATTTTTTTAGCTCAATCTACTTTTCGTTGGATAGCTTTTTTAGGATGTTTAACTCTAATATAAATTTGAGTGTCATCTACTTAAGAGTAATAGCTGAGTTCAAACTGAGAAAAGAAGTTCAATAGAGGCCGAATATAGATATTAAATAAAAGCAGTGAAAGGGATGACTGCTGTGGAACTCTGCATAGAATAGACAGAGAATCCGAGCAATAGGCCCCCATTTTCACCTACTGAGTTTGGTTAGAAAGAATCAAAGAAAGCCACCTTAATGATTCATCAGAGACCATGACAATCTTGGCCAGTCGAGAGATGAGGATGTCAAAATCAACTGTGCTGAGATCACCTTCATTGGCAGCCGTCAAAATATCATCCCAAACTGCCATGAGCACAGTTCCGATGCCATGACCGGGTCTGATCCCCGACTGAAAAATGTTGAGTATCCCATGTTCATTGAGAATGTTTTGAAGTTGTGATGTAACGACTTTTTCACCTATCTTGGAGTGCCACACCAAACCTGCAATGGGTCGGTGGTAGTTGGACAACAGTTTATGGTCTGAAGAAGGCTGCGGTCATTCTTTCACTGTTACAATATTTCTAACAATACAGCGTCCTCTAAGATTTCCCAGTATTCTCCAGAATGTCCGGGAGACTAGCATCACAAAGGGTATGCCTTGTCCTCGTGAGTGCAATGTCATAGAGATAACTCTGATGTACTGTTTTTCCCAGACTTGTGCTTAATTATGAGTTGGTGTCCAAGACAGGAGGACCTCCAGCAAAAGGTCCCACTAGTTTAGGCTGTTTGAGATTCGTTTTTCTGTTAGCTGTGTAAGGTAATTCAATGATGGATGTGTGGACAACATACCTTAAACCAAAAAGTGTAACAACATGTTTAAAAACAAACATTGATAAATCCCAGGGAATATATAATACAGTGTAAATATGTGTATTCATTACTTAGTTTTGTCCTAATGTTCTTCATTACTTTGTATTTATATCTTAAAGATTGTTTTGTCACAAGTTGTAGCATACTGTGGCATACAAACAAACTCTCACTCTCAATGACTCTCTCACGCCATCTCTCTGTCTCTAACACACGCACGCATGCACACAGTAGATACGGGGATCTGTGGCAAACACTCTGGTCAGGTCCATTGGTCACCGGACACCATTTGTTGTGAGCGAGTTGGACAAGAACAGAAGGTAAGGTGCTGAGTCACATTGGATAAGGGAACACATGTAAAAAATAGACATCAATTTATGCAAGGTACAAAGGTTTCAAAGCCAATGATGTGAAAGATTGAAAGAAAAGAGTGTGCACCCTTCTAAATGAAATACATGTTAAAAAAAAAAAAGGATTTGAGATGTGAAGCAGAGACAGTTGGAAACAGTAGAAGGGAGTCAGAGAGGGAGGAGAATGATACACCGATTTTTGTGTCATCCACATATAAGTGAGAAGAGAAAAGGAAATTATTATGGCAGCAGGAGGAGTGTAGGTAGAAGGACAAGAGGTAACCAAGGACAGAGGCCTGCGTCACCCCAAAACAGAGAGACAAAGGGGGAAATGTAGAATCACAGAGAATTGGCACAATTTGAACGAAATGATGCTAACCAGGAAAAGACAGGACAGAGAAACCAGAGGAATAAACAGTGAGGCAACAAATGGAGTCATCAACTGTATCAAAAGCACCCCACATATCAAGAAAAATAAGATGTGCAAAATGCATTGCTAATTGGCAGAGGTATTGTTATTAATTGAGAGAACAGCAGTCTTAGTCAAATGAACAACACTGAAGTTGGAGTGAAGAAGAAAGAGATGAAAGATGAAATCTAACAAAACAGCAAGATGGTTTTAGAGATCGGTTTAAAGAGAATCGAAATAAATGGGATGAGAGAGATGGCCCAGTAGTTAGCAGTGTATGATGGGACCAACACAGATTTTTGAGGATGGGAAGAATAGTAGAATGTTTGAAGGAGATTGTCACAGGGAATAAGACAATCATTAAAAGGGAGAGCGGATAGGGCAGACGTCAGTGCCAACATTCAGGATGGAAGGGGTTCCTTCAGATCAGCAGAGGGCTATACATATCAGAACTAGGTGGTGAGGAGGGGAGGGGAAAGAGAAGGTCTGGACTGGGAACCCAAAGTAGCCCTGGAAATGTTTTTCAAAGTAGCCCCATATTATTATATGCTGGAAGATTTGTAACAAAATCGTTACTTCATCCCACTCAAGAGGCCCATGGTGCAGATGCTGACCAGGAAGTCGCCAGAGTTCCCTGAGAGAAAAGTGCAGAAACTGGGAATGTGGAAAAGAGTGTTTGGAGGGGGAGAAGGAGAAGGATGAAAAAAGTTTGTATTTTTTAGATTTCAAATATTGATATAAATTGTAGCCTAAAAGAAAAAACTATATGGCAGGATCATGGACATGCAGAGAGAGTGTAGACAGTTCAGAACATGACGAAATGATGGGAATGGTTAGACAAAGTACAGATTAGGATTTGGTAGTGTAGCTATTTAGCGAGAAAGAGGATATGCTCATAGGGAAAATGGAGACTGACGAGTCAAGAGATTGCATGAAGCCTGGGATTTCGTACTTTTGCGGTCAGCTTTGCGAAGTAGATTACCTACAGATTTAAGAAAATGTGTAACCCAGCGTTAAGAACTGCGAGAATGGGAACTGGGGGTAAAAGATGAAAAAACATCTCCGGTCAAAAAAAAAGTAGTGCCGAGGTGAATCTTTGGGAGTATAGCAATATTGGCGAGTACATCCAATGTCCGAAACGTGTGCGAAAGTACAAGCTGTGAAAGTCACTATGAAAAGGCACACAATATAGCAGCTAACAATCCCACATAAAGAAGGCTCTTCTGCATAGGCCCAATAAGGCACTAGTAGTCCTGCTTCAGTAAGTTATAATGCATCCACCTCACAGATAAATAAAGCTGTGTGTTCTAAAACAAGATACAGCATTGTTTAACATTAGTTAGGAAAGGTAGAAGTAGTCATCATGATGATGAATGATCAAAACAGTGTGCATTAGCTGAATACACAGGCCTTGAGATCTAGTTAGCTATATCTGAAGCATGAAAACCACTACCCCCTAGAAGAAAACATCAACCAGGCCCTTGCATAGAGACACACACATTCAAAGCTGCAACTTTTCAGAACAGAAGACTGAATGCTGTGCAGTGATTGGATAAGGCCTGTGGGCGAGCATCTTCCCAGGCCTGAGTTGAGGTAGTGAGGTCATGGAAGAGCAACAAAGAAATATATCAGACCCCAGAGCTAAAGGACAAGAAACTGCCCACCGATTGGTAAAAACACACCAGTTTAGCTGGGTTCCCAAGCCTGTGTTCAAAAGAGAAATAACAATGTATGCTCCTAGACAGTACAACTAAAACATACCATAATGAAGGTCACAAGCTGGCAGGAACCAACTGACAGACATTGAAGAGCGTGCTTGTCTAGACAGAATGGTCAAGTTACAACACTGCCCTCTGTAGGATACATTGCACTAGGAGAACTCCAAGTGTTAAGAATAAGTCATGCAAAGCACCATTACACATGAAGTAGAATCGATTAGGAGTCAGTGATTTTCGTAGAAGCTCACATATAACTCTCACAGCAGGTACACAATAGTAGTAAAGACAGGTTTATGAAACCACACGTTATATAAACACACGTACATATATAGAGAATGAAGACTGCTAGCAGCTAAGCCCCATCTCGTAAGGTCTAATGCAGTACAGGTTAAATCATGAGAAAGGAAGGGCCAGCAAGTAAAGTTTCCAATGACAAGTTACAAAGTGTTCTGGAGATATACAGTTCACAATGGTGAGAACAGTAAGGTGGTGCCAATCTCTTAGGTCAATGGGAAAGGATGTAAAAGTATTATGTCAATGTCACATTTCAATGTCACACTGTCATATCTCACATAGGGATTGGTTGAAATGTATGTAGTGATTTACTCCACACATACTCCTCCTGGAACAACCAATTACAAGTTGAGCTGCTGGAATGATACTTGTTTAAAAGACTGTTATCCAATGAGAAAACGTGTGAAAGGAGATGATCTCAATTCAAATGAACTAATATTTTAACAGTCTAATTTAGCCACAATATAAACCAATAATGTTAGGGAATGTATGGTAGTACCTATAGTGCAAATGACAACATTGAATCAGAAGCCTGGACATTGCAATTCCTTTGTAACATTTATTGTCTTTTGCTTTCTGTAATTTGCTATAAAACCGGCCATTTTATGTTTTGTAGTCTAATGTCTTTTTAGATGATTTCCTGCATAGGCTGTTAAAATACCTTTTGTTTTTCTCATATCTCCTGCATTCATTTTTTGCTCTTTTGGATTGATTTGTAGTACTTGGAGAGGGACTTGCCTTACATGATCAAAGACAAAGTTAGGGAGGACAGAGGAGAGAAAGTCGATAAAAGAAATTAAAGAGAGAATAGAAAAAGAAAACAGAGTTCCCAAAAATAGAAGTCACGACAAAGATAAACAGGAGGATAGGAGGAGGTGGCAAGCAGGATGAGGGGAGGGAGAAGAAAACGAAAGAATAGTGGTTGGCATTCGAATGTGGAGAAAATAAAATGCATCACTTCCTGATGGAAAGAGAAATTGAGGTCAAATTGGGAAACAGAAACTTGGGGAGGAGGACATGGGCATTTAGTCATGTTGAAAGTATATTAACCATAAAGGAGAAAGAGGGTACAGTGTGAATCATAGTGAATCTTAAATGCACCAAGTAAAAAAGAAGCAGAGTACATTGGGAGAACAGATTTTAGTAAGGAGAGACAACATCACATCAGAAAGAGGAAAGAGGAATACATGGACAGTAAATGTTGAGCAAAGAAATAGAAAGAGGTTTAGAAAAGGAAGATTAAATGTGAGTCAAATGATATGAAAGCATGGCCGACAGAATCTGCGAGCAGGGGAGCCAGTTGCATTGAGCCAGTAACTCATGCCGCCATCTCAGCCTGTATGGTCGGGAGAATGGAAACATGAAGATGGAGTGGTAGTAAGAGCAGGATGAATAGATGTGATGTGTGGAAGAGTCCAGATTTCAGTGAGACACAGGAACTGGAGACTAAGCCTGAAGGAAATATTAAGAATGGAGGTGGTTTTGTTTCACATATAACAGGAATTCCAAAAGGCAATGGAGACAATAGTGGCAAGTGAGATATGGATCTGAGGACAGATTTGATTACCATAATGGGCAGTTTCTGAGAGTTTGATGCATCTGAGGACAGATTTGATTACCATAATGGGCAGTTCTGAGGAGTTTGAGGGTCATGGATTACGATGAGGATTGATGCAGTGTTGGATAGGGGCAGTCATGGTGAGATAACATATAAGAAAACAATGTAACGTGCTAAGGAAGAATGCATAAGGCAAGCGTGGGCAGGAAGTAAAGCAAGCTTGACATTATTTAGTACCTTTCATTAACAAGACGTATTCTTGACTTTCAACCGATATTCTGAGCTTTCTGAAGCAAGAGGCTGCATATTTAGGAATGTCCATGCTTACACAAATGCATATTTGGGTGTGGTTAGGTAGGGCTAGGCCTCTGTCAGATCTTTTGTTGGTGCATGTTTAGAGGTATTGCAGGTGCTCTGTTAGGCATGATGAGTGCATCCTGCTCGAAGCTAAATTCCAGCAGCGGCCTTAGTTTAGGATCCAGTGGAGCTGGCAAACAGGGGTGAGCTTTCTGAACATTTCTTTAGAAAACAGGTTTTGTTTCCCTGCTGCTTGGTATATTAAAGCGTGTTCTGCTTTAGTGGTGCATTGCATTGTTCTTGTCATATGATTATTAGTGTTGCTTATAGCTGCCTCTGTGTTGTCAAAGTACGTAGGAACTAGGTTAATGATCCGTAATGGCCACTGTGTCACTGTTGGCAGAGCACATTCTGCCGACCTTTATTTATTTTATTGACTGTGACCATTACGATGATGTAGACCCAGAGCTGCAGCAATAGTTAGCAGACCAGGGTGGGAGGAGCTGCACGAAAGGTCACACGGCATTCATAGCTTGACATGCATAAATGATTGAAAATATATTTGCAATTAACAATAAAGTAAAGGAAGTGTGTACTGCACTCTTTGTCTGCCAGGGGCGGTGCAAGCACTGGGATCACTAGGCTGCTGACTAGGGTGCTGGCCCGCAGAGGGCGACAAAGAGCAGATGTTTCCCTCTGCTTTAATAAAGTGCAAAAGAGATGTAAACCAATCTGACTTAAAGTAGCTGCAGAACCATAGGGTGGTGCCCTGCTGCAAATCATAGTGCTCACATTTCTAGGCTTCTTCAACATGGCAGTGGTCTTGGGGCTATTTATTGACCCATGTTTTTGAGCAGCACAGCAGATGGGCTATCTCAAATAAAAGCTCAGATGCCAAGCAGTAGGAAATGTTGATTAAACAACTTTGTCAGAACGGTACGACGTCCTTTCATCGCATGATGTTTTTTCACAGGGTTTTTTTGCTGCACATTATTTTTCAAAATAAACCATTGAATTTAATTTAGGGGGTAAATTATACATATGGGGTGCGAGTGTTTGGAAATAAATACAAATTAAAGAAAATGGGGAGGTTGGGGGGACCACCCCAAAAAATTATTTCAAACAAATTCAATGGGTTTTTTTATTAAAACAATGCAGTAAACAGCCTGCGAAAAAACATCCAGCGATGAAATGACATGGAACTAGGGCAGTGACACCAGATGAGTAAAGAATCATGGTAGAGTCCTCCTGGAACTTCTCGTGGCAGAGCATAGGTCAAGTGAAGGGCACCACATGGGTAGGAACAGGAGGGAGATGGGATGAGCATAGGGTCCTCTTGCAAGTTCAGCAGGGCCTTATCCACATCATCTCAGAATAGCTCAAAGTGTGCTGTGCTCACAGTACATTTACTAAGAAACATGTTCCTTCGCATGAACAGCCTGATGGCTATGACATTTGGCAATACTGAAAGGGCCAACTCTGAGTTCTGCCCATAAAATGGATTTGTTGCAGCTTTTTCTCTCAAGTGGAAGTAATTAATATTTATCTATGCAACTTTAAAACTACTTCATGAATACATAGATTTTATGGGTACCTATGCTAGTTGAAAGTTTAAATTCTTTGTATTTGGGTGAATTCACAGCTGCACACATAATCTAGCATTTCTTGGAAAGTTAACAAAGATTCCAATTAATTTGTAATCTTTATTGCGCCAACATTCAAAGCAATACTGAACCGTAGAGGTCAAGCCTTGCTGGTTTTGCCAGTATGTTTACATCCAGTGCAGTTTATAAATCCAATAGAAGCATGGTTGCTGAGAACATGTACATGTTGAGGATAAATGCATAGCACTCAACCTGTGAAAGGTTCAGGTGGTTCTTCTGATATTAAAATGTTGGTCAAACATTAAATTTACAGTGAAAGGCATTAAAGGAATTCAATATTTTGGAAGGTCGTACTAGCAATATGATAACTGAAAAAAAGGTCTGACCCTTTAAATTAATGTCACTTAAAAGCAGGGCCAAAGAAACTAATAATGAAAGGGGAGTGCTATTGGACATAAAGAATGCTTAGTGCACCTTGCCTGTAGTGCCTTTGTGCTCCAAAGGGCTACATATGCAGCAGCCAAGCTGCACTGTCCTATAGTTGTAGGACTTGCTATCTGGCTGTCCCCTCCCATCTGGGCAGACTTGGGAATGAAGACCTTTTGCAAGTGGCAAATGGATGTGTTATGTGCAGTCCTCAACAACTGAGCTTACCACCTCATCTGCTTCACATGGCCCTTCCACCCCACACAAGTACATTTGGTAATGTGCTAGAGTGCAGAAAAAGTTTGCACAGTGCCCCCTCTGAAGGCATCATGAAGTAGAGAGAGGCAACAACAGAATGAAGTTTGGGCTACACAACCTTTATTAAAAATAAAAAATAAGGTTGGAAGAAGGTTTAACTTGCCCTATGCTAAGGTGGGGTTCCCTAACTACCTAACTGAAATGAATGATTGTCTGTGTCAGAAAGTACAAAGCAAATGGCTGTCTGTGTCCAAAACCTATACTTGTCCTCACATCGAATTGTATGTAATGTGAAGGGATGTCAGCATCAAATGAGAGTGTTCAAAATAACTGCGCAGAGTTTCTTCCAGCTCTCAGGTGGAAAAGGGGTCTTCCTTTCCCAAGGTTCAAACTGTTCATGTTGCCAAAGAGGGGTTTCCTTTCACCAAGCTTTCCAGTCTTCCAATGTTTCAAAATAACACAATTCCTTGGGATATTCAATGGTACAACATATAAAGTTCAGTTCTTCAATTTCAGTGCGCACAGGTTTTTTCCTTTATTCAATCATAACAATCCTTAGGTGGGTGCATTCAGTCTAGGTGCAGTTGTCGGACCACACAATCCACCCATTACAGGTCACGCAACCGACACACCTTATCTGAATCTGTTTCATAGATATCTTGCCACAGTTTCAGCTTCACAGTGAGGCTTAGCTTAGTATCCTTTCAAGTGCCCTTGAAGCTTTATCATCAATTGCTTGGTCAGTATTCACTTGTTGAGTAGTTTTCACTTGTCAAACCAACATAGGCTATACAATTTCCTGTTACTCAGTTACTGTTATAATTCTTTTACACAATCCAGCATAAGCTTCCCAGTACACTTTCCTTCTAGGAAACTTATTCTCTGCTTCAGGTTTCTTGATTAAAGTACATGGTGCCCTTTTCCCAGGTTTCTCTTGTATGCAGGCTTTGTTATTATCATATTTCCTTTGCACAATTATTCTTGACTCTTGGCAATGCTTGCTTATTTAACCCAGTTCATCTTGGCTCTTGGCTATACTTGTTTTTACAGATTTTCGTTATGTTCATTACTTTTCCACAATGGTTTCCTTATATTCAATTCAGATATTCAAAATGAAATGTCTTTTCCACTAAACCGCCCATCCACTGTGTCCGGGGACCCCTTTTCACCCAGGCAGCCACACCAGCCTTTACATGGTCTGCTTTCCACTTTCTGTGGCTCTCTGAGAATCCTCTCTGCTCGTGGTCTGCTTGCACTGGTTTCTCGAATAAAGCAGCTTCAAGCATCCAAGCTGCGACATCAGGGCTTCTGTAAGCTGCAGTCATCAGTCCTGCACCTGTACAGGTTCAGGAGTCTCTCCAATGGTCCCGGTATCTTTGCTCCGTGCCGCACTGCTTTCTCAGCTCCGCCTCAGACTGGCAATGAGCCCCTCTCCCTTGTTGCACCGAATCACACTCTCTGTACCTCCAAGCATCTTGGTAAGGTGCCTTCGCACCACCACATCTTCTGCCTTGGAATTCTCCTTTACACCCTTTATTGTGCTTCTCTCCATGCTTCTCCTCAAGTCTCTCAATGTAGCCATTCTTAAAGTTACCGGATCCATGATAATGAGCCCAACAACTAGGCTGCTCATGTTTCTTGTTCCAGTCTGTCGTCTCTGTTAATGGTGGCCACCTCGACTGAGTACCTGAGTGGTGTTGGTGTGAGTAGGAATCTACAAAAAGAGAATGTATAGCTCTTGTGTAGCTCTTCTTCGTCCCGGTACCTGTCTGATGTTCACCGGGAGATGATTTATGAACAGGATAGGGAAGGGACTGGTAATAACCTACAAAGGCCTGGCAGATATTGGGTTCCTTGGAAAAGGTAAATGGGGTATACCATGTCTCACCCAAGGGTGCCTCATCCCCACTCCCCAACTCTCCACCACCCTGGTGATCCTCCCTCGCATATCCACCCTCAGGGTCAGGATCTGATAGCAACAGCCTTTCCCTGGCCACCTGGGAGGGGGATATATTGGGAATGAAGTGAGGATGGCCTCAGATTCCTCACAACCCCCTGTACCTGTCCCACTCACGGGACAGCACATGGTCACTGGTAAGAGGTGCTAATTAGGTCTGAGTGTCATATAAAAGAAGTGTTCTTCACATGCATGGGAGGTTGCCGGCTGCATGGATCTAGACCGTCACTGTCCATGCTGTGCAAGTTATCTACTGACAAAGCTTGCTGTGGCTCTGACCATGTTGCACCAGTAATATTTAGTGGAAGAACCTACACATACTATACCTGTACCAGTGTGTGAAGGAAGCGTGAACTGATCCTGTATGTGACATAACTACAATTTTGAGTGCCGTGTGCACAGACCCTTGCAACCAGTTGCGCTGCCAACGCTGTACTTGTGCATATTGGTGAGGGGAAACTTACACTGGCCCTGGCATGCTCTTTTCATGGTACTGTACCGACTCTTCCCATGTTGTAGCTGTTAGTAAGGGAAGCTTTCAGTGACCTGCACGTACTATATCTGTTAATAAGAGAAGCTTGCCTGGCCCGATTCATGCTGTCCATGTACCCATTTGTTGGGAAAACATGTAATAGACTTGTCCATGCTATACTTATACCGACTTGTGAGGGAATCATTTTTTTATTTATTGTTACATTTATAAAGGGCGCCAAAACCCTGAGTCACCAAGGTGCTTGTTGCAGAGTGGGAAAAGGGAGGATAAGGCATAGAGGAAAGGGTTGTGGAGGACATGGTACAGGGTGCAACAGATAGAGGCAAAAAGGTCCAGTAGAGAAATTGATTGTAGAGCCACGTTTTATAGAGTGGCCTGTCCACTCTAAACCTGTACTTGTTTGTGAGCGATGCCTGCATTGACTTTTTAGTGAGGCAACTTCCACTTGACCATGCTGAGCATTTGTGAGAGAAATGCGATCTTCTATAAATGCTGTGTCGGTTTGAGATGGAATCCTGCACTAATCCCGTCCATGCATCATATGTATTTGGTTGTTATGGAAGCTTGTAGTGACCATGCAATGCTGGACATGCTTGTGGAAAGAGTCCAATGGCTCTGCCCATGCAGCTCAGGATGGGTTTTGAGAAAGCTTGCAATAGCCTGGTCTATGTTGTAGGGAAACATGTGCTGGTCCTCTTCAGAAAGTAACTTTATGCGCTGCTTTTGTGAGGTAAGCTCGCACTTTTGGAAACCTTGTATCACTGCTGCCTAGACTGTGATTTATGGGGGCCTGTGAGGGAATTTGGACCTGCTGCTTACCATGTGGTACCTATTTGCTGTGTAATAGTAGCTTGCAGTTTTGCTGATCATGATGTATCAGTCCAGTGTGTGAGGGAAGCTTTCAGTCGTGCTACGTGTGTGGTTTCTGTTCTCTGTCTGAGGGTCACTTGCGCTGATACCCATATGGTGCTTGCCTGAATATCAGGGAAGTTTCAACGTCTGATGCATGTGTTGTCTTTTCTGTGGGTAAATAAAGATTGTACTATGTGTGCCAGTACTGTACTGTACCTGTTTAGGGAGGTAAGGGTACAGTGTGGCATACATTCATGAACCACAATTAATTACTTTACAAAGAAAACTCAGTATTACCAGGAGGACATTTTCTGGTCAGTTTGTGAGAAATGGGACATTTTTAAGAACATTGGGCCAGTAAAATGGGTTAAAACTCTCGGGTGCATAACGCACAAATCCCCTCCTTAGAAAACCTGGTGGAAGCAGAGCGTTCACCTCATCCCCATTCAATCTTGTGGCAGCCTGGCCAGGAAGCAGAGCCACTGTCCCATTGCCGTATCTGGCCCTAATGGCAGCCATTGGCGGTCATCGGCTTGTTTAAAGAATGTTCACCAGGTGGATTTCCTGAAACACCAGATGGTGCTTTACATAGTGTACCACCTCCCTAGGGATGACGGTGCTGCCTCATTCCTGTTTTCATCTCCATCTGTGAAAGTCCAAAGGTTATTCCACCCACTCACCTGTGAATGTAGTCAAAGGGTATTTCTCTACCATCCCTGATACCTGGAAAGAGGATGTGAAGGGGCTACCACTGCTCAGAGCTAGCGGTGGTGGTAGTAAAGCTACTGAGAGCCACTAATACCTTCTCACTTTCAGTGCTTCAAGCAGCGGTTTCTGCCACTGTCTTTAGTGGAGACTTAATGGCTGTAGGTGGAGACTGGGCAGAGGTAGAGATACGTCAAGCAAAGTCAGTGCCAGTTTCATCTCCAAATCGGGGTGCTCGAAGAGAGCCAGTGGGGATGGAGGAAGGAAGTGCTAGCCTCCTTACAACAAACTTGAAATAAATGCATACTGTATGTAATTGAAGTGGCCCACAACAGCCCGGAAAACAGGTGTGTGTGTGTGTGTGTGTGTGTGTGTGCGTGCGTGCATGCGCTTGCCTTTGTGTTTTTATGCCTAATGGTCATTATTTTCAATTCTTCTGATAGCATAGATTTGTCATGTTTCTGCCTCTTTGTATTGCAAATCCTTCTTGATCTGATCATGGTTTATAATTCATCCTATATATTATATAGTGTGTGTGTGTGCACGCGCACGCCCGCAAGATGTTACCTTGTTATGAAAACGCCTACAAAATTACGAAAATATTGCAGCTTGTGAACGCGGTGGGCAAGACATGCATGTGAAGCGGTGAGAACAAAGCCAAGTGCGGCAAAAGCCCTTGCCCTGGCCATGGGGATGGCCACCACCAGCACCCCCAGGAACAGCATATGCTTTCATCACGAGTACATGTTTTGAAGTCATGGCATGCTCTACAGGTAGTGAAGCTGGTCAGTGAGAGTCTGCGCAGTGGAACCAGGCGACGTATTGAACCATTGCAATGTGCCCACGAGGGGAGAGAAGAGCTATTTCAGCTAAGTCACTAAATACTAAACAAGAATTCAAAGGGTGTCAACAAGAGAGGAAAAGTAAAAACAGCTGAAAAAAAGATGCAGGAGCTTCAAAGAGTATGCAAATAGCTACGGAAATGCTTAAAACTGAAAGAAATCCAAGATAAATTATTAAAACAGCATTTACTCAACATTAAAGCTCCACAAACCAGAATGAAAATAACTGTCGGCTTTAGGACAGATAACTTAAAGACATGAGCTACACACACACAGATGCTGGAGAGGGTCGCTTCATTCCTAAACGGAGGGAATTGTGGTAGAGAGGAGATGCCACCTTTTCCAGGAAGAATGGAAGTGGCGCTGGCACGACACGCCAGTTAAGCGGCAGGTGGCGGGAGAGAGCTGAGGGGTCTAAAAGATATGAAGCATTCCCGCACACTAGGGGTGCAGTTCTGTGGAGACTGATGTACCTGCTCCCCAGATAAATTAATAACCAAGCAGGAACGAATCTGTAAGAAAAGGAATCATGCTTTATTGTTACAGGTACAGAACCGAAGGTAGGGCAGGAGAGCAGGGTAAACACATCCTTCTGATTTGAACTCCATCCTGCCTCTAACGGTCTTTCATGGAACCCAGAAGACTCTCAGCTTCCACATTCCACTTTAACATTCCACAATACCGCACCACTCATGCACTCGAACAGACACAGGGAAAGTGCCCTCCCTGACACATCTGAAACAAACAACAGCTAGGTTAAACCCTCAATTAAGCTTCTGTACAATGTGCAACAGGATAATTAACATGTCAAGAATAACAACACGTCCTTTTGCCCTGTCCTGCCATGCCAAGGTTTCAGGCAGTCATTTGGGGGTCGAAGCTGCGACCTCTGGGTTGCAGTTTGCAAGCCCTGGGGACGTCCTTGCAACCCCAATTATTTAAATCAATAACAAAATAAAAAAAATAAAAAAATAACAGAAGCTCTTGGTGTAGCGGGGGTGCCTGCCACACCATGGCAAGGGGGTCCGCGGCCTAGTCCTCACCCATCAGGCTTTAAGGCTGGGCCGGGGAGGCCCTCAGTAGGGGTTGGCATTGGAGCTGACCGTGACATGTGGCACATGTCGAATGCTATGTTCAACTCAAACCCCCTCTCCCTCGGCTTCCTTGCAGCTCCCATAGAGGAACCAGGAAACTCTCACAGGTTCCTGGTTCCTGTTTGTGATCAGCACAGAGGAGCCGAGCGTGGCATGGAAGGATGGACCAAAGCTGCAAGAAAAAGGCAAGAAGGATTTTAATGTATTTTGCATGTGTGAAGTGCGTGTCAGATGTATGTATGTGAATGGTTGGTGAATGAGAAGTAATGTAATGTGATGTGTGTTTTTGAATGTTGTGGGTGGGTGTGTGCCTGTGTAGAGCATGTAATGAGTGGATGTAAGAGAAGGTGTGAGTGAGTGACTGGTGGGTCAATGAGTATGAATGTGATGGTGTGTTTTTGAATGTTGTGGGTGGGTGTGTGCCTGTGTAGAGCATATAATGAGTTGATGTAAGAGAAGGTGTGAGTGACTGGTGGTTGAATGAGTATTAATGTGATGGTGTGTTTTTGAATGTTCTGGGTGGGTTGGTTTGTGTGCCTGTGTAGAGAATGCAATGGGTGGAGGTAAGAAAAGGTGTGAGCGAATGGTGGGTGAATGAGTATTAATGTGATGGTGTGTTTTTGAATGTTCTGGGTGGGTGAGTTGGTTTGTGTGCCTGTGTAGAGAATGCAATGGTGGAGGTAAGAAAAGGTGTATGAGTGAGTGACTGGTGTGTGAATGTGTAAGAATGTAATGGTGTGTTTTTAAATCTTCTGGGTGGATGGGTGTGGGCCTGTGTAGAGAATGCAATTGGTGGAGGTGCGAACAGGTGTGAGCGAATGGTGGTTGAATGAGTATTAATGTGATGGTGTGTTTTATGATTGTTCTGGGTGGGTGGGTTGGTTTGTGTGCCTGTGTAGAGAATGCAATGAGTGGATTTAATAAATGTTGTGAGTGACTGGTGGGTGAATGAGTATGAATGTGGTAGAGTGTGTTTGAATGTTGCCGCCGAGTGAGTGGCAGTGTGCCAGTGTGGTCAATGCAGTGTGAATTAATGTGAGAGGGGATGTATGGGTGAGTGCCTGGTGGGTGAAAGGGGATGCATGTGTGCATTTGTGTGTAAGGCCCTGGAGACAGGGGATCACTAGAGCATTTTTGACACATCCTTTAGTGATTTTGCATGTTTTTACTAGTATTTTCGGGCAAAGTGAACTTCATGTGTGTCTTTACCTGGCTAGCCTGGCATTTAGATGCAGTCATTCTAGCCATTGCTTACTGTGGCATGACATGTTCACTTTGCATCTGTAAAAAAGCAAGCATGATAAGTAGTGTTACCTCGCTAGACTGATGTTTTGGTGTTGAGGGCTATACATATTTGACTGTAACATGACTTTTTATTAACTGAGCATTTATGATGAGTCAAGCATGATAAGTGTTTTTATGGGTCTAGACTGGCTTACATTGGAACCAGTTTGGACAGGTTTGTGTCACTTTTAATGGGCAAACCAACAGGAGTATGTTCTTATATATTAGTACTGATATATATTGGCAGATTCGGTTTTGTGCCCAGTGTCAGAAATTATTTTATAAAAAACATCATAAAGCGAACATGAGTATTGTCTTTTATGGGAATACTAGCATAGGTCGGTGGAGCCAGCATGGACATGTTTGGGCACAGCAGCATGAACATGTTTTTTTATACTGGTATATATTGCAGGGAAATGCCCTGTGCACTTTTGATGACTTGCATATATTGTACTTTTATCATGATTTACCCAACACTCTAGAAAACCAATAGTTGGCCTTTTACCCACATTGTTGGCCTTTTACCTAAATTGTCACAGAGTGTGTGCTGTGTAATACACCATTTAACCCATTATTGGAAACCTTTTCTCCGGGAAGGGGGAAGAATCCCCCCTGAACTCCAAACCCATTTGTGTTGGTTCGGGCTCCCTCGCTATTCTCGGTCGCAATCATATACTTGTGGAAAATATTTACACCCTCCAACAACTCACCAGCCACCACTGGTGAGTGGTATATTTGTGTACCAGATACCGGTCACTTCTGTCTACTTGTTACGTGAGAAATGTAAGCTTTGATTAAAAGCCATATTTACTTCTTTCACTTGTATTATTGCATGCAACTACAGTGGCATAATAATTGTGGACATTGCACACACATGGTGGTCCAGGCCGGCCCAGGGTGTGGCGTGCCCTGTGCTTTCTTAAGGAGCTTGCAGGCCCCCACACCATGGCTCGCAGGGGGGGGCCCAAATGTTGTGCTATGCCATTGTCCGTCAAAGGGGTAGTATGCAGTGCGCACCTTGATGTCTGCCATTGAGTCCCTGGGAGAGAAGCAACTTGTGGGTGTCTTCAATTTAAAATAATTGTGTGATGCAACAGATTTTTGTGTGCAGCAATTATATTACATTAAATGGTGGGGGCTTTTTAAGTCCTCTGGCACCTAGAAATACGCTTAGATAATACAAATGATCTGGGGGGGGGGGTCTTGGGTATTATACTCCAGCAAAGATAACATTATCAGGTGCACTCCCTTCTGTGCACACAGACCACTCTAATAGGTTTCTTCTATTGTAGTGGTAGCTGAATCATATATACATTTATAACCAGGGAATTTTGTTGATACTAAAACCTGGTCAATTATTTAATTTTCAGGTCTTGCTCGTGCTGCTTTTTGCTCCTGGGAAACAGCAGAGCATGCCTCCCCAGGTAAGTGCTTATTTGGCTTGCTGAACACAAAAACACCACGGATAATGAGTACTTCTGTGGCTGTTGATCTATAGATGTTTCATACACTAGTGTCACGGTTTTATTACACAGCACAATCCAGCCAGGGGCAATGAATATGGCGTACAATAAAGTGCTCTTTATTTTTAATAAACAGCAGGTTCTTTTCTGTTTGAGTAGGCCTCCAACCCGTCTCGCACCCAACCTCCACAAACACCCCTTGTCACAATGGACCAGGAACCAGGCCGGTGTGTATCAATAAGATATGTATTAATTTATTATTTAATTATAGGAAAATCAAACAATTTTACACCCACTAATGTTGAGGTACACAATTACACTAATCTCTACAAAACAATTTGGTTCAGATATACTGTTACAATACTCACATTCTTTAATGGCAACACAGAACAAGAGACATTTTTAGAAAGAGATGGCACCAATGGTTTAGCACTCTCCCCTGCAACACTCACCCCCAAACCTTATCTAACTTGATTCCTTTGAATGGAAAGCAGTAGCGAGGAGTAGGGATAGACAGAGAAAATTGGATTTTGAGTAAAGTCCACCACCCCCAGATGGGGAGTCAGCAAAAAAAGTGAAAACCAGTTTTTGGCGCAAAATGGCAGAATCAGATTTTGATTATTACTCACACAGCTATGGGACAGAATGAAAAGAAATGTGTGTTGCTACAATTGAGATAGGGAAGCTTAGATACTACTAATCAGCACACCAGGGCAATAATAGAAATAAATTAGTGGAAATCGGTTGTGGGCAGAAAGCAAATACAAAAGGAAAAATACAAACAGCAAATGGAAATTCGTTTTACCCAGGATTTAAAATTACATGCATCTCAGGGAAGGGGTATACCTCAGAATAGGAAAATTGGTTTTCATTGACATGGACAGAGACACATAACAGATAGGCTTGTAGACAAAAGGGATTGCTCTCAATGGGACTACGGTTTGGGGTCTTAATAGAACAGAAGAACATAGGATGTTGTGGAGTAATGCACACAATACACAGCAGAATTCGGTTTTCAGTTACATGGAGACTAAATCTTTTGAGGCAACACTTTAATTACTATAATTATTAAAGAAAGACACAAGGGACAAGGTGGTTAATTTCCAATGTTAACCAACTTTTACTGTGAATTTCAATGGGGGAATTAATTGATTTACTCAAAAATATGCTAAGGATTTACACAGAGACTGAGAGGTTTACCAAAGGAAATACGCTAACATACACAGGCTAAATACAGATTCTTATATGGGAAGGTGACAGATTTACACTAGCAATGTGAGGTTTTCAATGGGGTTTTCAATGGGGTTTTCTATGGGGGTTCAATTTGTTTTTCAAATGGTTTTTCGATGAGGCTTTCCATGGAGTTTTCAATGGGTTTTCAACGGGTACAACGCTCCAACAAGGAAGGGCTTATGCAATTTAGGGCTGGAGTTATTTGCTACTTACAAAGTAAGCCTTGGTTTGGGATTCTGGAAGGTCAGTTGGATCGCAGGACACTCTGGACAGCTAGGCAAGGGATCTGGTCACTGCACTCTCCTTGGTATGGTTTAGCTGCCACCTCTCTGTCCTCATTCTCCTATACCCCCGGATTTTTATGTGTCTGTCCTCTGACCTAGTAAAGTCCTCCTTATATAGCCCAAATGACATCAATCACTTTACAATCTATGGGGAATACTCTATAATTACCACTAACCCTTGCATAGGACAGTTTGCCATTCTTCTCTCTGCGCACTGGCATGATTGGTACAAGGGAAGAGAGCCCTGTCTGTCTATTGGCATTTTATTACCCTTCTTTGTTCTCTTGGCCACTTTCGGACAAAAACCCAGTTATGTCTCATAAGTTCATATTTCTACTAGCCCCTGACATATGCATTAGATACATGGTTTGAGGGAGTCATATGGAATTTAATAAGCCAATTGCCAACTCCATACGAGATAGCATGGACCTTTGGCACATTTTTGTCATTTTCTTAAATTGTATAATATTTATGACTTTGCAAATGATCACACATATTCCTACTTTCACCTTCCATCTTTCCATCAAGTCTCATACTTTTCACATCTTCCAAGCAGCCAGAAACTAGTCTAAACTGGCCATTTCAGTCACCAAAGTCCTCGGAAATGCACTATAGCTCTTAAAACCGCCTGGAAATTAAAAAAACATAGCATTAATTGACATTATTTCTCATTCTAGTTGTTACAAAAATGCCTTAAAACGGACTCAGTCCTTTAATGTCAATTTGGAGGTTCACTCCCCCTCTGTGGAAGGGGAATTTTATCCCCCACAGCCAGTGACCAGAGATTTTCATTACACCCTTTGAAGTTGTCAGTTTGTCCTTGGTAGTGGGTGCAGGAGGAACTAACTTACTTTCCTTGAACTCCCTGAGCCCCTGCCTTCAAGTCTGGCAGAGCAAGGAATTATAACGCCCTCCAGTACATCACATGTCATTGCAGGATGATTCACTAGTAGGTGTGACTTTTAGTGGAGAGCAGGGTGCTTTCAATTAAGAAGTTTCCTGCCTGAGCCCAAAAACTGTTTTTTTATGGTATTGTGAGCGTCTTCCAAGGTGATTGATGTATTGTGGGTGGAAACATAAGATATATTGCTTAGTCAACCCCCTCAAACAGCATTTTCCATTGACATTTCTGTGCGAGCAACGCTATCCTTTTACAGTGGTTTTTTAGAGTCATTTCTTTATTTTTTACATGTGTGCATGCTGTTTCTGCATCTGATGTTTGAACTCCTATCTTGTATGTCACAGGATTCTTTAATCTGTCCCTTTTGAGTGAGTTTGCATTTGCTGTTGGTCCATTGACAATGAGGGGTAGGCCCCCTTCCACAGGGTTCTTTGGTTTGACACTGAATAAAAGAAAAAGCCAAGCCGATTTTATTTGCAATGTTTTAAAGGGCAGATGTTCAAGTTAAATGGAAAACAAAAGCTGTGTCTGGTTGTAGGATTGCAATTGTTGCCCCTCATGTGAATGAAAAGTACAATAAGGCTATTTTGGATGCAGTGCATAACGTCATGTCATTCAAATGAAACAAAAGCAATCCAGGGCTGTTTTTGGGATACAGTGCATACTTTATGTCATTTAGGTAAAACAAAACAATGCAAGGCCATTTTTAAATGTAGTTCCCACTACTTGTCATTCAGGTGGAACAAAACAATGGTGGGCCATTTTTTTGGATGCAGTATTCCAATGCTTGCCACTCATGTGACAGGGAAAGCAAAGCACTGCCATTTTTGGTGCAGAGTTTCAATGTGGTTTTTTCAGGTGAAATGAGATTTCTTTTTAGGGCCGTTAAATGCACCCCACAAATCCTCCCCCTGCTCTTCCAACACTTTGTTGGGGAAGAGCAGGGCAGAGTGGGGGTTCCTTTGCTTTGGCGTAATTTTCCTTCCTCAGGGAGTGGGCACCCATCGCTGGGTTGAGGGTATGGCTTGGCACCCCCTTTCCTTCCTTCTTTTGGGAGTGGGCACTCCAGTCTCCCCTTCCTTCTTTGGGTTGGAGAGTGTGGCACGGCACCACCTTTCTTCCTTCCATTCCAGGTCCCTGGGGTCCTCTCCAGGCTGGAATTTATGGATGTTAGTTCTCTAATAGAAGATTTTAAAAAAACAAGTTTCAGTAATTTTTAGAGACATTTTTCCCCGAAGATTTACAAAGATTTTAAAACTAACAACTTGCAATTTTTATACATCAACTTTTTTTTTTCTCCCTTTGTATAATAACACCAAGATAAATACTCCCCGTTTTATATATATATATATATATATATCTAAGTATATATATATATATATATATACATATACATACTTCCGTCTGATTGTCCCTCCTTTATTTTCATTCCTTGGACGGTTACTCTGCTCGCTTTTCAGCTGGCTCATCAATCAGTCACAAAGCGTGTCTGGGATGACCGCTTTTCAACTGATTGATGTAGACCCATTTTTCTTCTGTCTGTTCTCCTTTGGGGATGCAGATCTTATAGGCAACAGGTGAGATTATGTCTACAATTTCAAAGGGGCTGCACCAGGAAGGGAGGAATTTCCTCTCCTTGGTCTGGTTCCTTTGAAAATTGTACAAGTAGACCCTGTCTCCTAATTGATATTCCTTTTTAGTAGTCTTTAAATCATGGTGGGTTTTCATTCCCTCTGCCGATTTTTCCAGATTCCGCTGAGCGTACACAAAAGCATTTTGCAGGTGTTTTCTCAGATTCTCTGTCACGAAGGCCAAACTCCAAGGCGCAGAAGCGACGCAGTACCAACCACCCCCACTTTGGTCGCGGAGCCCGCAAGTCAGAGCTTACACGGGTTTCCTGGACCAGAGCAGGGAAGGAGGGTTAGGGTCTCGATGGTTGGATAGGTGGGGGGAAGTTAGGTAAACCGGATTGAGGGTAAGGTTGAGGTTATGGGTAGGAATGGGTAGATTGATTGCTGCGCACTTTTGTTCAGGTGTCCTCAGCCCTTACTTGCTAGTCTTACATAAGCACCAATTTGCAAATAAGAACACCATTACTAACCCTAAGTCAACAGACCAGTACAAGGAATTAGCATGCAAACTTAGCTCTGGTTTTATGAGTCCTGTCCGTGAAGGGCGGTCGTGTCCTTAAGCACATCTGAAGTGTTGTCTTCAAGATTCAGGCTAAAAGAAAATGACAAGCATTAAAACGTGCCCTCTGAATTTGTCAGCATTCACCTCATGCGACATCCGGACACACACACACACATTAAAGTGCCCCTCTTAGGGCCTGGATTGTTCTATGCAAGATGCTGCACAAGCGGTATTCCTGCAGACCCTTGCGAACGTGGTTTTTGCCGTAGCCAACTTTTCACGAGCGGTCTTCCCGCAGACCCTCGTGATTGATCGTATTTTTAAACGCAGCGAGATTTCTTCGGTACGGTGTTTTCACCTCGCGGGCCTCCAGTGGTGTCCAGGAGGCGGAAACACCCATATGACAATGCGCCCCCGTACGGGTTAATATTCCCCAAAGAATGTACCGCCTCCGGGTAGGGTGCCAAAGTTATGCCCACTTAGCTTTTTGCATCGGTGCAGGGGCTCTGGATGTGCTTGTGGTCGCCTCCTGCACTTCCCCCTCGATCCCCTTGGGCGCTTAGCATGGAGAGGTACTTATCTCGTGTAGGCGAGGGGCCGGGCTGCTGCTCGGGTGGGGCTGGGCCCCTCGCGTATGATTCTCCTGGAGCTCCGGTCCGCACCTCCTTTCGGCATGGAGTCTCAAGCGCAAGCCCCGTGCTTGGGGCTCTGCGCATGCGCGATGGGGCCGCTGCGCCCCTCCTGGTCCCTTATTGGCCCGAATTGGCCCTTGGCATGCTGGGGATTGTAGTCCTTTGGCGCCGGCTGCTGGGTAATGCAGTCTTTAGCTTCTGTTTCCTGCACATGGGGCAAAGCAGCCTTCTGTATGGTTGCAAGCTTTCCTGAAAAGCTGATTTCTCCACAACAGTGCCCACAACAGCACCCACAACCCTCCTGTGCCCAGCCTGTCCATGTTTCTGTCTGCCTGTAGTCCTGACAGTACTCTCCCTCCCACAGAAGGTAGCTGTCCCAGGTTTGCTAGGGTAATTCCCATGAAAAGCGCGCAGCAATCTGGGGGCATGTATATGCTGAGAGGGTTCCCAAGTGCGTTCTTCAGGGCCGTACCCCACCCAGTCAATGAGATAAAACACTTGCCCCTTTTTATCCCGCTTGGAATTTAATATTGCTTGAACTTCGTATTCGGGTTCCCCTTGTACTGGGACGGGAGGTGGTTTCTTAGTAATCGTCCCATATGGGGCAGGTTTCAGGAGGGAAGTGTGGAAAGTGGGATGAATTTTCATTTGGGGAGGTAAGGTCAATTGCACTGCAACTGGATTCATAATTTTCGCTATTGGGAATGGACCCAAATATCGGGGTTGTAATTTTCTGGGCCCATCTATGCGAAGGTTGCGGGTGGATAACCACACTTTATCTCCCACATGATACAGGTGGGCTAGGTCGACGACGCTTGTCCGCATAACGTTTATATGTGTCCTTGGCTTTTGTGAGATTTCCTTGCACCTCCTTCCAAACCTGCTCTATGCCAATCCGTTGTCCGGCCAATGTAGGCAATTCTAATTCTGAAGCCGGAATAGCCATTGGGAGTATCTGTGGGTGTCGTCCATAAAGGCAGTAGAACTGAGTCTTTTTGGTAGAGGCATGTGTGGCGTTGTTATATGCCAACTCTGCCAACCATGTATGCTGAACCCAGGTTGTCTCCCTACTCGTGGCAAAACAACGTAAGTACTGCTCTAGGCATTGATTTGCAACTTCTGTCTGGCCGTCTGTTTCGGGATGGTATCCAGACGACAAGCGGACTTCTTCCATTCCTAGGATCCTACAAAACTCACGCCAAAAGCGTGAGGTGAACTGCGGGCCTCTATCTGTAACCACACAATTGGTGAGGCCATGGAGGCGAACTACATTTTGGAGAACTAGTTCGGCGATTGCACCAGCGGTCGGGACTCCCTTACTAGGGATGCAGTGGGCCATTTTCGAAAAGGTGTCTACTATCACTAATACTGAAGTGAACTCCTGAACCTCGGGAAGATACAAAATAAGATCCATGGTGATCGTATGCCATGGTATCGTAGGAGTTGGTAAGGGACAGAGGAGCCCAGCGGGTTTTTGGTGACTAGCTTTGTTTCGAGCACACACCTCGCAATTCGAGACATATTGAAGAATGTTTTGACGCCACTTGGGCCACCAAAAATGTCTGGCTACCAACTCCTGGGTTTTTGACTTTCCCGGGTGTCCCGCTAATGTCGAATCGTGGCACCAAGATATGGCCTTCTCCTGTAGTTGCTTAGTAGGCAAGTATAAGGCTGACTCATGATAGGGAAGCCCCTCAGTAAGTGAATTCTGAGGATCTTGCTTGCACCACTGATGAATTTCTTGCATGGTGAGATCCTTTAACACGGCCTCAAAGAAATCCGAAGTGGCCCCAACGATACGGTTCGAGGGGATAATAGGCTGAGGTGTGATACCAGCCTCTCGCTCTGCTGACTCAGGATACCGTGACAATATATCCGCCTTTCGGTTGTTGGCTCCGGGTCTATATGTTATGATAAAATCAAACTCAGCATAGTATTGAGCCCATCACAACTGGCGCGGGCTTAGCGTCTTGGCGGTTCTTATGAACGGGAGGTTACGATGATCCGTTATTACCGTGATTGTATGACGTGCCCCCATCAGGTAGTGTCGCCACTCACCAAGAGCCGCCTTTATCGCTAACAATTACCGATCGGCAATGATATAGTTCCGTTCAGCAGGGGGTAATTTCCTTGAGAAGTAAGCCACAGGATGTAGTAGGCCTGTGTGAGGATCCCGCTGGGACAGGATGGCACCCAGAGCGTAACTAGACGCGTCTGTCTCTACTACGAACGGTCTGGACAAATCTGGATGTTTCAGTACCGGCGCATCGGTGAAGGCCTTTTTGAGCTGTTGAAACCCCCGATTGGCTGATGTGTCCCACACGAATGGGCAGCCCTTTCGTAGAAGCTTCGTGATTGGAGTAACCAATTCTGAAAAGTTCTTTACGAAGCGTCTGTAGAAATTCACAAACCCCAGGAAAGACTGTATCTCCTTTACACTGGTAGGGGGAGCCCAATCCAAGATTGCCTGCACCTTTTTTTTGTTCATTTGTATGCCAGTCGGGGTCAGGAAGTAGCCTAAAAATTCCACGGTGGTACAGTGGAATTCGCACTTCTCCAGCTTTGCATAAAGGTGGTGTTCTCGCAGCTTTTGCAAAACCGCGCGTACATGTTGGACATGTTCCTGGAGGTTACGAGAATATATGAGGATGTCATCTATGTACACTACGGCACACACGTCTAAATATTCTCTAAGGACCTCATCCAGGAAGTGTTGGAAGGCTGCGGGGGCATTAAAGAGACCGAATGGCATAACCTGATATTCGTACAATCTGAACTTGGTTCGGAAGGCGGTTTTCCATTCATCTCCCTCGCGCACCCGCACAAGATGGTATGCGCCTCGAAGGTCCAACTTGGTATAGATGGCCGCATCCCTGACTTGATCGAGAAGAACTGGGATAAGAGGAAGCAGATAACGGTTCTTAATGGTTATCCGGTTCACTCCGCGGTAATCAATGCAAGTCCGGAGCTCTCCAGACTTCTTCGGTACGAAGAACAAAGGTGACGACACGGGTGAATTTGAGTGTCGGATAAAGCCATTCTTTAAATTTGCGGCTATGTACTCTTGGAGGTGATTATTTTCAGCCTCTGTCAGAGCATAAATACGGCTACAAGGTAGAGTAGCCCCTGGCTCCAGATCTATTTGGCAGTCAAAAGGCCGTTGTGGGGGTAAAGGTTCTGCAGCTTGTTTATTAAACACGTCCGCGAAATCTGCGTATTCTTGGGGTAGATTTTCGGGACAAACTTCCATTTGCTTATTCGAGACGCTGATAGCGCACACAGAAGGTGGAATTTCTTGCCGGCATTGTTCTTGACATTGCGGTGAGTCCAAACTGATTAATCCTGTGGATCAATGAATTTGGGGGTTATGCTTCTTTAGCCATGGTAATCCCAAAATCAGCCTGAATTGCGGGGCAGCAATGATATCAAAGGCAATACTTTCTCTATGCGAAGCTCCGCAATGTAAGGCCACCAAACAGGTGTTATGTGTTGTAGGCCCAGAGCAGAGGGGAGTGCCGTCCCCTTCATGTACAGGTTCCGGCCTTGTTTTTTGGAGTACTGGGATACCTAAGGTAACCACGTACTGGGCATCAATAAAATTCCCCGTCGCTCCCGAGTCCACAAACATTGTAACCTGTTTTCTATGTGTTTGGAACTCCAAACAACCTGTCAAGGTGACATGAGTGGCATAGTTTGAAATGCCAGCCATTGGGGCCCTGCTACTCCACAGGCTCGATCGGGTGACCCCCACTACCGACGAGCCAAAACGTTTCCCTGGGTTTTGTGCTTAGTTAGGCATTCACAGACAAAATGACCGGGGTTACCACAGTACCTACAGAGGCCGTCCTTCCTCCTTTGTTCCTTCTCCTCTTTAGTTAGGGGACCTCGGATTGAACCTATCTGCATTGGTTCGTCCCCCTAAGATTTGGCCGCCACCCCCCGGGACCCCTTATACAAATCTAGTCGAGATACAGGTCGTGAATCTCCCTTTCGCCTATCACCCCGCCTTTCCGTCATACGATGATCGAGCCGTAAGGCCAGATCAATCATTTCCGAGCACTCCCTTGGTTGTGGGTCAACCTGGGCTATATGATCTTTGATATCATCCCTCAATCCTTGGTAAAAGAGGGACATCCTCTTATCATAGGGCCAGTCGGCTTCAGCTACCAGCCGATTGAAATGTGTGACTTAAGTCACCAGTTCCTTGGACCCCTGCTTGAGGCTTAACAATTCCCGATCCTTACAAAGGATGGCAGCTCGCCGGTTAAATATTTTTTCAAACTCAGCCAGGAAGTCATCCCAGTCATAGAGAATGGCATGGTCCTTTTGGACCAATGGGTTTTCCCATGCTGCGGTGTCCCCCGTGAGGTACGATATTATAAACGCCGTTCGGGACTGAACGGACCTAAAGGCTGCAGTCTTGGTCTGGAAATGGAGACGACACTGAGTAATAAAGGTGGAAAACGTTTGTGGGTCTCCAGCATATCGCTCTGGGGGCGCCAACGGAACTATGGGCTCCGGATTTACATGTACCTGCACCGGGGTAGATGGTTGACCAGGTAAGGGCGCTGTTTGAGCTGCTAAACTGCATGCTGCGCGGACAGGGTGGCATAATCCTGTCTAGACGCTGCCAATTCACCTTGTAAGTCCTGCAGAGCTTTGGCTATTTCTTCCATAGCGTCGATGGGGGCTGGTTACGCCGTTCGGGCGCCTGAATAATCCGTAGGCTTGCGCTTATGTCACGAAGGCCAAACTCCAAGGCGCAGGAGCGACGCACTACCAACCACCCCCACTTTGGTCGCGGAGCCCGCAAGTCAGAGTTTACACGGGTTTCCTGGACCAGAGCAGGGAAGGAGGGTTAGGGTCTCGATGGTTGGATAGGTGGGGGGAAGTTAGGTAAACCAGATTGAGGGTAAGGTTGAGGTTATGGGTAGGAATGGGGGAATACTAGGGTAGATTGATTGCTGCGCACTTTTGTTCAGGTGTCCTCAGCCCTTACTTGCTAGTCTTACATAAGCACCAATTTGCACATAAGAACGCCCTTACTAACCCTAAGTCAACAGACCAGTACAAAGAATTAGCATGCAAACTTAGCTCTGGTCTTCTGAGCCCTGTCCGTGAAGGGCGGTCGCATCCTTGAGCACGCCTGAAGTGTTGTCTTCAAGATTCAGGCTAAAAGAAAATGACAAGCATTAAAACGTGCCCTCTGAATTTGTCAGCATTCACCTCATGCGACATCCGCACACACACACACACATTAAAGTACTCCTCTTAGGGCCTGGATTGTTCTATGCAAGATGCTGCACAAGCGGTCTTCCTGCAGACCCCTGCGAACGTGGTTTTTGCAGTAGCCAACTTTTTACGAGCGGTCTTCCCGCAGACCCTCGTGATTGATCATATTTTTAAATGCAGCAAGATTTCTTCGGTACGGTGTTTTCGCCTCGCGGGCCTCCAGTGGTGTCCAGGAGGCAGAAACACCCCTATGACAATGAGCCCCCGTACGGGTTAATATTCCCCAAAGAATGTACTGCCGGCGCATAGGGTGCCAAAGTTATGCCCACTTAGCTTTTTGCATCGGTGCAGGGGCTCTGGATGGGCTTGTGGTCGCACCCTGCACCCCTCGATCCCCTTGGGTGCTTAGCATGGAGAGGTACTTATCTCGTGTAGGCGAGGGGCAGGGCTGCTGCTCGGGTGGGGCTGGGCCCCTCGCGTATGATTCTCCTGGAGCTCTGGTCCGCACGTCCTTTCGGCATGGAGTCTCAATCGCAAGCCCCGTGCTTGGGGCTCTGCGCATGCGCGATGGGGCCGCCGTGCCCCTCCTGGTCCCTGATTGTCCCGAATTGGCCCTTGGCATGCTGGGGATTGTAGTCCTTTGGCGCCGGCTGCTGGGTAATGCAGTCTTTAGCTTCTGTTTCCAGCACATGGGGCAACGCAGCCTTCTGTATGGTTGCAAGCTTTCCTGAAAAGCTGATTTCTCCACAACAGTGCCCACAACAGCGCCCACAACCCTCCTGTGCCCAGCCTGTCCATGTTTCTGTCTGCCTGTAGTCCTGACATTCTCAATATATTCGTGTGTCGTGGACACGTTAATCAGTGTCTGCTCTTGTGTTCTGCAGAGCAGATGCTGGTGAAGCAACATTTTTCGTCCAGTCATTAGCTCGAAAGGAAAGCGGTAGTGGGATGTCCCAACTAGGCCCAGAGTCCGCCACAAACTTCTTAAGAATGCTCACAATTTTTTTATTTTACCTCTCAACTCCCCCACTATGGGCCTGGTGGTATGCAATATGGAGTTTTCTCTTTACCCCAAGTATCTCCCACATCTTTGTAATCACCTTGCTGGTGAAGTGACTTCCTTGGTCCGACTCAATCCTTTGGGGAAGGCCAAATTGCGAGAAGATGTGGTTAATCATCAGGGCAGCTGCTGTTTCTTCCTTGCCATTTGGGGCCGGGAGACATTCCACCCATTTGGTAAACAAGCATGTTACGGTTAACATGTACTTGTTTCCTCTAAAGGAGCGAATCACGGGCCCGATGGAATCTACTTGTAAATCTGACCAAAGCAGTGTCATCCCCCTTTTCTGAAGGGGATCTTGGTGTGTGAGTGAACTTGGCTGAAATTGCGCACACTCAACACACCTCTTCAAATATTGGTTGAGGTCCGGACCCATGTGTGGCCAGTATGTGACCTCTCACAAGATTTCCAAAGTAGTATGAAACCCCCGATGACCGGCTGTGGCCGCGTCATGGCCATGACATAGCATCAGGCTTCAGGATGAGGTAGGGACCACCCACTGGTCACATCCAGAGATGGATCTCCATACCAAAAAACCGACTTGTATTCAGAACATTTTGGGAAACTTCATCAACACCCAGAGGTCCTCTGACCCCAATTGTAATCGGTTTCGGTCAGAGGAAAATTCACGGGGTCATCAATGTGTTGATAAAATTTCCCAATAATCGGATCCCCTTTTGGTGCCGTAATCAGAACAGCATCTGGGGTCGCCTTACTCCACTGGGCAGTTGAGAGTTCATTTTGTTTGGGATCTGGTGACCTGGTGACAGCAGCAACCTGGATTTCCCCCAACAGGGACTCAATCTCAAGGAGATCACCATGGATGGCTCCGGCTTTGGCCAACTGGTCAGCCAAGACATTTCTGGTTTTGTCTGGTCCCTCTATTCTGGAATGCCCCTTGATCTTCTTCCAGTTATTGGTCATCTCCTTAGAGGTGACAAGATCATCAATGGATTTTTTTGGTTCGCCATGCTGGAGTGGTTTATTTTTTGCACACAGCATGCCTCTGGTTTTCCAATTTATCAGGTGCTCCATGAACCCGTTCTGGACATAATCTGAATCAGTGATTATGATCAGTTTGTGGAGTCAGTGTTGCATGGCAGTGAGGATGGCCTGATGAACAGCCATCAACTCCACCACATGACTACTTCGGGTACCGATTTTGTATCCGGGGAGGGCTCTGGCGCATCATTCACCAAGGCATTCACAATGCCGGCCAGTTCCTTTTGCCCGTTGTTATCAACATGGTAGGTGCACCCGTCCACATAAACTGTGGGCATCCCCTGGCACGTGTCTTCTTCATAGATCTTGTGCGGGGAATTCAGGTATGCCTCCATGTTGTCCTGGGTTCTGAAACTTTCGTCCTTGAGACCGTTTTCTCGAGCACAATCATGCAGGTCAGCCAAACCTTGTGCAAGGTGACTCTTCTTGTTTTGGCCATATCTGACCTCCACAGGAAAAGCCTTGTATGGACATAATCCTGGAACTAATTATGGAATTTCTCACATTCCCTGCCCGGATTCTTTCACTTTGGAGATATTGCAGAGGCTAGTGAGGAGTCTCGACAATAATGTGCTCACTCTGGATGAACGGGCGGTAATTTTTTAATGCTCACACCGTTGCCAGGAGTGCTTTCTCACAATCGTTTAATTTTTCCTCCACAGAGGATAAAGTCTTACTCACGTGGGAGATTACTTTTTTGACCTTTCTCCAAGAAGAACTCCTTGTTTTTGTGGGGTAAGCTAGACAAGGCACTTGTGAGAGGCTTCTCTTTAGTGGTTTCACTGCCTCAGCTTGCTCTGGACCCCACTCCCACTTGACCCCGGCATTTAATAACCTCTGTGTAATCCTCAATGAACTTTCTACTGTAATTAGTGAGCCCTAAGGCTCCTTAGTACACGCAGAGTTGTGGGGTCTTTCAGTTTTAGTAGTGCTACCACCTTTTTTGCCTTGGGACAGAGACCCTCAGGGGTGATTTCATGCCCTAAGAAGTTCACACGGGTCCTACACCACTGCGCCTTCTGGAAGGACAGTTTTGCTCCGGCTTTCTTCAACTGGGTCAGAACATAGCAGATTTACACTATGTGTTCCTCCACAGTTGAGCATTTAATTAACATCGTCCACATAGACCATGTTTCCCCTTTCACCCAAGTCGGGCATGGCCTTGTGCAGAAAGATGTTAAATTCATTGCCGGAGTTTATATATCCGAAGGGAGTTCGGGTCAATGTGTACTGCTGCCCCCGAACGTAAAGGCCAGCTTGTACTGGTCTTCCCTACTCACGGGTACTGTCCAGAATCCATTGGTCAGTTCAATGGAGGTATACAATTTTAACCCCTGGATCTGGGCCAGACCCTGGTCAATGTAGGGAAGAGGCCATCGGGACATGTGGACCCGTTTTGAACTCCCTAGGGTCTTCGCATAGTCTCCATTGGCCATTAGGTTTTAGTATCCCCAGTACCAGATTGGAAAAATGTACTGTGGACTGGATGAATTATCCCATGGGACTCTAGGTTCTTTATGTTTTCCGTGAGTGAGTCCATAGACGCGAGAGGCAACTGATATTGCTTCACAAATACAGGAGTCATCCCAGGGTCTGTGGGGATGGATGTAGCATGTATCTCGGTGCGACCACAGTCGTACGAGTCCACAATAAAGAATTCTTGAAAATCTAAAAACACCTTCTTCAGCTTTTGCTTTTGCTTCTCGGTCTCACAAGCATCAGCATCAGCATCAGCATGGTTAACTTGTTCCTCAACCATCTGTCTGAAGCCTAGAAAGAGCTCGGTTTTTGCAATCTCCGCTGTATCCTCCAGCTCCGTGGAGAGATCTCTGGTCATGGTGTTGACCTGGACAGAAGGTTTCACGTAGGAGAGGCAGTCACTGTGGACCTGGAATATCACTTCATCCTTCCTGATGTCACAGGTCACCTCTTCACCGCCCCCCGTAAGGGCAGGAAGAGTACACCAGGAAATTCCTCCGTTGCCTGGTAAAGAACTTTTCTGGTGGTGTGTCATTATCACAGTCATAGCAGCCATTGGGGATCGGTTCCATGATTTAATTCCCTAAGTCAATGGAGAGATGTTGGTCATCAACTGCAATTCCAATAAAGTTGTCTGCCCCGAGAGTGATATTCCTAGGGTCGCTGTTATCCACCAATATTGGAAGGGTGTTGTGTTCTAAGTCAATTAATGGTGTTGGGTTCAAATCCAACCCCTGCTGTTGGAGATAATGATTTAAATGTACATAAGCATCCAGATTTTGTAGTTTCTGTCCTCTCTTAATTTTTAGGGAGATTGGAAATTGTCGGCTCCGTCCTGGGATGGTGACCTCCTCTCCAATTTGAAATTTAACTACATACGGTAGCAATTGAGCTGACTGAAAGGCCTTTTCAGGATCGTCAAAGCCCATGGGGCTACCCCCCATTCAGGACCAGGCTTTGTAATTAATGAGGTCCAAATTAATTACGAACAGATTGAGAATGTCACTGCCTAAGTAAAATGCAGGTGGGACATCTCGCACGGCCCAACAATTATGCTCTATACTTTTATCACCAATGGAAATTTTTATCATGCACCTGCTAGGCAGGAGATGTTTGGAATTGGGAGATTCCAGGCCCATTTGCCACTTATCAATCAATTTAAATGTGGGAATGGTCTGATCTTTTTGGAGTTTCCTGAATAATGCTTCGCTGGTGAAGCTTTTTTCATTATTCAGGCAAACTCTGGCGAGAACAGGCTCTCTCCCCTCATATAACTGAATGGGGGGAACAGCTGTTCACCCTTTTTCTGAATATCAGCCAAGATTTGAGCTGGTTTTTCATGACTTTTTATCATGAGATTTGGGTTTTCAAATTGTGGATCATTATAACATTGGAGGGTATTTCCTTCCAGTGTGGAATACCATCTGAAACTGCAAGGAAGGTTGATTTTTAGGAATGGAGAAGGGTTCCCACGACCAGTTTGTTGTCCTTCAACAATTACAGTGATGTCGGAGACTTGATTGTTCCTGAAATGGAACTCAATTTTGTAAGACTGCTGGTCAAACAGGCTGATACAGGGTTCTTGAGTCAAATCTTTGTTGCTCTTGGGAAGGGTAACTGTCCCTTCAACCAGTGTAACTCTGATATGGAAGGTTTCCCTGGTAGCCCTCCATCCTTGGCCTCCCTTACCCCTGAATTGGGGGTCTAGACTCATGAAAGTGGGGAGAGAAAGAAGGGTTGTTCTGAATGTTGGGGTTTTGATGATACCTGGGGAAGAAACTTAAACTAGATGGTGGAAGATTACTGCCCTCCTGAGGGAAGTTTGGAGGGAAGTTGGAAGGGACGTTTGGAGGAAGATTTCCTGTTTGGATCCGCCCCCTTGAGCCGGGGGAGTCCATATGTACCCCAAGATGGGTCTTTTCCCCTTGTACCTTGGGCTGATATAGGTGGTAGAGTCAGGTGATGCATTTGTAGGATACCCTGCCTGACTACCACCTGCTTGGGACTGGTCAGAGGGTCTTCTTTACCTCTACAGTTGTTGGTTAGTGGGAGGTGTATTTTTAGGCATCCCCCACCTCGGTCCAAAATGGGGGTAACCTTCACCTCTGCCACCTTGGCAGCAGTTGGTTGGTTTGAGATTTTTGGGGGAACTGGCTTTTGTACCTCGTAGATCCGGGCAGCTTGCTCCATTATCCAGTCCAGGGTCCTTTCCTTGTAGAATCCCTCACCAACTGCGTCATAATGTACTTAGGAAGTGCATGGAAATAGGTATTGATGAACTCCCTACTGTTCGTGCACACCCGCCTAGTGGTTTGTGCAAATGTCTGCTTCAATTCTTGGACAAATTCCCTCGGCCTGATCCTCTCTGCACTGCAAGTTGTAGGCGACCTTGCGAGCTTCCTGGGGGTTTCGGTGCACGGAGAAGTGCTTCAAGATGGCCACCTTGTAGGTAGACCACCTTGAGTGATTCTGATCCTCCAGCCCAGCAAAGAATCTGGTGTATTCTGGGGAGAATGTCCATTTGGCAAACTCCATGGAATTCTGATAATTTTTAATGCCAAATGACATCATCATCTGGTCATACAGCTCCAAATGATCCCAGACAGAGTACTTGGCATTTCAATGGTACAAGGTCATGATGTTTCTAATGGCTTTTATTTGTCTAATGGGGTCTTTTACCAAAGTTTGCCCTTAGACTCAGAGCTTCTATTATTTGAAGTCCTATCCCAATCCTCTAGGCGCTCCCTGATTCTTGGAGACTGAAAGTCTCTCCCAGAATGACGGGGCCTAGTCTCTTCTCCCCTGTTATATTGTGGGCTCTCTGGGTCACTTCCCTTGGATTCCCTCTTTCAAACAGGGGAGTACTCATCTTGCTCCTCCTTTCTTCCAGGGTTGGTGGAGAACTCCTCCCACCTCCATGATTGGGTAGAGGTTTTCAAGATGCGCTTTTGGGACCTAAACTCAGACTCCTTTTTATCCGCAAAGTGGACCAGGTGGTTTCTTTGTAGCTGATGTTTCTGCCAGTCTAACTCCCTGATTTTCTCTTCATAGGATTATTCCTGGTCAGATACATTGGCCACAATATTTTTGAACCTAAACAGGGATCCATGCCCCTCAATCTCTGATGGACGCTGACCTGCTGGCTCAAGCATCAGGGCCTAATTGAGTCTGGCTGCCTCATGGTTCCCGATTCTTGTGAACCCTTGGACATGAAGTTAGCAGCGCTTTCCGCATACAGTGTGATAAATTGGCTTGAGGCCCCTGGTACAGAGTGCCCTACACCACGATTAGGAATTGCCCTGTCACTCTGTAACTGTTCAGGGTTCCTCAAGTCCTTATTAAACCTAGCACACTCTTTTTCTAACCTCTCGAATTTCTCTATGACTTTCCCTTGTGATACTACTTGGCTCTGGAGTCCCATTTTCTCATCACCAAAGGCCTCATTCTCTTTCTGTGCTTTTCGTATTGTCTGGGAATATTCAGACCATTTCCGTCGCAGGAGATGCATGTCCTCACTTGATCTGTATTGTCAGCTCTAGATCACATTCTATTTGTCTTATCTGTCCCATTCATTTTTCACTCTCTAATTTTATGTTAGTCAGTTCCTGAAAACATGACTCACTTCTATCCAGTCTGTTTCGAATTTGCAAACTTCCTGGCATAGTGCATCTTTTTCCAGATGCAGTGTGCAATTCTGTTCACTAAAGTTATCTCTGTTGTTTTATAGTGCCGAAATGCTGGTGTTCCTGGTCAAACTCTGCTTAAGAATGGACCTCTTTAATGCTTAACTTGCTATTCTCCTCTTCCAATTGCTTGATCTGATTTTGTAAAGTGCACATATCATCTAAATAGGCTCTATTGTACATCACTTGTTGACTCAATTTTAGTGGACTCTCTTTCAGGGAATCCACCCTTTCTTGGCACTCCTCTTTTAGTGAAGATAATTGGGACTCCTGCTCTGAATTACTTTGTTGCTGTACTGCCAACTCCTCATTTAGCTGCTTGGTGAGGTTTCCTAATTGTGAAAGCTGAGACTGATTTTGCACAGAGGTTACACTTTCTTGGTACTTTTCTTCCATGACTATCATGTGGCAGTACATATATGCAGTGAGTTGGACCATTTTAATGTGTTCCTCTTTGACGTTCTGCGTCATATAGAAGTTAGTCAGTGCTTGATGTAACAGGCCACTGTCCTGCCACACATCCATACTTATAAAGGTCACCTGTTGCATCATACTAGATAGCCATGTTTCATGTTTTTGTTCTGCCCATTCCCCTCTGATGAATAATTTGGACAGACGGTGCTACCTAGCCATGTTCATTTCCACGGTACTCATGATGAAGAGTATTCTGCTGCTGGTGGGTTATCTATGCAAGGACAAAATCTCCACCCTCCTCTTGCCTAGTTTATGGTTACAATGTTTTATTTGGCCACTTTGTCATGGTTTTATTACACAGCACACTCCAGCCAGGGACTCCTTCCCCGACAATGAATGTGGCGTACAATAAAGCGCTTTTTATGTTTAATAAACCACAAGTTCTTTTCTGTTTGAGTAGGTCTCCAGCCCGTCTCGTACCCTACCTCCAAAAACACCATGTGTCACAATGGACCAGGAATCAGGCCAGCGTGCATCAATAAGATATGTATTCATTTATTATTTAATGAAAGGAAAATCAAAACATTTTACAGTCACTAATGTTGTGGTATACAATTGAACTAATCTCTACGAAACAATTCGGTTCAGATATACTGTTACAATTCTCACAATTCTTATTGGCAACACAGAAAAAGAGAATTTTGTAGAAAGAGATGACACCAATGGTTTAGCACTCACCTGTGCAACACACCCCCCCAAACCTTTAGCTAACTTGATTCCTATGAATGGAAGGCAGTGGCAAGGAGTAGGGATAGAGAGAGAAAATCGGATTTTGAGTAAAGCCCACCACCCCCAGATGGGGAGTCAGCAAAGAAAGTGAAAACCCGTTTTTGGAGCAAAACGGCAGAATCAGATTTTGATTATTGGTCACACAGCTATGGGACATAATGAAAAGAAATTTGTGTTACTGCACATGAGATAGGGAAGCTTAGATACTACTACTCAGCACACCAGGGCAACGATAGAAACAAAGTTGGGGAAATCGGTTTTGGGGAGAAAGCAAATGCAAAAGGAAAAATACAAACGGCAAATGGAAATTCGTTTTATACAGGATTTACAATGACAGGCAGGTCAGGTAAGGGGTATAGCTCAGAATAGGAAAATCGGTTTTCATTGACTCTGACAAAGACACATAACAGATATGCTTGCAGGCAAAAGGGATTGCTCTCAACGGGACTACGGTTTGGGTTCTTAATAGGACATATGCACATAGCGAATTTGTGGGGAAATGCACACAATGCACAGGCAATTGGCTTTTCAGTTACAAGGAGACTCATTCTTTTGAGGCAACACTTTAATGACCATAATTATTAAAGAAAGACACAAGGGACAAAGGGGTTAATTTTGAATTTTTACCAACTTGTACCATGAATTTCAATGAGGGAATTAATTGATTTACTCAAGAATATGCTACAGATTTACACAGACACTGAGAAGTTTACCAAAGGGAATATGCTAACATACACAGGCTAAACACAGATTCTACTATGGGAATGTGACTGATTTACACTAGCAATGTGAGGTTTTCAATTGGGTTTTCAAGGGGGTATTCTATGGTTTTTCAATGGGGGTTTCAATGGGATTTCAATGGGGGTTCATAGGGGTTTTCAATGGGTACAATGCTACAACAATGAAGGGCTTATACAATTTAGGGCTGGGGTTATTTGCTACTTACAAAGCCTTGGTTTGGGATTCTGGAAAGTCTGCTGGATCTCAGGACCCCCTGAACAGCTAAGCAACAGGTCTGGTCACTGCGGTCTCCTTGGTATGGTTTAGCTGCCTGCTCTCCGTCCTCCTTCTCTTAACTCCACAAATTTTTATGTGTCTGTCCTCTGACCTAGTACAGTCCCCTTATATACCACAAATGATATCACTCACTTTACAATCTAGGGGGAGAACTCTATAATTACCCCTACCCCTTGGATAGGACAGTTTACCATTCCTCTCTACACCTCCTGGCATGATTGGTCATAGGGAAGAGAGCACCATCTGTCTATTGGTATTTTATTACCCTTCTTTGTTCTCTTGGCACCTTTTGGACTAAACCCAAAAATGTCTCCTAACTTCATATTTCTACTAGCACTGACATATGCATTAGATATGCGGTTAGAGCGGGGCTCATAGGGAAATATGTAAGCCAATCCCCAACTCGTAGGAGGTAGCTTGGCCCATTGGCACATTTTTGTTATTTTCTTAGCATGTATAATAGTTATGACTTCACGCATATTCCTACTTTCACCTTCAATCTTTCCATTAAATCTCATATTTGTCACATCTTCCGAGCAACCAGAAAATAGTCTAAACTGGCAATTTCAGTCCCCAATGTCCTAGGAAAATGCACCTCGAAATTACGTAAAAACATAGCATAAAAAATATTTCTCATTCTAATTGTTACAAAAATGCCTAAAAATTGACTCAGTCCTTTAATGTCAATTTGGAGAATCACTCTCCCTCTGTGTGAGGGGTGTTTTATCCCCCACAGCCTGTGACAGAGATTTTGATTACCCCTTTGAAGTTGTCAGTCTGTTCTTGGTAGTGGGTGCAGGAGGAACTCACTTGCTTTCCTTGAAATCCCTGAGCCCCTGCTACAAGTCTGGCAGAGCAGGGAATTATAACGCCCTCCAGTACATCAAATGTTATTGCAGGCAGATTCACTAGTAGGTGCGACTTTCAGTAGAGAGTGGGCCTTTCAATTAAGAAGTTTCTTGCTTGAACCCAAAAACTTGTTTTCCTAGTATTAAGGTGATTGAAATCTTGAGGGTGGAAACATAAGATATATTTCTTAGTCAACCCCTTCCCCACTGCATTGTTCACCGACATGTCTGTGCAAGCAAAGCTGTCCTTTCACAGTGGCTTTTTAAAGTAATTTCTTTATTTTTGTACATGTGTGCAAGCCATTTATGTGTCTGATGCTTGAACTCCTGTCTTGTATGTCACAGGATTCTTTAATCTGTCCCTTTTGAGTGAGTTTGCATTTGCTGTTGGTCCATTGACAATAAGTGGGTAGGCCCCCTTCCACAGGTTTCTTTGATTTGACACTGAATAAAAGAAAAAGCCAAGCTGTTTGTCATTTGCAATGTTTTAAAGGGCAGATGTTCAAGTTAAATGGAATCCAAAAGCCGTGTCTTGTTGTAGGATTGCAATTCTTGCCCATCATGTCAATGAAAAGTACAATAAGGCCATTTGTGATGCAGTGAATAACTTCATGTCATTCAAGTGGAACAAAAGCAATGCAGGGCTGCTTTTGGGATGCAGTGCAGTGCATACTTCATGGCATTTAGGTAAAACAAAACAATGCAGGGCCTTTTTTAAATGTAGTTCATACTTCTTGTCATTCAGGTGGAATAAAACAACGCAGGGCTGTTTTTTTTGGATGCAGTATTCCAATACTTGCCACTCATGTGACAGGGAGTGCAAAGCACTGCCATTTTTGGTGCAGAGATTCAATGTGTTTTTTTCAGTTGAAAAGAGATTTCTGTTTAGGGCCTTTAAATGCACCCCACACTAGCTGTATCCTGCATTAGAGATTTTGGTTACCCTATTACAAGTACTGCATTATGTATGTTTTACATATAGATCCCACGTCGAATCTGGAAAATGACATTCCCCAAATGTGTGATCGTGGACAAATCACGCCTCCCTCTGTGCTTTGCTTTTATATCTGGCTGAAATGAGAGCGCCTGGAAACACGGGTGCTTAGCACATCTGGAAATCTGATGGTCATTTGCCATCACTTCCCTGATATCACTTGGGGTTGGGTTCAAATGACATCACTCCCTAGGATATCATCGTGGGGTCAAGGGTCATGTGATGTCACTGTCGCTAGCCCTGGTATTCTGGTGAAATAATGTCCTGGCCTCAGGCCTGCCATGCCTGAGCACGAACTGCCCACAAGAGGCCTCAAAATATAATCTAACCTTCGCAACCACCTTAAGGAATCTTTGCTCCTTTTGTTTGGGGCTGCCACCCCCCAAACCTTATTACTGTGGCACCTAAATGCAACCTCACTCTACAACACAGAGAATCTACTCTCTGCTGTGAGAGCAAGCACTCTCACATGCCTCAATCCTGTTGAACCACACTAAAGACCCAACTCGTGAACCAAAACCAAATTGCTGTAGAAAACACAGAACTGCCGCCAACTAAAATCACCACAAAAACCACCACCTGCTAATAAACCAAAACAACCACAAGAACCACCACCTCTCCTGGGAGAACAAAACCAAACAAAGGGTACATAAAACAAATGGAACTACAAGGAAGTATCATTAGACCTGTACATGAACAAGGGTTAGCTTCCAGCCATACTTTCCAATGCGAACAGGGCTGGAAGTCAGAACACAACGCATTCAGGGAAAGTGCCCAAGTCACCACAGAGACATCTTTGGAAGTCTAGATGTGTGATTTTCTTTCAACCTTTAGTTGGAGAAACGGGGAGCACAGGTCTGTAAATCACACCTGCAAAACCAGGTTCCTTAATTTAGGTTATGCTATTGAGGCTTACATAGGCAACATGAGCTCTTAATGCTTCCGGTAAAAGATGAGAACAATCGCTTCTCGTAACAATCCTTGATGATTATTAGTATCAGGCCGCGCACAAGGTTTCCCTGCACAAGTGCGGGTGTTGCGCAGGTGGTAAACTGCACACTTCAAGCACTGCGACAACCGGGACATTGGGTAATACCACTCCCCTTAAGTTTTTGCTGGAGCAGGCAGAAAATATACCATAATGATGCAAAGGTAAACATTATTCTATGGCAACATCCCTCGTTACCAGAACAGAGACAATGACATTGTATGGACTAACCATAATAGCATGTCCCTGAGACCCCCGGAAAAGAGAAATAAAGGGAGAGATGAAAGATGTGGTTATCGATTTTACAGACGGAAAAGGAGTGGTACATTCATTGCGACCCCCCCAAAACCACTGATTTTCTACCCTTATAACGCCACCCCAAACCCATCTATATTTATTTAATATCTTCTGTTTTTTTCAGTATTATGGTCTTCAGTGAAATGTACGACTCTGAATTAATAACTGGTGAGTGGTCTTCAGGACTGGATAAACAGCTGCCCCTTGACAGGACACACTTTCAGCTCTCTCTAAACTCTCCTGGTTACAGAGACCTATAATGTCAAACAAACAGTCATCATGGAAATAACTGGTGAGTGGTCTTCAGCCAGGACTGGATGGATAGTTCCCCCTTGACAGGGGGCACCTTCTGCTCTTTGTAAACTCTCCTAGTTACAGAGACCTGAAATGTCAAACAAGCAGCCGTGTTGAAATAACTGGTGAGTGGGCTACAGCCAGGACTGGATGGACAGCTGCCCCTTGACAGGAGACACCTTCAGCTCTCTGTAAACTCTCCTAGTTACAGAGACCTGTAATGTCAAATAAGCAGCCGTCATGGTAATAACTGGTGAGTGGGCTTCAGCCAGGAGTGGATGGATCGCTGCCCCTTGACAGGACACACCTTCAGCTCTCTGTAAACTCCCCTAGTTACATAGACCTGAAATGTCAAACACGCAGTTGTCCTGGAAATACCTTGTGAGTGGTATTCCGCCAGGAGTGGATGGACAGCTGCCCCTTGACAAGAAACACCTTAAGCTCTCTCTAAACTCTCATAGTTTCAGAGACCTATAATGCCAAACAAGCAGTCGCGTGGAAATAACTGGAGAGTGGTCTTCAGCCAGTACTGTATGGACAGCTGCCCCTTGACAGGGGGCACCTTCAGCTCTCTGTAAACTCCCCTAGTTACAGAGACCTGAAATGTCAAACAAGCAGTCGTCATGGAAATAACTGGTGAGTGGTATTGCGCCAGGACTGGATGGAGAGCTGTCCCTTGACAGGAAACACCTTCAGCTCTCTGTAAACTCTCCTAGTTACAGAGACCTATAATGTCAAACAAGCAGTCATCATGGAAATAACTGGTGAGTGGGCTTCAGCCAGGACTGGATGGACAGCTTCCCCTTGAAAGGAGACACATTCAGCTCTCTGTAAACTCTCCTAGCTACAGAGGCCTGTAATGTCAAACAAGCAGTTGTCGTGAAAATGGAACAGTCAGCATTGAAAAGCCTATCATTTGCATTGTATGTTTATTTTCTAGGATGCTGGCAACTATTGAGCACTCAACTGGGGGCTGGTAGGGTTTTGGCTTTGAGATGCAGATAAAACCAGATAAAACCATGCCCCAAAAGAGTCTCAAAACAAACTGTGACAGAATGTTAACAATTGCGGCTCTATTAAGACTCTGTATCTTTGTTAACTAAGGTACTGGGATTTGGGACTCATTGGGACTGTACGGGTGCCAACAGAGTTAAATATACTTTACATATTTGAAGTAGTGATTCATGTCGTATCCCTGAATAGACAGACATACACTGACAAGTGTACGTGTACCTTTTGTAGGTTACATTCATTGGTTAATTTTCCCAGAACCGTCCTTTTGACTTTTGGACAGAGCGCAGACGGTCTAAGTACACAGTCACCACCCGGACTGACAGGTAGGGACATGTCGTGCTTATTATCTTTAGTGGTCATTTTGGATTATTTCTCCTTTGGCTAATTACCTTCTGTCTTCTTTGACAGATTGTCTTAGATCAAACTCTTAATTTACTGTTAACCAGATAGGTGAACAGAGGTAACCAGATGGTCTAAAACAAATATGCAAACTGCTGTACTCTGATCTTTCGAGTTACCATTGTGCTGTGTTTCACAGGTAGGGGAACGACTTGAGCACCTGACTAACTAACATTATTATGTCAGTATATAATTTATCTCCTTTATCGATAGTTGCTTGTTTAAACACAGCTACTAGATATTGGAGGTAGGTGACCTTACCTAGTAACACGCATGAAGAGCTTTACTGAGCGTTCACTATCCCCTTGGTATATGCATGACATTTCTACAAACACTGCAGTAGATTTAACGGATCGCAGTGACTTTTGTCCACCTGGAACACACCTCCTTTCTTGGTATTCACAATCTCGAGCATGTAGGGATTGGGTTTGTTGCAGTTAATAAACACACTTTACAACCTCACTTTGGTGTTTGGAACAAGTAGAATGTGGACACGATTAGGCATGAGTATCCTACATGTGCATGTAATGTGTTGTTGAAATCAGCATGAGGCATATTCCTTACAGAGTTTATTTTTATTTTTTTTATTTTTATTGTGTTTTAATTCAGAAGAACTTTTCACAAAGAATGAACATAGACAGAACAGTTAGATACAAGCAAAGAAAATAAAAAGGTACATGCTCATTAGCCAATAAAATACAATAAAATAATGCTGCATTTAAATTTATCACCAAAATATAATGTACATTATTAAAAGAAAGTTGATTGCATACTTTACATAGACTAATTATAAAATACAATAGAACAGACATACAAAACAGATACTGCATCTAAATTCAATTCATCAACTAGGAGAAAAAGGTGACCATAACAGAAACATTGTAACTTAGCGCAACCCCAACTCAGAAGGAAGAAAAATCAGCTATAATTATAGTTCTGTTAGTAACTTTACATTTTCTTCAAACTGCCTAAGGCGAAAATTCACCACCTTCCATATCTGGGTTGTTGCAATCATTAAACTCCTATTCCACCCCACTAAACATCTCAGCCAAAACCTTTCGCTGGCAATGTAAGTCAAATCATATTCATATTTTTCCAAATATTTTTCAAATTATTTCTCATAGATGGAACTCATATTCCTACAACAGGTAAGCGCATGTCTTATAGTTTCTTTCTCATTCTCCTTTCTCCTTTTCATTACAGCTTTTCATTACAGCACAGTCTACACATTCTCCTTTCTCATTTTCATTACAGCCCAGTCTACACATTCTCCTTTCTCATTTTCATTACAGCACAGTCTACACATTCTCCTTTCTCATTTTCATTACAGCACAGTCTACACATTCTCCTTTCTCCTTTTCATTACAGCACAGTCTACACATTCTCCTTTCTCCTTTTCATTACAGCACAGTCTACACATTCTCCTTTCTCCTTTTCATTACAGCACAGTCTACACATTCTCCTTTCTCCTTTTCATTACAGCACAGTCTACACATTCTCCTTTCTCCTTTTCATTACAGCACAGTCTACACATTCTCCTTTCTCCTTTTCATTACAGCACAGTCTACACATTCTCCTTTCTCCTTTTCATTACAGCACAGTCTACACATTCTCCTTTCTCATTTTCATTACAGCACAGTCTACACATTCTCCTTTCTCATTTTCATTACAGCACAGTCTACACATTCTCCTTTCTCCTTTTCATTACAGCACAGTCTACACATTCTCCTTTCTCATTTTCATTACAGCACAGTCTACACATTCTCCTTTCTCCTTTTCATTACAGCACAGTCTACACATTCTCCTTTCTCATTTTCATTACAGCACAGTCTACACATTCTCCTTTCTCCTTTTCATTACAGCACAGTCTACACATTCTCCTTTCTCCTTTTCATTACAGCACAGTCTACACATTCTCCTTTCTCCTTTTCATTACAGCACAGTCTACACATTCTCCTTTCTCCTTTTCATTACAGCACAGTCTACACATTCTCCTTTCTCCTTTTCATTACAGCACAGTCTACACATTCTCCTTTCTCCTTTTCATTACAGCACAGTCTACACATTCTCCTTTCTCCTTTTCATTACAGCACAGTCTACACATTCTCCTTTCTCCTTTTCATTACAGCACAGTCTACACATTCTCCTTTCTCCTTTTCATTACAGCACAGTCTACACATTCTCCTTTCTCATTTTCATTACAGCACAGTCTACACATTCTCCTTTCTCATTTTTCATTACAGCACAGTCTACACATTCTCCTTTCTCATTTTCATTACAGCACAGTCTACACATTCTCCTTTCTCCTTTTCATTACAGCACAGTCTACACATTCTCCTTTCTCATTTTCATTACAGCACAGTCTACACATTCTCCTTTCTCCTTTTCATTACAGCACAGTCTACACATTCTCCTTTCTCATTTTCATTACAGCACAGTCTACACATTCTCCTTTCTCATTTTCATTACAGCACAGTCTACACATTCTCCTTTCTCATTTTCATTACAGCACAGTCTACACATTCTCCTTTCTCATTTTCACATTCTCCCACAGAGTTTATTTATATCTTATTTTACAGTTGTCTGCTCCTGAAGAAGGGGGATTCCCCCAAAATGCATAGAGGGAGATACACATTTCTCTGCCACAAATTATTTTTTACCCGTTCACTGGGAGAAGTATTATTTGATGAATTGAAGTTACAGGTTTCGTACTGAAAAATGTGAAATTTGTAAATTGGGGATTTGTATTACATTGTTATGATTAGATCATAAGCATAAAGACAAAATGAATTCTTAAAAAGTTGACTGGATTTCTAGTTTAATTGGTGTGCAGGGGACGGGAGTGTCTCAAGCTGTAGATACTCTTCTTGCATTCTTAGGAACAGCGAGTACAACATCCTCAACCGCCAGAGGACGCATCCGTTCCACATTAGACAACCACCTAGGGTTATGGTTTCCAGAGGTGGTCTTCCTGTCAGCGACCTCGCAGGCTGCACTGTTCAACAACCAACCCCCTTCCTGTTTAAGGGGAGAAATAGGTGTAGATAACATTCTCCTCAGGCCCCACTACACCACAAGCCCGCACAGCCACACCGTGGACAAAAACATTAGAAGTAACTGCAACCCTTCCCAGTTACCGTGCACCTCACCAATCCTGATGTCTAACCAATCATAGGGCCCACACAGACCACTTACTCTTCCAAAGTTTGTATAACAAGTATCATTAAATTGGATAATAATTACTTAAGTATTAGTGGGCCAGGGTATCAGAATAGTCTGTATTTAAACGCCCTTTTCACTGTTCAGTTGTTAAGGCATTTTAGATTCCATGCACCACTTCATGCTAGATTACTTCCACTTCTAAGCACTGTAATAATGGTATTCAGTGTTGGAAGGAGGAAATCCTGAATCACCCCTTAAAGGGATCGTACCCCGTTCAAAAAGTCTTACACGGATGTCCAGGTAAGCGCACTAGCTTAAATTGTCTAGCTATCTCAGAGACCTAATTTTTAGGTCTGGCCAGATAAAGATTGATAATCTCAAAGGAATACTCTAAGGTAGGTATATTAGAGAACAATCATGCTGCATTTTATGTGTAGTAAGTCACAATACAAACAATAAATCTTAAGGGCACAAGGCTCTATACTCATAGTGGTGTGTGTACCAAAATCATTATTTATGCAATATGACACGGGTAGGGGGGCATTACCGGACAGGTAATACCCTGGGGCCATAGTTACAGGCACAAGCAATGTGAGGGCCTTTATGAATCCCAGGGGCAGTGCCAGGCCCAGTAATGCCCCCTGACCTTGTCATATTGCTATTAGTACCCCGGCACGGTGTACCTGGGTACTAATAGTCTGTAAATTGCTACATGGTTCGGGAGGAAGGGACTATACGTAGTCCATTCCCCCTTTCCATGGTAGCCTTGCTGACGTTAGTGCTATGCAGGGAGCACTACTGTTCATGGCACAGCCAACGGACAAGGTGCAAGAAGGTAAGGGGCAGGGGATGGTGGTGCCTTATTGGGTAAAAAAAGGGGCTGAGGGTGGGGGATAGGACGCGGGAGCACGCAAAGCAGGCCAGCACACTTACCTGGAAAACCTTGTGAGGGAAGATGGTGGTCACCAGCTCTGAGGAGGCTGGGAATGAGATCTTTACTGTGCGTTAAAGCTCATGCTCCGAGACTCCTCATTGGCTGGGAGGCTGCCACCCCCCCTTCGCTAGGTACTAATTATTGAAAATACAACTTATCAAAATGACACAATTAATGTTTGTTTAGTTCATAAAATCTTGGAGTCAAACTCCAGTGGATAAAGGTTAAGAAACATATGGAGTTCATTACAGATCATACACCATTGTGTGATCCAACAGAGGCCAACCACTATACAATATCTTAATATAAGTAATATCATCAAAGTCTGCCTATACAGCTATAAAGGCTAGACAAGTCAACAAGTCAGCCATGCCCTTGCCGCTCACTTCATCTCAAAAACATAGGACATCCTGTCTACCCACTCCACCCCATCCCCCTCTCCCATCTCCATCTGTGCTTGCTGCCCCTCCTTTAGCCACCCCCTCCCCACCATCCTTCTCGTCCTTTTCTCTTTTCTCCCCTGACAAGGTCACTCGACAAGTCTGATCTATGAAAGCCTTGTCAAAACAGTTCATCCCAGTTCCTCTAAAACCATCAAGGACCACATTGACACCCTCGCTCCGGCCCTTGCTGATTTTTGCAACCACTCCTTTGCCTCAGGATCCTTCCTCTCCCCTCTGAAGCACTCCCTTGTGCATCCTTTTCTCAGGAAGCCCACAGCTGATCCTTCTTGTCCAGCTAACAATCTCCCAATTTCCATTACTCCCTTTCTGTGCAAATCCCTGGAAAATGTGGCCATCTCTCAGCTTAACCTTCACTCCAATTCTGTTGGCTGTCTCCATGACCACCAGTCTGGCTTCAGAGATGCCAGAAGCACAGAAACTGCTCTCCTGAACATCCGTGAAGATCTGCTCTCCAACCTTGACTCTAACATTCCCTCTGTCCTCATCCTCCTCTATCTCTCTTCTGCCTTCGACACGGTCAACAATACCATCCTGCTCAACCATCTCTGTGATAACCTGGTTATCACTGAGCAGGCTCTGGCCTGGCTGACCTCTTTCCTCTCTGATCGACACTCCCAGGTCCAACCTGGGTCCTTCCTATCATCTATCTTCCTCTCTACCTGTGGTGTTCCCCATGGGTCTAACCTCTCGCCCTGGTTTTTCAACCAATACCTGGCAACTCTCGCCCACTGCATTGCCATTTTCTGCTTAGATTTCCAGTGCTACGCTGACGACACTCAACTCATTTTCAGGCTGCCCTCGGCCACCTCCTCTCCCTCTCTCATCTCTGATTGCCTAACTGCCATTCATGATTGGTGTGCCGCCAATGATCTTTGTCTGAATGCCAGCAAGACGGAGATCCTCCTCATCGGCACAACTTGACCATCCTTTCCCTTCACTCTCTTGCCGGCTTCCCTTGGCTCTCCTCCTATCCCCACCTGCAAAGCTAAGACCCTCAGGGTCATCTTTGACTCCACACTTTCCTTCTCCGCCCACATCTCTGAGGTCTCTAAAAAGTCAAACCTCCTACTGCACCTCCTCAGCGGTACTCTGCCTTTCCTCTCCTTCCCCCATAAGCTCATGGTATCCCAAGTTCTGGTTATCTCTAGATTGGACTACTGTAACAGCCTCTTTCTAAATGTACCTGCCTCTACTCTCTGCCCTCTGCAACCCTCAACAAGTTAGACAGCAAATACAGTACTTTCCTAATCGAGAACTCAGTAATCTCTGTCTCCCCTGCTGTAAAAACACTGGGGGTTTACTTAGATTTCACCCTGTCCATGGACAGACATGCCAGTTACATCTCCTCCTCAGCAGCTCTTACAACTAAAATAATTAATGCAGTAAAGCCAAACCTGTCCACTACAAACCGCATCAACATCGCCAGAGCCACAATAGGCGTGAAACTGGACTACTGCAACGTCCTCCTACTAGGTACCTCCGCCAAAAACATTAATAGACTCCAGATTGCACAAAACAACGCTTTGAGAGCAGCCCTCAATATTCCAAAGAGGGAACACATCTCCTTAGCAAAACAAAATGCACACTGGCTCCCAGTTAAAGAGCGCATCCAGTTCAAGACTCTCACCATTACACATAGATGCATATGCCAATCTGCCCCTCGCTACCTCAATGAACGGATACAACCAGTCCAATCACTCAGACCCAAAAGGGGCCTATATGCCAACCAACTCGCAATCCCCAACTTCACTAGAGTCAAAGCTGGCGGCTGGAGTTTCGAAGTCCTAGCGCCAAAAGCCTGGAATTCCTTACCACCCAAACTAAGGCTGAAACATCCCTCATAGCTTTCAGAAAAGCTCTGAAAACCACTCTATTCAAGTGAATCCCACTCATAATCCTATTGCATGCAGGAATGTCTCTAAAATTACAACTATACCATGATCACGGTTCCCCTACACCTTGGAACCATAGCCATGCCTGTAAACATGTCAAGTAAACTTTCTTGTAACAGCGCCACGATGCCCGAGGGCAGCTGCTGCACTTTAAAAATGCAAATAAATAAATAATCCAGAATAGGACTGCGAGACTTGTCCTTGGCCTCAAGCCCTGTGATCGCATCTCTCCAGCTCTGAAACCTCTCCATTGGCTCCCAGTGGACGCAAGGATTCAATTCAAAACCCTCTGCATTGTCCACAAGGCTTTCTGGGGCCTGGGTCCAAAATACCTTCAGCTATCCCTCCGCAAATACCTCCCCTCTTGGGCTCTTCGCTCCTCTACCTCTAAATTCCTCAGCTTCAGTCGTTCTGCAAAGAAATAAGCTGTTGGCTAGATCTCAGTCTTTGGCTGGGGCCTCCCTCTGGGACAGCCTCCCTGCCACTCTAAAACTTGAGGAGAACCATCTCCGATTCCGGCAGCACCCCAAGACCTTCCTTTTTTCTTCTGCTTTCGCTCCCCATCTCCCCTGCTGATCTGTTCTTTCTTGGCACTGTGCACCTGGCCACCCTCTGTCCTGGGGCCCAGGTACCTGCTCACCCTGCCACCCTCCCACACTGCCTCCAGGCCACCCCTTGCACTGGGGTCCGTATCTGTACCCATACAGCCCCCCTTTTTCTTTCTGCACTTATCAGACCTACCCTGTCTGCTGTCTTAAACCTAGCACTTGCAAATTCCTGGCTGCACTACCACAGTTTGTTGCCTTTATTATTTATGTATTTATTTATTTATTATTAATTATCTGTTTCTCCTTTGCTTCGCACTTTCCACTTCTCCCCCCTTCCATGCACTTTTCCCCTCCCCCTCTCCCATGCACTTGAGCGTTCCCAATGTCACTGGGCCTAGTAAGATCGTTGTTTTGTTCTCTCCTGTTCCCCTCCCTTGCCGCGCTCTGAAACACTTGTGTACGAGCGCGATAGATATAAAGGTGGGCAGTCATAATGTCGACAGTAAAAATGTCGACAGTCAGAATTTCGAAAAATAAATGTCGAAAAAAATAATGTCGACAAACAATAATGTCGACATTTTTTCGATATTTTTTTGAAATTTTCAATTTATTGTATGAATAAATAAATAAATATATATAACTAAGATGTGTTGAGTATGAGGGGTGGTGGGGGGTGTGGGGAGTGGTGGGGGGTGTTGGGTGAGAGGGGTTGGTGGAGACACCCCCATAGTAAATGATACTCTTTTTATTTATTTAATTATTGAATAAATAAATAAATATATAATTAGTATGTGTTGAGTATGAGGGGTGAGAGGGTGGTTGGGGGGGTGTGGGGGTGGGGTGGCAGGGGGGTGTTGGGTGAGGGGGGGTTGGGGGGGACCCCCCATAGTAAATGATACTCTTTTTATTTATTTAATTATTGAATAAATAAATAAATAAATATATAATTAGTATGTGTTGAGTATGAGGGGTGAGAGGGTTGTTGGGGGGGTGGCAGGGGGGTGTTGGGTGAGGGGGGGTTTGGGGGGGACCCCCCCATAGTAAATGATACTCTTTTTGGTTATTTATTTATTGAAAAAATAAATAAATATATAAATAGAATGTGTTGAGTATGAGGGGTGGGAGGGTGGTGGTGGAGAGTGTGGGGGGGCTGCAGGGGGGTGTTGGGTGAGGTGTTGATAGGTCTAAGTGACATTTGTTTTGTCAACATTTTTTTTCTAAAAAATGACTTTTTACATTATAAGTATAGGATGTCGACATTATTGTTTTCGAAATTTTTTTTTCGACATTTTTGTTTGTCGACATTTTTTTTTCGAAATTATGACTATAAACCAGATATAAAATATCAATATGAATATCAAGAGAGAACGAAGGGACCAACTCGTTTCGGTGTTCATCCGCAAATATGGGTGCCTTCATTAGGGTCATTGACATATATCCACCTAACCAACGCCAATGCAAGTGAAGCCTGTAGAAGTGCAGATGAGCTGTAACACATCCCCATACATGAGCATGCACTCGGCTCTGATAAATCCTGCACATGGGCATCCCAGTTTCTTTCCAGCACCAAGCTGTGGAGCGGTGCAGTTATGTCCTCTTTAGGCGTTGGAAAAACCAAAGGTAGTTTCTTGAATTCAACAATATTTCTAGTGTGGTTTGCGCTTGATGCTCCTTAGAGTGGTTTTACATGTGTTGAATGATGTTATGGATTTGGCAAGGTATGATAAAAAGGCCTAGTCTAGTGCTCTGATGATACTTTCACCACATAAACTGAGTACCTGGGATATATCGGAGAAACGCCTCCTCAGATTTTTAGCAACTGGTCAGGAACATCACTTTGCCCTAGTAGATATTTTTTCAATTTTTTATTTTCAACTGTACATCCAGAATAATTCCATGCTGTTGTTACTGCAGATGAAAACAATTTTCAGGACATGCAGTGTTGGTAAGGCATAGTATCAGTGGGACCACCTCCAACATAGCATTTTAAAACTGTTATGTTTAGTTGTGCGACGCAAAGTTCAAAAGGTACCTGAGCAAGTTGAGTGATTGATGTATGGGCAATCTTCATACCACGCCACCTGTTTGAATCCCTATGCATCTGAATCAGTTGTTTTTGAAGAAGTTAATTGCACTTGTTTTTCCAAACTTGTTTCAATTAAAATTATGTATATATTGTCAGATTGATTTATCATGTTAGTGAACGCCAGCTATCTAGAACGCATGCTATGTCACTTCTAAAAATGCAGGTGGAGGTGTGCGTGCAGTCTACTCTGTGGTCTACATTCTGAACTGTGGAACCAGGGCACTAGAGTTCCACTCTTGGCTTCTCTCTTGTCATACTATGTCATCCTGAACAAATCATTTGACCACACAGTGTCTTAGTTACATTTACATTAACAAGCAACATTGGGATCAACCAGCAGTGAATCTGTGCACTAACAGGAAAGTTTAAGTCATACATAATAAGGCCTCATTACAACCCAGGCGGTGGACCATGGTGCTATTAGCACCATGGTCCATGACGGATTCCGCCATGGTGGATGGCGGATTTACCGCCCCATTCCAAGGTTGGCGGGGCGGTAAATCCCCATTCACCATGGCCCCTTCCCCATTCCCATTTTTGGCCCATAGGGCTCAATGGGAATGGGGAAGGCGCTAATTACGGCACCGTAAATTACGGTGCCGTAATTAGCACAAGGTCCCTTAGCGGGTTGGACTTTAACGCCTGCAAAAAGCAGGCGTTAAAGTGTGAATCGGGCGTTAAGGGTTTAACGGCGCCGCAGCCTTTTACGGCGCCGTTAACCCCTTAACGCCAGGGTTGTAATGAGGCCCAAATGTAATAGATTTGAGTGTTGTTCTACATATTTAAAATAATATTACCCATGTAAATAGCACAACCTGTAAGCTGAATTGTCTCTATGGCACTCCTGGCAACATCACTTGTGAGTCATGTGTTTCTCAAAGTAAAATAGATGGCATATTACAATGGCACAGAGCAAGCTAATGAAGACACATCCAAGAGAGGGGCATTGGCGTCAGCCAGCTGCTCAAAGCTCTTTTCCAGCAGCAACCCCTGTGAAAGTGTCAGGGTATCTGTTTAGTACATGAGTATATTGAAGTGTTTTCCACCTCTGTGTTGCATTAGACTGGTGTTTGTTTTCATCTGGATTTTTGTATGGCGCTACACACAGGCCTATACGCATGCTGGGATTTCCATATGTAAATCTATCTAACGCACAGGAAGCTGGCAGCCTGCCAGCTGTTTTCGTTTTCATGATGTCTGAAGAAAGGATTAAAGCACTGCTAGCTATAACAACACAACTGTGGCACTGCTGTGTATACTTTCTGCAGCATGAGTACGGTTGAACCACTGAAGATTTTGTAATCCCTGAAACCTTTTTAGCCCAGCCACCAGAGGCGTTGCTAGGGGGGGGGGCTGAGGGGGCAATAGGTCTTTTGGTTGTAGCCCTGGATAGAAGCTCAGGTGCTACAACCAAAATGCTGCCTAGCCCCAAGTCCCAGCAGTCGCAACATTAGCTTAGCCCCTGATCTTTTCCAGACCTACTAACGCCCCTGCCAGCCATCACCTGATTCCATGGTGCCGTGCTGTAATTTGGGACCCAATTTGGGACCCATAAGCATTTAAAAAAACAATTGCTGTTTAGTTATTTGAGATATTGTTCCATGAACCTGCTGCTACTGACTTTGAGGGCTTCCTCGAATGATATCCTGTTACCGTTTAAATGTTGTTCTTATATCACTCTTCATGCTGGAGTCCAGCCTGTAAGGGAAGTCTCATGATTGACCACACAGGCCACCACAGTTACCTTAACAAAGACCCTTCGCTTGGTCGAAACACGTGTTGGCTGTTTCTCCTTAATGCTGTCTTTTTTCATTTGTTACAAATTACACAATTTCATATGTGCAAGCTTCTATAGCCTCATTCTAGAACAAAATTAAATAGTTTGGCACGCTCCAGCATTAACTGGCCAATAAATCACTGTCACTATCTACCAAGTTCACCATGTGCACATAGCTGCCTCTGGTTTTCTCTACCTAGTTCATCATTTTGTGGTCCTTTGTGTGCGGGCCGCTACCAATGCACAGGCAGCATCACCCAATCCTATCCTAGCAATGCAGGCTCAGCGCAGGTGATTACCTAGTTCATCACCCCACCCTGTTGTTCTCGCTTTTTAGTATGTTTGGATATAGACATTGGGCCTCATTAAATGATAGGCGGTAACCATGGCGCTATTAGCGCCATGGTTGCCGCTGGTACCGTACCGAGTGCGCCATGGTGAATGGCGGAATTACCGCCACATTCTAAGGTGTGTGGGGGCGGTAATTCCCCATTCACCATGGAACTTCCCCATTCCCATTTGAGCCCCCATAGGGCTCAATGGGAATGGGGATGGCGGCAATTACGGTAACGCAAATTTGCGTAACGCAAATTGCGGTACCGTAATTGCCTCCAAGGTCCCTTTTCGGGCCCGTTCCTTAACGGCTGGTAAAACCAGCCGTTGAGGTCGGGTCCCGCAAAGGCACCTCGTAGTAAGGCGGTTAAGGTTTACCGGTACCGGTACCCTTACCGGTAACGGTAAACCCTTACTGCATTCCGTGTAATGAGCCCCATTGTGTTCCTGCTGTCCCCTATTACAATAATATCATCACTCATGAAATAACAGCCCCTGCTGAGCAACTGCATGAGTTGGAGTTTTTTTTGTGAACAGATTTCTTTTTAATTAATTTCTAGTTATTCCTGGCCGACCACTGGTGTCTTCTTTGAACCTAGGTCTGATGAAAGGATTTGCTGGGAACAGGTTTTGTTCTCGGGAATGTGTTATTTTCCTCTATTGAACTAAATCAAATGACTATTTGCATCTATTCGTTATACCTTAGCGACTGTGGGCATTTTGACTTTGATCCCATATGATCAGGAAATCAGTATGCTTGGTGTTTTTACAATGTGGTTGTCCTGAGACCAAATAAAGCAGGAATTACAACTCCCAAGAGAATTGTAGTTCGTGTGTGTATTTGTTTGCACACCAGTCACGACAACGCCAGCGCAACAGAGACCAGCCGGTCTGTGGCGGACCGTCCGTGGTGCACGTTGTGTACTGCCCACTTCTTTTCATCTTGATATCCTTGTTAGTAAGTGTTTTATTAATGTATAACTGTAGCTGGTACTGCAAGTTTCGCAGTCAGGCTACTTTATATACTTTTACTGCAATGATGATAATCTATTTCTTTGAGGCCCTCCTTCTTTAGAGACATAAAGCACGGCACTCTGTCATTATGTACACTGAAGAAAATCAGATTATCCAATATTATTTGTGACAGACCTATGGCTGCTGTGGATTTTACCATGGCACCTCCACTGACATTGTCTCTTATCAATGCTAGATCTGCCATTAAGAATGCTGCTGCCATTAATGATTTTATTCGCACAATTTAACTGGATATTGTTTTTATAACTAAGTCTTGGTTTACCTCCACCTGTACGAAATTCTTCAACCACGTAGTACCAAAGCACTTTCAGATTAAATGGCTTAATAGGGAGACTCTATCCTGACCAAGAAGAGAGCACACATTCAAGCCCGCCTCTCTGCGGCCTCTAACAACACGGCCAAACTCTGGAACTGGCCAATCCTGTTGCAATCTCTACCTCTCCCGTTCCCTCCCAGGCCCTCTGTACGGCTCTGCCCTCTCACTTCTCAGCTGAAACGCAGGAAATCCTGTCCTCTATCTCCTCTTCCTCTCCCTCTTCCTCTCTCGGCCCTGCTTTGGCCATCTCTCCCTCTCCTCCTCCCTTCTCCTCTTTCTCTGTGACAACACCTGACAAGGTTTCTAGACAACTCCAATCTATGAAAGTTTCATCCAAACAGGTGCTCCCCTGCTCCTTCAGAACCATCAAGGACCATATTGACACACTTACTCCAGCCTTGGCCAATTTCTGTAATCACTATTTTGCCACTGGAACTTGTACCTCTCCCATTCAGCACTTCATTGTGCACCCCCTCCTCAAGAAGTCGTCTGCTGTTCCTACCTGCCCGATAAACTATTGCCCAATCTCCATCACCCCTTTCCCGGGCAAAAATCTGGAAAAGCTGGACATCTCCCAGTTTACTCTCTAGACTGAATCTGTTGGTTGTCTCCATGACCATCAGTCTGGCTTCAGAGCTGCCAGAGGCACAGAAACTGCTCTCCTGAACACCCGTGAAGATCAGCTCTCTAACCTTGATTCGAGCATTCCTTCTGTCCTCATCCTCCTTGATCTTGCCTCTGCTTTCAACATAGTCAACCATGCCATCCTGATCAATCGACTATGTGAGAAACTGGACACCATGGATCAGGCCCTGGAGTGGATGACCTTCTTCCTCTTGGTCCGCCCCACTCAAGTCCAACTTGATCCCTTTTTCTCCTTCACCTCTCTCTCTACCTGTGGCGCTCCCCAGGGCTCTATCTTCTCACTCTGGTTTTTCAACCTCTACTAGGTCACTTTGGCCCACCTGATCTCTACCTTATTCTCTAACTTTCAGTGTTATGTGGATGACACTCAGCTTTCCTTCAGGCTCCCCTCAGCCTCCTCTCCCACTCATTCCTGACTGTCTATCCACAATTCAGGATTGGTGCACCTCCAGCTACCTCTGCCTTAATGCCAGTAATACGGAAATCCTTCTCATTGGGACCCCTGCACCTGCTTTTCCTCTCTCACTCTGGCGGCCGCCTTAGGTCGTCTTGCCTCGCCTTTCTGTGAGGCAAAAAACCTTGGTGTCATCTTCAACTCCACTCTCTCTTTCACTCCTCACATCTCGGACATCGCCAAGAAGTCCCACTACCAGCTGCACCTCCTCAAAGGGACTCTTTCCTTTCTCCCTTTGCCCCAGAAGCTCACTGTCTCCAGAGCCATGGCTGGACTACTGCAACAGCATCTTTCTCAATCTGCCTTATGCTACTCTCCGCGCTCTGCAACTAATCCAGAACAGGACTGCAAGACTTATCCTTAGCCTCAAGCCCAGGGACCAGATCACTCCTGCCCTGAAATCTCTCTGCTGGCTCCCGGTGGCTGCAAGGATCAAGTTCAAGAGCCTTTGCATTGTCCACAAGGCTTTATGGGGAACAGCATTACACCTAACGCTCTCTTCCAAAATACCTTCCTTCTGGAGTCCTTCACACAGCTTCATCCAACTCTCTGAGGATTAGACGCTTTTCCAGGCAGATTGTGGGGTATATCTCTCTCCTATGCAGGCACCTCCCTGCCCCGCTGAAGCCTAAGCTGGACCACATGAAGTTCCGAAGCAGGTCAAAACTTTCCTCTTCTCCTCTGCTTTCTCGCTTTCCCTCCCCTGCTGACCTACCTGATCAACCTGTCTAATGTACTGACTGGTTGCTTGGCTACCAGCAGAGTCTCACTGGGTACCAGGCTCTTTCTTGATCAGTCACCCTTGCACTTTGGGGCTGTGACTGTAACCCTACAGTTCTCGTTCTCCTTGCACTACCCAGGGCCTCGCTGCCTTGGCTGCATTTACTCAGTTACTAAGAACATTACTGCCCTGTTTTCCCCTCCCCTTTCCTTTTCTTCTTGCACTTCTCATTCTCACACTTGCACAGTCTGATTGACGCAAGGCCTAGTAAGATTGTTTGTCTTGTCCTCCCCCTGTCTTCCCTCCCTTGTCTTGTCACGCCTAGAAACACTTGTGTACAGGCGTGTGATAAATGACTTATCATATCATATACAAAGGAGGTGGGGTTGCTATTCTGCAAAAGCCACCCTTGAGTTGTTAATCTTTCAACCCTAAACTGGGATATAACATCCCAGATGCTGGCCTGTACCTGTCACCTGACCCCTAATGTTTCATGTCAACTGATTCTATGTTACAGACCCCCAGACCCCCAGGGCCAGCCAGTTCTTTTTTAGATACTCTTGATGCCTACTTGGGCATAGAAGCACTTTGCCATTCGAAGTTGATCATTTTAGGTGACTTCAATATATGGCGCAACGAACCCGAAGAAGTCGACTGCAGACATCTAAATGATGTTCTGCAATCACTTGACCTCCAATTATTAACTCGTCTACCGATGTATATTAGCGGCCACTGACTGAACCCCATATTGTTCAGAGGCTTAAATCTCTGCCATCACGAAAATATGCCAGTAAACTGGTCCGATCACTTTATTGTTGCGTTTCACCATGGCTATTAACTGCACACCATGCAGAAAGAACATGAGTGCCATCTTAGAATTGCGCCACCGAAAAAAGGACCTTGACCGTATCTCCAGTGACGAACTATTAGGTAACCTAACGGCAACACAACCTGATATGACTTGTACAGCTCTATACACCAAATTGATGTCACAGCTGCAAGGCAACTGCAACACCATTGCCCCCGTAAAACTGTTAAGAAACTCCCTAAGAGAAACAACCAATTTTATAATTACAAATTGAAAACTCTTAAGGGACTCTACCGAAAAAAGGAAAAAAGATGAGTCAAAACCAGAAACATAACTGATCTCCTTGAAGCTAAACTTGCCCTGAAGACATATAAAGACGATATCATGATAGCAAAATCCCTATGCCTTCAAAAGCAAATTAATCTTATGGATAATAGACCTAAAGCTTTGTTCAAGGCAATCAGAAATTTCACAAGCGCCACTTGCACCAATTTCAGTCTTCCTGCATCTCAAAAAATGGTGAATGATTTTAAAGTGTATCTTTTGGAAAAAATGTTTTGATTGGGACCAATATTGATGCTCAACTTGCTGTCCCACAAACCAGTGTGACTGCCCGTCTAAAGCAAGTAATGAATTCCTGTGTGGCCTCTAAGCTATATCATTTTCCATATGTGCCCTGATGCAGGTTCTGGCAGGATCCCCGAGGGATAGGCGCGTCGTAAGTCTGAAAATCAAATCAAATCTGAGACTCGATACTACAGTTTTTATTCTCTGTGCTCTATGATTTTCTGATTCGTCTTTGGCTCTACATTTCTAATTTTGACATTGAGTTTCTTTGGCCTTTTGGCAAGGATACTTTGTAGTCTTCTGACCTTACTACTTAGTGTCGAATCTCATCCTTATATTAAATGCTTCACGGTTAATCTGCAATATCATATGACAGATATGGGTCATTACAAACTGTCTCCCTCTGTGATTTCCCGCCTACATGGCTCCTTTGCTCCCCAACCAGGCAAATCAGCCCAATCTGGGAAGTGCATATGACTCACAGTTAGCAAACGAAATCCAGCCAGCAAGGAGGGCAGAAACAAACACCCACCTTCAAAACTCTAATCCTCAAAGCCACTGACTCGCATTCCCCGAGCATTGCCCAGACTGCCCCACTGGCTGCTTACGTAAAGTGGCACTTATCATCAAGCATTACTCAGGACATCCTCTCTCTGAGCTGCAGACTACCCAAACTGCTCCACCTGCCGGCAGCATCAATTATGGACCAGTCAGGATCTCCTCTCTCTGGCAGGCTGTGGCCTGTGCAGTCTGCTCCACCTGCCACTCTGTTGCACTTTATTGCGCTTGCGCTTGTCAGCATTGTGGGAACACCACTCAGGGCCTCCTCCCACTGACGAGCTGTTGACTGCCCAGACAGCTCCGATGTTCTTCATCATGTGGTGCATGACATGACCGAGCGAGCAGCAACGTTGAGAGAGCATGGCTCCGGAACTCCTCACTCTAATGGGCTCCAGACTGACCAGTCTGCTCTACTTGCCACTTCCATCTGGTGGTGCTTATGAGTGAGCGAACAGCAGCATTACGAGAGTACCTCCTCCCTCGATAGCTTTCCTTGTTCGTCTCTCTTCTCTTCAGAAGTGCCCGTAAATGCTAAGGTTTCCTTTTTTAGAATGTCTTCCAACAAAAGTGCTTTAAGATGTTGCATTTGACCCATTATTGCTTTCAAAAAGTCTTTGGAATATAACACTACCACAGAACTCTCGCGGGAGCGGTAAGCTTCCTTGCTTCTCCCGGTCCCTTGCTCAAGAGGAGATTCCTGGCATTGTGGTGTTAATTGTAATTTGGCACCCACGCATGTAAATAATAGAAATATTGTGCCTCTTACAACATTGCCGGAAACCTGGCTGTAAAGTCGCCAGGTTACCAGCAAATGTTGTTACCGTTTCCGATGTCCTGTCCGGCGGCATTGCTGACGGATTACAGGAGTCGGGGTGGACGGTGTTAATACCCACTCATGGAGTCACATCAGACTCCATGAGGGGATTTGCCCTCATTACCAATGCTGCTGCCGGTAATTACACCTTTTTTGGCGGTAGGGTGCCTGCCTTAACTCCAGCATTTAGCTGGAGGTAACTCAAGTGCTCCACCGGAAAACCTGTAGTCGGCAGGCCCGTTTAAGTACTGGTATCCATGAATACGGGCACTTTTTTACCAGACGGGCCACCATAGAATGATGCCCAAGTGTCCTTTAACAGTGGATTTTCAGTTCATATTGCGGTGTGAGTGTAGTGTACAGGTCCTAGAAGGAGAGGTCAGTTGGTTCGTTGGGGAAGGACAGGAGTTTTTGGATTAGAGAAGACTCCTCTTACTGGAGTTTAATGCTAGACTAACCCCGCTGACATCCCAACTACTGGTGATATGGGGTGGAGCGTGTCCTGTTGGTGCTGTTCAGGATGCAGCATTCTTAATGCTCTGTGCCTGATTTTATGAAGGTGGTGAGGCAGTGTTAGACGTTTACAGCTGATGGGCAAGAGCAGAAAAGACTGAATACCATCTCCTGATTGAAACAATGTGTGCAGGAATCTAGCGTTTGTTGATGGAGCTGATCATAACTGGTATTGATTTTGGGTTGTCCTTGTTTGCAAGTTTGGTGTGTGTTCTGGCCAGTTTTGAACTTGGAGGTCTTTTGGGTCCAATAACGTAATGGATGTTTGCATTGTAAATGTCTGAGTGGTTCGTCTTTGAGGTTGTATGCTATTGCTTCCTTGTCTAATTGATTGCAGTGAGAATCAGAGTGGTATTGCTATTTGCTGGGATTTGACCAGCTTGCTTCAACTGACCTGATTTTCAGGGTCCTGTGCGAGTATGGTAATATGGTATTGTGAATATGCAGGTTTTGGGAGATTTGTGTTATTTCCTGGAGTCTGGTCTTCCTCTGTGCAGTGACGTCTCAGAATTGAGTCCCAAAGACTGGACGACAGGAATCCTCTGCGTGAGTACAGGTCTGAAAATTGACTAAACCACCTTCTCATGAACTAAACCATCAGTGATCTCAATCATAAAGGTAAAACAGACGCAGCCTGCTGGGTATGCATCCTTTGCCTTTTATAGTAACATGTCTCTCAAGAGGTGTTTCACGTGATAACAGTAGCAACCCAAATAGCACTAGTCAAAAGACTACAAAATAAAAAGAATGTCGAATCAAAGTTCTTTATAAAATATATATATATATATATATATATATATATATATATATATATATATATATATATATATATATATATTTTAATTAATCAAAAGTACAAATAACTAAACTTAAAACCCCAACAAAACCACACCCCTGTGGAAAAGGCCCAATTACAAGTATGCCGCTCCAGAAAGAGCATTGCCGGTAGCATCCTACCAGCACCGTTTTCCAGACCGGCACCTTCAGAGACGCAATTGTAGAAACACTGTTAACACTAAGTGACACCCACGGTGCTACTGAACCCGGTAGCACTGTGACCGTAAACTGCGGAAAGAGTCGCCAGACTTGCCTGAATTACCACCATAGCGTTAGTACAGGCATATTCAGAGTACTGTCTACACGGAAACATCTGCCATAAAAAAGCTGGTGGCACAGTAAACACTGCGCTGGTAATCCTGGCACCACGGACCAGGGGTTAAACGGTGTCAGGAGAGCAGCAACAGGCCCCAGGTGTCCAAAACCGGCACAGCTGAACACCATTGACCACTGGGAATATACAAAAGGACCACACCCACACCAAACCCACCTCCCAACACAACGATGCTGGCAGTCGCTGTAGCAGCAATTGGGCTTAGGAACCTGCAAGTAGGGATTGAGGATGAAGCAGCAGAGAGGCAGAGGAGGTGGCGTAGGTGTAGCAGGCGAAGGAGGAACCAGTTGGCCATGCCTAACATCAATGTCCAGCAGGTAGCACACCACAGGCAGCCCCCAATACCCTGCATCAAGCCCTCGCCCTGGGACCTGACCCCAAGCCAAATCCACACATTGTACCGGCTTGACAGGGAGACCATGACATCAATATTGATGAAGGTCGTGTCGGTACTGCACTTTCTTGCGATCGGCACATACCAACATACTGTGGTTGAGCTTCACGGGCTGTTTTTTCCAGGGTGTTGTTCCAGGTACTGGATGCACTGCTGCACCATGGGGCAGACCACACCGCCCTACCCCAAACCCCTGCCCAGCTGAATGGCACCAAAGTGACCTTCCATGCCCTCACAGGCATGCCCTTGAGGCAGTGTATAGAAACCACAACCAATTCCACTCCCTCAATGTGCAGATGGTCTGTGATGCAGAACACCTCATCACCCATTGCTGTGCATGGTTCCCGGGATCCACACACAACTCAATGGTCTTGCGGAACTCCACGTTGTCAGGGTAAATGGCAAGGCACATCGGAGAGCACACCTGGATGTTTGTTGAGTAGAATTACCAATGCATGACCTCTGTGTAGTGGGATGGGGTAAATAGGCACTCGCATGAGTGCACCTGGCTAATGGGTGAGTAGAATGGCCAATGCATGGCCTCTGTGTAGTGGGGGAATAAATAGGCACTCACAGGAGTGCACCTGATTGTTGGGTGAGTAGAATTACCAATGCATGCCCTGAGAGGCTGTGTGGGGGGGTTAGAAGCACAGTCAGCAGAGCTTATGTCAAAAGGAACCCAAGGCAAATACATTGCATTCCTTATTCCAAAGGCATGTAACGCATGTACAAACGGGCATATGGATCACACACAATACCTATAAAATGAAAGTCAAAGGATGGAATACAAAACTACCACATGTACCACAATGCATCAGACAACCTACAAATGTGCCTGCCAAAAGACTGTGCACATCCCCCAGTGCCTGCTTCACAGACAAGTCCAAATAATGCAAACCTACACACCATCAGTATTGAAGGCCACATCTGGTATCCAGTACACACCCCTACACAACTGGTCAGCAAGAACCAAGTGCACAGTACAGGTCATACACCTACCTCAAATTGACATATGAGCACTCTGAAGATTTTGATTAGCATGGCGTAGCAGGCAAAACACACAACATGAAAGAAGAATGCGGTGGGATTGGTCATCAATATGTGAGAGACATAAATGTCAACACACACATGGGCCACATCGGTAGGCCTGCAGGGAGCTCGAGCATGCCCCTGCTGGTGTTGTGGCGGACACCACGCACATTACATGCACCTGGTTTACCAGTGACACAGGTCCATTATAGGCTTCTGTGGCACAGAAAGGCAGGTGCTGGTAAATTGCAAGTTCCCATAAGCATGGATTGCCACAGTACATGGGAACATTGTCACCTGTGAGAAAGTAGCTGGTGCTCCCCTGAACACACTCCCTAACGGGCCAGCTGCACACAGCAGTGTCTGGCCTCTTGTGTACCGCGGGTGCCATAGGCAGATAGTTAGCACCGTACAAGATAGGATTCTCCTAGTAGGCAGCCACACACCCTTGTTTCCATGCAAGCCAAAAACCATATAATAGCATGGAAGACTATATCATGACTGCAGACAGTGACCACACCAAACCGTCTCAGATCAAATGAGTGACCAAACATTTTCATATGGTCATGCCATTACATGTAACATTCCAAAAACCAATTGTGTCATCTGTTGCATGTCCTACATCTTGTGCTAATTAAATGTGTTAAATGTGTACATGCACACATAAGCTGACATGAGATTGACACCTCAAACATTAAATCCCCATTCTGTCACTGCCATGCAGGTGCTGCCGGATACCCCCTCACGTCAATAGCATGGAAGACTATATCATGACTGCAGACAGTGACCACACCAAACCGTCTCAGATCAAATGAGTGACCAATCATTTTCATATGGTCATGCCATTACATGTAACATTCCAAAAATCAATTGTGTCATCTGTTGCATGTCCTACATTTTGTGCTAATTAAATGTGTTAAATGTGTACATGCACACATAAGCTGACATGAGATTGACACCTCAAACATTAAATCCCCATTCTGTCACTGCCATGCAGGTGCTGCCGGATACCCCCTCACGTCATGGCTGATGACACTTGTTAGACGGCTACGGAACATAAATGAGGAGGCCTACAACCAGGCACAGAGCCGTACATGGGGCACTATTGAGCGGACATTTGGACTACTCAAAGCAAAGTTCCACTGCCTCAGCCGATCCAGCGGGGCACTTATATATAGCCCCATTAAGGTTGGCAAAATTGTACTGGCATGTGCAATGTTGCACAATATGTGTATTCGATGCAATATTGCACTGCACCCAGACATGGACCCTGCAGTGCAAGATGATGGGATGCCAGTGTGACCCCGGCAGGATGCTATGGATTAGCAACATGCACGGGATGCACTGATATACAACATTTATTTAACACTACTGACAAGCACATGGTGCACAACTGGTGGCATGTCATTTCAAGCACTTCTATTAAATAATGAACACTCATGCGCAAACAGAATGTCCAGTCGTGATTGATATGCAGAACCCAGTGTATTCTTAATTAGACAATAGAAAAACAGGTGCAACATCAATACCCAGCCAAATTTACCCTGCCCGTCCCACTCCCCAACTATCTCTCCCAACTATGGACCCCCTCCCCGACTATGTACTCCCCTCCCACTCCCCACCTATATCTCCGCACTATGGACCTCCTCCCACTCCCCAAATTACCCTCCCCTCTCCCACTCCCCAACTTTCTCTCCCAACTATGGACCCCCCTCCCACTTCCCAACTATCATTCCCAACTATGGACCCCCTCCCACTCAATAACCTACCCTTCCCCTCCCCAACAATCTTTCCCAACTATGGACTTCCCCTCCCACTCCCCAACTAGTCAAACATGGAGTAAGTGTCCATGGTTCCACAATACTTGTGGCCATGCTTGGAGGCATGTGTGTGTTTGTGAGGAGCCAGACAGGCGCATGGGTCTCCTCCTAGGACTGGCTGCCTGGGAGCGTGCAGGTGTAGAGCTGGTGGAGGCAATGTCATGTTTTTGCGTGAGAGTCGGGACATGCATGTCTGGAGGGCCAGTGCCATTGTCGCAGCAATATTTGACTGTACGCTATTGCCCTCACGGACCCTCCTAGCCAAAAGTATGGTGGCACAAGCTGACCGCCCAATGGCATGGGCAACCCGCCGTCCAATTACCTGATTACTCTCCTTCATCAGACGGGACTCTTCCAGGTGCTGCTGTACCAGGGCAGTGACTGTGTCCTGTCGCTCCTCCATGCATTGGAGATGTGCATTCATCTCCCGTACTGAGGGGTAGGGCGAGCGCTATGGACTTCTCGCACTCATGGGGCTGAATGTGCCCAACACATAAGGGGTGTTGCCAGTGTTAAGGCCTGCCTCGAAAGCTGCATCCCCCTCACTGCTGTCTGTGGCATGTGATTTGGGCTGCTGGGGTGTGGGTGTTGCACGTCCCCGTGGAATACCGATTGGTGCTGCCTGGATGACAGGGGCAGCTGGGGGTGCAGGCACAGGGCTGCCTGGGTGACAGGGGTAGCTGGGGGTGCAGGCACCGGGGCTGACTGGGTGACAGGAGTAGCCGGGGGTGCAGGCACAGGGGCTGTCTGGGTGACAGGGGCAGCTGGGGGTGCAGGCACAGGGGCTACCTTGGTGACAGGGGCAGCTGTGGGTGCAGGCACAGGTGCTTCCTGGGTGACAGGGGCAGCTGGGGGTGCAGGCACAGGGGCTACCTTGGTGACAGGGGCAGCTGTGGGTGCAGGCACAGGTGCTGCCTGGGTGATAGGGGCAGCTGGGATATCCACTTGCTCAGCCTGGTGGACGTTGGCAGTTGTCATTCGCACAATGCCTGATGTGCTTGCACAGAACATTGATGGACGTTGGATGTGCCCTTTGCACGTCTGCTGCCCCTCGATGGCTCAGGTTGGCCGCCATCTATGTCAGATAATATTCCTGTGGGTGAATGAAAGGCATGATGTTAGAGACCTGCATGCCTAACAACTGTACATTTATGTGCAACATGGTGATTGTGCAATATAACAGTGTGGGGGCATGCAGTGATGCATGGTATATCTAACCCATGCATGTTTTGTGTAGACTCTGCTGCAGGCACTGTGTAGGCAGCACATGTGACACAGCTGTGCTGGGACTGCTGACATGTACACCCATGTTTGGCTGTGGGTAGTGCCATGATGGTCTGCCTGTGTGCAGGTCTTTGGGATGTGTTGCGGGGGTTGTTCGTGGGGTGCATGCATGGACTCAATGTGTAACCTGGTTGCATGTCCAGGATGTGTATGAGGTTTTCCTGGTAGACCTGGCAGGGTCGCCTAAGGGACATGCACTCCCCATTGGGTGGGTGCCCATGTGTACGTGTAGATGAGGGCCTACTTGTCATGATCTCTGCTTCCAAAAGGTCAGGGTTTTCCCAACTCCCTTGGAAGCAGATCTATAACCCAGGTTCCGAGTGCCAACCAGTCCCAATTGGGACCTTTTGGACCCAGTCCTGGCGCCAGTGGCACCAGGCTCATAAATATGCCCAGTCCCAGCGCTGGAAGCGCCGGGCTCATAATGCTTGGGTGGACTTACCTGCAGCAGACCATGCTGCTTACTTGCCTGCCAGTTGAGTCTCTGATCCTCTTCTGTTTGGAACTACTTTTCCTGTTGGGTGGGGCAGGAGCCACTCCCTAGATTCAGAACACTGGAACTCTTCTGGAAAGCAGGAACTCTTTTCTTACCTAGGCGTGGCTGTGGAAGGAGACACCTAAGCACTACAGGAGGCTATTTAAACCACACCCGATGGATGAATCTTGCTTTGCGTTATTCTGCATCCTCAGCAGCAGAACGCTCATCGTGTCTTCTGCATCTGATCCTGGGCCTAAGGAAAAAGGCTTACCATTCTGAATCCAGTCTTCAGCAACACCTATAAAGACAAGAAAGAACAGGTTAGCATTACGGTCTTCAGTGACAGCTCTTCACTTACCTGGTCCATCGGCTGTCACCAACGCCTTGCGCTGCATTCCGGCATCTGAAAGACAAAGGCTTACCTACTCTTCGTGCGCTCCAGAGGTCTTCACACTGCATTCCGGCATCTGAAAGACAAAAGCTTACCAACTCTTTGCACGCTCCGGAGGCCTTCGGCGCTGCATCCCACATCTGAAAGACAAAACAAGGTGCGTTTAAAGACATTGGGGAACTTTAATACTCACGTGCCATTACTCCTTTCCACATCTAACCCAGTGGGTATTCCGGCACCCTGCAGCCGCCCCGAACTTGTACCTGCAAAATAAAAAGACAGTTAGAGCGCATCGTGAAGCAGGCAACAAGCGCTTACTTACGTGCTTCCAGGCGTTTCTATTCATCACACGGGCTCCATCTTCAACTCACTTCAGCCCGCCATCCACCATCGCCGGAACCCTGCAAAACAAGAGACATCATTACTAAAGACTTTAAAGACATTAGAATTACTCGAAACTTACCGTTCGTGCAGTAAACGACGGACAGCAGTCCTCTGAAGTCAAGAGGCCTGCTCCCCTTATCCAGTGAAGAAACTGGTTACAGCACCCTGCCTCGAGGCAGATGGAGAGCATGGCGTTCACTTACCTAAGACATCTTACCCTTCGAGCCAGACATACAGTGCACAGAGGTCCAGCCCAAAGAGCCAGCCGTGTGTTACACATCACCTTTGAAGATACGGTATACGCCCAGTCAAGACCGGCGCCTCTACGGGAATCAGGTGAGCGTTACACTACTAGTGTTGTGCTGTGCTGGCAGTGGCAGAACGGCACACACACATGCAGTATTCATGACAAGGATGTACGGTGTCTGCGTCATGGATTCTGTATTTTTCCATTGTCAGTTGTGTCTTCCTATGAGTGGTTCATCAGTGTTCGCAGGTGCAGGTTAGGTGGTGTGGTGCATGCTGGCTCTGGCCGGGGTTATGTGGCCAGTGCCATCGCAATTTGTGTGCAGTGATGGTACAGGCTGGGGGGGCAGGGTGGCCAGGTGTGAGCTTGATAATTGTGCAGTTTGTGAACTCATCAGCCTCAACAGGTGTCCCAGCTCCCGCTTCTGCTGCACAGACTCCCTCAATGCCCTCCAAATGCAGCACACTGCTTCACTTCTCCTCCCAAGGCAGCAGCCTGATGGGTGAAGGTGGTCTGTCACCTGTAGCTGTGCAGTGCCTGCGGTGTGCAGCAATAAGGTTGCGCATACTCAGCCGCAGGGTGTCCCACCACTTATGGCAGTCTTTCACACTGCGTGCTGTCACCCCCACAGCAGTCACCTTCTGGGCAGCTTCAGCCCAGATTGCCTTCCTCTGTAGCTGGGTGCTGCGGTGCTGCGGCGCTGGGCCGGTGAGAATAGCTCACCAGCATTGTCAACAATGGGGTCCACCAGCATGGTCAGTTAGGCCTCACAGAAGAGTGGCTTTTGCTGGTGGGTTTGGGGAATCCTCGATGTCATGTCCCTAGATATGTTCTGGCTCTCAGAAAGGCTAGATGGCTTCAGGTACAGGGAGATTACAGTGGCTATGTGATTTTTGTAATGGCCGCCTGTTCCGACGATCACATTATATCCGGATCCAGTGTTTCCGGCTCTGTCGCCGTGGTGCCGCTATGTCCGGCAGGCAAGCGGCAAAGGCGGATGCATCACAAACATTGGTGGTGGTATGCCTGTCTCCACCGGTGTTACCGTGATGGCAGTGGCACGGGTTCCGCAGATAGGGAATGCACGAGGCCAACAAGGGGGAATCCTACCTTGTTTCCGGTGCCTCGCGGTGGCGGATCCAGTGCGAACGCCATGACGTTAACACCAGATGTTTTGCACCACACTCTGAATGAGGCCCAGAAAATGCAAAACCTGTAACCAATAGCACTATGGGTATTTGAGCAGGGTGAACAAGCAAGTAATATGATATGTTTTTGTAGAAACATTTGTAAAAAGGAGGCTTCTCAGTCACCATTGTCCCAAAAATGTACCAGGGGGTCAGAGCCTCTCAACAGTACCTGCAAGGTCTTTGTGTCAGAGCAGCTGTCTGTGGTGTACCTGTGCCATTTGAACCTCCATTGTGCCACTGGAGAGGAGATGCTGCAGTTGTCAGGAGACGAATGTAGACAGGGCACATGCTATGCTTAGGGCATGAGGCATGAAGGGGGGAGGTCTGATTAACACACTCCACTTTCAGAAATAGAAGTTCCCACATCATTTAATTATTAATCAAAATGAAAAAAGCCAGGACTTCCACACCCTTGCATTCCGTTACAAATGAGTTTTTCAATTTATAGGAACAATAACATATTTATATTGCATTTATTTCAAGTAAAAGATTGTAAATTTCATTCCGAAATTACATACAATAACTCAAATGCAGATGGTGAATAGTACAAAGATAAGAATACGTGCTGAGAGAGTTTATGAGGGTGTGTACAAAATAAATGGAACATATACCAGGGACAAACAGAAAAGAATACATATATGGATAGGAAACTGGTCACTTTCAAAGCTAACATTAACCTAGGTTTGCCAGTGCCTCAAACTAAAGAGGAGAACTATACAAATATACAGAATTATATTATGAAGTGCCACTGGAGGGAGTGGTGGGGTAAGGTAAAGCGAATGAAAGAGAGGGTAAGGGGAGCTCTGTCTTGAGCAAGTAAGCAAAGTCTAAGCCAAGCTTTAAAGAGAGAGGAGATTGACTTTTCACCCTAGAAATACTCTGTAACTGTGTCACCAGTAGACTACCTGCATCTGTTCTCATCGCTTTCCTAAATCCTATCTGCCTTTGGTCTAAAATATCTTTCCCATCAATCCATGTGTTCAATTTTTCTAATAGCATTGCAGCAAAGATCTTTGACTCTATGTTCATTAAGGATATAGGCCAATAATTAATCAGTCATAAGCGGTTGCCCTTCTTGAAAATTAGCAGAACATAGGACGTATTCCATGAATCTGGTATTCTCTTACATCTAATTACATCACTAAAGAGAAACTGGAGTAGCCGTTCCCATAGTGTTAAATTTTGTTTAAGAGTTACAAATGAAAGGTTATTTGGTCCAGGAGTGTTTGATGATTTGGCCCTTCTGATATGTCTTGTTATGTTATCCACAGAAATATCCAATTGCCATGCTGGTTTGGTCCGTTGCGTGGCAATAGCTTCAGAGCCGGATCTCTTGTATAGTTCCTCAAAGTACTCTATCCATACTTTGGAATCTATGGGATTCGTGATTAGTTGAGTTTGGGAGATGTCAGTGCTATTTATTATAGACCAGAAATAACGTGAATTTAGACCATCTGTGACATTTAGTATCTCTTCCCCATCTTTTTGTTATTGTCCAATTTGTATTTGCATGTCTACATTGTTTTATTTTTGTCCTTATTTCTTTTGCTTCCACATTTGATTTTTATACTATTCAAATTTCTTTGTGAAGCTGAGCTTTTCGTTGTTTGATCTCTAAGTCAAATACATGTTTGTGTCTTTTTTTATGATTTCTTTGTATGAAGTCTCTGTAAAATTGTTCCAAGATAATTGTTAAATGTAAAAGTCGAATACATAGCTATTTTAGCTTCATAGGGATACAAGAAGTCATGTAACATCAAGTTGTTAAATTTAACGGTTTTATGAGGGTTCCATTTAACCCAGATGCCTGTGGTATTAACCTCAAACCTTACAGCATAAAACGTATCCATGTTGACTTTTTTGGACCATGCTAGATTGATGGAAAGCAGTGTGTGGTCATTATATGGTCATGTTGCCCAAGAAATCCTGTAGTTGTTCGCTCACAAACGCATAATCCATTATGGAGTTTACTCCATGGGCTTGCCATGTGGGAGTGATGTTATGCATTGGTTTTAAACCCCAACTTCTAGCAAAGGCCAACCATAGTCCTCCTCTGTGGATTTTGCTCATAGAAAAAGGGGTGCGCTCCCCCAATGTGGCAAGAGCCCATTGCATTGTGCTACTTGACATATTACAATATGCATTCATATCTCCAGCTAGAAAAATGCATCCCCCAGGATTCCCCTCAAGCCAATTATTTATCCTGGAGTTGAATTTGTCAAACAATGTATCGAGCTGATCATCAGTATGTTCAGCGGCTTTCCAGTATGTATTTATCAGCATTATATGAACAATACTACTTTTAGTTCTTACTTGAAAAGTGGCCGTAATAGTACAGTCCATAATTTGTGATTCAGAGTTCATAATTGATGAGTCAGTGCAATATGCAAGAGCGAGGCCACCTTTAGGATTCCCCCTGACATCACATTTGGCTGGCAATCATAAGACAATAAAGCATTCCCACAACAATTGACCTCTAGCCCATGATTCTTGCATCAGAATAAAGTCAAACTACTCTAGAACTTTACACCTTTTGTTGTTAGAGACTAAATGTGAGAAGCCCATGGAGTTCCAAGAAACTAGGCTATAAAACCTTTAGGGGTTTACCTACTGATTTGAGTTGCTCAATTGACTCTCTTAATGATAATGTTAGCCATCGCCATTCTTGCATGCTTTTTAATTGTGTTCTGGCTTCAGCTATTATCGGGGTACCTACTCCTTGAGATGAAATAGCCTCCTCAGTACCACCATAATACTGTTTACATTCGGAAGTCATGTTCATGAATTCATGGTAAGAGATTGCATCGAAACCCCTCTTCTTTAAAGAACCAACTTCCTTCATAATTAAAGAGCGAACAAGGGGTGATGGAATTAACAACCTAACATAGTCGTATCTGAAATTATGAATGAAGTCTACCAGCTTTATATCGGCTGATGTAATTAAACTGAGTTCCGGAATATCGGCAAATAGACTTAATATGTAGGGTCAGTTGAGTGAACTTGGTCTGCCGTCTTCGAACACATAGTATGGTATTAAACTAGGCTCATTTGGGTATGCTGGTGATCTTAAACATTTAGCCGTTTCTTTGAGCTTATTTCTTTCAAATGTGTCTTGCATGGATCTTACATATGACTCCCTTGCTCCGTTACATGTTTGATTTGGTTCATCCATAATTTTAGTTGCAATAGAATCCAAATAAGCATGAGTAGATGGATTAAATACCTCACTTTTTGCGCTCTGATGCGTATTCGTTTTTGAGTCATCCGGTTTAGCTAGGCCCGACTGGACCAGATCATCACTTAGGACACCTTTTTTGCATCTTGATTTTTTTTATTCAATATTCTTTCAATGAGTGAGCAAACAAATTCCTCAGATAAGCCCTTATTCAATGATGAGCTGGCATTAGCTCCATCTGAGTGGACATTTCTTTCGTCTGAGGTACGCTTTTTTTAATCTAAGCAACTGACATTCTGTGTCATTTTGTGTGGCTCCTTTCCTTGCGACGCATCCCCCTTCTTTTCTACCTTTCTGTTTTTAGCATATCTATTGTCTGCCATTGATGAGACTGTTGGACCTAGATGCTTCATTTTAGTGGCATCTATGCATGGGCTAGTCTCGAAGTTTAACATTTTTGAGGAGGGAATTATTTTTTTCAGATTGGTTGTTTCATCTGGTTGCATCTCACTGACAATTGCAGGACTCGCTGATGTTGGTGTGTTGGTACGTGAAATAACAGCTGGATTTGTGAAGATGGCAATTATTTCCCCACGCTCAGCTCGATGGATTTCCGATGTCTGTCTATCCTTCCAGACGTCTCTTTATTTTTTAGCACCTCAGACAACCTTATAGTACCCTCTGAGTACTCACATTGTAACCCCTCTGAGTACTCGCACTGGGTGGATCTGGTTTCGAGACTATTTTTCATTCGCAGTATGTTTTCTTTCAGTGGGACTTTGGTTTTAGAGCTCCGGGGAGACATTTCGGAAACAAGGATTACATCCTTGTCATTCTGGCTATCCAGCATTAAGTCCCGCAAGTACAGGTTTCTCAAGAACTTGCGGGATGATGTGCTGGAAGCTTTCATGGCAAGCGCTCGTTTACGTCTTTCATTTTTTATTTTATTTGAGATATTTTCACTGTGAATTGAGCGGGATCCTCATTATGGGCAATAGAAACATCTTTCAACAGTATTTACTGCGTTAGCTCCATAAACTACGGTTACTAATGGAGTCTCAGTGTTAACAGAGACTTCATATGTATGACTTGTTAGAGTGGTGTTGCTCTTGTTAGCGGGCTGCAAGTTTGTAACAACTTGGGCATAGAGGTTAGTATGAGCATGATTTCATTTAGTAATCTACAATGTTTGTTTAATTCTGCAAGAATCTGAATGTGGAGATTTGTGTTAGAAACTGCCTCTACACCAGTCATGTTCGAGTTGTACCTGTTGTTACCATGCTCAGCGGAGTATCTGGTCATTGTGTCTACTTGTTGTGATAGACCCAGTAGGGTAACCTCCCTGGTGCAAAAAATCAGGGGTGTATTTGCAAAAAGGTAACTAGAGTTCAACTCCTTCGTCGGAATTGCACTCCCTAGGTATACATTTACACTTTTACGAAAATCTATATGGCGCCCCTCGCCAAATAACGATTGTGAGGTTTCTAGGGTCCCTTCCTGTTTGTCATCTGCATTAGGACTCGCTGTATCAGCGCAAATAAATGGACACTGTTGGGCGCATTCAATAAGGTCACCATCTGTATCTGATGAACCCGGAAGTGGCAGAGCGGCTGCGTGGGCTACACTTATACGCTGTGTCATAGGTGCTGAAAGTACAACTGCAGATTCCTTTTTTGCATTTACATTTTTGCGCGTCATTCTTACAGCAAATACAAAATAACCACAGAACAACGCTGGCAACAACGGCAGCGGGGAAAAGCAAATTAAAAAACTATGGAAGAGTGCAGTCGTAAAACACTGCAATAGTATGTTGTATACCTGGTTACCAACAATCACACACTCACGTATGCAGGCTCCATAATGCAAAATTGTAATATTATCAGTGTGCCCCACGCCCCATGCTTAACAGGCGTAACAGGACACATCCGAGGCCACGTCGCAAGGGCACGCGCACATGGGCGCTCGCCCGTGTGTTTAAATAGAAAAGTACGTTGAGGTGGGCGTGTCCTAGTGAGATGCAAAATAATATATGTTTGAATTGTTAATATATCCACAAATGTGAAGTAACATTCTGAAATGTATACTGTACAGTATAAATCAATATTCACCATGCAGCAGTAAGTCCAAAATACGTCCATGAAACAAAACAAAGTGGGTGCAGGAAAGAGCAGCAGAGTCTCCAGGCATAACAGACCACTTCTGAGGCCACTTCGAAAGGGCGCACAGACTTTTTTTCTGGAATGGTCAATGAGAACATGTGGCCGAAGGGCAGCAAGGCATCCGGAATCAGGTCTAGTGCGCTGTCTTCAGGGCGATGTGGTGGAAGCTCCTTTGGTACTTTATCCAAAAACATCGCCCAATATTCTTGATATCTCCGAGGAATGCAATGTACTCTAGCTGCTGGAGACCAGGATACAGTCTCCTCTGCTGATGATGGTTCTTCCTGGGTAGCTTGCAAGCAATGGGCCATAGAATGGTCCGACCTGAAGTGGAGAGTTTTCCTTTCCCAGTCGATGTTGTATAACCAGGAAGTGGGCTGCCCTAATGACATCAAAACAAAAAGTCTCCCGATGACAATACATAGAGACTCCTATAGGGATTGAGGAGTGGGTAATGGGACTGGAGCTCAATGGTTTACCGTCTACCCCTTCAACAGCCTGATTGACTGAACATTCCTGTTAAAGTATTCTTACCTTTTCGGCTCAGGTGGTATCCAAACAATTGCCAGCTGCGCTGCTGTCAACCAATGCCAAGGCCTCAAGCATTCTTCTGGGTAGCCGGAGGAATAGCTGGATCACAAGGAGGTGGGAATCCAGGTTGGCAGAACAAGCTTGAACAACAGCATAGGTACCTGTCTTTCTTCCCTGGTACTGGGCCCCTTGTCGTCTTTGCAAAACATCTAAAAATGTGCGTAGCAGGTGGGAACCTGATCCACAATACATACACAGTCCAAGCTCTCTTCCCCGCCTTCTTTCAGACGTTGATAAGGGGCCTATAGCTGAACCTATTTGCATAGGTCCAACCTGGGTGCCCCTCCTGCAGAAGGAAGAGGAGTCATGGAAGAAGAAGAAGGTTTGCTATAAAGCTTCCTCCTTTCATACCTCCTTTCCGTGAGCCGGTACTCGATCTGCAGGACCAATGTTATTAACTCCGGTAGAGTATGCTGGGTGAGCATTCCAGGTTAATTCCTCCTTCGTTCAACCCTCTCCTAAATATGGAATACTAAGCACCCTTGGGCCAACCAGCCTCTGCAGCAGTCTTTTTGAAGTGGGTGATGTAGGTCATAAAATCATCGATCCCAGACGAATATCCAAAAGATCCTCTCAAGCCATATAGACCACTTCTGGCCTTTCAAAGGGCTGCCTCAGTAGAGTAATAAATGACCGATTGTCTTTCAGCAATTGGTTAGCCAAAGTCACCAAAGGAGTTGCCCAAGCCAATGCATTGCCAACCATGTTCGAAACCCTAAAGCCCACTCTGGCTGGGTCTGTGGCAGAATTGGAAGGACAACAAGTGAAATATATGGCACAAGCATCAATAAATTACTTAACCCATTGAACCACGTGCCCGAAGTCAGTCCCATGGGTGGGAGATCGAAGACTAGTCTTCTCTGGCAGTCACAAATTGCATAAGAACAGTGAGGTGGGTTTTAGGCTCTAGGAGTGGAACCTGCCAGTGCTAAGCTCCAAATGTGTTGTGATTGCAGTTTTGGGCAAGATCACAGGAGCGGTTTTGGGGTTTAGCCTAAGCCCCAGTTTGGTAAATTGGAAAGAAGAGGTTTGTTGCTCCCGGCTATCTTGCTTGTAGTTTGTGAAATAATTATTTCTGACACTTTGGTTAGTACGAATTAATTTGTTTATTGTTCGTTGTTTTTCTAGGTGATTTTTCCTTGAATACATGTGTTTATGAGAAACACTATTTGGAACTTGACGAGCAAGTTAGGTCAGCCGACACGTGTTTCGACCTTACGGTCGTTCTCAAGGACAGTTGCGGTTTGCTGTGTGCCCTCAGTAGGGTTCTGTAATATAAACTGTCCTTTACGGCAGTCCTGGCTCCTGTTGGGCCCTGTATGTTCTGTCTGGCGTCCCAGGCGGCGCTCTGCTGCTTCTGCACACCGCGCAGAAGCAGCAGAGCGCCGCCTGGGACGCCAGACAGAACATACAGGGCCCAACAGGAGCCAGGACTGCCGTAAAGGACAGTTTATATTACAGAACCCTACTGAGGGCACACAGCAAACCGCAACTGGCCTTGAGAACGACCGTAAGGTCGAAACACGTGTCGGCTGACCTAACTTGCTCGTCAAGTTCCAAATAGTGTTTCTCATAAACACATGTATTCAAGGAAAAATCACCTAGAAAAACAACGAACAATAAACAAATTAATTCGTACTAACCAAAGTGTCAGAAATAATTATTTCACAAACTACAAGCAAGATAGCCGGGAGCAACAAACCTCTTCTGCATAAGAACAGTGTTTTCTGCCTTAGGTTTCTGGACTTCCAGTGAGAGTCCCTGAACTGCATTAATGAGTTCCTGCACTTGTTCAGTGGAAGCCGTTCTGGTCTGAGATGCTGAGCATTGCAAACTGTCACTGTTCACATCAAAAGGGTCTTCCACACCTGAATCTTCCTCTGTGTTTGATGATAGCGTGTCTTCAAGAGGAAGAGGAGTCTTCTTATTTCAATCTCGAGGAGTAGCCGCTATGCCTGCTCAATATATCTGTAAGGCATGTGACCCCTCTTCCCCCGGGAACTGCCAGAAATGGAAAAATCAGGCAGGCTGAAAAAAACATTTGATTGGAGATGGGGGTTCCTGTGGTGGTTGGCGTGTTCAGGAATTGTGTGAATTGAAGTCCAAAAGCAGGTGGTTAACTGTCCTTTCCGGTGTGATCACCAGCAAGGAACCGGCAGCCAGAATAGGCAGATTCACAAATAGGTACAAACATGCAGAAATAATCAGCAGAGCATGTCCAAGAACGGGAAGCAGTGAGAACAGGTCTGGAAACGCAGTTGCTGCGTGGGAGTAACACGGGAGGAACAGCCAGGAAAACAGGTACATAAAGCAGCAGAGCGTTGCTACCGAGGCAAGAAGGTAGCAAGAAGGAAAGAAAGAGCAGTAGCTTCAGAAAGCGAGAATGAGCATAGATACCCGAGGAAAACAGTGTCTTACCCAGAGAGAACAGATTGTGATGCAACACAAGGCGTTGACCGGGAGGTTTGTATAAAAAGACATGGTCGGCGGCATCTTGAAAAAGCACTGGAATGAGTCTTAGTTCTAGTGTATGAAGCGTGATGGCACATTAATGGTGCCAGGACAAGAGGTTCCATAACCTGCACGGAGATCGAGTGATGACAGGTTTTCTTTCTGGCTTCTCTTTCTAACTTGTTCTTTCATTTCCTCTACTGTCAGTCACTCTATGGTGACTAAGACATTGTACAGAATGGTGGACAATTTGAATGTATATACGTTATGTTCCTGCACGCTCTTTTGTGTGATGTCCAGCTAAAACAAATGTGACAGTGTTTGAATACATAGACCAGAAATGTGTTCTTTGACTAGAAAACAATACTCAAGAGTTTAGCAGCCAAACCAATTTATGAACACAAGTATTATAAAGAAATTTAGGAAACAGTTTGGCTTGCAAATTTGATTATTTTCTAGTGGAAACTTCCCCTTTTTTGTTTTGTGCTCCATATTACCCCTGTTTCCACTGACGTAGAGGCCAGCCCTGACATTTTAAGTTCTCCCAGCATGGCAATGTGGACGATGATAGGAAGTAACTCAAAGAAAAGGGTTCAGATCGAGGACGAAGAAGCTGAGGAGGCCACGGGATCGGCAGAGAGCCCGAACAGCGAGTGGAGTAGGAGGGAGGAGTTGAATAGTGGCTTATTTAAAAGAGGAAGACGTGATGGCCAATGGCTTGGGTGGGCAGTATTGAGGACCTTATTGATGAGAAACCTCCAACTGACATCCTTCGCAGCAGTTCCAGGAGAGTGGGAGAAGATAGCAGAGTCAGTGTGGAGAGCAGCTAGTGTAGCAGAGCCATGAGGGGAGATCCCGCTTTCTGTGTTAGCAAGAAGTGAAAGTTGATGCTGGTAAGAGTCAAAATGGTCTTGCTGCAGAGGGATTGTGCATTCCAGAGTACACGTGGAAGAGTGGTAGGAACAGATGATGTACGATACATTGAGGGGATAGATGAGGTTGGAGATCTTGGGAGAATGGGTGTATCCAGGATGAAGGATGCGGATGTAGGATGTAGGATGTGGGAGGCCAGACAGCGAGACAGAAGTTATACTGAGTCGAAGCTGATGGCTATGAGGGCAGGGAAGGGGAAGAGTTAGTAGAAGGAGGAATGGAGCAAAGTCAAAGTGCATGTTGGAAGGTAGAAGAAATAGGAAAGTGAAGACAAGAAAGCAGTGGAGCAACCCCAGAGAGAGTCCTGGGTAGTGCAGGCTGAGAGAGCTTTGCTTTTCAGAGAGGGCACTCGGTTGGTGCACAGGATCCTCTGGGAAAGATGGATGTGCCAGAGAAAGAATACATATAAAGATAACTTAATAGTGCTACACAATGTCAGTAGGGTTAGTGGCAGACTATATATCACACAATTCACACCCACACATAACACAACTTAATACAACCAATACCTTGGTGTATAAGCAGAGATGTTTGCAATGGATGAAAAACAGCAAGACATACTCAACTGAATCCAGAAGAAAGGGGAGCTGTGGGGCAGGTGAGGGATGGGGGAGAGGAGAAACTGAATACAAAGAGAGGAGGGAGGAGCAGAATGTCTGCTTTGCTTCCGGTTGAACTTTTAAACGCAGTGTTCTACTTTCAGCATAAAAGACATTCACTTGTTTTAGGGCTCAAACATGTTGATCCAAATGATTGGTTCAAAATCATCCTGTGTTACTGTAATGACTGTCCATTGGTTAGTGGCATCCAACACATGGTGCTCAGTAATTGGACGGGGGAGGGTCGAGGGTGTTAGCTAATGTGACCTGGACTCAGACACAAAAGAGGAGCATTGATTGCAAATTAGCCCTAGGAAGGGGATGGGCGCCTAGTAATGTTTTCCGTTGCGTCACGTATTATTTTCAGACAAAGCATTTGGAAAATCATCTTTTCCAGCGCGGATAAGCCGTGTGTGTCAACCTAGTCGTGTCACCGCCGACTTTGAAGTCTTTCTCCATGGAAACGCACGTCATTAGGTGGTCGTGTGTGTGTGGCGTAGTCCATCGCTGACTGCACTGGATGCCAGGAACTTCTTGAAAAGGCGAACATCCACAATAAGGAGTGCCTTTAATAAAGACGCCAAAGAGGCTCTCTGTCACCATTGAAGATTTGAAGTACCTTCAAAGGTTTAGTCACATGAAAGCGGAAGGGCTCTAAATGCAGCACAGTGATGTAATGAATAACACCTGTCTGCGTCAGCAAGGCCTACGCTTAACTCGTCGCCTCATTTGTGGGTGGCTTTTTATCAATCAGGCAAGTCTAAAAAGCAGAGAGGATGTGTGTTTTTTGATGAGCACGTTTGTGCTGGAAGCTTCCTTCAATACATTGATCTAGGTGTCCGGCACTCACCTGAGTGATCAGACCTCCAAATGCCTGCCCACGTAACAAGTAAAAAGAAAAGCATTTCTAGGCCTGCAAGACCCTCAAAATGGCAGAGGTGTGCTTCACAATTCTACTTTGCATTATATTACATTACAGACAGGGGCATAGAGGGCAGATCATATGGTCTGGTATTGGATGAGATGAACCTCAGCATGCACACATACTTTTACCGGGACATTGCTATCTTCCAAACCAGCATTGTTAGGAACCAACAGGTACACTAAGCCCTGTTGCATCCAGGACTCTGCATTACGGGAAGTGATCTGTGAGTGTGAAAAGGGGGTGCACTGAAGAAGCGGAGGACCACAGTCTCAGAAAGGTAAATGACCTTTGATTCCCACCACACATAGGTTAAGAGGATGAAACTCACTGCAGGCAGAGACTCAAACAAAGATCTTGATATGTAGAAATCAACAATTTTTATTTCAAAGCATATTAAAAACTCCATACATGACATAAAAACATATCGAAAACACAGCCTTAAGATTTACACATTCAATAGTAAAAAGTGTAGGAATACATAAATCAGATTTTAAAATAGATTTACAGACAAACCAACATCATTTGTCAACATTTGGCCCGTTAAATCCTGGTACGTTCTAACAAATGATCATTGATCCGCTGCATTGTTGCTTCCAAAAACTGATATAGAGCCACTGCAACCTCTCTTGTTGGCAGTGAGCATATATATGTAATTGCTTCCTTTACATATCTACAGATTTATTTCCTTAAAATTGGGATTAAAAACCTCAACCTTGGATAGGTAAAAATCGGACAGAAAAACAAAATGTGTAAAATCGCCTGTTGGAGATGGACTACACATGGGCACTGAAAGCTCAATTCCGAATCAATATGATTCCTGCCACCATGCATGTTGACTACTGACATTAAACGACTTGCCATTCAATGGGAACAGAACACTCCTACGTTTGGTGACAATCCACGTTAGGTAGTCAGAGTTGAGCCCATTGCAGCCATGTTCATTATACTTATATACAGACTGTTTCTTGGACTCTAGACTATCATGAACCTTGGATAAATCGGCCTTTGAGATGCTCGCAGGAGTAAGATAGCTACTCGCAAGACCAAGGGACCCAAATGCTTTTTTGATGTTAGTCAGGAAATATCGATATGGGCATGGGACCCAGCTGATATTTCAGAAGCACAGGGTGAAGGAAAACTGCTTAGTTTCCAGCAAGCCCATCATGAAAGGGATACGTGCTTATCATAGAGACAAAGCACAGTTGTCCTTAAAGAATATCTTTGCCATGATAGTTTTAGACAAGGATGGGAGTAGGAGCTGATTCAGCTGCATTCATGAACAGTATCGTAGGGTCCTTAAAGCGATGTGATAATATCCCTGCAGCAATGTCACCATGCAAGAATGGCGCAATTTTTTTGCTGCAACATTATCACTTGGAACCTGCGGGAGACACCCCTGAAACTCCCACATTTTTTTTAATGGAGCATGGGATACCCCTGCAAACCCCGCTCCCATTTACGCCATATTGCACCCCCCTAAGTAATGTTGCCTATGCCGTTTCCCGGCGACTATATGTATGGCGGCGTTATTCATGGGGATTACCTGATACCCATTAAAGCAGTGGCAAGGCCAGGGCAAGACAAAACCGTTCTTCTTGTTGAGGGCAGGTGGCCGAGTTAGAGGGGAGCTAAAAAGCAAACAGCAATAACTGCAAGTGAGAAACAGCACAAACAGCTGCAATGAGCTTGGGTGGCAAGCTGTGTTGTTTTTGTCATAGTGCTGGACATCACAGGGGAATCTTGGGTGCTTTAAAGCATGTTAAAGTTTAAACTATAATTTCACGAAAATCTGACACTAAACACTCCCTGTTTATTTTGCCAAAGAAGAGACTGCAGTAATGGGCATAGAATTAAAAGATCTAGCCCAACCCCTCCCCCCATGCCTTCTGTAATTGGTGTCCATGGTTTGGTCAGCAATTTCCTCCAAGTGAAATCACAGCAGGAGACGCGTGACAAACTTGAATTAGTTCAACACATGGCAAGTCTATAAGCACCACCAAAGGGGGGTGCATCCATTGCCAACGGATCTCTTATGCATGCAAGACTGACTGGCACAGCTAGAGCTGAAGAATGCCCATTTACAGGTTCCGATTCCTCAGGTGCACAGGTGTTTCCTCAGGTTCACCTGGAGAAAGATGCTCTGGGAGTTTTCAAGTCCCCACCTCTGGCTACTTTACACTGTGAGGTGTCCGAGGTGGTGTTAGGGTGCAGAAGGACAAATCTGACATAGTGGTGGCATGCGTGTTGGCAAATACCTTTATTTTATATAAAAATGAAAGATAAGGGAAAACCTATCTTGACCTATTTCTGTGAGGGGTTGCACTACCTCAACAAAAACACTAAGGACTCTGGTAAAATAAAATGCCGAACGTCCTATGTCCAAACCTATTTCCGTCCCTTACACTAAACTAACTAAGGAATACTGGGCGTCTTCTTGATACAGAGGTGAGGCCTTCTCTCGTTCTGGACGCAGACTTGTAACGTTCCATTCTTGATGCGAAACCACAATGATTAACTCCTCAAACCTAATTTCCAAGTATCAAGGGGGTGGGTGGGGATACTCTTTGCCTTGTTCTTCTCTTCAGTCCGCAAACCTAGTATTATGTCAGGTTCACTATCTTGCCAGACACTGGCCAAGGATCTCTGGCATTCTTGTCTAAAGAGAAATGTGTATTTTCAATATGTCTTCAGGGAACTGGCTGGAGAGGAGATGTGCTTTAGAATCATGCATGACTGGTATTTGACCTTGCTCACTTGCATAGCAGTTACAGGCATGGCCTGCGGCCGTTCATTGTATTCATCGTACTCGTACATGGTCTGCATAGAAGGAGCATGAAATATCTGGCAAAGACGTCAATACGCAATGCCATATCCCTTTGTCTATCAGCAGCATCACCTGAGATTGATGACTGTGGGCACATCTTGCCAAATATCAATGAGTAGGCGACATCTGTGGGAAATATTATGTAGAACTGCACAGACTATGATTTTATTCCATACAGTCGGGGGTGTGGTGGGGGGTGTCATTAGCACTCCTTTGGACTGGTTAAGACACCTTAAGTGTGACTTAAGTATGAGAGGGGTGAGAGCATGTTCAGAGGTACCTACTTCCATCTGTGAAGAAAGGAGGTTTCATCTCAATATTGGGTGGCATCCTGAGCAAGGATATGAGTCAAGAGTTACCTACCATCCAAATCCCCCCAAAGGTTCCATTTTCAACATGTTGTGCTATGGCTGAATGCTGGGATATGAGCTGTCAAGTGTTGCTCCCGGAAAGCTTGCATTTGCATTCAAAATAAGGATGCCAGCATCACACACCTTCCAGACATTAGATGATTGTCTGGTTTTCTGGTTCCTCTAGACTCGTACTGTGGCATTTGGGGTTATGAGGGCTGCATAGGTGCAATCAATGGATCTACTCACCCCAGGGATCTCTGCAATGTCACAGAGTGCCCTCACTACAGTAGTCGTTGCATGTGCGTCTAGTGGCATTGCTATATGTAGCCTGGAAGGCAGGATCATCATATTAAGGACCTGTTGTAATCGCCTTGACTGTGAGGATGCCTGAGGTTGGGCCCCTCGTTCTCTGGAAAGAGCCAGTGGCAAAGAAATGTGAGCCACTTCATACTTGTACTAATGGGAAAACATGCCTTAACATTGTAGGTGAGGTAAGAAAAAACCACTACAATCTTGCCATTTTAGGGATTAGATTCTAAGGAAGATAGTACCTATGAATGACTTCTTTATCTGCCAGTTGAAATAGGATCACCCTCCTTCTATATATGTGTTGCCTCCTCTACCTCCTTCTCCTCAGTAGATGTCATAACTGCATGATGCTCGGTGGTTCAGCCATTTTGGAGATGTATATGTTCCTTAGTGTGGTGGGCTATTATACTGCGTAGTCTGTTGTGATTGGAGTGCCTGGAGGAAGTTGTTTGGTTGTACAAATCAGTTGCACTCATTTGTATGAACCACTTGCTCCACTTTGGTATTGAGCAAATCCAGATGGGCCTTTTGTTGGAGCAAATGGTGTTTTCATGTTTTCAGAATCGGGGTTACAGAGCATGTTTATTTTTGGTACATACTCCTCTCTTGCATACTTAATTCTGGGGATTTGCATGCTTTCTGCCCACTTTGCAAATCGTTTGCGCTCCTATTTTAGCTTCTTGTGTGCATTTGTGCAACTGCACAACTCTGAGAATAGTAACATTTATTTCTTGTCCATTTTTGGTCCGATTCTCAACATTTTTTGGCGCAATCCACAAAGTGCGTCTGAATGTGTGCATCTCAGATGTTAACATTCGGTTACACTTTTCCACCCCTTTGCACATTTGCACAAATAAGGGGGTGTTCCTGCACATTTCAATGCACATCCCACATCTACAAATAGGATGTGCTTTGAAAGGTGCAGAAACTAGTCACTTTCCCCTGTCTGTTCATTGCAGGTGTAGGGGGGAGGTTCAATGCATTACATCCACATCAGACCCTGTCATGTGCATTTCGTATTAAGTGTGACAACAGTGGGATAGAAAGCTGCTGTCACAGTTGGATTTATATCCCCCAGAGATATAAATGCTTTCTTTTTAGTCTGCATTACACAATGACATGGCCCATCACTGTGAAATGTGTCCCCACCACTCACGTGGGTGCTGGGAGCCAGTTATGTATACATTAGTGCTGTGAACATCCTCCGTAGGCAATATGTATTGAAGGGGGACTGGCACTAATGTAGGCAAGAGGAGCAGCATAAGAAGGTGGGCAAACATAAGAGGAGGAGGAGGACTCAGAGGTGGAAGACAGGTCAAAGGTGAGAAGACCAAAAGAGGAGAATATTAGATGGAGGAGGAGTTGTGGAGAGGTCGAGGAAGGAGGGTGGAAAGAAGAGAAAAGGAGAAGGAGGAAACTTGTGGAGAAACAAGTGGAGAAGACATGCAATAAGTGTAATATAAGAGAATTGAAGATGGGAGGAGCATGTAGGTGCCAGAGAAGTTAGGGGAGGAGTATTGATGAGATGAGAGAGGAAGAATGGAAGGTTCCTAGATTGTCCCAGCTGCCCAAGAAGGTAGGGGGTGTTGTGAACCAGAGCCTGGCCCCCAGACCTATATTAGAATTATTACACCCAACGCAATCTGCCAACCACCCAAGATGTCTAACACCTGGAGGAGACTCTGGGGTTGTAGCTTGGAATCTCCAAGCCTCCATTTTGCCACTGCTAAGGGCTAGCATTCAAGTGAGCTCGGGCCTGAGCTAAAGGTGGATGGATCTCCCGAGGAGTCCAAGATAGCAGAATAATGAGCAGAAGATCCAATCCTATGCAACCCTGGGACAGGAATAAAGTGCAGGATCACTTACAACACCATACTGTAAGTGCCTGGAGAATGTCCTATTGAACCTAGTGACATTCCTTCTCAGACCTTACCAAGATGCCATTCTGCTCTTATTTAGCCTTTCCTTTATATGTCAAAGGAACCTTCATTTGCTAAAACACCAGTTGTTAGCGCACACATATTACTTGATGTCACACTCTACCAACATCTACAGCACAAGCTGTGCAGTGTACAGAGATGGTTCAATGTTCACCCATGCATCCCTGACAGCTGCTGGGACACACAATCCCTGCATGGCAGGTGGCATTTTAGCTGTCTGTAACTCTGATCTAAATTCAAATTATTGTGGACTATAGACAGTATGGTGGCACATACCTCTGTAAAAATAAGCCATAAAAAATAAGCCATGTCTGCTTAATTAAAAAAATATATATATTTATTTTTGTTGCTTGTACAGCGCGCCAAGCCTTAGGGCATATATGTGCTTGCTTACATGAAAAGGTTACAATTGTTACAACGATTACAAACAAACACTCATATTTCGATAATTACATATTTACAGTTATTTACAGTTATAGCAATTTTACATTGTAGCCCTATCACATTAGCAGATGTCTGAGTGGTAGGGTGAGTTATGAATGGTGGGCTATGGAGTTAACGGTGAAGTTTGTTAGATGTGCGGTTAGTGTGGAAAAAGGTGTGTTTTGAGCTGTTTGTGGAAGATCCAAAAGGAGTCCTGGGCTCTGAGGTGAATGGGTCGAGCGTTCCGCAGTTTGCTAGCCATCGCCACCCGCTTTTTGAAGCTTGACTTTGGGGGTGATGAGGAGATGCTTGTAGGCTGCTCTGGTGCATTTGACTGATTGGGTTTTAGATATTTTGTCAGCCAGGTAGGCGGGGGCTGCCTGGGGGAGGCACTTGTGGGTCAGTGTGAGCGTTTTGAAACATATTCTTTCTTGAATAGGTAACCAGTGGAGTTTAAGTCTGGTTTCTGAGATTTGTACTGATCTGGGAATGTTGAGCACTGCTCTGATGGCATTATTTTGAAGGACCTGGAGTGTGTTGATGTTGTACATAGAGGTACCCGTGTATAGTGCGTTACAGTAGTCAAGTCTGGTTAATACTAGTGCTCTCGCCAGGGTGATGATGTAGCTGCCGGGTGAGAGGAAGTGTCTGCAGGCTTTAATCAGCTTGCAGGTGTAGGACGTGGCAGAGACAGTGGCGTTCACATGTTTCGCTAGGGTGACGGAGGAATCTAAGTAGAATCCTAGTGTTTTGACATGGCTGGAGACTGATATGGGGTTGCCGTCAGTGTTGAAGGATTGAAATGCCGAGATAAGCTTGGCAAGCCTGAGGTGGGAACCTATGAGGAGCAGCTCGGTCTTCTCATCATTGAGGCACAGACCGTGATGTGCCATCCAAACCTGTGCAATTTGGTAGATGGAGTTGAGAGTGGTGGCATCAGTGGGGTGATCCCCTGTGATGGGTATGAGGACCTGGGTGTCATCTGCGTAGTTGGTATATGAGATGCCCAGGCCATCAAGTCAGTCAAACAATGGCTTTGTAAAGATGTTATACAAAGTGGGAGCCATGCATGATCCTTGTGGTACTCCACAGGTGACAGGGGTGGGTGGTGCTCCTGCCTTAGGTGAGAAGACCTTCATAGTTATCTCTGAGAGGAACAATTTCATCCATTGGGTGGCGTTGGGTGAGAATTGTGCACCTGGGAGAGGTGGTTGCATAGGATGGTGTGGTCCACCAAATCGAAGGCGGCCGAGAGGTCTAGTAGGAGGAGCAGGGCAAGTTTCCCTTTATCCTTGAGTTCGTCCATTTGGACTTTTAAATCTAGGAGGGCCATTTCAGTCCTATGCCTGGGGCGGAAACCGGATTGCCTAAGTCCCAGGATGCTATTTTCTTCTAGATATTTCTGAAATTGAAGGTATGCCCCTCGGTCTAAGATGTTTAATAAGAATAGGACGGTGGTAAGAGGCCGGTAGCTTGCGGGTATATTAGGGTCGAGTGTTGATGAATTTAAATAGCAGTGTTTCAGGGTTATTAGTGGCTAAAGATTGGATAATGACTACAGCTGTAGACTGTGCTAGTGTTTTCTTTTGTGCTGCTATTTTAGTTTGGAGTTGAGTGATTTTGCCTAGCAGTGCGTTCTGGATGTCCAGACACCAGTTTGCGTTTTTGTTGCAGTTATCCACTGAAGGGATGGGAGTCTCTAGCTCTCTGAGTATAGAGAATAGTTCCTTGGATTTCGAATTAGCATTGGCTTTTATGTCATCGTAGAGTGCACTTTTGGTTTGGAGAACTTGAGTTTTATATACTCCTGCAGTTTTGAGGGAGGCTAATTTATTTGGTTCTGTAGGCGATTTTGTCCATAGTGCTTCAGCCTTTCTTTTTTCTTTCCTAAGGGCATTAGGTGTGGGGCTGAATCATCCATAGAGGTGAGAAGGTTGTTTGGCTTTGTGGATGGCCAACGATGCTAGTTGGTCAATGGCAGCCAGCATTGTATCATTGTAGTTTTGGGTCATCATGGTCAGGTCAGGGTTGTCCTTGAACTGTGTTGCGAGGAGGGGTTGCAGTAGTGGCAGTAGGTTGTCAGCCGTTATGTTTCTTTTGTTTCTGGTGGGTGCGGCTGGTGCTAATTTAGGGGAGTCAGTCTCATTGGTTGATGTCTCGATGGTGAAGGTAACAAGATGATGGTCAGACCAGGGGCATGGAGATTTGGATGAGATAGTGGGTTAGCAGTTGTTGTCTGTGAGCCAATCAAGAGTACGGCCTTTAGAATGTGTTGGATTGTGAATCTTGTGTGAAAGCCCGAGGGCTGTCATGGTGTTGGCTAGTGTTAGGGCGGGTTAGTCTGAGGGGTCACAGAAGCCTAGGTTGAAGTCACCCAATATGATGGTTTGGGATTTAGGTTTGGTGTTTGATGAAAGGATTTGGGTAACGTCATTTTCAAATGCAAGAGTGGGCCCTAGAGGTCTGTAAACCAGATGGATGTTAAGGGTGACGGTTGCGTGTGGCAATATTTTTACTGAGAAGAGTTCCCTGGAGGTGAATGGGGTGGATAATGGAAACGCCACCGCCTTTGACTGTGGGTCTGTCCCTTCTGCAGATAGAGTAGCTATCTGGAACAGTAATGGACAGGGCGGTGCCAGCAGTTGAGTGTAGCCAGGATTCGGTTATGGCCAGAAAGTCGAGTTTCTGGGCTGTGATTATGTTAGCAATGTTGAGCGCGTGTGCTGCGAGTGACCTGGCGTTGATGAGAGCACAAAAAATGTGGTGGTTATGCTTGGGTGGGTCAGATAGTGAGTTGTTGTGATGTGGAGTCCTGAGGCGTGGGGAGATCAGGGTGGTTCTTAGGGTGAGGGTGAGGGTGAGGAGTGAAGGGGTGTTAGTGGTCATTTCTCTGGAGAATTTGGTTCTGGGGGACAGGTTGGAGTTTCTGATTGTGGTGTGTTGGGGTAGTATGCGGTGGCAGAGGTGGTTGACTTGGGGTTTGGTAGGTATTGCGGTGTGTGGATGTGTATGGCATGCTGATCTAAGGCCCTGTAGGTATTGCGTGGGATATGATGTGCTGCCAAGGATGGGGATGCTGTGTAGGCGTTGGTGCGGCCGTTTAGGCGAGACACCCTCCTGGCCCTGTGGTACGGAACCCTGCAGGTGGCTATGGAGGGGTGATTAAGTCAAAGTAGTCTCTGAGCATATGGCAAAACTCTCTAATCCTGACACTGACTAACTGAGGCTCACGGGGCAGATGTGCAGGACTGGGCTAAGGTATGCATTGTCCAGAGGGCAAATTGCTGTTTGTAAACGTTGTTTACAGTGGGGCTTTGTGTACAAAGAGCTGGGCTGTAGCACAGGGCAGTTATACAGTTGCACACAACACACAGTATAGGTCGTAAGGCGATGTGCACATTGCGATGATCCTGCTGGATGCAGTGCCTAGGGGCAATGGGGGCACGTAGTAGCAGCAGGGCAACAAAGTACACAACGCAGTGCAGTGTGCAATTCAACAGTTAGCGGGAAGGCGACAGAATACACAGTGCAGTGCGCTGTGGCAATGGGGGCATGCAGTAGTGGTAAGGCAACAAAATACACAGTGCAGAGCACAAATCGGCAGTTAGGGTGTGCAGTAAAACACAACATGTATAGTGCTCGGCTATACACCAAGGCACAGTATTTGGAGGATTGGTTGCAGAGGGCGAGATCACCTTGCAGGGAGCAAGGCGTACCAAGTATATTTCAGCATGAATAGCTTGTGAAATGAGTGGCTAGTCGGGGCTGCGGCAGATCAGAGAACGGTATTACTCGTGGGGAGGTATCACGGGTGTGATGCTGAGTTCGGCACCATAATACAGCTATAGCAGTGTTAAGGTCTTGTTGGGTGAATAAGTAGCAAGGTACCTTTATGGCGGCCAGAGAGTTTGGGGTCCCGGCTGATGAAGCGCAGCATCGCTGAAGCCGATGTATGTCTTGATGGGACAAATGGTAGCATTAGCGTGGTGGATGGGGGACGTGTGAGTTCCTCAGGTTCCTCCCGGCTCCAACAGGCTCGGGACAGGAGCCTTAGTTTGTGTGCCTTCATTTGTGGGCCGGCTTACGCCTGCCAGTGTTGCAGGGTTGTCAGAAGAGGAGAAGGTCAGGCAATCAGTGGCAGGCTGCAGGTCGTGGGTGAATTAGGCAGAAGGTACGAATTCGGATCACAGAGCGGCCATCTTGGCTGGTGCTAACCCTCATGGTGAGCAATGCTGAAGGTAATGAATTGAACGTACAACAGCAGCAATTACACTTCGTAGCTAGCAGACAACATCTAGCAGTAATTGTGGAGGTTGGGTCAGGCAAATTGCGTGTTACGCCACGCAGATTCAAAAAGTCAGCTAGCAACGGATGTTGCTCCGGTCTCTCCAGGCTGGATGAACACGGTGCTCCTGCAGTGTTCTTGGAGCTCCTGCTCCTCAAAGGCCTGAGACAGCTGTTGAGCAGGCTCGGGACAGGAGCCTTAGATTGTGTGCCTTCGTTGGTGGGCTGGATTATGCCTGCTGGCATTGCAGGATTGGCAGAAGAGGAGAGGGTCAGGCAATCAGTGGCAGGCTGCAGTTTGTGGGTGAATTAGGCAGAAGGTGCGAATTCAGATCTCAGAGCGGCCATCTTGGCTGGTGCTAACCCTCGTGGTGAGCAATGCTGAAGGTAATGAAATGAACAAACAACAGCAGCAATTACACTTCATAGCTGGCAGACAACATCCATCAGTAACTGTGGAGGTTGGGTCAGGGTAATTGCGCGGTATGCTGCGTAGTTTCAAAAAGTCTGCTAATTTTAGCTGAACTCAAGATAAAGCCCACGGGCTTCCCTTAGCAACGGATGTTGCTCCGGTCTCTCCAAACTAGATGAACATGCTGCTCCTGCAGTGTTCATGGAGCACCTGTTCCTCGAAGGGCTGGGACAGTTGTTCGGCATGGTGACTGATAGAATCACAAAAGTATTAAGCCACAGTAATTGGATATAACACTAGTGTCATCTCTGAGAGTACAGCCTAACTATGACAGAACTGAGGAATATTGGCATCTTGAATGACTTGCTTCTCAGCTGTCATATGCAACTATGGCATAGCAACTACCCTCAGGAAGTGTGTTCATAACAGTGCTTCAGAGGCAGCACTGACATAACAAAGCAAGCCTCACTCCAATGTGCTGATCATTGGAGTTGCTTTGAAGCCATGGTAAGGGGTCAGGGTTAGAGAAGCCAGGGAGGGAAAATAGGCCTGGAGAAGGGTCCCACCATCTTGCATTCTTTTATTGTTCTTTTCCTTTTCTTGCCATTTTCATTTCCTGCAAACAAGGTACTCTGGGTGTGACGTCATAAGGCAAAGGGCACTTGTTACAAAAACAGGGTTAAGACCCCTTACAGCAGGCTTGCTTTGGACCAATCCTTGGTGACATTTTGCCTATAAAAGGAGAGGTGTACCCCCTACCTCTTTGATTCATTGTTGAAATATCAAGAGAAGAAACATGTTACACTTTTGGACCTGTGTTGGGAGTACTGTGCATTCCAAAGACCTCTGCCACAGAGATGAAGGAAGTCGAGAATAGCTCTGAGCCCTGATTCATGAGTCCAAAAGGCAAGAATACTGTACTGTGAGGAGGCCCTGTCCTACTACCAGCATGACGTTTATGCCCTGTTTCCCTGCCTTTTTCATATAAGACCTTTTCGTGTAAGACTTTCAATGACATTTTACCAATTAAATGCCTAAACACCCCTGCTAGGCTATCTACAGTGCTGTTCTGCGACAGTCTGCAGATTTTTTGTTTTCTAAACATCCTATGGTACCCAATAAGTCCCTTATTTATGTTTATACCTCATCTCAAACAGCCATATAATATGTAATGTGTAAACCGGTCGGCCATTTTGGAACTAAATCTCTGCAATGACCAAATGGCCAAGTTTCTGACTTTTGTCAAATGACAGCATACTTGTACATAGACAATCAGGGTTCAAGTTTGAAGCAAAATATCAAACATATATATAAAATGATTAGTGCTTATACAATCAGGTCAAATCCCAACTGTATATTTATTTTTGTGAACAGAGGAAATCCTTTACCTGCAATGCTTTGTGTATCCTAACAGACACAAAAAAACACCAAAATAATGTCTAGAATGTAACAAATATATTTCTAGCTGTACATCATTGATAAAAAGAGTGAATCGTCTAAATGTACGGATAGAATAAGGTGCATGTAACAGAGGGAGCATTATGTACCTTTAAAATGTTAATTCCTCTAAATGTCAATGTTATACGTTCAAATGTTTAAATCGCCACAAAATGAACAAGAGCAGTCACAATACCACATGTTGCCACTACAATGTGCAAATCTAAATGCAGTAAAACTCAGTAAATGACTAAAGTGAAAAGTCCTTTAAAGTGCATAGTGCTTAAACCTGAGTTTCTCCAATAAGGTGCATACGATTTGAAAGTGCCATGTGCATCCAATTTATCCATGGGGTAATTCATGTGTCTACATCCGTGTAAGTGCGGAGGGAGTGTTCCCAAAGTTGATATATTTCATTATGGGAACCAGAATTATGAAGCTAAATTAAAGTGGCAATGCTGAGATATATTGGGGGCATCAACATCTGACAAATATTGGATCCAAAAGCATCAGGGTTTAATATTGGAGTGCCGGCATACATCGGGGCTCTCTTGCAATGATTACATATAGTGCAGACATCAGCATCAGGAAAATGTTTTACAATCGCAATGATGACCTATAGTCTGGATATCAGTGTCATTAAAGTGTTTTTAAGTGGCAGTAGTTACATGTAGTGTGAACACTAGCACTATGAATTTGATTTAAAGTGGCAATGTTTACATATACTGTGGACAATCGCATCATGTAAGTGTTTTACAGTGGCAATGATGACATGAATATTGGGCACAGGCATCACAAACATGTAGTTTATGGTGCAAGTGATGGCATATATTTTGGGCAGAGGCGTCATAGAAACGTGTTTTAAAAGGCTCCAGTATACTGCTGGTGGCCTTGCAGCTATTGAGTTGTATTAATGTGCTACCCTAAAGAACTGAGAAATCAATGTGCTGTCAAACTGCATCATTTCAACTCATTAATATCTCAAAAATATTCTCGGAGGTATAACACCCCGGGTTGGTCTTGTCTCCCGCAATTCATTCTGTTGCTCATCAAAATCTGTGAGCAAATGTACACTCCACCACTGAATAATGCCACTGCCCACCACTGTGCACCCTCCGTGCAGCGAGCATCTGCCTAAAGGTCTTGGCCTAATGCTTTGGATATAATGCTGTGCTGCACTATACCTCTCTGGGTTAGGCCCTTTGCTTGCATGGACAGGTCACTCAAGACTGGCTGCAAGAAGGTGGGACTTTTCCGTTACATGGTTTTACTGAGTTTAAAATTCATCTCGTGCGTTTTGTTCAGTCTCGCTAGTGCCGGGAAGCCTTACTGACAGTCATGCATTGTACAAATAACATAACATATGAACTCTAGGTCAGGATCTGTGGCCACTCCACCATCTATGGTTCGACTTCTTTGGCATGCAGCATTTGTGTCCCTGTAGAGGACTTCTCAGCTGTAGACAAACCCTGACCTATACACCATCCAATCTTCAAACTCTCATGGCATCCATTCAAATAGTTTGCGCACGTGTGCACGCCCGCAACAGTAGCTGGGCCACTATAGCCATGACCTGCTAGTCAAGCTAGTCATTCACAAGGGCTGCCTCTGCCACCAAGGCCATATAACTCGCAGACATACCTGCCACCCTGTCTAGCATCCATTATGATAAGAGACACCTGAGAGAGAGAGATCTTTATGCATTGCACAGCAAAATCCATTATAAAACAGTAACAATACACATTTAAGATGAATTCAATTAATACATATAAATACATAAATACATATACACTTTAACAACATCTGTAACATTCTACTTATACATAAAATAAACTAGAAGTAAAATGAGAGCAATTGGCAGGCCAAGGGCCGGGCCAATATACCAGTGTGATCAAGTCCCCAAAGGCATGACTTCACGATCAATATGTCTCACCTTGATATCTCCCCCAGAGTCACCCATTCAGAGGACATATCCAATTGGGGCAGGCAAGATTTTACTTGACCCAGGGCAATCTCTCGCACACCCATGTGCACACCTTCTTGCCATAATTCTCATCTATTAGTATTATTATTATTAATAATAATCATATATATTTTTTATTATACATTTATAGTGTGAACCAAGCTTGGGTGCAATGGAGCGCTGTGCTTTCATCAAGCAAACAGTAATCATTATCACAGTGAGATATGTGGAAGGGGGATACACAAGATATCCGCTTTGCTATTGTTTTGGCCCCAAAGGCTGTGTGTCACTTCAGCGTTGACCTTACAAAAGGCCTTTTCTAAGTGGATAGTGATATTCTATGGCCCCACAGTTTGCCTTTATAAAAGGCTGTGACCAGTGCCTCCCCCTGATAGGATTATGGCAGCAACACTGGCATTACGACCTCAGAACTCCCCTTTAGCTGTTCATTCTGCAGGTCCTCATGGCCTCCTGAGGACACCAAGTCCCTGTGACTGCAAAGTGTATCTCCAGGGAGTCGCCCATGAATAGTTTCTGCCTAAAAGCCTCTTTGGGACCCATAACTATTTATTCAGCCATTAAAATGAATAAGGTGTAAAAGGAAATAACATTAGAGGGTGATAGCTACAGAAGGCTATTCGGGTTGGCACAGAGTCAGTCACATGTCGGGCTCACTGATTCAGCCTATCGGGATACCGAGGGTAAAGAAATGAGTATCATTGTGGATGATCATTGCAGATGGTGAGATTGCATGAGTTTCCATTACCTTTAAAAGTGAGGAAGGGCCGCAGCACAATCGGCCCCATGTCCGGATTTCCTGACTCCTGTAAATGGATACCGTTCCAGTGGGTAGTATTAACACATTGGGCCTCAACACTAGTCGGGCAGCAGCCCTTAAATGCGGCGGTAACGCTATTACCGCCGCATTTAAAGGTCTGCACAAACATGGGTCTGGCATGTTTTCACCCAGGTCAGAGCTAGGGGTGAACCCGCCAGAAAAATTCCCATTTTCGGGCGCTAATTGCACCGAAAATTCCCGATTGGGTCCAGTGGACTCAATGGGGAATGGGGAATTACAGTTACCAGCCAACCCTTGTTCGGTACTAATAGCGCCGGACCGGTTGGCGGTAATGCTAGTAGCCTGGGTGGTAACCATGATGAGACACATTGTACTGACAGGATAACAGACAATTGTGGTGTGTTTCCCTGCGACTTTCTTTTTAGTAGGATTCGTTGGTTAATGTTGTATTAATGTTGAGTTCATGTTTTAATGTTTGGCATTCAGAGATCTGTGTGTACCTTCAAGAACAGATTAGATCCTGAACCAGACGTCCAAATTTCTAAATGTTATGCAATGACTTTCAATCTGTGACATACATATTATACATAAAACTCTGTAACTGACACATCAACCCCGGGGCTATTCCAGAAAATTAATTGGAGCTCATTTTGCATTGCTCTGCAAATTGCTTCGAAGCGCCCACCTATGTTTGCAGTCCAAAATGAGCACTTGCCACCTCCCATTTACGCGTCGCAGGCAGCATTCATAATGGATTCCTGGTAAAAGCTGGTGGATTCCACAGGATCTCACTACACTTATGTCAGCATGGAAATGACACGTTGGTGCAAGGGTTCGCATATTGCTATGGCAGAGGGAGTGCAGGTGATGGCAGAAACGGCAATTCCTTTCCCTACTCTCTCCTCTATGCCATACAAATGCGAGAAACTGAGGAGCCTAACTCTGCTCCACTCCTCCTTGAAATTTAGAAGAATTGTCTTTTGCCAAGTAACATGTGGGTGTGTTATCGAAACTATGAAATGGTGCAAGTGCAATTTGAACTGTGGCAAACATTTCGCAATTGCCAAAAGCATATTATTTAAATGCATTTTTGCACCAGGGCAATGTTTGCTCTAGTCTGAACACTACTGCGACATACACAGGCTGATTCATGGAATTAATGTGTGCTGAAAAAACGGCGCACGCGTGCGAAAACATGCGATTCACAGTGAAATAGCGAAAATCGCAGTGCAAGTACGATTATCGCATAGAAAACAGCGCACATCTATTCATGGAAGTCCGTGCACGTGCAAAATCTGTGATGTGCGCTGAAAAAGTGCGCGGCACACGCTGGAGCACGCTGGCACACAAGTCATCGAACGCCATGCGATAAGGCCACAGCGAATTCGCACATAGCACGGCGCACATAACAAAAGTAGGCGTAACACGGGGCATTACACGCAGAATGGGGAACAACTCGTGAAAATGTGGGTGCCACGGGGGAAGTACAGGAGGCAAGTGCACGGAACGCCCACACGCTCGCCTACAACACGTATTCATGGAATCGAATAGGGAAAAACAGCGCACGGCCAAAGACGTGCACAGGCCCATACATGTCTGCCACACGAAAGCAGGTGGAAGCGTCCCTGCGCAGGAAAAAAATGTGCGCCAAATTGTGCGCTAACATAAAGCACATATATACAGCTCTGATGAATGTCCCATACTGGGCCCTCTTGGACAAATGACGTGCAAAGGGGTACGCGACAAACACAGACACCCGCTGTGTGAATAATAGTGTGTGCATGTATTTCGGGGGTGCGCGAGAAGTTCTACAATCGATTGTGCTGGGTGCACGTATTTCAGGGGTGCGCGAGAAGTTCCACACGCGATCGGGCCTGGGAGAGCGTGTGCATGTATTTCAGAGGTGCGCGAGAAGTTCCACACGCGATCGGGCCTGGGGGAGCGTGTGCGTGTATTTCAGGGGTGCGCGCGAAGTTTTACATGCGAATGGCCTGGGTGCGTGTATTTCAGGGGTGCGCGAGAAGTTCCACACGTGATTGGCCTGGGCGCGTGTATTTTAGAGGTTTGCAAGAAGTTTCACATGCGATTGGCCTGGGCGCGTGTATTTCAGAGGTGCACAAGAAGTTTCACATGCGATCGGGCCTGGGGGAACGTGTGCGTGTATTTCAGAGGTGCGCGAGAAGTTTCACACATGATAGGCCTGGGCGCGTGTATTTCAGAGGTGCGCAAGAAGTTTCACACACGATTGGCCTGTGCGCGTGTATTTCAGGGGTGCGCGAGAAGTTCCACACGCGATCGGGCCTGGGCGAACGTGTGCGTGTATTTCAGAGGTGCGCGAGAAGTTTCACACGCGATAGGCCTGGGCGCGTGTATTTCAGGGGTGCGCGAGAAGTTCCACACGCGATCGGGCCTGGGGGAACGTGTGCGTGTATTTCAGAGGTGCGCGAGAAGTTTCACACGCGATAGGCCTGGGCGCGTGTATTTCAGAGGTGCGCGAGACGTTTCACACGCGATTGGCCTGTGCGCGTGTATTTCAGGGGTGCGCGAGAAGTTCCACACGCGATCGGGCCTGGGGGAGCGTGTGCGTGTATTTCAGAGGTGCGCAAGAAGTTTCGCACGCGATTGGCCTGGGCGCGTATATTTCAGAGGTGCGCGAGAAGTTTCACACGCGATTGGCCTGTGTGCGTGTATTTCAGGGGGGCGCGAGAAGTTCCACACGCGATCAGGCCTGGGGGAATGTGTGCGTGTATTTCAGAGGTGCGCAAGAAGTTTCACACGCGATAGGCCTGGGCGCGTGTATTTCAGAGGTGCGCGAGAAGTTTCACACGCGATTGGCCTGTGCGCGTGTATTTCAGGGGTGCACGAGAAGTTCCACACGCAATCGGGCCTGGGGGAGCGTGTGCGTGTATTTCAGAGGTGCGCGAGAAGTTTCACACGCGATTGGTCTGGGCGCGTGTATTTCAGAGGTGCGTGAGAAGTTTCACATGCGATCGGGCCTGGGGGAGCGTGTGCGTGTATTCCAGGGGTGCGCGAGAAGTTTCACACGCGATAGGCCTGGGCGCGTGTATTTCAGAGGTGCGCGAGACGTTTCACACGCGATTGGCCTGTGCGCGTGTATTTCAGGGGTGCGCGAGAAGTTCCACACGCGATCGGGCCTGGGGGAGCGTGTGCGTGTATTTCAGAGGTGTGCAAGAAGTTTCGCACGCGATTGGCCTGGGCGCGTATGTTTCAGAGGTGCGCGAGAAGTTTCACACGCGATTGGCCTGTGTGCGTGTATTTCAGGGGTGCGCGAGAAGTTCCACACGCGATCAGGCCTGGGGGAATGTGTGCGTGTATTTCAGAGGTGCGCAAGAAGTTTCACACGCGATAGGCCTGGGCGCGTGTATTTCAGAGGTGCGCGAGAAGTTTCACACGCGATTGGCCTGTGCGCGTGTATTTCAGGGGTGCACGAGAAGTTCCACACGCAATCGGGCCTGGGGGAGCGTGTGCGTGTATTTCAGAGGTGCGCGAGAAGTTTCACACGCGATTGGTCTGGGCGCGTGTATTTCAGAGGTGCGTGAGAAGTTTCACATGCGATCGGGCCTGGGGGAGCGTGTGCGTGTATTCCAGGGGTGCGCGAGAAGTTCCACACGCGATCGGGCCTGGGGGAGCATGTATTTCAGAGGTGCGCGAGAAGTTCCACACACGATCAGGCCTGGGGGAGCGTGTGCGTGTATTTCAGGGGTGCGTGCGAAGTTTTACACGCGAATGGCCTGGGTGCGTGTAATTCAGGGGTGCGCGAGACGTTCCACACGCGATTGGCCTGGGCGCGTGTATTTCAGAGGTGCGTGAGAAGTTCCACACGCGATCGGGCCTGGGGGAGCGTGTGCGTGTATTTCAGAGGTGCGCAAGAAGTTTCACATGCGATTGGCCTGGGCGCGTGTATTTCAGAGGTGCGTGAGAAGTTTCACACGTGATCGGGCCTGAGGGAGCGTGTGCGTGTATTCCAGGGGTGCGCGAGAAATTACACACACGATCGGGCCTGGGGGAGCATGTGCGTGTATTTCAGAGGTGCGTGAGAAGTTTCACACGTGATCGGGCCTGAGGGAGCGTGTGCGTGTATTCCAGGGGTGCGCGAGAAATTACACACACGATCGGGCCTGGGGGAGCGTGTGCGTGTATTTCAGGGGTGCGCGCAAAGTTTTACACACGAATGGCCTGGCTGCATGTATTTCAGGGGTGCGCGAGAAGTTCCACATGCGATTGGCCTGGGCGCGTGTATTTCAGAGGTGCGCGAGAAGTTTCACACGCGATTGGCCTGTGCGCGTGTATTTCAGGGGTGCGCGAGAAGTTCCACACGTGTGTGTGTATTTCAGAGGAGCGCGAGAAGATCCACACGTGATTGGCCTGTGCGTGTGTATTTCAGGGGGGCGCGAGAAGTTCCACACGCGATCGGGCCTGGGGGAGCGTGTGCGTGTATTTCAGAGGTGCGCGAGAAGTTTCACACGCGATCGGGCCTGGGGGAGCGTGTGCGTGTATTCCAGGGGTGCGCGAGAAGTTCCACATGCGATCGGGCCTGGGGGAGCATGTATTTCAGAGGTGCGCGAGAAGTTCCACACGCGATCGGGCCTGGGGGAGCGTGTGCGTGTATTTCAGGGGTGCGCGTGAAGTTTTACACGCGAATGGCCTGGGTGCGTGTATTTCAGGGGTGCGCAAGAAGTTCCACACGCGATTGGCCTGGGCGCGTGTATTTCAGAGGTGCGCGAGAAGTTTCACACGCGATTGGCCTGTGCGCGTGTATTTCAAGGGTGCGCGAGAAGTTCCACACGCGATCGGGCCTGGGGGAGCGTGTGCGTGTTTTTCAGAGGTGCGCGAGAAGTTTCACATGCGATTGGCCTGGGCGCGTGTATTTCAGAGGTGCGTGAGAAGTTTCACAAGTGATCGAGCCTGGGGGAGTGTGTGCGTGTATTCCAGGGGTGCGCGAGAAGTTACACACGCGAATGACCTGGCTGCGTGTATTTCAGGGGTGCGCGAGAAGTTCCACATGCGATTGGCCTGTGCGCGTGTATTTCAGAGGTGCGCGAGAAGTTCCACACGCGATCGGGCCTGGGGGAGCGTGTGCGTGTATTTCAGAGGTGCGCGAGAAGTTTCACACGCGATTGACCTGTGTACGCAATTCCATTGGACCAAAGGCCGTGACAGCGCAGGCGCGTCTGTGTCGTGACACGCGTGGGCGTTTCCCTGTACCCGGGGGAATGTTACAAGACCAAAAACTGCACGTCCGAGTGTCAGCCCGCGTAATTGGAGGATAGGGCCTCAGTGCGTATACGCGGAAGTGACGTTGGACGTGTGGTGCGGTTTAAAAGGTACGTGTAGTACGTCATTTCCTTGTACGTGCTTCTCGTGGAGAGCGAGTGGGTGAAATCTGTACTTCTTGTCGGTTCACACGCGATTTACTTCACAGCGTTTCTAGTTCGTACTCCCTGTTACCTCTGTCAGTATTTTTCTGATTTTCTCTTTGACCTGTTTCCTCAAACAGCGTTGACTTCTCCTTTTGTCCTGTCTCCTCAGACAGTGTACAAATCTTCTTTTGGCGGGGGTGTTGCCAACGCGCACAAGCGCATATTTTTCACGCTCTTTTCCCAGGTGGACGGTGAGTCGCGCACGCATTTACCACTGTGCTAGCCCCGTGTGTAGCATACCCCTTCAGAGGTCGTTGTAGGCTGCGTGTGACACGCATACGTTCATTTTTGTGTTTCTGGGTGCCACAGCGTAGTGCAGGTTCCTTTTCCCACGCACGTGGTCTGTGCGTTGCGTGACCCGTCATCTTTCCCCAGGGGTTCCATACAGCCTTGCTAGAGCACTTGGGTACGAATTCCATCTAGTACCCTACCCCTTTGACCCCCAATTGCCCTGGACAATTGTCTACTGCAACTCCCATACGCACAACTCCATCAGTGCCATGGCTGGGAGGCGAGCAAGCGGTAAGGGTGGCAAAGGTGGCCGAGCCTCAAGAGGTGGGTGTGGTGGGCACGGTAGGGGACGTGGCCAGGATTTGCAGACTACCCCTAGCCCCCCACGTGTGGAGGACCAGTCAGGGACACACATCCCCCCCCATGGTTGAGGGAAATGTGGCTGACACCATCCCTGCTCAGCCCTTGTTGGACCGGCCCATTGTGGCACCTGACCTAGCACAGGGTGACTCCCAGGCTGACTTCCAGGTCACTAAGTCTAGGCCACGGGTGGCGGCGTAAGCCAGTGTCACCAGGCCACGTGGTACAGGGGCAGCCATGTCATCTGCTGCCCCGAGTGGGCGGGGTGGGGAGGCTGCAGGGGCAGCTGCAGCTCCCTCCACCCGAGCTCTGACTCTCCCAGCCAGGACAGTGTTGGTCCCGGTACATCAGACTGAGGTTCCTCCTGCCATCATCACACTTCAGCTAATGCCTGCAGAAAGTCATGTGGTCAGTGTGCCATCGCACACTACTACTACACAGTCCACCGGTGCTCCTGCCCCTAGTGTCCAGAGCGGCGTAGGGCACTCCGGATCCCCACCACCCACAAAAAGAAAGAGGAAGAGTGCTCGTCCAGTACAGGCTGATGACCCCGACACGGCTACACGGTCCAGCATGCCAAGGAAGCCTAGCTTCAATGATGCCGAACTGGATGCACTTGCGCAGTATGTGTCCGAACATGACGCCGAAATGTTGGTCACTTCAGGGTGTAGGATCACACCTGCTCGACGTCAGGCACACTGGCAGTCCATTGCGGACAGCATAAGTGCCCTTGGGTTTGTGAGGCGCACAGCTGTTGAGTGCTACAAGCGCTGGAACAACCTTAAGCGCAGGGCAAAGAAAAAGCTGGCCTCAAGTCATGCCACAACTCTGGTGACTGGAGGTGGGTCTCCACAAGAGGACATTGAACTCACTCTACATGAGCATGTTTCTGGGACCTACGTCACAGAGGAGCAGATCCAAGGTGTGGGAGAACTGCCAGATTACGAGGCATTGTCGGTGAGTGCACATGCATGTGTGTATGTTGTTTGTTGGAGGGGTTCTGGTTGAGTGCCAGGTCAGGGTGTGTGTGCCTGAGTGTTTTGGGCCACCCATGTGCTTCATCCAATGCATTCGGCGCCCTGGGATTTGGGTATTACAGTATCCCTGCTGCCCACAGTAGGCATTTTGCACTACATTGCGCCAGTTGCCCTTGAAGTGGCATCTTGCAACAACATTGTTCCGTATTTATCTATGTTCATTCAGGCTGATTGTTGAAATTCACCCGGTTCTACTGCGCATCACTCTGCCCTATTGTCACATATATGACATGCCTATGGTACATGCCATCTGTGTGATGGCATGTGTCATGTATGTGTATTGGACATGCCACTCCCAGGCCAATGTGTGATGGCACTGCTAGCCAGCATGCAGCTAATGTGTTGCTCTTCCATCTTGGTGTCATCAGTGTCTGACATTTTCCTCCCCTTCCAACTCATGGACAGTGCATGCATGGGAGGGTTATAGTCATGTGGGACATGTGTAAATCAAGTACTGGTACTGTAGCTTGTCTGGCCTAATTGCGTGCCATGGTGCTAATGCCTGTTTCCATTTTTTGTCTTTCATGTTTTTGCAGAGGATGACACACTTCATGCTGTTGAGGGTGAGGAGATGGTGCAGGCCCAGGAGGGATCTGAAGCACGACCAGGCACCAGTGGTGGACGTGGTTTGGTGGTGGGGGAGAACCCTCTCTTGCTGCAGGCCATACTGTCCAGGGGTGTCCCTGGCTGCACCTCCCCAGAACTCTTTTCAGGTGTTGATTCGGATGAGACCTATGTGGATTCGCAGGTATGTGTTCATGGAAGGGATACTGTTCTGTCCGACCCACCTGCGCCAGGGGTAGAGCCCACATGTCAGTGTTGGTAGGTGCGCCTGTGGTGGTTACGGATGCAGGGCCACACTCCGAAACATCTGTTCCTGGGCCAGCAGATCAGAGGGGAAATGTAGTCCTGCAGCCTCAGGCAGTGCCGACACAGCAAGGCGCAGTTCGCCTTGCCCCAGACAGGTGTGGTGCCCGCCAACGCGGTGGCCGTCCGCCACCGGGCAATACCGCATGGGAGTAATCCATATACGGTATGGCTAACCAACAGGCAGCATCATCAGAAATGATTGCTCAAGCCATGGAGAGGGTGGCCACTTCCATTGTCCCCCCAGAAAGGCAGATGGAGCTACTACAGCAGGCAACAGACTCCATTTTCCAATCAGTCAGGGTGGACATGTTGGCGTCCAACAGGGACAGACAGGTGGCCCTGGACAATCTGAGGGAATCAATTTCTCTAGCTGCCCACGGACAGAGGGAAGCCCTGAGGGGAGAGGTCCGGCACCTCAGGCAGACTATTGTGGACCTTGAGGCTTCCACTGTCACCAGGACGGAACAGCTGCTGGAGCGCGTCACCCGTACGCTCTCAGCAGAGATGCAGGCAACTCGGGCGGAGGCCCGGGCACACTCGGGCGGAGGTCCGGGCAACACGTTGGATGTTGCATGGGGATCTCCGCACCATATTCCTCCAGAACGAGGCCTTCCACACCCGCATGCTTGCTGCCATGGAGGACCAAACTAGAGCTTTTCATGGGCTGCCTCCCATAGCACCACCACCTCCTGTGGCAGCAGCAGCAGAGGTTGAGGAGAGCGAATCCAGCAGTGAATCTCCCACAATTTAGTAGCCGTGCAGGCCATAAGCCCATGGAGGTGTTTTTTTTCCCCAACATTCACACAGGTGGCTGTTGGTGGGCACCCTGTCCTCGGACCTCCTGGGTGGCCTCCCCCACACCCCCTGGCCCACACATGGCCATTTTTGATTTTTGATTTTTGATTTTTTGTTGCAGTGTGTTGCCTTGTGTGGCTCCCGTGGGCATCCACTGTATTCCGGCTGGGCACATGCAGGCTTGTCCTGAGTTTGGGTTAGATGCTTGGGTTCGTGAGACACACACCCCTCCTGCTTCCCGTTTCCATGGGCTTGCAAAGGGTGTGCCCAAGTTACAGTGACTTACACAGTGACGTTGGATCCCACGACATGTGTGGGCAGTCTGTAGTCAATGCTGTGTATACATTCCTAGTGCATATTGTTGTTGTATTGTGCACTGCATGGTGTATTGATGTGTGCTTGTGCATCCATGTCTCCCTCCTAATTTGCAGGCTCATTCCTCATGTCTTCACAAGGCCGTCCACTTTGGAGATGGAGTTCATGTTGTGAGTAGTGGACTTCCAGATGTGCGTGGCAACAACACTGTACAGTTGGAGGTGGTGGATGTGCTGGCATTCTCATGTTGTAAGACTACGTATCCTTTACCTTAGTACTGTCATGTTTATGCTATGTCGATTGTATTGTGGTAAGTATTTGGTCATGTGTGTTGTTATTTCTACATTTATGTGGGCATATTGTGTGTGCCAGTTTCCATTAGGGACACTGTACTTTGTGACACGTGTCATGTTTGGGGGATGACTTTGTTTGCTCTCACATGGCATGTCATGCCATGGTGTGTTGGGTGGCGGTGCTGGGGAGGGGTTGGGTGACATGGCACTGTTGTCCTGTTGTATCTTGCAAGGGGGTCATGATTTTAGCAGCATAGAAGTGTGTCTTTTGAACACAGCATTGGTGGTGTTTGTGTAGGTAGGGAAGCACACAATGGAACACTTCCAGATGTACAATTTCAGGCTGGTATGGTTGTGACAGTTGACTGTCCATTGACACATCATAATTGTCAGTTACAATCATCATTGATTGCCAGCTGGTATGTGCCAGGGCTGTGTGCACTCCACAGGGGTGTGATTTTATGTGAAGTAATTAGCCACAAGCTGCGTACGGGCTGACTCACCCCGTGCCCTTTCCCCTCCCATGCGCAGCGGGCATGCATGTGGTTGGGGATGTGGGGGCACCACCATGTCCACGGCCAGGCCCCGGCGTGTTGCAACGTTGTGCAGGACACATGCTGCCACTATGATCCTGCACACTACTGGGGGAGCGTATAACAGCTGCCCGCCAGAACGGTCAAGGGAGCGGAAGCGTGACTTAAGCACTCCGAATGTGCGCTCCACAATGTCCCGGGTTGCAATGTGGGCTGTGTTGTATCTTACCTGGGGTGGCGTGGTGGTGTTCCGAATTGGCGTCATCATGTGGGTGCTGAGAGGGTAGGCACTGTCCCCTGGGGAGGTGGTGATGGGTATCATTAGTGGGGTTGTGACATTACTCAGTATCTGACATGCATGCATGCACAGTGGCATTTATACTCACCGAGCAGCCATGTATCGCCATGCCGCCCAGCTTCTATGTCCCGGTTTAGGGTAGACATTCTGTAGATGAAACTGTCGTGGGTGGAGACTGGATAGTTGGCATATACTGAGGTGATGATTCCCTTGGCATCACATACTACCTGGACGTTGATGGAATGCTAGTGCTTGCGGTTTCGATAGATGTGCTCAGTTGCCCTGGGGGGACGTAGAGCCACATGGGTGCAATCAATGGCACCTAGCACTTTGGGGAATTGTACCACCCTGTAGAAATCCTGGGCGACAGCCTGCCTTTCTGCAGGTGTTCTGGGCAGGTATATGTGCCTGCGGACTGATGGGCGTGCAGTGATGATGGCCAAGACCTGGTGTAGGCAGCGTGACTGCGTGGCCTGTAACAACCCCCCACTATGGCACTTGTCCGCTGAAATGATCCAGTGGCCAAGAAGTGCAGTACATTAAGGACCTTCTCCAGGGGGCTGAGTGCTTGGGAGCACAGGGTGGTTGATGTGGGGTCATCATCCCACTCACTGACCAGGTCGAGTATTATGTGAGGTGGAAACCTGTACCTCCCATACACATGGTCATCAGGCATCCCATAAAGGCTGGTTCTGGGTGTAAAAATTCTGGCCCTGACTATCCTCCTCCTCCTCCTGCGGTATCCCACGGCCACTGCTGCTAGGAACGGTATATTCATCCTGGTGTCTGAGCTTGTTTGTTGTTTGCGTGCACTTTTATGCTGTGCGGGTCAACGTACGCCTACTTCCTGCTGGCGTACGTGTTTCCAGATTGGCCACGTTTGATTCCATGAATACGTGTTGTAGGCGAGCGTGTGAAACTTCCCGCGCACCCCTGGAATACACATACCCAGCCCAATCGCGTGTGAAACTTCCCGCGCACTCCTGAAATACCCGCACCCAGCCCAATCACGTGTAAAACTTCTCGCGCACCCCTGAAATACCCGCACCCAGCCCAATCGCGTGTAAAACTTCCTGCGCACCCCTGAAATACACGTACCCAGCCCAATCGTGTGTGAAACTTCTCGCGCACCCCTGAAATACACGTGCCCAGCCCAATCGCATGTGAAACTTCTCACGCACCCCTGAAATTCACGCACACGCTCACCCAGGCCCGGTCGCATGTGAGACTTCTCGCGCACCCCTGAAATACACGTACCCAGCCCAATCGAGTGTAAAACTTCTCGCGCACCCCTGAAATACCCGCACCCAGCCCAATCGCGTGTGAAACTTCCCGCGCACCCCTGAAATACCCGCACCCAGCCCAATCGCGTGTAAAACTTCTCACGCACCCCTGAAATACCCGCACCCAGCCCAATCGCGTGTAAAACTTCCCGCGCACCCCTGAAATACACGTACCCAGCCCAATCGCGTGTGAAACTTCTCGCGCACCCCTGAAATACACGCACCCAGCCCAATCGCGTGTGAAACTTCTCACACACCCCTGAAATACACGCACACGCTCCCCCAGGCCCGATCGCGTGTGAAACTTCTCACGCACGCGTGTTCCCGAGACCCGTAATACACGTTCCCCGCTTTGCGTTTGCTGTTTGCCAGTCCGGTGAACTGGTCCAGGGTTGGCGCAGCTCTTGGCGATGGTTTTGCGATCTTGATGGCTTTTCCTTGCGCGAAGGCATTCTTGGGGGCGTAGCTGGCGCTGCTGCAGGCTCGCTGCGCCACTCTGCGCCACATCTGCTTTTGGAGGCGAGAATCCATGAATACGCTGTGCGTGGAAATTGATTTTATCGTACGCGGCTGGCGCAGACATTCGCACAGGCACGCTGTGCGCCAGCCGCGTGCGACACTTTTTTGAGGAATTACATGAATCGGCCTGTTAGCCTATTGCAAACATGTATTGAAATTGCCCTAGTGCTAATTGCACGTGTTCAATGTTCATTAATTTTAGGCCTCATTACAAGTGTGGCCGTCCGGAAAGAAGGGTCCCTTGTTTCCGGACGGCCACAGGTCCCACCACACTACGAGTCTGTTTGCCGGGCCACTGCACCCGGCAGGTTTGACCCTGCTGGGCATAGTGGCCCCGGCAGGCAAAGTTCCCAAGGAAGCCCCGGCAGCGTCAGCGACGGTGGCATTGCTTCTGAGTCTCCTCTCCCATGGAGTTCTTTGGGAGTCTATGGCAATGGGGACTTACAAGATATGCCGCCTGACTTCCCGCTCAGCCGTGCTTTGTAATGTCCCGGTGGCACCCTGAAGCCAGGCTGCGGATCCGGTGCTACAGAGACGCCAGCAACATGCCGGCACCAGTGGGTTACCGCTGACCTCGTAATGAGGCCCATTTCTAGAAATGTTCTTAAATCCAACGTTGAGACCAGATGTGTAAAGACGTGCTTTGTGCATCCGTTGAATAATAAGGCGCTGCATTTTTGGATCTGGCCCTGCCAGGAGCTCCTAGCACGCAACTCCATTCTCAGCACATCCCCTTGAGCAGAACATGAAACCTATTCTCTTGTTCAATGCGCGTCATGACTCAGCGCCCCCCCCCCCCCAGCTAAAATGAGAAACATTAAAAGTGTTCTTTGAATTTATGAACTAAAGCCGACCTCGGGGATCGAACAGCAGTCCTCAGGTTTGCAGGGGGACACTTCACCACTGCACTATATATACCTAATGAAAAGTAACAAACAATGGTAAAATGTCCCATTTCAGTACTGCAGGTTCCAGCGCAACATTTATATTGGTTCTTGGAATTTAAAACATGCACACCTTTTAACGTTTTCAAAAGCACCACAAGAAGAAAATATCCTCTCTTGGTTTTGTGTTTGTGTGTTGATTTTATGAAAGGCAAAAGACATTCGTCCTGTGCAATCTGGATGGTTATGCAAAGCCAATTTGATGAAATGTGCATATTTCACCTTGATATGCTAATTTCTGGCAACGTAACATCTCATTGCGTTTGTTGATGAGTGCCCCCACTTTTATTTTAGGACTTGATCCCTGGCACCGAATCATTTTAGGAAAGTTAAAGCCCACCCAGGCATTATGTCCCTTGATGGCAATCAGGAGCAGGCCTGTGTGCGCTTCTGTGAGTAGTGATCTTATTGTATTTAACTTATTGTTCCAAGGAGGTATCACCATGACAACGAGAGAGGTCTTCTGTTTCTCTGACCCTTTCATCTCTATTTCTTAAACTCGCTATTAATTGCCCTCATGTTGAGAGCACAAGGCTTACCAGGTGTCTTGCTGTGATGGCAGAGGAGTCGCTGCTGAGTGAAATAACAGGGCTAGGTTACAGAAACCTTGCACCGGTGCAAAAATGCAATGAAAATGTTTCTTTTTACGCTAGGGCAAGTTTTGCCCTGGTGCTTATATCATTACAAACTTCACTTATCATGGTGCAATGGCTTTCTATAATGTCCAGCGTTTTTAGAAATAGGCCAAGCGTTGCCCTAGTGCTAATACTGTGCAATTCTGCACTTACACCAGTGCAAAGTTTGTATAATCCAGCCAGTTTTAATTTTGGATTGAAATATATGATGCATATAAAATAAAAATATAAAGTTTAAACATCTCAAGCAGTAAATGCACATTTATTACTGTTTTGATGGGTAATTGTATTACTATTTTATTCCGTCTTAATTAAATAATTAATTAAATTTAATGTGTTACAATTTATTTAATAAACTTTACACATAATAAACAACAATTAAACATAGAATAGTTCTGAAATCAAATAATATAACATAAGATAGTAACAACACAGCAAAATAGCAATAGATGTCCACTTTTAGTAAAAATAAGGAAAAAAAGATAACAATCATACCTAAAACCTAAAACAAAAGTATGCCACCTTAACTAACGAGGAGCAGAGAGTTAACATAAATTAAAACATTGTTCAGAGTATCAAGACATTATAGTTCACATGTCACAACTGTCTGCCACGTTCCTTGGCATAGGCAGAGTCTAAGATTTAATTTGGACATAATGTCCAGATCTTGATGCCCAATATTTCCTCTATCTTAAGCCAGATGTTGTAAAAGGCAGTCAAGACTCGAATACGCTCTGAATTTATACAGTGGTGCCAAAATAAAGAATCAGAGATTGTTGCCAGATCATAAGTATACATTCCAATATGGTGATGAATTACATCTATCATTCTTCCACATTGTGTCAATACATGTTGGGCTGACTCCAGTGCATTGTCTACTTTACACAGTCGACAGGTGCGTTGTTCCAATGGGATCTGCTCTCTTCTACATGTGAGCAATAAGGTTGGGAGCTGGTCTATTCTTAATAGGAGTATAAAGCGTTGCAGTCTTTTGGAGGGACACAGGTTGAGGTAGTCTTGCGGTTTCATAAATGAATATAGCCTAAATTGCACAAATGTATAGCTTTTCAATGAACTGAGTTGGGCAAAGTTCTCCAGCCAGTCCCACATTTCAACACGCTTGTCAAGAGCATTCTGGACCTGCTTGGAGTAACCCCCTTCTCGCCAAGACCATCCACTATCTGCAAGATATTTTTTCATTTTGACAACAGGTGAGAGGGGATTTTCCTTCTTGCATAGTTCCTGGTTGATTTTTATCAGCAGAGGACTCGTTGTACCACTATGCATTTTCAGGAATAACCCAGTCCTTTTTTCCATAACGATGGCTTTCAATGAAGGTATTCCCAGTTCCAAACGTATAATGCCCATTGGAATTCCCAATGCTAGGCCCAATACCCGCCGCCAACATTTGCCCTCTATGACCTGAAGCCAGCTGAGAACTAGATCAAATAATGCCTCCGTAGGTCATCATGGGGATGAAAACTTGCAGATAGAGTTGGCGTGTGCCCCATAGCGTGAAGCCTCCTTGTTTGTTTGAAAATCTAGCAATTAACGCTATAACCTGTGCTGCGCGTGCACTCCGGAGGAGTTTGCATGCCACATATTCCCCGCTAGGCTCAAAATCAATACCCAAATAGCGATATTGTGGCGTGTAGGGGATTATAATATTACCCACCATAAGGTTAACACGAGATACTCTTTTGCTGGTAAATCTCAAGACCTTAGTTTAATCAAGGTTAATGGTGAGACCATTGGATTTAGCATAATCCCACAGTGCCATTGCCGATCTACGCAAACCACTGATCGTATGCTCAAGAATGACCAAATCGTCTGTGTACACCAGAACAGAGCAAATCGCCTCCCCAATTTTAGGAGGGCAATTGGAAGCGGCAGTTATAGCCACCGGTATGTCATGGACGTAAAGATTGTATATCAGAGTGGCAGTCACACAACCCTGTTTCACCCCCCTTTTCTGCTGCACTTTATCAGTCAGATGTCCCTCTTGGTCTAATTTCAACCTGACTGAGGTGTTATAGTGCAACAGTCTAAGATAATACAAAATGCCAGCAGGGCAGCCTAGGGCGGTGAGTTTAGACCAAAGACGTTCTCTAGGGACCATATCGAAGGCTTCTTTGAAATCGATGTATAAAGCATATAGCGGTGGTTCACCCCTACTGCGGGCCCTAGATCTCAACAAATTCATGACCATAAGATAATGACTCATCGAACAGCCTTTCCTGAATCCACATTGGAATTTGGACAAAAAATATCGGCCTTGTCTACCTATTACTGGAGGTCCTTGAGCAGTAGGGAGGCAAACAGTTTGCCTGTTGTATCCAACATGGAGAGTAGTCGATAATTGTTAGGATCTAACCGGTTACCCTTTTTGAATACAGATATCAATATGGCCGTCTTCCAAGAGCTTGGTTTTGACCCCTGTGCCGTTATCTCCTCAAACAGTATAGCCAACAAGCTCGCCCAGAACTCAGGCTGATTTTTGATGACTATGTTGGCTAGACCGTTAGGTCCCGGTGCTCTGGAGGATTTAAGAGTCTTTATCTTGCTAATTATAGCCGTGTAAGATATATCAAAGGGCATAATGAGTGTCAAGGATATCCCGGGACAAATCTCCCCTCTCTGTAAGATTGCGTTGCAGCCTTTTAGGAATTTTACCCATTCCTCAGCTTTAATAGGGTTGACCAATTGGCCCTTGACTGACTCCCTGGCTTCCCTGAGAAGTGACCAGATCTTACGCGCATTTTTAGAGCAAATGATCTGTACTAATTTCTAGTGAGCCAAGGTTTTTTCAGCATATCATATATTTTGATATTGGCTCTGTATTTGTTTTTAATTTTCCTCGCAATCACACCTAATTCTTCGGGAGGGCCTCGCTTTTTCTTGCTGATACGCGCTCCCTTCTCAGGTCCCTCTTGGCATCTCTAATCTTCTTGTTGAACAGGGGGAGCCCTTCCTCTGGTCTGATCATACTCATGGTTGGAACCGTGGCATGTGTACAAGAAAAGTCCTTAATCCAGTTTTCTATTGATTCAATGGACATGTAGTTGAAATCAGGTAAATTGGGCCATTTGTCAATCTCAAGTGCTAATGTGGCCTGGTTTATATTCTTGGCAGACCACCTTATATTTGTACCTACTTTATTTACATATACTGTGCCCATATTGCTCTTTTCAGGTACTCTTTGTTGGATGTTTAATACTCATCGAAGTGCAGAATGATCACTCCATTTGCTCGGTGAAACAATCATATCATCAACATCAAGCAGCATTTTAGGGCACATGAATATGTAATCAAGTATACTACAGTTCAACCCATTAGACCAAGTGTGTTTTCCGGGGTAGTCATTGATAGTATAACCATTCAACATTTCCAGGTCCCATTCGTCAAACAATTGGCGCCAACGCGGCCCCTCCATGTCAGTTTTGATGTGAATCAATAGATGTTTTTCTCTTAATTTAGGATTTTGTGGATGCTTCCCTCTCTCTGCAGGCATGCAGCAATTAAAGGCCTCCACTACAATGGCCGCTCTATTTCCAGGTTGGACTGACAGGAGGCTAATAACTCATGAAGGGCTTCTTGCAGTGGTTCACTTATCAAGGCGTGAAGAGGATTATATACATTTATTAATAAAACTTTTCCCCTTTTAACCTCAGGACCATACTCAACCTCAACGGCCAGCATATTGTTATCTTGATTGCAGGGTATCCGCCTCGATGGCAAAGAGCTAGCCACTCCTATCAGAATCCCTCCAAATGGTCTACCTTTCTCACCCCTTTTAGCAAAGGATTGATAGTTCATATAGCCATCAAGTAGAAGGATGTCCATTGCCCATGTCTCTTGTAGGCATATTAGACTATGTTTAGCAACAAAGTTTACAGATCCCTCCGGAGTCAGTAGATGTGCAAATCCTCTACAATTCCAAGACAATAATGACACATTTCAGTGTTTAGTTAGCACCTCAGGGAGAGATTCCGCTAGCCATTTTAGGACCAGTTGGACATCTGTAACTTCCACTTTCTTTCCCTTAGGAATAAGGGGGCACACCACCGGATTGACCGACCCACCTGTTTCCTCGTATTCAGCACTGGGGTCAACTTCATCCAGATCTGCATCAATCTCAACATCCACAGCCCACAGCTCATCACGGTATTTCCTGATCATCTGTGCGGTGGATAAAAACTTACAATGTAGGGCACAAACACAGGGATTAGGGCCTTTTAGCGGCTCCACAAACTGAAAGTCATCAGACTTCAGGACATGCAGTTCCAGGACTGAGTGTAGTCGGATTAGAAACTCAGATCATGGTAGCCATCTGCGTTCGCCGTTTTTATACAGGTTCTTGATCAAACAAATCCTGTTTGCTGTAAGATCACACCCGGCCTTAGCTAATCTAGTAGGAAGATTACTGGCAGCGGCAGAGGCTGGCTGGGGTTGTGGTGATGTATCAGGACTCCTGGGCTGTATTTCCTCCACCTCTTGGGCATCGTTCTCAAGTCGCTCCCATTCGTCTGCCTGTTCCTCAAATTTGTCCATAGTAGCTAGTCTTCCTTCCTCTGCACTCAGGTCCTCCCTTACTGGTCGTTCCAGCTCTGCCGATAGATCTTTGTTCTTATCTTGATCAGTGATCAGCCAGCTGGACAGACAGCCTACTCCTGAGCTAATCTTTTTCTTAGCTCTGGCTGCCCTTTTTTTTAGATTTCTTTGAACAGCCACCAATGTACGGCATATCTCCCTCTGTGGTGCCCGATGTCGGGTCTTTCCTGTTCTTTAGCGCTTTCTTGGCCATTTTGCGTGGCTTACAGGAGTAGAAGACCACCTTGCTCTGATCCAAAATTACAGAGGCTTCTTTTTCTGATGTAATATTGATTTCCTAGGCCATAACAATGGCTTCAGATAAATTGATTTCCGCCTCTGCTTCCTTATTTTCTTCATCTGCCCGGGTAGTGATAAATGAGTTGGTATTTGTAAGAATCCGCCCTGTCATTTGGAGCAATATTTTGAGGGCAAATTGAAGAGAAGCCACAGAGGATTGAATCTCTGCCAGTTCCTTTGCCCCAGGGAACACGGTGGAAAGATCTCCTTCCTCCAAGTCAGGCGCATCCTCCATTGAAACCATTACCATGTTAGGGGAGGCTGACCATCTGCTCATAGGAACCGAATGGCCCACAACATTGACAGGTGAAGACAAAGAATTATTATCCTGTGGCAGACATTTATCTCCAGCAGCCTGGGGATCTGAGGGGTCATTCCTCGCTGAATACTCAAACAGAGATCTAATAACAAATTGTTGTCTATATCGTCAAAGTTGGTAGAACTCATTAGGTCTCCCCCCCATCTCCAGGAAGAACAGGTTCCTTGATAATTGTGGAATTCATTTCTGGTATAGGAAGGGGAGGGAAGAACCAGTTATTGCCCCTTGACCCAAGAGGATAGGCTTTTTGGGCTTCTGCTTGTTGTTTACTTTAGGACTTCCCATCTCTTCACTCTGCAAGGCATCTGCTTCCAGTTGTTTCTCTGTCTTGCGTAAGTTATATTTGTTTTGTGTCCATTTTTTTCCATGGGGGCATTTTAAATAGATAGTTTGATCCGTATTGGATTTAAATTATGTTCACCAAATATCATAGGCGCTCCTAGTAATAGGGAGTGAATTGCTCCAATGCACCCCTATCTGAGCCTTGGAAGTGTTCTTGCGCTTGATACTGTCACTCTGGCCCAAGAGGCAATCCTGACCCAGTCAGCCAGATGCGCCAATTGGCCACACACCGTTCATAATTCTACACCATCAATTCAGGCCGTAGATCTTACTTTACTTTACAGGACCAGACAGAGCCCACAATTGCCCAAACAAAAGCAACAGAGGGCTAAGCCATAAACAAAAATAGGGCGGATGATGATAGCTATAAGCGGAGTTCCAGGAGAGTTCCTTCTCTCTCACAGTCCCGCCAAGCTCCACTCACCACACAGCAGTGTCTAGGTCTGCAGCTGTACCACAATGCCTAAAGACAGGAAATCAGGCGATGGGTATCCCAGCGAAAATACGACAGGAGAGGCCCACTGACAGCAGGGGTCCCAGGTCCACTGATCTCAGCTCTGACCCATTGCTGGAAATCTCAGCAGGCAACCTACTGCTCCACTATTAAACAGCGCAGGCACAATGCTGGGTGTCCCCACGCTCTGCTGCTCACAGGGTGGGCACAATGCTGGGTATCCCCACGCTCAGCTACTCACAGCGCAGGCACAATGCTGGGTATCCCCACGCTCCGCTGCTCACAGCAAACAGCAAGACTCACCTACGAGTGGCCTCAAAGGGAGCGAACCCTATGTGCCGCAACACACCGCTGTACTGAACCGCAAGTGGAGACTCAGCAGGGAAGATGCCATGATCACACTCCAGGCTGGTCCCGCGGTCCCAGCTCCTCAGTGGCCGCACTCCGAATTGCTCCCGCGGTCCAGGCTTCTCTGTGGACACAAGGCAGAGTACATCGGAAAACTCCCGCGGTCCAGCTCCTCCGTGGCCGCACCGTGACCGTACCAGCTCCAGTTCCAGCACGGAGAGCCTCGTCGCGTTCGGCGTGCGATGTGTTTGAGTAAAGGACCCAAAAGCCAGCGAGACAACGAGACAGTCAAGTCGCACTGCCACAAAGAACGATTAGCAGCCACTTCCGACAGTCAATTCACCTTTGGAACAGGCAATCTGTCTGACACTGCTGCTGTTGCAGTTAACACTTAACCCTGCAAATAGTCTCCCCTTTTTAGAGCGCAAAATGTATTTATTTTATGCGACCAGCCAGCTGCTACAGTGCACTTGGCCTTCTGTTCAAACTTTTGCTTGTGACTTTTCAGTTTCTGATCCACGTGTGATCTTCTTTGTTTTTGTTCTTGGGGCCATAGCCTGCCTACTTTGTTTTGTGAGGCTATTCATTAGTGTTGAGGGTAAAATCAGTATTAGTGAATGAGGTTATATGTGAATGAGGTTATATGTGGAATGGCTTGCTTACCTTTGTGTTGAGCTTCCAGCCATTGCCTTGCAGCTGGATCTATTCTCATGTTACCCGGGCAATGTATTGGATAGTGGGTAAAGGCATTAGAAAACTCAACATCATTCCCTATTGTCTAATAGAACAATTGTAGCTCCCTGAAGTACAGGCTTTGGAGTGCACTCACTTATTGCTGCTGTGGCACCAGACAAACCTTCTGAGAAGTATTTCGCTAGCTCAATCGGGCCATCTCTTTTTATTCTCAGGGCTTGCTCTGTGCTATCCCACAGTCGCTTTTGGATCCTCGATTTCTAACAGAGTATTAAACCGCAAAAATTGGATTAATGCTTTTTATATAGATAAGATTATACTTGCATTGGAACAAAAACACTCAGCCACAGTGGTTTCCTGTCTTGGAGATTCAGAAAGAGCAGTAGGAGATGTTTGAAATAGAGACTAAGACACCACCCATGAACAGGGGAGAAAGGTCTAGTCTCGAAAAAAGAAAGTGAGCAGTGTGAGAAACCAAAGGGTGTCTCACAGACGAA